>NW_024067739.1:147500-790821 GCF_009389715.1 Phoenix dactylifera | reverse complement strand
AAGACTTAGCCTAAGCTTATCTAAGGGTTCACAGAGATACCCTATAGATTAGCTTTGGAAAGTTTAGGGGAATGTCATGTAGAATGTAGAAGCATCAATGCTAGGTCCTTTTCTGAGACAAGTCAAACCGATCAGTCTTAGGAAAAAGGGTCCTAGATATGATGCCAAGAGAGTTTGCATTTCAGCCGAAAGCTGATTTGCAGACACATCCTCTTGGGGGATTGGGGTGGTCTCCTAAAATGGTCGTAAGGGCCTCTGTCCTATCTATGGGTATGTGTGGGAGCGATCCCATCGCGAGACAGTGGAGGACCCTAGCAATGAGATCCTGAAATGAGAATGGAGACTTGGCTACTACCCCCTTGGACTCAACTGCCATCCTTGTGAGATAAGAGAGCAAAAATATTCTAAATTTTGGGCTCTAAGGTGATGCCCTAGGTTTGAAGCCTTTTCGGGAGAGAAAGTCAAAGTTGACTCGTCTTCCGATAGAGACAACCCTCCGGCGCTATAGTTTGCGAGGGGAACCATCTCGGCAGAAAAAAGGAATCGGCAGGGTGGTGGCCTCATGGGTTTGGTGTTAGATGTATGCCCTAGAAGCCAATTTGGCTGACACATTGTTGATTCTAGGGACATAATTTTGTACTTGACTATTTATTATTGAATAAATAAAAGGCATCTTTTTCATTCATATTGTTTATGTGTCTATGAATCGTCCAAGAAATTAATAAGATGATGATACATATTCTCAAGAGTTGAGAATTTGAGCCATGTATCATTGGTGATTAATTTCTAAATGCTCCTGATCAAAGGATCATCACGAGGACGGTGATCGATCCGATCAGTGCACAGATCACTCTCCTTCTGGATGGACGAGACTTGAGTCCACAGTGTAGGGACACTGAAGTGATAGTGCAGGTGCTTGTTAGAGAACAAGGGTACTGAGCGTGACCAATACAAGAAGTCACTTGGATGTCTATCCACTCGTCAGTGACTTGCTTGATGTTGCAGTAGTGTGACTGGTCCTTTGACCTGCGGTGCTTCGGCTACTCACAGTGAGGTTATTGTAGTTTGACTGCACACATACATGGTCTCTAGCCATATGGGTCCATGCAGTGTAGATTGGCTGCAGTAAGTTCACTGTAGGAGTAGGGTATGCACCTATATGGAATCTATCGACCTTGATAGATAAGGAGAGATCCTATGTGATTTATAAGACTGAGTTCGTAAGACTCGCCGGGGCAGTATGCACAGTGGAGAAAGAGTTTTCACTATCGAACTCGAGTCGAATAAATCTTGAATATGACAGACGATGGGGTTTGACGAGTTGTCCATGACCTCCGTCCTGTAGGGATCCACGATAGTAGGACTGTATCACATGTTAACTGCACCTAGAGGTTCATCATTCTATTCTGCTGGGTAGCCACTACATGCTGCTAGGTGTCACTGGTGGATGGTGGGACTCATAGGGATTATCTTGATGATCGATAAACCCTAATGAGTTGAGTTGGAATCGTTCCAAACCCATTGAAAGGAGTTTTCAATGATATAGTGATAGAGATCACAATATATCTACTACCATCAGAATAGAACTATGGGGTCACACACACTAGAAGTATTGACCGATCCGATGGTTGAAATCGTGATAGGAATCACAAGAAATCAATTTGATTGGATAAGAAGTTGAAGAAGAACAAAGGGAATTAATTAATTGGACTTGAAACAAGAATCCTACTCGGGTAGGAACCTAGAGTTCTAATTGGATTAGGACTGGGATTCCTACTTGGAATAGGATTCCTCAATCCTAATGAGATTAGGAGTTTTGGAATTAAATTGGATTCCTACTGGAGTAGGATTCCTAGAAATCCTAATAGATTAGGACTTCGGATTCAAATAGAGTCCTAATTAGATTAGGACTAAAATTAAACAAATCCTAATTGGATTAGGATCCTTAAGTCTAATTAATTATTAATCTAATGAATCAACATGACTCCTAATTGGATTAGGATTGAAGAGTTCAATTGAGTCATGGTTCATTCAAGTCCTAATTGGATTAGGACTAGCATAGATTGAACCCAATTTGGCCAATCCTAATTAGATTAGGATAAACCATGAGAGAGGCACCTAATCCTCTTTGGAAGAGGATTAGGTTAACCAACTAAGAGGGCATCAGCCCTCTCCAAATGCTGGGCGACAAGAAGAGAGGAGCTAGGGCCGGCGCCCCTTCTTATTTGGTAGGTTGTCATTGGAACTCCTAAAAGTTAGGAGCTCCAATCCCTTTTTAAAGAGGACTAGAGGCCGGCGCCCTAAGAGAGCTTTCATCTCCTCTGCTGCCGCCACCCCTCTCCCTCTGGTTCAGCCGCAAGCAAAGGAAAGCAAGGTCCAAGCGTTGGCGTCTTCCCTTCCTCCAATCCTTCTCCAACGCAGGGAAAAGAAAGAAGGCTGCAGAAGCTGTGTTCTTCTTCCTTGAGTTCCTTCTTCTCTTCCTCCCTCAAGCACTTTCAAGAGTTGAAAGAAAGAGAAGAGATCAGCCATCAAAGGAGTCTTTGCAAGGGAGCTAGCACCCGGGAAGACAAGAAAGCTTTGATCGGTTCTCTACTTCGTGTGATACCCGTAGAGGCGGACGTTTGAACGCTTCAAACGAACCCTCTTCCAAAACCACGAATTCAGATTCGCGGTGATCATCTACCCGCGCAAGTGAAGATTTGATCTTCCTATTAGTTCTAAAAGTTTTAATTCTTACCTAATTACGAAAGGTCTCGAAACAAGCGTTCATGCGATGAAACGTCGAACCCGTGCATGCCGATTCCGCTGCCATCTGAAATTTTTTGAAATATCAGCGGCATGGGCGGGTTCCCAACAGTGTATCAGAGCCTAGGCTTCGTAGATTAAGGTAAGAATTAAATATCTAAAGGCATATTAGATCTGAAATTAAATGATCATGCATGCTGAAAATTCTGCATGCAGATTTTTTTCAGGGGTGCTGATTTTTACATGCTGATTTTATGTGATAAAAAGATGATTCTAATTGCATTGTTAATGGGTATTACAAAGTTTAGAAATCATGATTAGCATGATCAGCGACCTATGTCATGATATAATCAGTTAAGTTTCAGATCTGAAAATTATAATTGTAGCAATACAGTGATGATCATAGGATTTCAACCCTTTTGTATCAAATGTAATGACCTGCGATGTGATCTGCGATGTCATGTAATTTTTCAGATGCTTGCATGCATCTTATTTGATGTTTTGAGAGGCCTGCGTGCCTCCTAAAAGGAGATGTAAATTATTTTTATTTTTATTTTACATCTGATTGTATTTCTGTGATGTGATGTACATCAACGATCAAGTCGAAGACGATGCATGAGATGAACAGGGGTCTAAGCGGTTGATGGCGATGGGATCAAGAGTTTGATCAAGGATCGAATCAAGGAAGCTTGGATCCAATTCAAGAGTTGAAGACCACTTGATCGATTGATGTGCATGTGCTTGTAATACGACCTAATAGAATCCATGATCATCACCTAGTTAAAGTTTAGCTTTAATTATTGGCCGCGATTATAACTGCCTGCAATGCGCCGTTTGCATGTGATGTGAATGAGAGTCGGGTAGATAGGTCTACATGTGATGTAGCAAACCCAATTGAGACCTAAATCAAAACCTCCTCAATCAAGTCGAGAGTGAACCGACATGAGCAAGTCATATTAGATTAATTGATCTAATTGTGTCTAGGAAAGCATGAAAGGTGGTTACTTAATTAGGCCTTACTCTCTGAGTAAGGGGAGCCTCCCACCTGCTTACCTGGCCAATTGTTCGATTACCTCTATGAAAGGCTCAAGTTGCAAACACTAAGACCTGATTAAACCAATATTAAGTCAATAGGTCTTCCACTGTAGTAGAGCTGCTAAGGCCTTTCTGATGTTGACTTGTCTCGGCTGGATACAGTGGTCAAGTTGCATTGGGGGGCTGGACCTCTCTATAGACATGAGATGTTGTAGGTAAAGGTGGGGTTGGGCACCAATAACTGTTAGGTGAGGACCCAATGACGACTTTATTCCTACGGGTTATACAGTGGGTCTGACTTAAACTAAGAAATGAGGACCAATAACTGTTAGGTGAGGTCTTCATGGCTTAGAGACCAAGTTTGCACTGCAACATGCTTGAGAAGCATTGTACAAGAGTTGTACACTCATCCATCTATGTGTCACCAATACTGTTAGGTGAGGTGGCATGTGAATTGGTGGGACCGCAGTACCCACTAGAAACCCTAGTCGTGTGGATTTCCGTTTTCCTACCAGGGGAGTGTGAGAAAATTCGAAAAAATAGTGGGAGTCATATTTGGTTCTAAAAGACCTTAGGACAGATTAGGATCAAGTACAAGAGTCTAACTAGAATCTTTACTCTCTGCAGATACAATGTCGGCTTCAAAACCCTTTGACCCGTATTCTTGAGACAACCGACTGACTGGAACCAATTACAAGGACTGGCTTAGAAATCTCAAAATAGTTTTGGACTGTGAGAAGATAGGCTATATACTCGATTCAGATATCCCCACATTACCAGCACGTCCCACTGATGTTCAGCGTGAGATGCATAAAAAGTGGTTGGATGATGACATTAGAGTAAAATGCTATATGATGGCATCTATGTCTAATGAACTCCAATGCCAGCATGAAAATATAAAGACTGCTAGGGACATACTGGCACACCTACAAGAGTTGTATGGTGAGCAGAGTCGCACAGCTCGTTTTGAAGTGTCCAAGAGGCTTTTCAAAGCGAAGATGCGCGAAGGGCAGTCTGTCCATGATCACGGTCTGACCATGATCAAGGACCTAGAGGAGCTTGAGAAGCTCGGTATGGACATGCACAAGGAATTGCAAGTGGATTTGATCCTACAGTCACTTCCTGATTCATTTGGTCAGTTTATAGTAACTACCACATGAATAAGATTGAATGCACTAAGACTGAACTAATCAACATGTTGGTAACTGCTGAGGGAGCCTTGAAAGGTTCAAGGGGCAATGTCCTCGCTGCTGAGTTGACTTCTGGTTCCAAGAGAAAGTCTACTTGGAAGAAAGGAAGCCTACAAAGAAGCAGAAGAAAGACAAGAAGCCAAAGAAGGAAGTTCAAAAGAAAAGGCTAACGACAAAGGAAAATGTTCCACTGCAATGTCGAAGGCCACTGGAAGAGAAACTGTCCTTCATACCTCGAGAGCCTGAAGAACAAGAAAGGTGACACACCTTCAGAAGGTATAGACTTGCTCATAATTGAAACTAATCTAACGGTTTCTTCTACTTCCAGTTGGGTTATAGATTCTGGTTCTAGTGGCTCATTTGTGCACTACCATGCAGGGTCTAAAGGAAAGTAGAAGGCTGGCCGAAGGTGCCGGTAACCCTTCGGGTTGGCAACGGGGCAAAAGTTGCTGCTATGGCTGTGGGCACCTACCATCTGCGACTACCGTCTGGATTTAGTTTAATACTTAGAGACTGCTATTATGTACCTGTTGCTAGCAGAAATTTGATTTCTGTTTCATGTCTAGTACAGGAAGGTCATGTTTTTACATTTGACAAAGACTGCTGTTCTATTTATTTGAGAAATAAAATAGTCGCACGTGGTTTTATGATTGACAGTCTCTATCATTTACATATGGATGTATCTGTGAATGTTACCGAGCAAGATGTGAGTGCCAAAGGATCCAAAAGATCCAGAGATGAGATAAACCAAAGATATTTGTGGCACCTCAGACTTGGCCATATTGGAGAAGATAGAATGAACAAAATGGATAAAGATGGGCTCTAGGCTCATTGACTTCCGAGTCATATCCAGTTTGCGAGTCCTGTCTTCAAGGAAAAATGGCTAGACTGCCCTTTGTAGGACATGGGGAGAGGACCACTGAAATACTTACCCTAGTACATACAGATGTATGTGGCCCATTCGATGTGCTAACCAGGGGACGTTATTCTTACTTCATTACCTTTACCGATGATTATTCACGGTATGGGTATGTGTATCTTATGAGACACAAGTCTGAATCCTTTGAAAAGTTCAAAGAGTTCAAAAATGAAGTAGAAAAACAAACTGGAAAACCTCTTAAGGCTCTTCGATCAGATCGGGGAGGAGAATACCTTAGTGGGGAATTTCGGGACTATCTCAAAGAAAACGGCATAGTCTCACAATGGACACCTCCGGGTACACCTCAACTCAACGGGGGTGTCAGAGAGGAGAAATCGGACCTATTGGATATGGTCAGGTCCATGATGAGCTTCACTGATTTACCTATGTTCCTTTGGGGAGATGCCTTACTCACAGCGATTTATTTATTGAATAGAGTTCCCTCTAAATCCGTTCCTACCACACCGTATGAGATATGGCATGGTAAGAAACCAAGTCTGGGTCATCTCAAGATTTGGGGATGTCCGGCCCACGTCAAGCGACTACAGGCGGACAAGTTAGAGGCTAGGACCATAAGTGCTCGTTTTATAGGATATCCTAAAGAGTCATTAGGATACAATTTTTACGTCTCAGAGGATCACAATGTGTTTGTGAGCCGTCATGCCATCTTCTTGGAAAATCAGTTTATCCTTGATAGAGGCAGTGGGAGGAAAATTGAGCTTGAAGAGAAAGTCTCTGAAAAGCAACGAGTCATGGATCCTAAAGAACCTATTCATAACGAGCCAGTACACGATGTCCCTCAACCACCTCGTAGATCTAGTAGAGTCTCCCATCCTCCCGATAGATACTTAGGTATACTTGAAGAGGATACTGAGGAAATGTTCCTAGTGGGAGATAGGGATCACATACAGGATCCCAAAACCTACAACGAGGCGATATCTGATATCGATTCCGAGAAATGGCTAGAAGCTATGAAGTCAGAGATAGACTCCATGCATTCCAACCAAGTCTGGACCTTAGTAGATCCACCAGAAGGTATTGTACCTATTGGATGCAAATGGATCTACAAAAGGAAGATAGGTTCGGATGGAGAGGTAGAGACCTATAAGGCAAGGCTTGTGGCGAAAGGGTATAGTCAGCGCGAAGGCATTGACTATCAGGAGACCTTTTCACCTGTAGCCATGCTAAAATCCATCCGAACATTGCTTGCCATTGCAGCATTTCATGATTATAAAATCTGGCAGATGGATGTGAAAACTGCTTTCCTGAATGGATATCTTGATGAAGATATCTATATGAAACAGCCTTTGGGTTTCACTTCCAGTGATGGAGATCACAAGGTCTGCAAGCTGCAAAGGTCCATCTATGGACTAAAGCAAGCCTCTCGGAGTTGGAACACTCGTTTCGATGATGCAATCAAAACGTTTGATTTCATCAAAAACGAGGAGGAACCATGTGTTTATAAAAGGTTAGTGGGAGTGCTGTCGTTTTTCTCGTACTGTACGTAGATGACATTCTCCTGATTGGGAATGATATTCCCATGCTAACCTCGGTCAAGGTCTGGTTGTCAAAAGAATTCTCCATGAAAGACCTTGGGGAAGCATCCTATATTTTGGGAATAAAGGTCTATAGAGATAGATCTAAAAGGATGCTTGGCCTGTCACAGAAAATGTACATAGAGGAGGTGCTGAAGAGGTTCAGCATGGAAAACTCCAAGAGGGGTCTCTTACCCCTAAGGCATGGAATTCATCTCTCCAAGAAGATGTGCCCCAACACATCTGAGGAAATTCAACGCATGAGCAAGATTCCTTATGCATCGGCAATAGGAAGCCTCATGTATGCTATGTTATGTACACGACCTGATATAGCTCTTGCTGTGAGTGTCACAAGCAGATATCAGTCGAATCCAGGTGAAGAACACTGGACAGCTGTGAAGAATATTCTTAAGTACTTGAGAAGAACTAAAGATTTATTCTTGGTTTTTGGAGGATCATCAGAGTTAAAGGTAGAAGGGTACACAGATTCAGACTTCATGACTGATGTCGATGACAGGAAGTCAACATCTGGATATGTGTTCTTGTGCAATGGTGGTGCGGTAAATTGGAAGAGTTCTAAACAACCGATCATTGCTGATTCTACTATGGAAGCCGAATACATCGCCGCCTCTGAAGCTGCTAAGGAAGGCTTCTGGTTCAAGAAATTCATTGCAGAGTTGGATGTGATGACATCAGATGCCATAACACTCTACTGCGATAATAATGGCGCCATAGCCCTTGCTAAGGAGCCAAGGTCTCATCAGAAGTCTAAGCATATAGAGCGGCGCTTTCACCTCATACGCGACTATGTGGAGAAGAAATATGTAGAGGTGCAGAGAGTAGACTCCGCGGATAACGTGGCAGACCCGTTCACTAAGCAGCTGAGTCAGCAAAAGACTGAAGCCCACCTTGAGAAGATGGGCCTAAGATATATGACCAATTGGCTTTAGTGCAAGTGGGAGATTGTTAGATGTATGCCCTAGAAGCCAATTTGGCTGACACATTGTTGATTCTAGGGACATAATTTTGTACTTGACTATTTATTATTGAATAAATAAAAGGCATCTTTTTCATTCATATTGTTTATGTGTCTATGAATCGTCCAAGAAATTAATAAGATGATGATACATATTCTCAAGAGTTGAGAATTTGAGCCATGTATCATTGGTGATTAATTTCTAAATGCTCCTGATCAAAGGATCATCACGAGGACGGTGATCGATCCGATCAGTGCACAGATCACTCTCCTTCTGGATGGACGAGACTTAAGTCCACAGTGTAGGGACACTGAAGTGATAGTGCAGGTGCTTGTTAGAGAACAAGGGTACTGAGCGTGACCAATACAAGAAGTCACTTGGATGTCTATCCACTCGTCAGTGACTTGCTTGATGTTGCAGTAGTGTGACTGGTCCTTTGACCTGCGGTGCTTCGGCTACTCACAGTGAGGTTATTGTAGTTTGACTGCACACATACATGGTCTCTAGCCATATGGGTCCATGCAGTGTAGATTGGCTGCAGTAAGTTCACTGTAGGAGTAGGGTATGCACCTATATGGAATCTATCGACCTTGATAGATAAGGAGAGATCCTATGTGATTTATAAGACTGAGTTCGTAAGACCTCGGCCGGGGCAGTATGCACAGTGGAGAAAGAGTTTTTCACTATCGAACTCGAGTCGAATAAATCTTGACATATGACAGACAATGGGGTTTGACGAGTTTTCCATGACCTCCGTCCTGTAGGGATCCACGATAGTAGGACTGTATCACATGTTTAACTGCACCTAGAGGTTCATCATTCTATTCTGCTGGGTAGCCACTACATGCTGCTAGGTGTCACTGGTGGATGGTGAGACTCATAGGGATTATCTTGATGATCGATAAACCCTAAGGAGTTGAGTTGGAATCGTTCCAACCCATTGAAAGGAGTTTTCAATGATATAGTGATAGAGATCACAATATATCTCACTACCAGTCAGAATAGAACCTATGGGGTCACACACACTAGAAGTATTGACCGATCCGATGGTTGAAATCGTGATTAGGAATCACAAGAAATCAATTTGATTGATAAAAAGTTGAAGAAGAACAAAGGGAATTAATTAATTGGACTTGAAACAAGAATCCTACTTCGGGTAGGATATCTAGAGTTCTAATTGGATTAGGACTGGGATTCCTACTTGGAATAGGATTCCTCAATCCTAATGAGATTAGGAGTTTTGAATTAAAATTGGATTCCTACTTGGAGTAGGATTCCTAGAAATCCTAATAGGATTAGGACTTCGGATTCAAATAGAGTCCTAATTAGATTAGGACTAAAATTAAACAAATCCTAATTGGATTAGGATTCCTTAAGTCTAAATTAATTATTAATCTAATGAATCAACATGACTCCTAATTGGATTAGGATTGAAGAGTTCAATTGAGTCATGGTTCATTCAAGTCCTAATTGGATTAGGACTAGCATAGATTGAACCCAATTTGGCCAATCCTAATTAGATTAGGATGAAACCATGAGAGAGGCACCTAATCCTCTTTGGAAGAGGATTAGGTTAACCAACTAAGAGGGGCATCAGCCCCTCTCCAAATGCTTGGGGCGACAAGAAGAGAGGAGCTAGGGCCGGCGCCCCCTTCTTATTTGGTAGGTTGTCATTGGAACTCCTAAAAGTTAGGAGCTCCAATCCCTTTTTAAAGAGGACTAGAGGCCGGCGCCCTAAGAGAGCTTTTCATCCTCCTCTTGCTGCCGCCACCCTCCCCTCTCCTCTCTTGGTTCAGCCGCAAGCAAAGGAAGAGCAAGGTCCAAGCGTTGGCGTCTTCCTCTTCCTCCAATCCTTCTTCCAACGCAGGGAAAAGAAAGAAGGCTGCAGAAGCTGTGTTCTTCTTCCTTGAGTTCCTTCTTCTTCTTCCTCCTCTCAAGCACTTTCAAGAGTTGAAAGAAAGAGAAGAGATCAGCCATCAAAGGAGTCTTTGCAAGGGAGCTAGCACCCCGGGAAGACAAGAAAGCTTTGATCGGTTCTCTACTTCGTGTGGATACCCGTAGAGGCCGGACGTTTGAACGGCTTCAAACGAACCCTCTTCCAAAACCACGAATTCAGATTCGCGGTGATCATCTACCCGCGCAAGGTGAAGATTTGATCTTCCTATTAGTTCTAAAAGTTTTAATTCTTACCTAATTACGAAAGGTCTCGAAACAAGCGTTCATGCGATGAACGTCGAACCCGTGCATGCCGATTCCGCTGCCATCTGAAATTTTTTGAAATATCAGCGGCATGGGCGGGTTCCCAACAGTTTGTTTCTCGCCTTGGACCGTCTCTCGGTGCCGCTCGCGGAGAGAGATCTCTTCCGGCTCGGGACAATTGCTTTCCTAGGAATTTTCGACCTAATACGGAAGGATGGACTCGAAGGACGGAAGAAAATAAGGAAGAAATGACGGGAAAAAGGATCGGAGACGATGTAGGAGACGACTCTAGATTTTTGAACAGTGGTGGCCGAGAATAGAAGTGGAGAAAAGGATATTTCACTTAGGGTTAAAAGTCGGATTTCCGACCTCGAGTCGACTTCTGAACATGCGCGAGTCGACTCGACCTCGAGTCGACTCCTAAACATGTGCGAGTCGACTCGCCCACGAGCCGACTCTAAAATCTATTCGAGTCGACCCAAACTCTGGCACATAACTCAAAAACTGAGTTAATTCCGTGCCAGAGGAGAGAGATATGGAAATTTTTTGAACTTAAGGAATGATTTGGTGACCATAGACGAGAAATTCTATATCCAACTTAAGCTAATCATCAAAATCAATGAATTATAGAAGAGTATCACAAAAATGGATCAATCACTCCTAACCCTCTTCTAAGGATACAAAATCGATCTTCACTCAAAGATTTTATGAGGATATCAGCAAGTTAATCATCAGTACAAACAAATTCAAGCATCATATCACCATTTAACACATGATCTCTTATGAAGTGATGTCTTATCTCAATATGTTTAGTTCTTGAGTGTTAAATTGGATTTTTAGTTAGATTTATGGCACTTGTATTATCGCAATTTATGGGAATCTTATCTTGTTTAATGCCATAATCTTCAAGTTGTTGCTTGATCCATAAAATTTGAGCACAACAACTTCCGGCAGCAACATATTCGGCTTCCGCCGTGGATAGTGCAACCGAGTTTTGTTTCTTGCTAAACCATGAGATTAAGTTCTCTCCTAAGAATTGACATGACCCGCTGGTGCTTTTTCTATCAAGTTTATACCCAGCGAAGTCAGAATCAGTGTACCCTATTAAGTTTATGCTTGATTCTTTAGAGTACCATAGACCTATATTTTTTGTTCCTATTAGATATTTAAAAATTCTCTTAACTGCAATTAGGTGTGATTCCTTAGGATTAGATTGATATCTAGCACACATGCATACACTAAATATGATATCAGGTCTACTTGCTGTAAGATATAATAATGATTCTATCATACCTCTATACAGCTTTTGATCTACTGATTTACATGATTCATCTTTGTCTAGTTTGCATGATGAGCTCATGGGAGTGCCAATTGACTTGTTTCCATCCATATCAAACTTCTTTAGCATTTTCTTGATGTATTTAGCTCGATTGATGAAAATTCCTTCCTTGGATTGTTTGATTTGAAGTCCGAAGAAGTAGTTCAATTCTTCTATCATGCTCATCTCAAATTCACTCTGCATTAATTCAGCAAACTCTTCGCAGAGACGATTATTAGTAGCACCGAAAATAATATCATCTACATAAATTTGCACTACTAACATATTTTTATTTTTCTTTTTCAAAAATAGGGTTGTATCAACATTTCCTCTAGAAAATTCATGGTCTAATAGAAATTTGCTAAGCCTTTCATACCATGCTCTGGGGGCTTGTTTTAGACCATAAAGTGCTTTATTTAGTTTATAAACATGATTGGGGTATTGATGATTTTCAAAACCAGAAGGTTGTTCTACATAAACCTCCTCATTAATATACCCATTTAGGAAGACACTTTTTATATCCATTTGAAATAATTTGAAATCTTTGAAGCATGCATATGCTAGTAACAGTCTAATTGCTTCAAGTCTAGCCACAGGAGCAAAGGTCTCATCAAAACCTATACCTTCTTCTTGATTATAACCCTTTGCTACTAGTCTAGCCTTGTTCCTAACCACAACTCCATTTTCATCAAGTTTATTTTATTATATCCATTTAGTTCCAATTATTGAATATTCGGTGGGTCTCTCTACTAAGTTCCATACTTTGTTTCTTGTAAATTGGTTTAGTTTCTCTTGCATAGCATTAATCCAATTTACATCATTTTCAGCTTCTTCAATGTTTTTAGGTTCTAAATGTGAAACAAATGCTAGATAATTATTTAAGTTTCTAAGAGAGGCTCTAGTTCTAATAGGTTTAGATGGATCATCTAAGATTAACTCTTTAGGATGACCATGAGTATACCTCCAAGCCTTTGTAAGCCCATGTTCAGCAATTACCTCTTGACTTGTTGAAGTCTCTTCAATTTGCTTCAGTTCATCCTCTTGTAAGGTCATGTCATCCATCTTTTGCTCAAGTATCCCTGTTTCATCATCGAAGGCTACTCTCTTGCTAGAAGAAGCATAATTAGTCTCATCAAAAACAACATGAATAGACTCTTCAATTACAAGAGCTCTTTTGTTGAAGACTCTATATGCCCTACTTGATGTAGAGTATCCCAAAAAGATACCCTCATCAGATTTGAAATCAAATTTTCCTAAGTTATCTTTATCATTATTATGAACAAAACACCTACAACCAAACACATGAAAGTAGTTTACTTTAGGCTTTCTATCTCTCCAAAGTTCATAAGGTGTTTTCTTAATAATTGGTCTCAATAAAACTCTATTTAATATATAACATGATGTGTTAATAGCTTCACCCCAAAAATACTTTGGGAGATCACTTTCACATAATATGGCCCTAGCCATTTTCTCTAGGGTTCTATTCTTTCTTTCCACCACTCTATTTTGTTGTGGAGTCCTAGGTGCAGAAAAATTATGAGTTATCCTCTTTTTACTACAAATTTTTTCAAATAGATGATTTTTAAATTCCGTTCCATGATCACTCCTAATAGCTATAACTGAAGCATTTCTTGAGTTAGTTACTTTCTTATGAAATTTCTTAAATACTGAAAATACTTCATCTTTATGAGCTAAAAACATGACCCATGTGTATCTAGAAAAATCATTTACAATGATAAGGTCATACTTGTTTCCACCAAGGCTTGTGGTTCTAGTTGGTCCAAAAAGATCCATGTGAAGTAGTTCAAGGGGTCTAGTAGTAGAGACACAATTTATGGATTTAAAGGAACTTCTAGATTGTTTGCCATATTGGCATGCTTTACAAATTTTATTTTTCTCAAATTTTAGCTTTGGCAAACCAATCACAGAATCTCTTTTAACTAATTTTGATATTGTATATGTGGAGTGATTGATTATAACCCTATTTGATTTTGATGAGCTCAAAGCATTTGAGTATATCTTATGTTTTACTAATGAATTCAATCTAGTGTTTCAGTCAAATACTTGTAAATTTATGGTTAAGAGTCTCTAGATTTGGTTCAATACATTTTGGATAAGTAAAGAATTCAATTTGAACCAAAGTCTGAGTCTCGAGTCGACTTCGGGAGATTACGAGTCGACTCCAAGCGTATCAGAAGGACTGGCACAGGCTCGAGTTGACTCCTGTACATTATGAGTCGACTCCGACTGAGAATAGACAGACGGACAGAAAGATTCATCTCAGAACCTGTCAACGAGTCGACTCCTGAAGAGCGCGAGTCGACTCCGATGCTTGCCAAGTCGACTCCAGGGTAGTACGAGTCGACTCCAGGAAGTAACAGACAGAAAGACAGAGAAGCTATTTTTGACCCTGAGAGCCGAGTCGACTCCTGAGGAACTCGAGTCGACTCCAATGGTTGGCAGGTCGACTCCTAAAGAAGCGAGAGTCGACTCCCAGAGAGAAGCAAGACAAAAGTCAGAGAGCCGATTTTGGACACTGAGAGCCGAGTCGACTCCCGCAAAATTCGAGTCGACTCCAAGGCAGCGCGACCCCAAAAGATAGAAGACGGTATTTTCGTCTCTGAGAGGCAAGTCCACTCCAAGACAGTTCGAGTCGACTCCAAGGCAGCGCAACCCCAAAAGATAGAAGACTGTTTTTCGGATACTGAGAGCCGAGTCGACTCCAAAACAGTTCGAGTCGACTCCGAGACGGCACGAGTCAAAAGACAGAAGATCGGGAGTTCGGACTCTGAGTGCCGAGTCGACTCCCAGAATTTCTGAGTCGACTCGAGTGAGCAAACTTGAAAAATACATCTCAGGATTCCTTGGAACAAGTCGTCTCCAAAAATGCCAGGTCAGCTCCGGACATTGGAGAGTCGACTCCAAGTCGAGACAGCACTTTAATTCAAATTCGGAACAGTTGTCGAGCCGTCTCCAGAAAAGCACGAGTCGACTCCTGCAACAGGCGAGTCGACTCCAGATCGTGTGAGTCGACTCCGATCCCAATGGAAACATTGTCAGGATGTGCAGAATGTGCAGAACGGCTAGGAGAGTGTGTCTAACGGCTATTTTTCTCTGGGAATGGCTTAAATAGCCTGAGGAAACAGTAATAGAGCAAGAAAGAGAGACTCTTTGAAAGCTAAAGTGATTTCCACCAACCAAGAGCTCTCTAGAGTGATTACACGCAAAAGAAGGAAGAAGTGCATTGAAGTCGATTCACCAACTCCCTTCCTCACATTCAAGGCTCTCCTCCAGACAGCAAGTCTACTTCAAATTCAAGAGGAGTCAAAGAGTTCGAAAAGCCCCAATCTCCATCTCCAAAATCAGTTTGAGGGCTTCTTACTCTTCCTTGTTTAAATTGTTTTAAATACGCTTTTGGGAAGCTTCTTTTTCTGTTTGTTTCAAACGAGTTTGTTTCTTACTTGATTCAATCAGGGGATTGAATCAAGGGTTGTAAGGTTTGTTGGTGAGCCTAGGTTAAAACCAACAGTGTAAGGGTTTGATTGTGATCCCGGAAAAACAATCGGGTGGTTCTAGTCGGTGAGCCTGGAAAAACCGACCGAGTTCGTTGTGATCTCGTAAAACAACAAGTTAGGTTGTGAGCTTGTAAAACAACCGGTTGTAATCCGAGGGGTTATAGTGAATTCCCAAGTGAGGCTTGGGGAGTGGACGTAGGAGCAAGGGTTAGCTCCGAACCACTATAAATTTTCTTGTGTTTGTGATTGCTTTATTGTCTCTTACTTTCCTTTCATTCACTGCATATAGCAACTAATTAATCCACTTGCAAAAGTTTTAATTAGTTATTCACAAAATTTTTAAATTGCAATAATTGTTTTAAAACCCAATTCACCCCCCCCCCCCTCTTGGGTTGTCTATCTGGGCAACAAGTGGTATCAGAGTGGGAACTCTTTTACCAAAAGAGTAAAAGATCAAAATGACAACCCCATTTGGATCTTCTCATATTGAGGGCCAGTCCACCCATAGACCTCCATTCTTTAATGGATCCGACTATTCATATTGGAAGGCTAGGATGAGAATATTTATCCAAGCCCAAGACTATGAGATGTGGACCACCATACTTAATGGACCATACATCCCATCCATTTTTGTAGAGGGTGTCACTATACCCAAACTTAAAAAGGATTGGGATGACAATGACATAAGGAAGGCACAACTAAATGCCAAAGCAATGAATGTGCTTTATTGTGCTTTAGATAGAAATGAATTCAATAGAGTCTCTACTTGCATTTCTGCAAAAGAGATTTGGGATAGACTTGAAGTGACCCACGAGGGCACAAATCAAGTAAAAGAATCTAAAATAAATATATTAGTTCATAAATATGAATTATTTAAGATGGATTCCAATGAAACAATCACTTGCATGTTTACTAGATTTACTGACATTGTCAATGGCCTAAAAAGCCTTAGCAAAAATTATACTAACAGTGAACTTGTCAGGAAGATTCTTCGTTGTTTGCCAAGGTCATGGGAAGCCAAGATAACGGCAATCCAAGAAGCTAAGGACTTAAACAAGCTGCCACTTGAGGAGTTTCTTGGATCCCTCATGACGCATGAGCTAACTATGAAGCAACACAGTGAAGAAGAGTCCTCCCACAAGAAAAAGGTAATAGTCCTCAAATCTGTTTCTACTAACAAAGATTTATTTTGCAGCAGCAGCAGTGAAGAGGAAGACAATGAGGGAGATGATGATGAGGCTCTTCTCGTGCGTAAGTTCAGAAAATTTATTAACCGAAAGAAGTCCTTTCATCAAAGGAGAGGCCCCTCAAGTTCCTATCACAAGGATAAGGGTAAGAAAAGAAAAAATGAGGGAATCAGATGCTACGAATGTAAGAAGCCGGGACACTTCAGAGCAGACTGTCCTTTGCTCAAGAAGGCCAGCAAGTACAAGAAAAAGAAGGTCCTCGTCTCCACCCTATCAGACTCCGATACATCATCATCATCATCGGATGAGAAACAAGAAGAAAAGGCCAACCTATGTTTTATGGCAAACGACAATGTGGTAACATCTGAAACACATTTAAACTTTACCTTCGATAAATTATATGATGCTTTCAATGAATTAATGGACGAATATAAGACAATAAACCTTAAGAACAAAGAATTGAAACTAACTAACCAATCTCTCTTCCGTAAGTACGATACATTAGTTAAGGATAAAGATGTTATCATTAAAGAAAATTCAGAACTTAAGACAAGCAACCAACTGTTAATTCAAAAAACTAATACCTTAATTAAAGATAACGAAAAACTAACCAAGAAAATTTCTGAACTTAAAAAGGGTAAACAAACTTTTAGAGATAATTTCACAAAAGACTTAAATGCACTAAAATTAGAAAAACAAAAGTTGGCACTAGAACTTGAAAAGTACAAACCTTTTGTAGAAAAGTTTACATATAGCTCAATTGGAAATAATACTTAATAGTCAACGAGTTGTATTCAATAGAGCTGGTTTAGGGTATAAACCAAAAAATAAGCAAAAGCTCCTTAGTAATTTCTTTGTAAAAGCAGGAGAAAGCAAAACTAAGAAAATAACCTGTTTTTACTGTGGAACAATAGGACATAAAGCTAATGTGTGTGATTATAGAAAAGGAAAAACTAAAAAAAAAATTAAAAAGGTTTGGGTTCCAAAAGGAACCAACATTACTAACCATGAAGGACCCAAGAAAACTTGGGTACCTAAAATTGTATGATTTCCTTGTGTAGGAGTGTCTTGCAGCCAAGGTCGACAAAAACTGTTGGTACTTGGATAGTGGCTGCTCAAGACACATGACGGGTGACAAAGTCCAATTCTTCACTCTTGAGCCTAAGAAGGGAGGTGCAGTGACATTTGGAGACAATAACCAAGGTCACATCATTGGTATAGGTAAAGTACAAATCACCCTTTCAACCTTTATTGATAATGTTCGATATGTTGATGGTCTTAAGCATAACCTACTTAGCATTAGTCAATTGTGTGATAGAGGTTTTGATGTTCTGTTCAAACCATCTTTATGCATCATAACCAACTCAATTGACAATAGTTTAGTATTTAAAGAAATTAGACGTGGCAATGTGTACGCAGTAGATCTTGAGGATCTTGCCAAACATAACCCTTGTTTAGTTGTTAATGATACTAAGGATAATGATGCAAGTTGGTTATGGCACCGTAAGTTAGGTCATGCAAGTATGAATACAATATCAAAACTAGTTAAAAGAGATTCCGTGATAGGTTTGCCAAAACTAAAGTTTGAGAAAAATAAAGTATGTGAAGCTTGTCAATATGGCAAATAATCAAGGAACTCCTTTAAATCCATAAACTGTGTCTCTACTTCTAGACCTCTTGAACTCCTACACATAGATCTATTCGGACCAACTAGAACCACAAGTCTAGGTGGAAATAAATATGGTCTTATTATTGTAGATGATTTTTCTAGATATACTTAGGTCATGTTTTTAGCTCATAAAGATCAAGCATTTTCAGTATTTAAGAAATTTCATAAGGAAGTAACAAATGCTAGAGATACTTCAGTCATAGCTATTAGAAGTGACCACGGAACGGAATTTGAAAATCATCTATTTGATGAATTTTGTAGTAAAAAGGGAATAACTCATAATTTTTCTGCACCTAGGACACCACAACAAAATGGAGTTGTAGAAAGAAAAAATAGAACCCTAGAGGAAATGGCTAGAACCATGCTATGTGAAAGTAACCTCCCTAAGTACTTTTGGAGAGAAGCCATTAATACATCATGTCATATACTAAATAGAGTTTTATTGAGACCCATTATAAAGAAAACACCTTATGAACTTTGGAAAAATAGAAAGCCCAAAGTAAACTATTTTCATGTTTTTGGATGTAGGTGTTTCGTTCATAATAATGGGAAGGATAACCTAGGTAAATTTGATTCTAAATCTGATGAGGGTATATTTTTGGGGTATTCTACAACTAGTAAAGCCTATAGAGTTTTTAATAAAAGAACCCTTGTTATTGAAGAGTCTATATGTGTTGTTTTTGATGATTCTAGTGATATCTCTTCTAGCAAGAGAGTTGATCTTGATGATGATGCTGAAATTCTTGAAGAAAAGATTGATGAGATGACATTACAAGAAGATGAACAAAAACTAATTGGAAATGCATCATCAAGTCAAGAGGCAATTGTGGATCATGGGCTGACTAAGGCTTGGAGGTATGCTCATGGGCATCCTAAGGAATTAATTTTAGATGATCCATCTCAACCTGTTAGGACTAGCGCATCTCTTAGGAACTTAAATAATCATCTAGCATTTGTCTCACATTTTGAACCTAAACACATAGAAGAAGCTGAAAAAGATGTAAATTGGATAAATGCAATGCAAGAAGAACTAAACCAATTTACTAGAAATAAGGTATGGAACCTAGTTGAACGACCCTCTGAATATTCAATTATAGGTACCAAATGGATATATAAAAATAAACTTGATGAAAATAGAATTGTAATTAGGAACAAGGCCTGACTAGTAGCAAAGGGCTATAATCAAGAAGAAGGTATAGACTTTGATGAAACCTTTGCTCCTGTAGCTAGACTTGAGGCAATTAGATTGTTACTAGCATTTGCATGCTCTAAGGATTTCAAATTATTTCAAATGGATGTAAAAAGTGCATTTTTGAATGGGTATATTAATGAGGAGGTGTATGTAGAACAACCTCCTAGTTTTGAAAATCATCAATTCTCCAATTATGTGTATAAATTAAACAAAGCACTTTATGGTTTGAAACAAGCACCTAGAGCATGGTATGAAAGACTTAGCAAATTTCTACTAGATCATGAGTTCTCTAGAGGAAATGTAGATACAACACTATTTTTAAAGAAGAAAAACAAAGAAATGTTAATAGTGCAGATTTATATTGATGATATTATTTTCGGTGCTACTAACAATCGCCTCTGCGAAGAATTTGCTGACTTGATGCAGAGTGAATTTGAAATGAGCATGATGGGAGAGCTGAACTATTTCCTCGGGCTCCAAATCAAATAATCTGAAGAAGGGATCTTCATCAATCAAGCTAAATACATCAAGGAGATGCTTAAGAAGTTTGATATGGAAGGAAACAAGTCAATCAGCACACCCATGAGTTCATCATGCAAACTAGACCAAGATGAATCAGGTAAATCAGTAGATCAAAAGATGTATAGAGGTATAATAGGATCTTTATTATATCTCACTGCAAGTAGACCTGATATCATGTTTAGTATATGCATGTGTGCTAGATATCAATCTAATCCTAAGGAATCTCATTTAATTGCAGTCAAGAGAATCTTTAAATACCTAATAGGAACAAAAAATATAGGTTTATGGTATTCTAAAGAATCTAGCCTGAACTTAATAGGATATACAGATTCAGATTTTGCTGGTTGTAAACTTGATAGAAAAAGCACCAGCAGGTCATGTCAATTCTTAGGAGAAAATTTAATCTCATGGTTTAGCAAGAAACAAAACTCGGTTGCATTATCTACTGCTGAAGCCGAATATGTTGCTGCCGGGAGTTGTTGTGCTCAAATCATGTGGATCAAACAACAACTTGAAGATTATGGAATTAAACAAGATAAAATTCCCATTAATTGTGACAATACAAGTGCTATTAACTTAACTAAGAATTCAATTCAGCACTCAAGAACCAAACACATTGAAATAAGACATCACTTCATAAGAGATCATGTACTGAATGGTGATGTTACACTTCAATTTATTTGTACTGATGATCAACTAGCTGACATCTTCACAAAACCCTTGAGTGAAGAGCGATTTTGTGTGCTTAGGAGAGGATTAGGAGGGATTGATCCATCCTAGTGATGTTCTCTTCTAGTTCATTGATTTTGATGATTAGCTTGTGTTAAATATAGAGTTTCTCATCCATGATTATCAAATCAGATCATAAACTTAGTAATTATCCCTTGTTTGGCACGAAAATAACATGATTTTTAGGTGCGTGCCAGAGTTCGAGTCGACTCGGATACATTTTAGAGTCGGCTCATGAGGGGGAGTCGACTCGCACATAGATAGGAGTCGACTCGAGGTCGATGGCATCATAGGGGGAGTCGACTCGCGCATATTTTGGAGTCGACTCGAGGTCGAGTCGACTCGCGACTTACTGGAGTCGACTCGCGGTCGGGAATCCGATGTTTTAATCCTAATCGAAGCGTTTAATCGACACTTCTATTCACCGCCTCCACTGTTCAAAAACCCTAGAGTCGTCTCCGACCTCATTTCCGACCTCCATTAGGGCATTTCCATCGAGTTCCCCCCCGATTCCTCGTGTCTCTCCCCCTCCTTCGGTCTAGGATGCCTCGGAAAGTTGTTGTCCCGAGCCGGAAGAGGCCCCAATCTGCGAGCGGCGCCGAGCGACGGTCCAAGGCTCGGAATGAACCCGTGAGGCCACAAGCTCCGGCTCCTTCCCCGCCGAGGCCGGTTCCCTCGCGTCCGTGCGCCGGGAAGGCGGTCTCCACCGCGAGGTATGTCAACTTTGACTTCCTCTCCCGGGAAGGCTTTACAATAGGGCATAGGTTAAGGGCTCAAGGGTTAGAGATGTTTTGTTCCCTAGATCTCCCTACTTACCCGGGGTTAGTTAGAGAATTTTACGGTACAGTAGCTAGGGGTCATGGTGGGATACAGAGAACCGTAGCGGGTGTCCCTTTATTTATTTCGGAGGATTTCATTGCACAAATCCTCCATCTTCCCCAAGTAGGGGTGTTTCCCTCTCACCCAGCCGATAGGACTAAGGCCCTTACGGCCATACTAGGGAGTCCACCCCAGTCCCCCCTAGATGAGGTGTCTGCAAGTCAGCTATCAGTTGAAATGCGGCTCCTCTTAAGTATTATATCTAGGACCCTCTTCCCTAAGACCGGCCGTTTTGATTTTGTATCTGAGAGGGACCTAGCCCTGATGTTCTACACTCTTCAGGATACTCCAATCAACTTCCCAAAACTCATCTATAAATACCTATGTGAGCCTCTAGACAAACCTAGGCTTACTCTTCCCTATGGGATGTTGTATACCCTGATCTTTAGGGAGTTAGAGGTCCCCATTCCTGAGGGGGAACCCTCTCGCTCACTGCGATACACCGATCGCATGGGTGAGGGGACTCTACACAGGATGGGATTCGATAAGGTTGAGGGAGTCTGGGTCCGGAAACCATCCACTTCCACACCTTCTGACCCTACTACTCGACACTCCCCCAGCCCAAATCGTGACTCAGATTTTCCCACCTATCCCTCCACTTCAGCGCCTTCTACTTCAGCCGGACCCTCCACTGCACCACCTACTCAGCCATTAGAGGTCCGGATATCTCCTGAGCAGCTCCGGGAGTTGCGGCAGGAGATCGTGAGGGATCTTCGGGACGACCTACTCAGGGAGCTCCGAGGTCCAGCGACTGCTCCCTCCACTGCTCTGGCTCCTTCATTGGCAGCCGTGACCGAGATGACGACTCATCTGAGGGAAGAAATATTCAATGTAAGGAGCCTAATTCAAGCCCAATTTTCAAATATGAGCGATGTCACGAGTAACACAAGAAAGATGCGAGATGACATCCGACAGGACTTAGGCAGCCAAAGTCAGGGGGCCGAGCGTCTAGCCAATGTATTGATCTTCAAGTTGGATACCCTCTAGGAGAAACTGACTGAGCTCACCTCGATCCAGAGTAGGGCCACCTCGGAGATCATAAGGCAGCTAGGAAACATTACAGATGGGATCAGTCTAATTATGCAACAATCTAGACTGAGCAAGGGAGCCACATCCTCCACCTCAAAGAAATCCTAGCTTGCTTTTTCTTTTTTGATATGTACTTACTGCTTTACTTTTTGTTGTATCTACAAGTGTACTTAAATATACATCAATACAATGAATAGACATTTCTCTTCCAAATTGTGTAAATTTGATCTCTAATTGCTTTTGTGATGTGCTTTCTTCCTTTTTGCTATGATGACAAAAAGGGGGAGAAAATATATTGAATAGACATGTAAAGGGAATCAAAAAAAAGAAAACTTTTAAAACACACAATAATTTGTTCTTAGTGGATTCGATACCTCGAGGCTCATTATCTCTCTGTTGGGGCTCCTAACGGAGTAATCTCCAGAATCTATTCAAGAGATATTCGGAGATTAGTTGAATCATACTCAAGAATAAATTGGCAGATTTTCTCTCTAAAAACCAAAAATTTAAGTTCAAAAGCTTCAATACACTAAAAGAAAATTCAGAGAATCAAAACAAAATTGAATGCATGTGTTGAGGGGGAGAATCTAAAATTTTAAGAAAGCAAACTCATTAAATATATATAAGCCAAACAATTGATTGCATGACATGATGGCTTATATAATTCCAAATGAAAGGGGGAGCTTTAACTTCAAAATTTACTATTTTACACCTTTCAGCTTTGGATAAATTAAATAACTAGACACTTGAATTCATTTTAAAATTTTACTATAAATATCCTTTTTGGTTGAGCAATTCACTTTACATATACTCAATGTTTTGTCATCATCAAAAAGGGGGAGATTGTGGAGTGATTGAATATAACCCTATTTGATTTTGATGAGCTCAAAGCATTTGAGTATATCTTATGTTTTACTAATGAATTCAATCTAGTGTTTCAGTCAAATACTTGTAAATTTATGGTTAAGAGTCTCTAGATTTGGTTCAATACATTTTGGATAAGTAAAGAATTCAATTTGAACCAAAGTCTGAGTCTCGAGTCGACTCCGGGAGATTACGAGTCGACTCCAAGCGTATCAGAAGGACTGGCATAGGCTCGAGTCGACTCCTGTACATTACGAGTCGACCCCGACTGAGAACAGACAGACGGACAGAAAGATTCATCTCAGAACCTGTCAACGAGTCGACTCCTGAAGAGCGTGAGTCGACTCCGATGCCTGCCGAGTCGACTCCAGAGAGTAACAGACAGAAAGACAGAGAAGCTATTTTGGACCCTGAGAGCCGAGTCGACTCCTGAGAAACTCGAGTCGACTCCAATGGTTGGCAGGTCGACTCCTAAGGAAGCGAGAGTCGACTCCCAGAGAGAAGCAAGGCAAAAGTCAGAGAGCCGATTTTGGACACTGAGAGCCGAGTCGACTCCCGCAAAGTCTGAGTCGACTCCAAGGCAGCGCGACCCCAAAAGATAGAAGACGGTATTTTCGTCTCTGAGAGGCGAGTCGACTCCAAGACAGTTCGAGTCGACTCCAAGGCAGCGCAACCCCAAAAGACAGAAGACTGTTTTTCGGATACTGAGAGCCGAGTCGACTCCGAAACAGTTCGAGTCGACTCCGAGACGGCACGAGTCAAAAGACAGAAGATTGGGAGTTCGGACTCTGAGTGCCGAGTCGACTCCCAGAATTTCCAAGTCGACTCGAGTGAGCAAACTTGAAAAATACATCTCAGGATTCCTTGGAACGAGTCGTCTCCAAAAATGCCAGGTCAGCTCCGGACATTGGGGAGTCGACTCCAGGTTGAGTCGAGTCGACTCCAAGTCGAGACAGCACTTTAATTCAAATCCGGAACAGTTGCCGAGCCGTCTCTAGAAAAGCACGAGTCGACTCCTGCAACAGGCGAGTCGACTCCAGATCGCGCGAGTCGACTCCAATCCCAACGGAAACATTGTCAGGATGTGCAGAATGTGCAGAACGGCTAGGAGAGTGTGTCTAACGGCTATTTTTCTCTGGGAATGGCTTAAATAGCCTGAGGGAACAGTAATAGAGCAAGAAAGAGAGACTCCATTGAAAGCTAAAGTGATTTCCACCAACCAAGAGCTCTCTAGAGTGATTACACGCAAAAGAAGGAAGAAGTGCATTGAAGTCGATTCACCAACTCCCTTCCTCACATTCAAGGCTCTCCTCCAGACAGCAAGTCTACGTCAAATTCAAGAGGAGTCAAAGAGTTCGAAAAGCCCCAATCTCCATCTCCAAAATCAGTTTGAGGTTTTCTTACTCTTCCTTGTTTAACTTGTTTTAAATACGCTTTTGAGAAGCTTCTTTTTCTGTTTGTTTCAAACCAGTTTGTTTCTTACTTGATTCAATCAGGGGATTGAATTAAGGGTTGTAAGGTTTGTCGGTGAGCCTAGGTTAAAACCAACAGTGTAAGGGTTTGATTGTGATCCCGGAAAAACAATCGGGTGGTTCTAGTCGGTGAGCCTGGGAAAACCGACCGAGTTCATTGTGATCTCGTAAAACAACAAGTTAGGTTGTGAGCTTGTAAAACAACCGGCTGTAATCCGAGGGGTTATAGTGAATTCCCAAGTGAGGCTTGGGGAGTGGACGTAGGAGCAAGGGTTAGCTTCGAACCACTATAAATTTTCTTGTGTTTGTGATTGCTTTATTGTCTCTTACTTTCCTTTCATTCACTACATATAGCAACTAATTAATCCACTTGCAAAAGTTTTAATTAGTTATTCACAAAGTTTTTAAATTGCAATAATTATTTTAAAACCCAATTCACCCCCCTCTTGGGTTGTCTATCTGGGCAACAGTATACATACTTGCATGACCTAATTTACGGTGGCATAACCAACTTGCATCATTGACTTTAGAATCACTAGCTACTAAGCAACGGCTATTTTTGGCGAGATCTTCAAAATCTACTACATAAACATTACCACATCTTATTCCTTTGAATACTAAGCTATTGTCAATTGAGTTGGTTATGATGCATAAAGATGGCTTAAACAGAACATCAAAACCTCTATCACATAATTGACTAACGCAAAGTAAGTTATGCTTAAGACCATCTACAAACCGTACATTATCAACGAAGGTTGAAGGGGTGATTTGTATTTTACCTATACCAATGATGTGACCTTGGTTGTTGTCTCCAAAAGTCACCGCACCTCCCTTTTTAGGCTCTAGGATGAAGAATTGCTCCTTGTCACCCGTCATGCGTCTTGAGCAGCCACTATCCAAGTACCAACAGTGTTTGTTGACCTTGGCTGTAAGACACTCCTACACAAAAAAATCATACAGTTTTAGGTACCCAAGTTTTCTTGGATCCTTCAAGGTTAGTAATATTGGTTCCTTTTGGAACCCAAATCTTTTTAATCTTTTTTTTAACTTCAGTTTTTTTTTTGTTACATACATTTGCTATATGTTCTACTTTACCACAACAAAAACAAGTTACATTTTCGGTTTTACTTTTTTCGGCTTTTACAAAAAAGTTTTTAAGAAATTTTTGCTTGTTGTTAGGCTTATACCCTAAACCGGCTTTATTAAATACAGCTCTTTGACTATTAAGAATCATTTCTAGTTTTTCAGACTAAAGGTAAACTTCTCAACTATAGATTTATATTTTTCAAGTTCTTTTGTTAAGTTCAGTTTTTCTGTTTTTAGTAAATTTAGATCTTTTGTAAAGTTATCTTTTAGAGTTCGATTACTATTTTTAAGTTCTAAAACTTCCTTAGTTAGTCTTTCGATATCTTTAATTAAAGTATTAGTTTTTTGAGTTAGCAATTGGTTGCTTGTTTTAAGTTCTAAATTTTCTTTGATGATAGAGTCCTTATCCTTAATTAATTTATCATACTTATGAGTGTAAGATTGATTAGTTAGTTTCAATTCTTTATTTTTAAGGTTTATTGTCTTATATTCATCCATTAGTTCATTAAAAGCATCATACAATTCATCAAAAGTAAAATTTAAATGTGTTTCAGATATTACCTCATTTTCGTTCGCCATAAAACAGAAGTTGACATTTTCCTCTTGTTCATCTTTCGATGATGATGATGATTTATCGGTGTCAGTCCAGGTGGTGACAAGAGCTTTCTTCTTCTTGTATTTGTTGCTTTTTTTCAGCAAGGGACAGTCAGCTCTGAAATGGCCCGGCTTCCTGCATTCATAACATCTGATTCCCTCTCTTTTCCTTTCCTTACCTTTATCCTTGTTAAAGAAATTCGAGGAAACTCTTTTCCTATGGAGAGTCTTCTTCTTGTTGATGAATCTTCTGAATTTCCTCACAAGAAGGGCTTCTTCATCATCTTCCTCATTGTCTTCTTCTTCTTCACTGCTGCTACTGCAAGAGGGATCCTTGTTAGAAGAAGTAGACTTAAGGGCAATTACATTTTTCTTGTGGGAGGACTCTTCTTCACTGTGTTGCTTCATTGTGAGCTCATGTGTCATCAAAGATCCAAGGAGTTCCTCGAATGGCAGCTTGTTCAAGTTTTTAGCTTCTTGGATCGCCGTTACCTTGGCTTCCCATGACCTTGGTAAAGATCGAAGAATTTTCCTGACAAGGTCACTGTTAGTACAACTTTTGCCAAGACTTTTTAAGCCGTTGACAATATCAGTAAATCTAGTGAACATGTAAGTGATGGTTTCATTAGATTCCATTTTAAACAGTTCATGCTTATGAACTAGCATGTTTATTTTAGATTCCTTGACTTGATTCGTGCCCTCGTGGGTCACTTCAAGTCTATCCCATATCTCTTTTGCAGAATTGCAAGTAGAGATTCTATTGAATTCATTATGGTCTAAGGCACAATAAAGTACATTCATGGCTTTGGCATTTAGTTGTGCCTTCCTTCTATCACTATCATCCCAATCTTTTTCAAGCTTGGGTATAGCAATGTTATCTGCATAGATAGAAGTAATATATGACCCATTAACTATGATGCTTTAAACATCATAGTCTTGGGCTTGAATAAATATCCTCATTCAAGCCTTCCAATAGATGTAGTTAGTTCCATTGAAGAATGGAGGCCTATTGGTGGATTGCCCCTCACTAAGAGAAGATCCAAAAGGGGTTGTCATTTTAATCTTTTACTCTTTTAATATAAGAGCTTCTGCTCTGATACCATTTGTTGCCCAAGAAGACAACCCAAGAGGGAGGGGGGGTGAATTGGGTTTTAATTAATTATGACCAATTAGAAACTATGATAAGTAATTAACTAAATTTAATGCAAGCAAATTAGATAATTTACTAGATGAAGTGAGTGTAGAGAGAAAAGGAGACAGCAGCCAATACAAATACAACCAAGTTTATAGTGGTTCGGAGCCAACTCTTGCTCCTACGTCCACTCCCCAAGCCGCACTTGGGTTTTTACTATAATCCCTAGGATTACAGCCGGTTGTTTTACAAGCTCACAACCTAACTTGTTGTTTTTCCGAGATTACAATGAACTCGGTCGGTTTTCACAAGCTTACCGACTAGAATCGCCCAATTGTTTTCCCGGGTTCACAATCAAACACAGTTGGTTTTTCTCGGTTCACCAACCAAAACCTTACACCGTTGGTTTTATATTTGGCTCACCAACAAACCTTACAACCCTTGATTCAATCCTCTGATTGAATCAACTAAGAAAAATAGAGTTTGGGATTTCACAGAGAAAGCTTCTAAACAAGCAGATGTGAAGACAATAAATGCGAAGTAAAGTTAGAAGCCCTCAAACAGATTTCGGAAGAGGAAAAAAGGGCTTCTCGAACTCTGAGTCTCCTCTTTGAGTGCATTGAAGATTTGATGTCAAAAAAAGAGCCTTGAATGCGAAGGAAAAACTTCTAAGAATGAATTGAATGATTTTCTTTCTTTTTTTGCTTGTCTTTTTGTTAGATGTATGCCCTAGAAGCCAATTTGGCTGACACATTGTTGATTCTAGGGACATAATTTTGTACTTGACTGTTTATTATTGAATAAATAAAAGGCATCTTTTTATTCATATTATTTATGTGTCTATGAATCGTCCAAGGAATTAATAAGATGATGATACATATTCTCAAGAGTTGAGAATTTGAGCCATGTATCATTGGTGATTAATTTCTAAATGCTCCTGATCAATGGATCATCACGAGGACGGTGATCGATCCGATCAGTGCACAGATCACTTTCCTTCTGGATGGACGAGACTTGAGTCCACAGTGTAGGAACACTGAAGTGATAGTGCGGGTGCTTGTTAGAGAACAACGGTACTGAGCGTGACCAAGACAAGAAGTCACTTGGATGTCTATCCACTCGTCAGTGACTTGCTTGATGTTGCAGTAGTGTGACTGGTCCTTTGACCTGCGGTGCTTCGGCTACTCACAGTGAGGTTATTGTAGTTTGACTGCACACATACATGGTCTCTAGCCATATGGGTCCATGCAGTGTAGATTGGCTGCAGTAAGTTCACTGTAGGAGTAGGGTATGCACCTATAAGGAATCTATCGACCTTGATAGAAGAGGAGTGATCCTATGTGATTTGTTAGACTGAGTTCTAAGACCTTGGCCAGGGCAGTAATATAAAGTGGAAAAAGAGTTTTCCACTATCGAACTCAAGTCGAATAAATCTTGACATATGACAGACGATGGGATTTGACGAGTTGTCCATGACCTCCGTCCTATAGGGATCCACGATAGTAGGACTGTATCACATGTTAACTGCACCTAGAGGTTCATCTTTCTATTCTACTAGGTAGCCACTACATGCTGCTAGATGTCACTGGTGGATGGTGGGACTCATAGGGATTATCTTGATGATCGATAAACCCTAATGAGTTGAGTTGGAATCGTTCCAACCCATTGAAAGGATTTTTCAATGATATTATGATAGAGATCATAATATATCTCACTACCAGTCAGAGTAGAACCTATGGGGTCACACACACTAGAAGTATTGACCGATCCGATGGTTGAATAGTGATTATGAATCACGAGTAATCAATTCGATTGATATTCGGTTGAAGAAGGAACAAAGGGAATTAATTAATTGGACTTAAACACAAATCCTACTTCGGGTAGGATTCCTAGAGTCCTAATTGGATTAGGACTGGGAATCCTAGTTGGAGTAGGACTGGGATTCCTACTTGGAATAGGATTCCTACAACCCTAATGAGATTAGGAATTTTGAATTAAAATTGGATTCCTGCTTGGAGTAGGATTCCTAGAAATCCTAATTGGATTAGGACTTCGGATTCAAATAGAGTCCTAATTGGATTAGGACTAAAATTAAATACATCCTAATTGGATTAGGATTCCTTAAGTCTAAATTAATTATTAATCTAATGAATCAACATGACTCCTAATTGGATTAGGATTGAAGAGTTCAATTGAGTCATGGTTCATTCAAGTTCTAATAGGATTAGGACTAGCATGGATTGAACCCAATTGATTCATGATTTGGTTAAAGCCTAATAGGATTAGGACTTAGCCATAAGAGGGACACCTAATCCTCCTTAGAGGAGGATTAGGGCATCACAAGAAGGAGGGATCACGCCCCTCCTCCTCTCCTTGTGTGCGGCATGAAGAGAGGGGCCGGCGCCCCCTTCTTATGGAATTAACTCTAGGGCTCCTAGATTGTAGGAGCCCTAGATGGCTATATAAGAGGAGGCAAGGGGCCGACGCCCTAATGCACTTGAAGCCCTCCTCTTGCTGCCGCCACCCTCCCCTCTCCTCCCTTGGTTCAACCGCAAGCAAGGTGCAAGGGAAAGAAGAGCTTGGCGACATCCCTTCTTCCTTCTCTTGGCTTCAACGCATGAGAAAAGAAGAAGGCTGCGAAGGGCTTTGATCTTCTTCCTCTTCTTCATCCTTCTTCTTCCTCCTCTCAAGTACAATCAAGAGTTGATTGAAAGAGAGGAGATCAGCCATCAAAAGAAGTCTTTGCAAGGGAGCTAGCACCCCGGGAAGACAAGAAAGATTTGTTCGGTCCTCTACTTCGTGTGGATACCCGTAGAGGCCGGACGTTTGAACGGCTTCAAGCGAACCCTCTTCCGAAAACCACGAATTCAGATTTGCGGTGATCATCTACCCGCGCAAGGTGAAGATCTGATCTTCCTAATGGTTTTAAAAGTTTTAATTCTTACCTAATTACGAAAAGTCTCGAGACAACGTTCATGCGATGAACGTTGATCCCGCACATGCCCCCTTTCCGCTGCCATCTGATTTTTGTTTTGAAATATCAGCGGCATGGACGGGTTCCCAACAGTGGTATCAGAGCCTAGGCTTCATAGATTAAGGTAAGAATTAAATATCTAAAGGCTTATTAGATCTGAAAATTGAATGATCATGCATGCTGAAAATTTCTGCATGCAGATTTTTCAGGGGTGCTGATTTTTGCATGCTGATTTTTATGTGATAAAATGATGATTCTAATTGCGTTGTTAATGAGATTACAAAGTTTAGAATCATGATTAGCATGATCAGCAACCTATGTCATGACATAATCAGTTAGTTTTCAGATCTGAAAATTATAATTGTTGCATATGGTGATGATCATAGGATTCAAACCCTTTTGGTATCAAATGTAATGACCTGCGATGTGATCTGCGATGTCATGTAATTTTTCAGATGCTTGCATGCATCTTATTTGATGTTTTGAGAGGCCTGCGTGCCTCCTAAAAGGAGATGTAATTTATTTTTATTTTTATTTTACATCTGGTTGTATTTCTGTGATGTGATGTACGTCAACGATCAAGTCGAAGACGATGCATGAGATGAACAGGGGTCTAAGTGGTTGATGGCGATTGGATCAAGAGTTGGTCAAGGATCGAATCAAGGAGGCTTGGAACCAATTCAAGAGTTGAAGACCAGTTGATCGATTGACGTGTATGTGCTTGTAATACGACCTAACTAGAATCCATGATCATCACCTATTTAAAGTTTAGCTTTAATTTGATGCTGCGATTATAACTGCCTGTGATGTGCCGTTTGCATGTGATGTGAATGCGAGTCGGGTAGATAGGTTTACATGTGATGTAGCAAACCCAATTGAGACCTAAATCAAAACCTCCTCAATCAAGTCGAGAGTGAACCGACATGAGCAAGTCATATTAGATTAATTGATCTAATTGGTGTCTAGGAAAGCATAAAAGGTGGTTACTTAATTAGGACCTTACTCTCTGAGTAAGGAGAGCCTCCCACCTGCTTACCTGGCCAATTGTTCGATTACCTCTTATGAAGGGCTCAAGTTGCAAACACTAAGACCTGATTAACCAATATTAAGTCAATAGGTCTTCCACTGTAGTAGAGCTGCTAAGGCCTTTCTGATGTTGATTTGTCTCGGCTGGACACAGTGGTCAAGTTGCATCGGGGGGCTGGACCTCTCTATAGACATGAGATGTTGTAGGGTAAAGGTGGGGTTGGGCACCAATAACTGTTAGGTGAGGACCCAATGACGACTTTATTCCTACGGTTATACGGTGGGTCTGACTTAACTAAGAAATGGGACCAATAACTGTTAGGTGAGGTCTTCATGGCTTAGAGACCAAGTTACACTGCACCATGCTTGAGAAGCATTGTACAAGAGTTGTACACTCATCCATCTATGTGTCACCAATAACTGTTAGGTGAGGTGGCATGTAAATCGGTGGGACCGCAGTACCCACTAGAAATCCTAGTCGTGTGGAATTTCTGTTTTTCTACCAGGGGAGTGTGAGGGATTCGAGAAAATAGTGGGAGTTACATTTATTCTAAAAGACCTTAGAACAGATTAGGATCAAGTACAAAAGTCTAACTAGAATCTTTACTCTCTGCAGATACAATGTCAGCTTCAAACCCTTTGACCCGTATTCTTGAGACCAACCGACTGACCGGAACCAATTACAAAGACTGGCTTAGAAATCTCAAAATTGTTTTGGACTGTGAGAAAATAGGCTACATACTCGATTCAGATATCCCCACACTACCAACACGTCCTACTGATGTTCAGCGTGAGATGCATAAAAAATAGTTGGATGATGACATTAGAGTAAAATGCTATATGATGGCATCCATGTCAAATGAACTCCAATGCCAGCATGAAAATATGAAGACTGCTAGGGACATACTGGCACACCTGCAAGAGTTGTATGGTGAGCAGAGTCGCACAGCTCGTTTTGAAGTGTCCAAGAGGCTTTTCAAAATAAAGATGCGCGAGGGGCAGTCTGTCCATGATCACGGTCTGACTATGATCAAGGATCTGGAGGAGCTTGAGAAACTCGGTATGGACATGCACAAGGAATTACAAGTGGATTTGATCCTACAGTCACTTCCTGATTCATTTGGTCAGTTTATAGTAAACTACCACATGAATAAGATTGAATGCACAAAGACTGAACTAATCAACATGTTGGTAACTGCTGAGGGAGCCTTGAAAGGTTCAAGGGGCAATGTCCTTGCTGCTGAGTTGACTTCTGGTTCCAAGAGAAAGTCTACTTGGAAGAAAAAGAAGCCTGCTAAGAAGCAGAAGAAAGACAAGAAGCCAAAGAAGGAAGTTCAAAAGAAAAAGGCTAACGACAAAGGAAAATGTTTCCACTGCAATGTCGAAGGCCACTGGAAGAGAAACTGTCCTTCATACCTCGAGAGCCTGAAGAACAAGAAAGGTGGCACGCCTTCAGAAGGTATAGACTTGCTCATAATTGAAACTAATCTAACTGTTTCTTCTACTTCTAGTTGGGTTATAGATTCTGGTTCTAGTGCTCATTTGTGCACTACTATGCAGGGTCTAAAGAAAAGTAGAAGGCTGGCGGAAGGTGCGGTAACCCTTCGGGTTGGCAACGGGGCAAAAGTTGCTGCTGTGGCTGTGGGCACCTACCATCTGCGACTACCGTCTGGATTTAGTTTATTACTTAGAGACTGCTATTATGTACCTGCTGCTAGCAGAAATTTGATTTCTGTTTCATGTCTAGCACAGGAAGGTCATGTTTTTACTTTTGACAAAGACTGCTGTTCTATTTATTTAAGAAATAAAATAGTCGCACGTGGTTTCATGATCGACAGTCTCTATCATTTACATATGGATGTATTTGTGAATATTACCGAGCAAGAAGTGAGTGCCAAAGGATCCAAAAGATCTAGAGATGAGATAAACCAAAGATATTTGTGGCACCTCAGACTTGGCCATATTGGAGAGGATAGGATGAACAAAATGGATAAAGATGGGCTTCTCGGCTCATTGACTTCCGAGTCATATCCAGTTTGCGAGTCCTGTCTTCAAGGAAAAATGGCTAGATTGCCCTTTGTAGGACATGGGGAGAGGACCACTGAAATACTTACCCTAGTACATACAGATGTATGTGGCCCATTCGATGTGCCAGCCAGGGGACGTTATTCTTACTTCATTACCTTTACCGATGATTATTCACGATATGGGTATGTGTATCTTATGAGACACAAGTCTGAATCTTTTGAAAAGTTCAAAGAGTTCAAGAATGAAGTAGAAAAACAAACCAAAAAATCTCTTAAGGCTCTTCGATCAGATCGAGGAGGAGAATATCTTAGTGGGGAATTCCGGGACTATCTCAAAGAAAACGGCATAGTCTCACAATGGACACCTCCGGGTACACCTCAACTCAACGGGGTGTCAGAGAGGAGGAATCGGACCCTGTTGGACATGGTCAGGTCCATGATGAGCTTCACTGATTTACCTATGTTCCTTTGGGGAGATGCCTTACTCACAGCGATTTATTTATTGAATAGAGTTCCCTCTAAATCTGTTCCTACCACACCGTATGAGATATGGCATGGTAAGAAACCAAGTCTGGGTCATCTCAAGATTTGGGGATGTCCGGCCCACGTCAAGAGACTACAGGCGGACAAGTTAGAGGCTAGGACCATAAGTGCTCGTTTTATAGGATATCCTAAAGAGTCATTAGGATACAATTTTTACGTCTCAGAGGATCACAATGTGTTTGTGAGCCGTCATACCATCTTCTTGGAAAATCAGTTTATCCTTGATAGAGGCAGTGGGAGAAAAATTGAGCTTGAAGAGAAAGTCTCTGAAAAGCAACGAGTCATGGATCCTATAGAACCCATTCATAAAGAGCCAGTACACGATGTCCCTCGACCACCTCGTAGATCTAGTAGGGTCTCCCATCCTCCCGATAGATACTTAGGTATACTAGAAGAGGATACCGAGGAAATGTTCCTAGTGGGAGATAGGGATCACATACAGGATCCCAAAACCTACAACGAGGCGATATCTGATATCGATTCCGAGAAATGGCTGGAAGCTATGAAGTCAGAGTTAGACTCCATGCATTCCAACCAAGTCTGGACCTTAGTAGACCCACCAGAAGGTATTGTACCTATTGGATGCAAATGGATCTACGAGAGGAAGATAGGTTCAGATGGAGAGGTAGAGACCTATAAGGCAAGGCTTGTGGCAAAAGGGTATAGTCAGCGTGAGGGCATTGACTATCAGGAGACCTTTTCACCTGTAGCCATGCTAAAATCCATCCGAACATTGCTTGCCATTGCAGCATTTCATGATTATGAAATCTGGCAGATGGATGTGAAAACTGCTTTCCTGAATGGATATCTTAATGAAGATATCTATATGGAACAGCCTTTGGGTTTCACTTCCAGTGATGGAGATCACAAGGTCTGCAAGCTGCAAAGGTCCATCTATGGACTAAAGCAAGCATCTCGGAGTTGGAACACTCGTTTCGATGACGCAATCAAAATATTTGATTTCATCAAAAACGAAGAGGAACCGTGTGTTTACAAAAAGGTTAGTGGAAGTGCTGTCGTTTTTCTCGTACTGTACGTAGATGACATTCTCCTGATTGGGAATGATATTCCCATGCTAACCTCAGTCAAGGTCTGGTCTCCATGAAAGACCTTGGGGAAGCATCCTATATTTTGGGAATAAAGGTCTATAGAGATAGATCTAAAAGGATGCTTGGCCTTTCACAGAAAATGTACATAGAGGAGGTGCTGAAGAGGTTCAGCATGGAAAACTCCAAGAGGGGTGTGGAGTGATTGATTAAAACCCTATTTGATTTTGATGAGCTCAAAGCATTTGAGTATATTTCTTGTTTACTAATGAATTCAATTAAGTGTTTTCAGTGAAAATCTTTTCTAAGTGTCTCTAGACTTGGTTCATAGTATTTTGGATAAGTTAAGAAGTCAGCTTGAACCAAAGTCTGAGACTCGAGTCGACTCCAGAGTATCACGAGTCGACTCCAAGCGTATCAAGTTCACTGGCACGGACTCGAGTCGACTCCGGATCGGTACGAGTCGACTCCGACTGAGAACAGACAGACGAACAGAAAGCTTCAATTCAAAACCTGTCAGCGAGTCGACTCCCGAAGTGCGCGAGTCGACTCCAATGTTTACCGAGTTGACTCCGGAGAAGTATGAGTCGACTCCAAGGAGTCACAGGCAGAAAAGTCAGAGAGCAGTTTTCGGGTCTGAGATTCGAGTCGACTCCAGTGGAACGCGAGTCGACTCCGATGGTTGGCAAGTCGACTCCAAAGAAAGTGAGAGTCGACTCTCAGAGGAACACAAGGAAAAAGACAGAAAGCATTTTTCGGACTCTGAGATTCGAGTCGACTCCCGCAATACGCGAGTCGACTCCGAGACTCCGCGACCACAGAGAAGACAGAAGACCAAGTTACTGCCTCTGAGATTCGAGTCGACTCCCAGACAGCTAGAGTCGACTCCAAGGCAGCTTCACATCAAAAAGGCAGAAGACCAAGTTTCGAAAACTGAGAGCCGAGTCGACTCCGAGGAAGTTCGAGTCGACTCCAAGACTGGACGAGCCAAAAAGACAGAAGATAGGGAGTTCGGGCTCTGAGCGCCGAGTCGACTCCCAGGATTGACGAGTCGACTCGAGTGGACCAAATTCAAAAATAAATCCACGGACTCCATGGGATGAGCCGACTCCGAGAAAGCCAAGTCAGCTCCAGAAGTTGGCGAGTCGACTCTGGGTCAAGACGAGTCGACTCCCAGTCGCGAAGGCAACTTTAATTCAAATCTGGAACAATTGCCGAGTCGACTCCGGAAAAGTATGAGTCGACTCCCGCTACAGACGAGTCGACTCCTGATCGCGCGAGTCGACTCCAACCCACCAACGGACACATTGTCAGGCTGTGCAGAGTGTGCAGAACGGGCAGAAAAAGGTGTCTAACGGCTAGTTTCCGTGGGGGTTGGTTTAAATAGCCACAGAAGACTGTAGCAAAGTAGAGAACAACCATTCCACTCCAAGTATTCAAGCATTCAATCTCTGCAACCTGTTCTTCAACGAAAAAAGAGGAAAGAGCTGCATTAACTGCATCCACCTACATCTTCCCTGCAATTAAAGAATCCTCCTCCTGCATTCAAGTCGACTACACATTCAAGAGGAGACCCGAAGTTTAAGAAGCCATTCCTCTTCTCCAACTTAAAAGCGTTTGAGGGCTTCTAAACTCTTTTCAGATTATATTGTTTTCCATCTGCTTTTGAGAAGCTTAGTTTTCTGTTTGTCTATTTTATTTACAACTTGTATCTGCTTGGTTCAATCGGGGGATTGAATCAAGGGTATTGAGGTTGGTTGGTGAGCCGAGTGTAAAACCAACGTGTGTAAGGGTTCGATTGTGATCCCGAGAAAACAATCGGGGTGGTTCTAGTCGGTGAGCCTGGGAAAACCGACCGAGTTCGTTGTGAGCTCGTAAAACAACAAGTTTGGTTGTGAGCTTGGAAAACAACCGGCTGTAATCCAAGGGGGTTATAGTGAATTCCCAAGTGAGACTTGGGGAGTGGACGTAGGAGCAAGGGTTAGCTCTGAACCACTATAAAAATTGGTGTTTGTGATTGATTGTCTCTCTTCTTCTTCCTCTCATATCACTCACAGCACATAGCAATTAATTAAATAACTTGCAATAGTTTTAATTAGTCCTTCACAATGTTTTAAATAGCTAAATTATTTTAAAACCCAATTCACCCCCCCTCTTGGGTTGTCTATCTGGGCAACAAGTGGTATCAGAGCCTAAACTCTTCCACCCAAGAGTAAAAGATCGAAATGACAACTCCATTTGGATCTTCTCACATTGAGGGTCAGTCCACCCAAAGACCCCCATTCTTTAATGGATCCGACTACTCATATTGGAAGGCTAGGATGAGAATATTCATCCAAGCCCAAGACTATGAGATGTGGACCATTATAGTAAATGGCCCATACATCCCATCCATATATGTAGAAGGTGTCACGGTACCCAAACTAGAAAAGGATTGGGATGAACATGACATGAGAAAGGCACAACTAAATTCTAAAGCTATGAATGTGCTTTATTGTGCCTTAGATAGAAATGAATTCAATAGGATCTCAACTTGCAATTCTGCAAAAGAGATTTGGGACAGACTTGAAGTGACCCATGAGGGCACGAATCAAGTCAAAGAATCCAAAATAAATATTTTGGTTCATAAATATGAACTATTTAAAATGGATTCTAATGAAACAATCACATGCATGTTCACTAGGTTTACTGATATTGTCAATGGCCTAAAAAGCCTTGGCAAGAACTATACTAACAGTGAGCTTGTCAGGAAAATCCTTCGGTGTCTACCAAGGTCATGGGAAGCTAAAGTGACGGCAATCTAAGAAGCCAAGGACTTGAACAAGTTACCACTTGAGGAGCTTCTTGGATCCCTAATGACGCACGAGCTAACCATGAAACAACACAACGAGGAAGAGTCCTCCCATAAGAAAAATGTAATAGCTCTAAAATCTACTTCATCTAACAAGGACTTATCTTGCAGTAGCAGCAGTGAAGAAGAAGAACATGAGGAAGATGATGGTGAGGCACTTCTTGTGCGCAAATTCAGAAAATTCATCAACCACAAGAAGTCCTATCATCAAAGGAGAGGCCCCTCAAATTCCTACCGCAAGGACAAAGGTAAGAAAAGGGAAAATGAGGGGATTGGGTGTTACGAATGCAAGAAGTCGGGTCACATAAGAGCTGAGTGCCCTTTACTGAAGAAGAGGAGCAAGTACAAGAAGAAGAAGGCTCTTGTCACGACACTATCCGACTCGGACTCATCATCCTCTTCATCGGATGAGGAACAAGAGGAAAAGGCCAATTTCTGCTTCATGGCCAATGGAAATGAGGTAACGCTCGAATCGCCTTTAGATTTTACTTTTGATGAGCTTTATGATGCTTTTAATGAACTAATGATTGAATATAAGGCTATAAATGTTAAAAACAGAGAATTAAAAGTAACTAACCAAACTTATATCCGTAAGTATGATTCATTAGTTAAGGATAAGGATTTAATCACCAAAGAAAATATAGACCTTAAGACAAGCAACCAACTTTTAACTCAAAAGACTAATATCTTAACTAAGGATAATGAAAAACTAACTAAGAAACTTTCAGAACTTAAAAATCATAAACAAATCTTAAACAAGGATCTCACAAAAGAACTAAATGATCTAAAGGCAGAAAATCAAATACTAACCAAAGAACTTAACAAATACAAACCTTTGGTTGAAAAATTTACATGTAGTTCTGAAAAGTTAAATATGATACTCAATAGTCAACGAGCAGTATTTAATAAAGCGAGTTTAGGGTATAAACCAAGAAATAAACAAAAACTTCTTAGTAACTTCTTTGTTAAAGCTGGAGAAAGTAAAACTAAGAAAATAACCTGCTTTTGTTGTGGAACTATAGGTCATAAAGCAAATGTGTGTAATTTTAGGAAAGGTAAAACAAAAAGGAAAATTAAAAGGGTATGGGTTCCAAAAGGAACCAACATGACTAACCATGAAGGACCCAAGAAAACTTGGGTACCTAAAATTATATAATCTGCTTGTGTAGGAGTGTCTTGCAGCCAAGGTCAACAAAAACTGCTGGTATTTGGATAGTGGCTGCTCAAGGCACATGACGGGTGACAAGGATCAATTTTTTACCCTTAAAGCTAAGAAGGGAGGTGCTGTGACTTTTGGAGACAACAACCAAGGTCACATCATTGGTATTGGTAAAGTTCAAATCACCCCTTCTACTTTTATTGATAATGTTAGATATGTTGATGGTCTAAAGCATAACTTATTAAGCATTAGTCAACTATGTGATAAAGGGTATGATGTTATGTTTAAACCATCACTATGCATTATAACAAACCCTAATGACAATAGTTTAGTTTTTAAAGGAATTAGACGTGGAAATGTATATGTTGTAGACCTTGAAGATCTTGCAAAACATAACCAATGTTTAGTTGTTAATGAAACTAAAGATAATGATGCTAGTTGGTTATGGCACCGCAAGTTAGGTCATGCAAGCATGGACACAATAACTAAACTAGTTAAAAGAGATTCCGTGATAGGTTTGCCAAAATTAAAATTTGAAAAGAACAAAATATGTGAAGCATGTCAATTTGGCAAACAATCTAGGAACTCATTTAAATCCATAAAATGTGTCTCTACCTCTAGGCCTCTAGAATTATTACACATGGACCTATTCGGACCAACTAGAACAACAAGCGTAGGTGGAAATAAATATGGTCTAGTTATTGTAGATGATTATTCTAGGTACACATGGGTCATGTTCCTAGCACATAAGGATCAAGCATTTTCTGTTTTTAAGAAATTCCATAAAGAAGTAACCAATGCTAGAGATACCTCTGTAATAGCTATTAGAAGTGACCATGGTACCGAATTCGAAAATCTGTCATTTGATGAGTTTTGTAGTAAAAAGGGGATAACCCATAATTTTTCTGCACCTAGGACACCACAACAAAATGGAGTTGTGGAGAGGAAAAATAGAACTCTAGAGGAAATGGCTAGAACTATGTTATGTGAAAGTAACATCCCTAAGTACTTTTGGGGAGAAGCCATTAATACCTCTTGTCATATATTAAATAGAGTTCTATTGAGACCCATCATAAAGAAAACACCTTATGAACTTTGGAAAAACAGAAAACCAAAAGTCAATTACTTTCATATTTTTGGATGTAGGTGTTTTGTTCATAATAATGGGAAAGATAATCTAGGTAAATTTAACTCTAAATCTGATGAGGGAATATTCTTAGGTTACTCTACAACTAGTAAAGCCTATAGAGTCTTTAATAAAAGAACGTTAGTTATAGAAGAATCTATACATGTTGTATTTGATGACTCTAGTGATTTTTCCTCTAGTAAGAAAGTTAATTTTGATGATGATGTTGAAATTCTTGAAGAAAAGATAGATGAAATGGCATTACAAGATGATAATCAAAAGTTGAGTGAAGGAGCATCATCAAGCCAAGAGGCTATTGTGGATCATGGGCTAACTAAAGCTTGGAGGTATGCTCACGGGCATCCTAAGGAACTAATTCTAGATGATCCATCTCAGCCGGTTAGGACTAGAGCATCCCTTAGAAATTTAAATAACCATCTAGCTTTTGTCTCACACTTTGAGCCCAAACATAGAGAAGAAGCCGAAAATGATGTAAATTGGATAAATACAATGCAAGAAGAATTAAACCAATTTACTAGAAATAATGTATGGAATCTAGTAGAGAGACCTTCTGAATATCCAATTATAGGTACTAAATGGATTTATAAAAATAAACTTGATGAAAATGAAATTGTTATAAGAATAAGGCTAGACTAGTAGCAAAGGGTTATAATCAAGAAGAATGTATAGATTTTGATGAAACCTTTGCTCCAGTAGCTAGACTTGAGGCCATTAGATTATTATTAGCGTATGCATGCTCTAAGGACTTCAAACTATTTCAAATGGATGTAAAAAGTGCATTTTTAAATGGGTATATTAATGAGGAGGTATATGTAGAACAACCTCCTGGTTTTGAAAATCATCAATATCCTAATCATGTATATAAACTGAACAAAGCACTTTATGGTTTAAAACAAGCACCTAGAGCATGGTATGAGAGGCTTAGCAAATTCCTATTAGAACATAAATTTTCTAGGGGAAATGTAGATACAACACTGTTTCTGAAAAAGCAAAACAAAGATATGTTATTAGTACAGATTTATGTTGATGATATCATTTTCGGTGCTACTAACAATCGCCTCTGCGAAGAATTTGCTGATTTAATGCAGAGTGAATTTGAGATGAGCATGATGGGAGAGCTGAACTACTTCCTCGGGCTTCAAATCAAACAGTCTGAAGGAGGCATCTTCATCAATCAAGCCAAATATATCAAGGAGATGCTCAAGAAGTTTGATATGGAGGGAAACAAGTCAATCAGCACCCCCATGAGCTCCTCATGCAAATTAGACCAAGATGAATCAGGTAAATCTGTAGATCAGAAACTGTGTAGAGGTATGATAGGATCCTTATTGTATCTTACTGCAAGTAGACCTGATATTATGTTTAGCGTTTGCATGTGTGCTAGATATCAGGCTAATCCTAAAGAATCACATCTAGTTGCAGTTAAGAGAATTTTTAAATACTTAATAGGAACTAAGAATATAGGATTATGGTACTCTAAAGAATCTAGCCTAAACTTAATAGGATACACAGATTCAGACTTCGCTGGATGTAAGCTTGATAGAAAAAGTACCAGCGGGTCTTGTCAATTTCTAGGAGAAAACCTTATCTCATGGTTTAGCAAGAAACAAAACTCGGTTGCATTGTCTACTGCTGAAGCTGAATATGTTGCAGCCGGGAGTTGTTGTGCTCAAATCTTGTGGATTAAACAACAACTAGAAGATTATGGCATTAAACAAGATAAAATTCCCATTAATTGTGATAATACAAGTGCCATTAATCTAACTAAAAATCCAATTCAGCATTCAAGAACTAAACACATTGAGATAAGACATCACTTCATAAGAGATCATGTATTGAATGGTGATGTGACACTCCAATTTGTTTGTACTGATGATCAAATCAGATCATACTTTAGTGTTTTTCCCTCATTTGGCACGAATGTAGCATGATTTTTAGGTGCGTGCCAAAGTTAGAGACGACTCGAGTAAGTTTCAGAGTCGGCTCCTGAGGGAGAGTCGACTCGCGCATTTGCGGGAGTCGACTCGCAGAGATGGCAGCTGAGGGGGAGTCGACTCACATATAGTCGGGAGTCGACTCGAGGTCTACAGGCGCATAAGGAGAGTCGACTCGCGCATATTCTGGAGTCGACTCGAGGTCGAGTCGACTCGCGACTCAGTGGAGTCAACTCGCAGTCGGGATCCGACTTTTTAACCCTAACTTTGTCGTTTCGAAAACACTTCTTTCTCAAGCCGCCACTGTTCACAAGCCCTAGAGCCGACTCCTAGGTCGTCCCCAAGGCTTTTTCCGTCGACCCTTCACCGTCCCCTAAGGTTTTCCTCCCTTTCTAGGTCGTCCCCGGTCGTCCCCAAGACTTTCCCGTCGGTTCTTCACCGTTCATTAGGTTTTCCTCCCATTTTAGGTCATTATGCCGCGTAAGACCGTAGTCCGGAAGAGGTCCCGACCCGAGGCCGGTCCCGAGCGGCGCTCCAAGGCTCGGCACGATCCCGCGAGGCCACAACCTCCGGCTCGTTCCCCGCCTAGGGCGGTTCCCGCGAGGCCATTAGCCGGGAAGGCCGTCACCACCGGGAGATATGTCGACTTCGACTATCTCTCCCGGGAAGGATTCACTATAGGTGATAGACTCAGGGCCCAGGGCTTAGAGTACTTCCTCACCTTAGATCTCCCCACATATCCAGGGCTCATTAGAGAGTTCTACGGTACCGTCCATCGGGGAGATGGGGGTATCGAGGGCACAGTAGCCGGTGTCCCTCTGTTCGTTACGGAGGATCTTATTGCCCACATCCTCCACCTTCCACTAGTAGGGGTGGCTCCCACACACCCTGAGGACAGGGTTGAGGCCCTTACGGCCGTTCTAGGGCATCCACCCCAGTCACCCATAGACGAGGTATCCGCTAGCTCACTACCGATTGAGATGCGGATCCTCTTGAGTATATTGTCTAGGTCCATCTTCCCTAAGACCGGGAGATTTGACTTTGTATCTGAGAGAGACCTAGCTCTCATGTTCTATATGCTTCATGACACCCCAATCAACTTCCCCAAACTCATATATCGATACATGTGTGAGCCACTAGACAGACCTAGGCTCACCCTACCCTACGGCATGGTCTTCACATTATTATTTAGGGAGTACGAGATTCCTATCCCTGAGGGGGAACCCTTTCGCGCATTGCGATGGACTGATCGCACGCGTGCAGGGACCCTACACAGGATTGGGTTTCGGAAGAGAGAGGGGATTTGGGTTAGGAAGTCATCCATCACCACACAGACCACCAGACCTTCCCCCAGTCCTGAGCCCGATTCTGACTTTCCTGACGTACCAGACTTTCCACCCACTTCTGCTCCTACCACTTTCGCCGGACCCTTCTCCTCGGCTCCACCACCCATGGAGGTCCGCATTGATCCTGAGCAGCTCCGGGAGCTGCGGCAGGAGATAGTCCGAGATCTGAGGGATGAGTTGCTTTGGGAGCTCCGAGGTTCGTTGCCTACTCCCTCTCCTGCGCCCACATCTTCCGCGTTGGTTCCTTCCCTGACAGCCGTGACTGACATGATGGCTGAGGTGCGGCAAGAGATATACAACATGAGGACCTTGATGCAGGCCCAGTTCCATAGCATGGGTGAGGTCACGAGCACCACTCGACAGATGCGGGATGACATCGGCCGTGACATGTCCACCACTACCGCGGGGGCCGAGCGCTTGTCGAATGTGCTCATCGACAAGCTGGACGGACTGCAGAAGTCGGTGCTCGAGCTGGATACGACACAGAGCAGGGCCATCCAGGCCATCATTCGCCAGCTCGAGAACGTCACCAATGCGGTCCAATCACTCGTGGAGCGCATGCCTCGAGGAGACACATCCTCGAGAGGAGGAGCCACATCCTCGAGAGGAGGAGATACATCCTCGAGAGGAGGAGCTACATCCTCGAGGAGACCATAGCTACTTTTTGTGTTTTGTTTTGACATGTATTGTTTTGCTTTACTTATTGTATTCTGAAATGTACTTACATACAAATTAATACAATGAGTAGCCGCATTTTTCTTCAATACTGTGCCTTTTGATCTATGTTTGATTGTGTGTTCTGATTACCTCCTTTTTGATATGATGACAAAAAGGGGGAGAAATATGTATAAAATATGTAAAAGGGGGAGAAATATGCATAAAATATGTAAAAGGAATCAATGGAAATCAATAAAAAGATAAACTCTTAAAACACACAAATTTGTTCTAAGTGGATTCGGTACCTCGAGGCTCATTATCTCTCTTTTGGGGCTCCTAATGGAGTAATCTCCAGAATCTATTCAAGGGATATTCGGAGATTAGCTGAATCCTACTCAAGAACAAATTGACAGATTTTCCCTCTAAAAACCAAAATTTCAGTTCAAAAACTTCAAAGCATTAAAAGGAAATTCAAAGAATCAAAACAAAGTAGAATGCATATGTTGAGGGGGAGAATCTGAAATTTTAACAAAGCTAAATCATTAAAGATATATAAGCCAAACAATTGATTGCATAATATGAAGGCTTATATAATTCCAAATAAAAGGGGGAGCTTTAACTCCGAAATTTACTGTTTCACTCCTTTCAAGCTTGGATAAATTGAATTACCAGACATTTGAATTCATTTATGGATTTTATTTCATTGTTTATTGTGCAATTTACCTTACATATACTCAATGTTTTGTCATCATCAAAAAGGGGGAGATTGTGGAGTGATTGATTAAAACCCTATTTGATTTTGATGAGCTCAAAGCATTTGAGTATATTTCTTGTTTACTAATGAATTCAATTAAGTGTTTTCAGTGAAAATCTTCTCTAAGTGTCTTTAGACTTGGTTCATAGTATTTTGGATAAGTTAAGAAGTCAGCTTGAACCAAAGTCTGAGACTCGAGTCGACTCCAGAGTATCACGAGTCGACTCCAAGCGTATCAAGTTCACTGGCACGGACTCGAGTCGACTCCGGATCGGTACGAGTCGACTTCGACTGAGAACAGACAGACGAACAGAAAGCTTCAATTCAAAACCTGTCAGCGAGTCGACTCCCGAAGTGCGCGAGTCGACTCCAATGTTTACCGAGTCGACTCCGGAGAAGTATGAGTCGACTCCAATGAGTCACAGGTAGAAAAGTCAGAGAGCAGTTTTCGGATCTGAGATTCGAGTCGACTCCAGTGGAACGCGAGTCGACTCCGATGGTTGGCAAGTCGACTCTAAAGAAAGTGAGAGTCGACTCTCAGAGGAACACAAGGAAAAAGACAGAAAGCATTTTTCGGACTCTGAGATTCGAGTCGACTCCCGCAATACGCGAGTCGACTCCGAGACTCCGCGACCACAGAGAAGACAGAAGACCAAGTTACTGCCTCTGAGATTCGAGTCGACTCCCAGACAGCTAGAGTCGACTCCAAGGCAGCTTCACATCAAAAAGGCAGAAGACCAAGTTTCGGAAACTGAGAGCCGAGTCGACTCCGAGGAAGTTCGAGTCGACTCCAAGACTGGACGAGCCAAAAAGACAGAAGATAGGGAGTTCGGGCTCTGAGCGCCGAGTCGACTCCCAGGATTGACGAGTCGACTCGAGTGGACCAAATTCAAAAATAAATCCACGGACTCCATGGGATGAGCCGACTCCGAGAAAGCCAAGTCAGCTCCAGAAGTTGGCGAGTCGACTCTGGGTCAAGACGAGTCGACTCCCAGTCGCGAAGGCAACTTTAATTCAAATCTGGAACAGTTGCCGAGTCGACTCCGGAAAAGTATGAGTCGACTCCCGCTACAGACGAGTCGACTCCTGATCGCGCGAGTCGACTCCAACCCACCAACGGACACATTGTCAGGCTGTGCAGAGTGTGCAGAACGGGCAGAAAAAGGTGTCTAACGGCTAGTTTCCGTGGGGGTTGGTTTAAATAGCCACAGAAGACTGTAGCAAAGTAGAGAACAACCATTCCACTCCAAGTATTCAAGCATTCAATCTCTGCAACCTGTTCTTCAACGAAAAAAGAGGGAAGAGCTGCATTAACTGCATCCACCTACATCTTCCCTGCAATTAAAGAATCCTCCTGCATTGAAGTCGACTACACATTCAAGAGGAGACCCGAAGTTTAAGAAGCCATTCCTCTTCTCCAACTTAAAAGCGTTTGAGGGCTTCTAAACTCTTTTCAGATTATATTGTTTTCCATCTGCTTTTGAGAAGCTTAGTTTTCTGTTTGTCTATTTTATTTACAACTTGTATCTGCTTGGTTCAATCGGAGGATTGAATCAAGGGTATTGAGGTTGGTTGGTGAGCCGAGTGTAAAACCAACGTGTGTAAGGGTTCGATTGTGATTCCGGAAAAACAATCGGGGTGGTTCTAGTCGGTGAGCCTGGGAAAACCGACCGAGTTCGTTGTGAGCTCGTAAAACAACAAGTTTGGTTGTGAGCTTGGAAAACAACCGGCTGTAATCCAAGGGGGTTATAGTGAATTCCCAAGTGAGACTTGGGGAGTGGACGTAGGAGCAAGGGTTAACTCCGAACCACTATAAAACTTGGTGTTTGTGATTGATTGTCTCTCTTCTTCTTCCTCTCATATCACTCACAGCACATAGCAATTAATTAAACAACTTGCAATAGTTTTAATTAGTCCTTCACAACGTTTTAAATAGCTAAATTATTTTAAAATCCAATTCACCCCCCCTCTTGGGTTGTCTATCTAGGCAACAAGGGGTCTCTTACCCCTTAGGCATGGAATTCATCTCTCCAAGAAGATGTGCCCCAACACATCTGAAGAGATTCAACGCATGAGCAAGATTCCCTATGCATCGGCAATAGGAAGCCTCATGTATGCCATGCTGTGTACACGACCTGATATAGCTCTTGCTGTGAGTGTCACAAGCAGATATCAGTCGAATCCAGGTGAAGAACACTGGACAGCTGTGAAGAATATTCTTAAGTACTTGAGAGAACTAAAGATTTATTCTTGGTTTTTGGAGGATCATCAGAGTTAAAGGTAGAAGGGTACACAGATTCAGACTTCATGACTGATGTCGATGACAAGAAGTCAACATCTGGATATGTGTTCTTGTGCAATGGTGGTACGGTAAATTGGAAGAGTTCTAAACAACCGATCATTGCTGATTCTACTATGGAAGCTGAATACATCGCCGCCTCTGAAGCTGCTAAGGAAGGCTTCTAGTTCAAGAAATTCATTGCAGAGTTGGACGTGATGACATCAGATGCCATAACACTCTATTGCGATAATAATGGCGCCATAGCCCTTGCTAAGGAGCCAAGGTCTCATCAGAAGTCTAAGCATATAGAGCGGCGCTTCCATCTCATACGCGACTATGTTGAGAAGAAATATGTAAAGGTGCAGAGAGTAGACTCCGCGGATAACGTGGCGGACCCGTTCACTAAGCAGCTGAGTCAGCAAAAGACTGAAGCCCACCTTGAGAAGATGGGCCTAAGATATATGACCAATTGGCTTTAGTGCAAGTGGGAGATTGTTAGATGTATGCCCTAGAAGCCAATTTGGCTGACACATTGTTGATTCTAGGGACATAATTTTGTACTTGACTGTTTATTATTGAATAAATAAAAGGCATCTTTTCATTCATATTATTTATGTGTCTATGAATCATCCAAGAAATTAATAAGATGATGATACATATTCTCAAGAGTTGAGAATTTGAGCCATGTATCATTGGTGATTAATTTCTAAATGCTCCTGATCAATGGATCATCACGAGGACGGTGATCGATCCGATCAGTGCACAGATCACTTTCCTTCTGGATGGACGAGACTTGAGTCCACAGTGTAGGAACACTGAAGTGATAGTGCAGGTGCTTGTTAGAGAACAAGGGTACTGAGCGTGACCAAGACAAGAAGTCACTTGGATGTCTATCCACTCGTCAGTGACTTGCTTGATGTTGCAGTAGTGTGACTGGTCCTTTGACCTGCGGTGCTTTGGCTACTCACAGTGAGATTATTGTAGTTTGACTGCACACATACATGGTCTCTAGCCATATGGGTCCATGCAGTGTAGATTGGCTGCAGTAAGTTCACTGTAGGAGTAGGGTATGCACCTATAAGGAATCTATCGACCTTGATAGAAGAGGAGTGATCCTATGTGATTTGTTAGACTGAGTTCTAAGACCTTGGCCAGGGCAGTAATATAAAGTGGAAAAAGAGTTTTCCACTATCGAACTCAAGTCGAATAAATCTTGACATATGACAGACGATGGGGTTTGACGAGTTGTCCATGACCTCCGTCCTATAGGGATCCACGATAGTAGGACTGTATCATATGTTAACTGCACCTAGAGGTTCATCTTTCTATTCTACTGGGTAGCCACTACATGCTGCTAGGTGTCACTGGTGGATGGTGGGACTCATAGGGATTATCTTGATGATCGATAAACCCTAATGAGTTGAGTTGGAATCGTTCCAACCCATTGAAAGGAGTTTTCAATGATATTATGATAGAGATCATAATATATCTCACTACCAGTCAGAGTAGAACCTATGGGGTCACACACACTAGAAGTATTGACTGATCCGAGGGTTGAATAGTGATTATGAATCACGAGTAATCAATTCGATTGATATTCGGTTGAAGAAGGAACAAAGGGAATTAATTAATTGGACTTAAACACAAATCCTACTTCGGGTAGGATTCCTAGAGTCCTAATTGGATTAGGACTGGGAATCCTAGTTGGAGTAGGACTGGGATTCCTACTTGGAATAGGATTCCTACAACCCTAATGAGATTAGGAATTTTGAATTAAAATTGGATTCCTACTTGGAGTAGGATTCCTAGAAATCCTAATTGGATTAGGACTTCGGATTCAAATAGAGTCCTAATTGGATTAGGACTAAAATTAAATACATCCTAATTGGATTAGGATTTCTTAAGTCTAAATTAATTATTAATCTAATGAATCAACATGACTCCTAATTGGATTAGGATTGAAGAGTTCAATTGAGTCATGGTTCATTCAAGTTCTAATAGGATTAGGACTAGCATGGATTGAACCCAATTGATTCATGATTTGGTTAAAGCCTAATAGGATTAGGACTTAGCCATAAGAGGGACACCTAATCCTCCTTAGAGGAGGATTAGGGCATCACAAGAAGGAGGGATCACGCCCCTCCTCCTCTCCTTGTGTGCGGCATGAAGAGAGGGGCCGGCGCCCCCTTCTTATGGAATTAACTCTAGGGCTCCTAGATTATAGGAGCCCTAGATGGCTATATAAGAGGAGGCAAGGGGCTGGCGCCCTAATGCACTTGAAGCCCTCCTCTTGCTGCCGCCACCCTCCCCTCTCCTCCCTTGGTTCAACCGCAAGCAAGGTGCAAGGGAAAGAAGAGCTTGGCGACATCTCTTCTTCCTCCTCTTGGCTTCAACGCATGAGAAAAGAAGAAGGCTGCGAAGGGCTTTGATCTTCTTCATCTTCTTCATCCTTCTTCTTCCTCCTCTCAAGTGCAATCAAGAGTTGATTGAAAGAGAGGAGATCAGCCATCAAAAGAAGTCTTTGCAAGGGAGCTAGCACCCCGGGAAGACAAGAAAGATTTGATCGGTTCTCTACTTCGTGTGGATACCCGTAGAGGCCGGACGTTTGAACGGCTTCAAGCGAACCCTCTTCCGAAAACCACGAATTCAGATTTGCGGTGATCATCTACCCGCGCAAGGTGAAGATCTGATCTTCCTAATGGTTTTAAAAGTTTTAATTCTTACCTAATTACGAAAGGTCTCGAAACAACGTTCATGTGATGAACGTTGATCCCGCACATGCCCCCTTTCCGCTGCCATCTGATTTTTGTTTTGAAATATCAGCGGCATGGGCGGGTTCCCAACACTTTTCTCTCAATGGACTCTTGTTAGTTGGAAATGCCTTAATGCACAGATGGAGTAATTTTCTTGTTGTCTACTACTGTTTACTCTGGCTATTTAAATAGTCCCTTTTGAAAAATAACTGTTAGACACTGATTTGTAGCCGTTCTGCACAGTCTGCACCTCCTGACAGTGTATCCGTTGGGGTTGGAGTCGACTCGGCTGTTGCTGGAGTCGACTCATGCTTTACTGGAGACGACTCACCCACTGTTCAGGATTTGAATTAAAGTGTCATCCCAACCTGGAGTCGACTCGGTCCAAGCCTGGAGTCGACTCGCCAAGATCTGGAGATAACTCGACATTTTGGAGACGACTTGTTTTTAGGATTCTAGAGATCTATTTTTCTGCATTTTTCTCTCGAGTCGACTCGGATCCTCTTGGAGTCGACTCGGCTCTCAGAGCCCGAAAAATCGATCCTCTGTCTATTGATCTGAACTGCCTCGGAGTCGACTCGCACTTTGTTGGGGTCGACTCTGGAATTCTTGGAGTCGACTCGTTCACAGGGTCACTGAGTTTAGTTCTCTGCCTTTCAGTCCACTTTCCTCTGAGAGTCGACTCTAGCATGATTAGGAGTCGACTCGCCAAATGTTGGAGTCGACTCACATCCTTCTGGAGTCGACTCGGCAACAGGGTCTAGAAAACACCTCTCTGTCTTTATGTCTGTTACTCCTTGGAGTCGACTCGGATCTGTAGAGAGTCGACTCGTCAAGCATCGGAGTCGACTCAAAGCCTTCTGGAGTCGACTCGCTGACAGGATCTGAAAACCATCTTTCGATCTTTCTTTCTGTTCTCAGTCGGAGTAGACTCGTAGAGTATCGGAGTCGACTCGAGCTGGTGCCAGAAACTCTGAACCATTTGGAGTCGACTCGTAATCTTCCGGAGTCAACTCGAGAATCAGCCCTTGGTTCAAATAGGGTTCAATACTTGTCCAACTTATTTTGAACCAAAGCTTGAGGCACTTAATTGAAAATATACAAGTATATGCCTGAAATACTAGATTGAATTCATTAGTATAACATAAGATATACTCAAATGCTTTGAGCTCGTCAAAATCAAATAGAGGTTTAATCAATCACTCCACAATGTGACTCAAGAACAGCCTCAAAGGGTAGAAATAAATATTTTATAACTTTCATAGATGATCTTTCTAAATACTGTCACCTTTATCTTATCAAAGCTAAAAATGAGGTCTTAAATAAATTCAAAGTCTATAAAGCAGAAACTAAAAACCAAGTAGATAAAAAAAAAAATTAAAATCTTAAGATCTGATAGAGGAGGTGAATATACCTCATTTGAGCTGACCCAATTCTGTAAAGAACATGAGATAATTCATGAAGTAACAGCTTCTTATTCACCCCAATCTAATGGAGTAGCTGAGAGAAAGAATAAAACCTTAATGGATATGGTTAACTCTATGTTAATTAGTTCAAGTGCACCAGAAAATCTTTGGAAGGAAGCACTAGTAACTGTATCTTATATCTTGAATAGAATTCCATTCAAACATAATGATAAAACTCCATATGAAATCCGGAAACATAGAAAACCTAACTTAAAATACTTAAAAGTGTGGGGGTGCTTAGCTAAAGTAAAAATTTCAGAAAATAAAAGAAAGAAAATTGGACCCAAAACAGTAGATGCAATATTTATAGGATATGTCATTGAGAGTAATGCTAATAGATTTTTAGTGTTTAACTCTCAAATAAATAAAATTAAAACAAGGATAAATGAACAAATAAATACCAATAATAATTTAGGGACTAGTTCTAGCAGAACCAGATTTAGAGAAGAAGAAGAAGAAGAAACTGAACCTAAAAGAAGTAAAAGAACTAGAGTTGAAAAGAACTTTGGAGAAGACTACTACACATTCCTAATAGAAGACTCTCCTACTTCTTTAGAGGATGTCTTGAAATCTCTAGATGCCCCCTTCTGGAAAGAAGCAATAGATAATGAAATGCAATCTATAATCCAAAACCACACTTGAAAATTGGCAAACCTACCCCTAGGAAGTAAACCCATAGGGTGTAAATGGATATTTAAGAAGAAACTTAGGCCAGATGGAACTGTAGACAAATATAAGGCTATGATAGTAGCCAAAAGTTTTACTCAAAAATCTGGGATTGACTTCTTTGATGTTTATGCCCCTGTAGCTAGAATCACTACCATTAGGATTCTTGTTGCCTTGGCTTCCATTCATAAGTTGGTTATACATCAAATGGATGTTAAAACCACTTTCTTGAATGGGGACCTAGATAAAGAGATCTACATGAACCAACCTGAAGGTTTCATTGTCCCATGTCAAGAAAAAGAAAAAGGTATGTAGGTTGATTAGATCTCTTTATGGTCTAAAACAAACCTCCAAACAATGACATCTTAAATTTGATGAAATAATCCTAACTAATGGATTTAAAATTAATAACATAGATGAATGTGTATATTATAAAAAGAAGAATAACAAAATTATAATCATATGTTTATATATAGATGATACCCTAATTTTTGGAACAGACTTAGAAATTATTAATGAAGTAAAACAATTTTTATCTCTAAATTTTGACATGAAAGATTTAAGAGAAGCAGACCTAATCCTTAATACTAAAATCATGAGGAATGAAAATAGAATAACTTTGTCCCAAAGCCACTATGTGAAGAAGATTCTTAAAAACTTTTACTACGCTGATTGTCGTCCTGTATCTACTCCCTATAATCCATCTTTTCATCTAAAGAAGAACTTAGGTGATCCAGTCAATCAAAGCTTGTATGCCCAGATCATTGGTTCTTTAGAATTTCTTACAAATTATACCAGACCTGATATAGCATACTCTGTGAACCGACTGAGTAGATATACTCACAATCCTAATAATGATCATTGGACTGCTCTAGAAAGAATTCTCAGATACCTTAAGAGTACCATACCTCTGGGATTACACTATTATGGTTATCCTATTATTTTAGAAGGCTATACTGATGCCAACTGGATCAGTGATACAGTTGACACCAAATTCACCACTGGTTTTGTCTTTCTTTTAGGAGGTGCAGCTGTATCATGGAAGTCTACCAAACAAACTGTAGTGGCTAGGAGCACCATGGAATCTGAAATGATTGCCCTAGATACCACTAGCATTGAGGCCAAGTGGCTTAGAGATCTACTAATAGATTTGCCTCTTGAGACTTCACTATTACCTTCTATATCTATTTATTGTGACTGCAGATCTGCTATAGATAAATGCACTCAAGAAAATGCAAATGTGAAAATGAATAGGCACTTGAAAGTGCGCCATAAATCATTGAGATATAAATAAAAGAATAACTTGATTGCACTAAATTTTGTAAGATTCGAAAGGAATCTAGCTGATCAGCTTACCAAAAGATTGTCTATAACAGTGGTTCTAGAGTTGTCGAGGAGGATGGGGCTAAGCCCATAAGTAAAGTCACCACGGTGGTAACCCAAACTGAAAAGGTTCAATGAGTAGAAACAAGCTAGATAGGTTACTAATGAGGAGCACTATTTGTTTTTCCCATCCCTAGAGCAACAGTGCTCATAAAAAGCAAGGGTTAGGTTGAGTTTACTCTTAATAAATCCGAAACCCATGAGGCAGGGTACCTACTTACTCGTACCCTTTTTAGGATTCAGCTATATGCGTATAGTCGTGAGGCTGCAACTGTAGAAAGTGGGTTGTTCCCTAATAACACACATGAAGAGATACCTGTGCATGACCGTAAAGCGCAAACCCGCTTCGAGCATGTTCATGCTATATTATGTGTGCTGTTGATGAAATCTGAGCCATGGACCAAGGTTCAAGGCATAGTCCACCTTGGCTCCACAGAGGTAATCAATTGTCACTAAGTGAAGGTTCAAACCGAATGGTACCTACACCTATTACATAATATAAGATACTCAGCACTTTATTTTGATTTTTTTAAATTTTATTTTGATTTTAAAATTTTTAAATATTTAATTTATGTGGGGGATTGTTGAATTAAATTAAAATTTTGAAAACTAAATTAGTCAACGGCCAAGTGGCAAGCATCCGTGCACAAGCAAGGGAGTAAATATGGAAAAATTCCCAAAGAAAGCAAATCATGGCAAGTGTCAGGCATCCAATGCAAGAGCAAGCATGGAAAGGCCCCTCGAAGAAGGAAGAAAGCATGAACGGCCATGATGCAATAAGCCGAAGAATCAAAGGAGCATAAGAAGACAGGTCATCAATCTGCGGGAGGGGAATCTTCTTCTTTTGACAAGCCTGAGCCTATATAAAGGGCTCTAGGGATTATTTCAAACACAATCAAAAAAATTTCTCTTCTTCCTATTCCAAGAGTCTAGATAAAAAGAGCTCTAGGAATCATTGGGGAGAAAAGAAATAAAGAAAAATTTTCTTCTCCTCATAATTTTTCTAAGTTTCTTTTGAGCTATCTGCAAGCGTGAACGTGCTCTTCTTTCTTCCCTGGAGGCGCACTGACGGGGAAGACGTGGTTCTGTATTGGGTCATCGTATCTCTAGGAGATCTGTGCCAGCAGACCTGTGCGTGGGGGGCATAAACTTTTCTGGGATAGCGCATCAGCGTGCTTCGATCCACAGGCCATCTTCTCTCTTTCTTCATTTTATTATTATATTGTCAAGTTAATTATTTGCTAGTTTATTCTTCTTATCTATTATTTTTGAATATTAGAAATATTTTATTTATCAGTTATATTTGTGCATCTAGGCTAACAGAACCGTCTTGCATTGTCAACTCTCGCCGCCATCTAGGAAGACTAAGATCTCAAAGGGCTGCATGGGGAGCTGCTGTAGTAGGTCAGACGGATGCTCGACTATTGATCCACCTAAGTCTCATGGCTGTTGTCCCTTCTTTCCCACAAATGGCGCCAATCTATTTCTATTGATCCCAGGATGCCCATGCAGATCACGTGCAAGACAATAGGCAAAGGTGAAAGGACTCGCCAGCTTAGCTTTGGCCAGGCCCTCTGATGCTTAAGTCACATAGGATTTTTTTAGTGGAAAGTAAGGAAGAAGGAAAAGACAATGATGTCAGTATTAAAGAATAATAGAGCATTCTCCCTCTCACTTCATAGATGGCCTTTTGGGTTTTTTTTTTTTTTATAACTGAGACGAATTGTATCCCAATACACTTTAAATCCTGCCTTAACAATCTACTGATATAGTACAACAATCCGAGAGCATGTCTTAACTATCTAGTATATGATAGAATTGCTCGAGCCTAATGTTGTTTCGGGGGAAGGCTCTTCTCAGCTAGTACTAGTCACTGAGGTCGCCGGGATTAGCCGAAGGAATTCAGCTCCAGAGATCAGCTGCTACGAATCTACTCATTCTAGCATTTAGGTTGGCCACTTTGAATCTAGTCATTCTAGCTTTCGGGTCGGCTTGAGAGTCCCAATCAAAATATTTTGGAAAGTTTTTAGGAATATCAAGATCGACATATGGATGATAATTTGGATAACTCTAATTGTATCATATTATCTAGATTATTTATTATCATAACAATGCTAAATAAATTATTTTTAAAATTTTATTCTCTCGTCCCCGTAAATTGCATTGGTCTAGGGACCGAGTAATCCAAAGGCAAAGACAAAAGGTCTAGGTTGCGGTCCGACAAAATAGCAAGCTCTCACAGCAAATAAGAGACACGTCTAACATTGATAGGCTCCGCCGTACCCATCCTTGTCGCTTACAGTCGAGCCACGTTTCAATACATGTCAGGGTTGTTTCTCATATTAAAAAAATATTTCTAAGATATCCGAGTTGCACGTTCCGTGCTGGAACGTGCCTCGTGCCCAAGTCCAACCCCGTGTTGCAGAAACACATCTAAATAAACAAACAAATAATAAATAAATAATCTAGACATACCGGACCACTTTGTGGCTACCCTTGACCCAGATACGCATGCATCATACAAAGAACATTAATTATCAAGAAGAAATGTGAGAGATGAAACAAATATAGATAAATAAATAAATAAATGAGCAAGTTGATGAGAAGGAGGTCCTTGATTGGTTGTTACCAGAGCATCACGGCGGAGGCGAGGGACAACCTGACGAATCCCCAAAGGTTGGCGAAGGCCTTCAAGGAGAAGCCCGACCAAGCCCGGCCGCAGGCCCCGCCGAAGATGTAGGCGAGCTGGCCGAGCACGATGAGCCACCAGGAGGCGTTGAGCACCACCGCCGCCCCGACCAGCCCCCACCCCAGCCTCAGAATCAACAACCAGCTGAACAATATGTGCAGCAGCAGAGCCACCACCGACACGACCGCCATCGCCATCATCCTGCTCTGCGCCTGCAGGAACTTGGCGATGGGGAAGTTCATCGCGTACGCGAACAGCTGCGGGATCATCCACACCGAGAACGTCCCCGCCGCGCCCGCGATCTCCTCCGTCTGCCCGATGAGCCGCAGCACCGGCCCCGCGAACACGTAGAGCAGGCTCAGCAGCAGCGCCGTCGAGTTCAGGATCACCCACGACCGCTGCATGTACACCCCCATCATGTCCAGCTGCCCCGCCCCATACGCTTGCCCGCACAGCGTCTCCAGAGCACTCCCCATCCCCAACTGCACACATCGACCATGCAAAACTTTTAATTAATTTACCCGTTTCCTATGTAAGATATTTTTGCATCTATTGTTACCATGACACCGAAGGAGAAGCCGGCGATGACGGAGTTCTCGACGGAGACGGCGGCGAGCTCGAGCGTGCCGACTTGGCCAGCGAACATCTGGGTGATGCAGCCCAAGGAGTACTGGCATATGGAGGTAAAGATGGCGGGGCCGGCGAGGTACCATAGCTTCTTGGACTCCACTACGAACTCCCTCCAGAAATCTCCCGGTCCGCTTATGGAGCCGATGTCTCTGATTTTTCCGATCTCTGCCACGAAGACAATTGACGGATGGGCGGCGATCGCGCTGCCATGCTCTTCGCTCCGGTCATCCGGACGAGAGCTCTTGGAGAGCAGCGGTTCGCTCGTTGTGGCCATGCGTCCAAAGGGCGACGACGGCCGATCGAGTGCCTTTATTGCCCCTTTGTTTTCGGTTTGCTCTCGATGGAAGATCATGCACCACAAAACCACTAATCATGCGGGACCACTGCCATTTACCCGCTAAATTGATGGAACTGAGCAATCCGGTGGGTAGCTTTTTTTTTCGTTCAACGTGATGAGGTTGCATAAGTATTATTTAGCGGAAACTAATGACTGGTCTATTGTTTTGACCGGTCTCTAACGTTTAATTTTTATTAACTGGTTGTTTAAAAATCGATCCGGCTATATTTCAACATTTTAATATGGAACGAAAATGCCCATTCGATGCACTTATTGCTGAAAGTTACCGAAAACGAAAGCATTGATTGCTGTAGATCGATATGGTAAGACGCTGTCCTCGGCAAGCTTTGGAAGGCGGTGGGTGATCCGAACGGTCCCAACGCGTTGTTTTGGTTTTGTCGTATACCTTCCAAACCTAACCTAGTAATGAATGTGGCTGACATTGGCAAATAATTCCAACACTGCCTCGAGACTTTTAGTCGAGTTATGTTCTTCGTTTTCCTTGGGTTATTTGGGTAGCTGTGCTGACATCCATAGGAAGGGTAATGTTAGCAGAAACCTCTTAAAGGATAAATAAGCCGAGTGATGCTACCCATTATCGGTCCTTTCACAAGTCAGATCACTGGTTCATACAAAAGGTTGGTGCAATAAACGGTTTGAGGGTAAGAGCCGATGAGGGTTGGGTGTAGCGTCTTTAGCGTTTTTCATATACGATTATCTGTGCCAGTAACTAGAAAATTGTTAATATTTACATTTATGAATCATGCACCTTAACTTTGCTGAGGAATTTACAAAAAGGTCCCTCAATAAGTTATAAATATATAATCCTTCTTATTCATGCAAGGATATTAGTTCATCGCACAATATCTGATCCGAATCAACATGATACGACTATTCATAGTGCCATTCATATGCAATAACAAATTGATCTTTTACTAGCATTCGAATATCCTGAAAATACTAAAAAGTACCTTAGATATATAAGATCCCTGTAAATTAGAAAGAAAGTATGGAAAGTCAGATATCAAACATAACATGATACTGTTGAGTGCTGCAAACAAACAAAAAAAAAGAACAAGGATAACTGCAGACAAGGTTTTCTAAAGGGATAACTGAACTCTAAAAGACTTTGTGAGTTGATAAGAAAGAGAAAGCCATTGTTAGCTCAAGCAAAGGGAATCCATAGGACCGATATTGAGATGTAAAAGAAATAAATTTCATGTCATAACAGCATTCATACGTTCAAACAAAAAAAAGGAAGATGAGGAAATAGGGCCGCAACAACAAACAACACAAGTATGAACTACTTGCCTAAGGAGTAGATGTATGATCAGAATCATCGTAAAGAGCTAACTATTGGTGATCCATCTCATAGGATGAAAATGCATTCTTCCCTTAGGAATGTTTGCAATCATTTAGCATTTATTTCTAAAACTGAACCTAAAATAATAGAAAAAATTGAAAAAGATCACCCAATTGCACTAATGCAATGTAAGAAGAGCTTAATCAATTTGAAAGAAATCAAGTTTAGATACTTGTACCTAGACTTAGAGATCATCCCGTAATTGAAACAAAATGGGTTTTTAGAAATAAACTAGATGAATCTAAAAATATTGATAGAAATAAAGCTAGACTTGTAGCACAAGAGTACAATTAAGAAAAGAGATTGATTTTAATGAGACATTTGCCCCTGTTGCTAGATTAGAAGCCATTAGAATGTAGTTACTATTTGCATATTTTATGATGTTTAAATTGTATATAATGGATGTAAAAATTGTACTTTTAAATAGATATATTGCTTAGGAGACATATGTTGAGCAACCATTCAGTTTTGAAAACCATAAGCATCCAAACTATGTTTTTAAATTAAGAAAGGCTTTAAATGGCTTAAAACAAGTATCTAGGGCATGGTACGAAAAACTAAGTAAATTTCTTATTGAAAATAATTTTACTAGTAAAAATGTAGATATTACCTCATGTCATGCCTCTGGCCCAAAATCGCGAGCCGGGGCTCGCACCAACCCCCGCACAACCGTAAAAAACTCTCCCCACGAGCATGCAAGGCAGCTTAATGATGACAGCACAAAAGTATGATCTACATGCTGCTTAAATTAGTATTACTGCTAACATATAATGATAAACTCACTGGATTAATATTATATTTGGGTTTGGCACAGATTATCATAAATTAGAGATAGAATGCACATTGAGTACAAATTCTAATTCAGAAGGGATAGAGAATTCTAAATTCTAATTCAGCAAAGTTTCAAGTGAAATATACTCTTAAGGGCAAAATAGTAATTTAAATTGTTAAGAGTATGTAGCACTACTATGACATACATTCAAAATTACTTGAAATATATTTCATTGATTGTATGGATGAGTCTAACCTTAAGATGTAGCAAAGTGTGGAATGAGTCGACCCCAACATAGGTGGAGTCGATCCTGGCACATCATGGAACCATCAGGCACACCTCTGCAAAAATGACATGGATGAACAATAGTGGAATCGACCTCAAGTATGCTTGAGTCGACCCCAGGAGCGGAGCCGATCCCAAAGAACCTTGAGTTGACCCCAGCTTCGAGCCTCAAGAAAACAAGTCTTTGGAATTTACTGAGAGGGCCGACCCCAACTTTCCTTGAGCCGACCCCAGATGGAGCCGACCCCAACTGAACATGAGTCGACCTCCAGGCTATGTCGTTCAAAACTGTGTCTTTGGAATCCCTGAGAGGGTCGACCCCAATGAAATTTGAGTCGCCCCACTGTAGCTTGAGTCGACCCCAAAAGGAGTTGAGTCGACCCTAGTGAAAAACAGCTGAAATACAAGATTCTGTGATTCCTAAGAGGGCCGACCCTGCTATAGCAAGAGTCGACCCGAGTGAAAGTTGGGTCAACCCCAGTGGAAGTTGAGTCGACCCCAAGTATGATGAACAGTGGTTTGAGTCGACCCCAGAAAAGTTTGGGTCGACCCCAGCACGGGCAGAAGCATAACGGCTAGTTCTGCAGAAGTACTTTTTGACCTTCCAACGGCTAGTAACGGATAGTTTTTTAAATCTAACCAATGGAGAGTAACCTAAACATGTGGAAAAGTATTTATAATGACACTATTCATCAGAACAAGGCATCTTTCTTCTAATGAAAATCAAAGTTTACTCAAGAAAGACAAAGCCCTAATTTTCTTCATCAAGGTGCTTCATTTAAGAGTCAAAAGAAAGTAGTTGAGCAGATCAAAAGAGGCATTAAGAGCTCCACCAACCCTAAAAGAGTGAAGCATTCCTTGACAAAGAAGAGAAGAGCCTTATCAAAGCGATAACTATATTCTAACTCTTCTTATAGTTTATAATTGTTATATCTGCTCGTCTAGGAGTTTCAACATTCTTCTTCTTAACAATCTTGTAAGGTTTGTTGGTGAGCCCGTAAAACCAACAGTGTAGGTTTGTTGGTGAACCCGTAAAACTAACGGTGAAGGTTTGTTGGTAAGCCCGTAAAACCAAAATAGATTTTTGGTGATCCCGGAAAAACCAAAGTGTAAAGATTTTTAGATTGTGAGCCCGGAAAACAATCCAACTGTAATCCGCGAGATTATAGTGAATTCCCAAGGGATCGCTTGGGGAGTAGACGTAGGTGCATAGGAGAGCACCGAACCACTATACTTCTTGTTGTTTGTATTGTGTATTGTTCTAACTTCACTACTTGCACTTAATCTATATTAACTAAATCACTCACTCATCAATTAACGTAATTAACGAATCGAAAATCAAGAAAAACCAATTCACCCCCGCCCTCTTGGCTTGTCACCTTGGGCAACAAGTGGTATCAGAGCGAGGTGCTCTCATTGTATTTATTGATCTTACAATCAAGAGTCAAAGATCATAACAACCCAAGTAGGATGTTCTATTAGCGAGGGACAATCCACAAATAGACCACTCTTGTTTAATGGCACTAATTATACTTATTGGAAAGCTGGAATGAGGATATTCATTCAAGCACTAGACTATGACTTGTGGAACATCATAACTAGGGGGCCACACACACCCACAATTATTATAGAGGGCATAATCATTCCTAAGCCTGAAATGGATTGGAATGAGAGTGATAGAAGACTTGTACAATTAAATGCTAAATCAATTAATGTAGTTTACTGCTCACTAGATATAAGTGAATTTAATAGAATATCCACATGCATCTCCGCGAAAAAAATTTGGGATAGACTAAAGGTCACACATGAAGAAACTAATTAAGTTAAAGAGTCAAAAATAAATTTATTGGTACATAAGTATGAATTGTTTAAAACGGAGTCCACTGAGTCCATAACTGAAATGTTCACTAGATTCACAGAAATCATAAATGGACTAAAGAGTTTAGGTAAGTCTTATACTAACTCTGAACTAGTGCGAAAAATTCTCAGGTCTTTACCAAGAGTATGGGAGGCCAAGGTAACTGCAATTCAAGAAGCAAAGGACCTCAATACACTACAATTGGAAGAACTTCTAGGATCACTCATGACCCATGAGTTGACCATGAAGCAAAATTCAGAAGATGAGGTCAAGAAAAGGAAGACTATTGCCTTTAAGTCTACAACTCCAAAATAGAAAATTGAATTAGAAGAATCTGATGATGAGGAGGAATATGATGAAGAAGGAATGGCTATGCTCGCAAGAAAGTTCAGAAAGTTTATGAAAGAAAAGAAGAAATTTCATAAAAGGAAGACATTTTTCAAAGGTAGCTCGAGTAAGAAAAAGGGAAAGGACAAAGAAAAAGAAAGGGAAACGACAATCTGCTATGAGTGTAACAAGCCCGGGCATTTTAAGATAGATTGTCCGGAATTGAAATGGATGGTAAGAAAACTTAAAAAGAGGAACCTCATGGCTGAATGGAGTGAAAGTGAGGAGTCAAGTTCGGAAGAGAAAGATCAATAAGAGATAGCTCAAATATGCTACATGACCAATGACGATGAGGTAGATTCTGAACTTGAATGTGAATTTTGCAGTAGAAGAGTTACATGATGCATTTTTAGAACTGATGGAAGAACACAAGAAGCTAATCAATAAAAATAAAGTTCTAAAAGATGAAAATTAATCTCTTATCAAAGATAAGCTGAAACTATCTAATGACTATGAAACATTGAGTAGGAGGTTCATAAATGAAACCAAAAATCTAATTGCTGAAAATGTCAAGCTAAAAGAAGATGCAGAAAAATACAAATCTTTAGTGGACAAGTTTACACTTAGTTCAACTAAATTAAATATGATTTTTGATAGTCAAAAAGCTGTATATGATAAGGTTGGTTTGGGATATAAAACAAATAGGAAGCAAAAATACTTAAAGAATATATTTGTGAAAGCCAAAACTGAAAATATAACTTGTCATTGCTGCAACAAAGTAGGACACAAAGCATATAAATACAATTTTAGAAAGCCTAGCTATAACAAATTGAGTGATAAGAGTAAGCTAAAGTCCAAAAAAATTTGGGTTCCAAAAGGAACATCAAGTACTAACCTTAAGGGACCCAACATGGTTTGGGTACCTAAATCACATTCTTGACTTTGATTGCAGGAGTGTCTTACAGCTAATTAGAGGGATAAACGATGGTATCTAGATAGCGGCTGTTCAAGACACATGACAAGTGATATAGAACAATTTGTCACTTTAGAATCTAAGGAGGGTGGAGTGGTAACCTATGGAGACAATGGAAAAGAACTTATATTACTCCATCCACATTTATAGAAAATATTTTATTAGTTAATGGTCTGAAATATAACTTGCTTAGCATAAGTCAATTTTGTGATAAAGGTCTTAAAGTCACATTTGAAGCTTCAGTATGCGTAATTACAAATCCAAAAGATAATAGCATTGTACTTATGGGACATAGGCATGGAAATAATTATATGGTAGATCTTCATGATTTAGGCAAGAAAAATGGATTATGCTTAATTACTAATGAAGAAAGAAAAAGTGAAATAAGTTGGCTTTGGCACCGTAACTAGGACATGCTAGTATGGACTTAATATCAAAACTAGTCAAGAAGGATCTGATAAAAGATGTGCCAAAATTAATCTTTGAAAAAGACAAAATCTGTGGACCATGCTCATTGGAAAAGCAAACAAAATCATCCTTCAAATCAAAGAATATAGTATCAACCACTAGGCCCTTTGAACTCATACACATGGATCTATTTGGGCCTACTAGAACTGCAAGTCTAAGAGGAAAAAAGTATGGACTAGTTATAGTAGATGATTTCTCAAGATATACATGGGTTTCATTTCTTGCACATAAGAATGAAGCATTTTCAGCATTCTTGACTAGTTCACCTTAATTGCAATTCGAAGTAATCATGGAACTGAATTTGAAAATCAACACTTTGAAGAATTTTGTAATAAAAATGGTATCTCCCATCAATTTTCAACACCTAGAACGTCTCAACAAAATGAGATTGTTGAAAGAAAAAATAGGACCTTGGCAGAGATGGCACGCACGATGTTGTGTAAGTCAAATTTTTCAAAATACTTTTGGGCTGAAGCTGTAAGTACTGCTTGCCATATTTTAAATCATATTTTAATATGACCTATAACCAAGCAAACTCCTTATGAACTTTGGAAGAATAGGAAGCCAACTGCTAAATATTTTAGAGTATTTGGGTATAGATGTTTCATTTTAAATAATAGCAATGAGTATCTAAGTAAATTTGATGCCAAGTCAGATGAAGGTATCTTCTTAGGATACTCTACATCTAGCAGGGCATATAGAGTGTTCAACAAAAGAACTCTTGTAGTTGAAGAGTCAATTAATATAATTTTTGATGAGTTAGATAGTGAGTCTCCTAGGAGAAAAAATACTCTTGATGATGATGCAGGAATTATTGATTTTGAAAAATTGAATCTTAATGACGTGCCAAATCAAGAAAAGGAAGATGATCGTGTGCCACCACAATCTCAAGACTTGCCAAAGGAATGGAGGTACGCACATAGACATCCTAAAGACTTAATCATTGGTGATCCATCTCAAGGGGTAAGAACTCGATCCTCTCTTAGAAATTTAAATGACTATCTTGCTTTTGTTTCACAAATAGAACCTATGACTTATGAAGAAGCTGAAAATGACATAAATTGGATTAATTTAAAAGAAGAATTAAATCAATTTAAAAGAAGCAATGTTTGGACCTTAACTGAGAGACCAAAGCATAACTGTATAATTGGTACAAAATGTATTTTTAGAAATAAATTAGATAAAAATGGGGTTGTTTTAAGAAATAAAGCTAGACTTGTAGCTAAAGGATACAATCAAGAAGAAGGGATAGATTTTGAAGAAATATTTGCTCCCGTGGCTAGATTAGAAGCTATTAGATTACTTCTAGCATTTGCATGCTTCATGGACTTCAAATTATATCAAATGGATGTAAAAAGTGCCTTCTTAAATGTTTATATAGAGAAAGAAGTATATGTAGAGCAACCTCCTGGTTTTGAGAATCATGAATTGCCAAATCATGTGTTTGGATTACATAAGGCATTATATGGATTGAAACAAGCACCTAGGGCTTGGTATGATCGACTAAGCAAATTTTTGCTAAATAATGATTTCAGTAGAGGAAATGTAGATATAACACTTTTTCTCAAAATAAAAGCCAAAAATTTGCTAGTAGTACAAATATATGTAGATGACATAATCTTTGGTGCCACTAATGATAATCTTTGCAAAGAGTTTGCTAAATTAATGCAAGGAGAATTCGAGATGAGTATGATGGAAGAACTAAATTTCTTTCTCGGATTACAAATCAAGCAAACTAAGAAAGGCATCTTTATTCATCAAACTAAGTACACAAAGGAAATACTAAAGAAGTTTGGGAATGAAAATCACAAGGGGATAGGCACTCCTATGAACCCCACTAGTAAACTAGACAAAGATGAAAAAGAAAAAAGTATATGATGACCCAAAGATTGATTCAAAGATTGATTTTGATGATCACAAAACCTTGAAGTATAAATACTAATGTTTGTGTTGCAAGGAGAAAGATATTTATTTTGCAAGGAACATAGCAAGTTGGAAGAATACAAGAAGGCCTCCAAAGTTCTCAAGAAAAGTTGGAAGAAAGCTACAATTCATTGGCCTAAGCTTCAAGTTCAAAGAATTCAAGTTGAAGGAGCAAATTCAAAGAAAAATTCAAAAGAATAGTCCTCGAGTCGACTCCTGGAAGTTTCGAGTCGACTCTGGCACTCTAGAGTTTCAAGGAACAGTGCTCGAGTCGACTCCGGGACTCTACGAGTCGACTCCGACTGAGAACAAACAAAAAGACAGAGAGTTGATTTTCTGCGCTACAGTGATCTCGAGTCGACTCCCAACTTCAGGAGTCGACTCCCAACTTCAGGAGTCGACTCCCAGCTACAGTGCCGGCAGACTACTATTCACAGATCAACTCCTGTTTCAGCCGAGTCGACTCCTACTTCAGCCGAGTCGACTCGAGCACGCTGGGAGGCATAACGGCTAGTTTTTTCTTGATTCCAACGGCTCTATTTTTGTCTCTAACGGCTAGATTTTTGTTGGGACTCCCTCTAAAGCTATAAAATCAAGAGAAGAGCTAGGGGAGAAGGTATGGAAGTGGGAGAAAACATTTAGGGAAGAGATTTGAAAGAGATTACAAGGAAAATCTTCCATAAGCACAAAAGGGCCATTCAAAGTAAAATAGAGAGAAGAAGAGCATCCAAGTGAATCCCAAAGCTTCCTCTCCATCCGTGTGCTGCCTCGGAGATCCTCTACTTCGTGCAAAATCAGAAGAGGGGGCAAGTGAAGAAGAAGCCGAGTTCCTCCATCTACAAATTAGTTTGAGGGCTTCTTCTCTTTTCTTTACTTATTTACATTTGCTATATTTGCTTATTTGAGAAGCTTGTATTTGATTTAAACTCTTGTTCTAATATCTTGTAACTTGATTCAATCAAGGGATTGAATCAAGGGGTTAAGGTTTGTTGGTGAGCCAAAGGGAAAAACCAACGTTGTAAGGTTGTGGTTGGTGAGCCTTTGGGGAAAACCAACCGGGTTGATTGTAAACCCGGAAAACAATCATTGTAAGGTTGTGGTTGGTGAGCCTTTGGGAAAACCAACTGGGTTGGATTGTGAGCCCGTGAAAACAATCGATTGGTTCTAGTCGGTGAGCCTGTGAAAACCGACCGAGTTCGTTGTGATCTCGCAAAACAACAAGTTGGGTTGTGAGCTTGTAAAACAACCGACTGTAATCTAAGGGATTATAGTGAAATTCCCAAGAGGTCTTGGGGAGTGGATGTAGGTGCTGGGGTGCACCGAACCACTATACATCTCTGTGTTTGTGATGCTTTATCTCTTGTATTTCATGCCTTCCATTCATGCTTGATTGTGTAATATCTCTAGATTTGTTTCTATAGAGTTATAAGTGATTTGCTTAGCTTCCACTCCATTCTTACCATACACATAGATTAAAATTGATCATACAACTATAAGTTAATGTTAGATCAATTGCACCCTAAAGCCATAGTATAATTGCTCTAGCTTAATCTTCCACTGCTTTACTTGTAATTGCCTAGAGCTTAAGTAAATAACATCTTATTAATCCGCTGCATTCTATTCAAAGTAAAAATTAGGGAACATAATTTTTAGAAAACCCAATTCACCCCCCCTCTTGGGTTGTCACCTTGGGCAACAAGTGGTATCAGAGCAGGTGCTCAAGATTAATTGTTGATCTCACGATCAAGAGCCAAAGATCATGACAACTCAAATAGATAGTTTTCTAGGAGAGGGACAGTTAATTGATAGGCCTCCACTGTTTAATGGCATAGACTACACATATTGGAAAGCACGCATGCGCATTTTTATTCAATCACAAAACTATTATTTATGAAAAATCATAATAAATGACCTTCACACACTCTCTCAAACTATTAATGAAAAGGACTTAGCACAATTGAATGCTAATGCTATGAACATATTATATTGTGCTATTCATGAAACGAAGTTTAATGAAATTTCTGCATGCTTATCTGCTAAGGAGATCTGGGATACTTTAGAAAATATTTATGATAAATCTCAGATTAGCTCACATGTGCTTCAATTGCATACTAACAATGAGATTGCAGAATCCTCCACAGTAGCCGAGTCGACTCCCAGTTTGTCCGAGTCGACTCCTAGAGAAGAACAGTCTGAAAGGCAGAGACACAGTCTTGAAGACCCTGTGAACGAGTAAACTCCAAGTAGTTCCGAGTCGACTCCCAAGTTAGCCGAGTCGACTCCGACAAGGCCCGAGTCGACTCCGAGGCAGAACAATTCAAAAGACAGAGAATCATCTTTTAGGCCTCTGAGAACGAGACGTCTCCCGAAGATCTCGAGTCGACTCTCAAGTCAGTCGAGTCGACTCCAAGTAAACTCGAGTCGACTCGAGGAAGAAATAACAGCAAGAAAATTCAAAAGCTTCCTAAAGTCAAAGAAGAAGAGGAAGCAAGAAGAAAGAAAGAAAGAGATAAAAAGCAAGAAAGCTAGAAGCAACAATGAACTACAAGAGGTAACTAACTTATGTTTTATGGCACTAGAAAATAAAGTAAAATCTGAATCTAGTGAATTTCATGAAGAATTTTCTTATGATGAACTTTCAAATGCTTTCCATGATTTGTATGGTGAATGTAGAAAATTAGCTATGAAAAATAAAAATCTTAAAAAGCTAAATTTGCAAATTTCAAAAGAAAGAAATTCTATTGCTGAAATACAAGACAAACTAAATTCTGAAAATAAAAGCTTAAGGTTAAATTCAGAAGAATTGATTCAGAAAAATCATAGCTTAATCAAAACAAACCAAAACTTGAGTAAAGAAGTTAACCAACTGAAATCTCTTATTAACAAGTTCACTGTAAGTTCAGAAAGATTAAAAATGATGTTTGAAAGCCAACATGCTGATTTTGATAAATCAAAATTTGGCTTGATTCCTTCACTTAGCAATGAATCCCTAAAGAAAAATGTTTTGAATTTATCAAGCAAACCATTAAATAAGATAACATATTTCGAACATGAAAAGAATGGACTCCTATATGCTTACTTTATTAAAGAAGATATATGTTAAATAACCACCATATTTGAAAACACTCATTACAAATATGATAAAGCAATATATAATTTGGAACAAGCATCAAAAGCATAATATAAAAGCTTAAGTAACCTTTTTGATAGAAAGTAATAGTGATAAATCTACACATCAAAAAGAAGAATTTGTGATATCTTATTTGCTCAAAATATGCATTGATGACATCATTTTTGGTTCTACTAATGAAGAGTTATATGAAGATTTTACTGAGCTCATATAAGGTGAGTTTGAAATATGTATGATGAATGAATTAACATCTTCTCTCAAACTCCAAATTAAGACAAACAAGAAAGGAGATCTTCATTGACCAAAGTTAGTCCACAAGAAAACTCTTATAGAAGATTGGCATGAAGAAGGTATGTCTATAACCCCATCTTGTAGAATTTGAAAAGGATGAGCAAAGTAGATCTATTATTTTAAAGCTGTAGTGAAGCATGATAGAATAATTATTTTATCGTACAGCTAGTAGACCAGATTGTATGCTCATTATGTGCACTTGTGCAAGCCTTCAATCTAAGTTTAATGAATCATATTTTATTGATAACAAATAAATCATAATCTGAATTTTGATAGAAACAACTGTTTAAGATAAGTTGATTAAAACTTAGCTAGCATGTCTTATTAATAATTATCTTAAGCAAATAAAATCTAAATCGTTTTTGAGAAATTGATTTGACCTTGATAAAACTTCCTATTGCCTCACATACTTGTCCTTGAACCATCTTGGTTAATGAAACTATCTCTTTAGTTCAAGTGATATGTGCTTGCTTATATTTAGGCAATCTCTGACGTAAAGTGACTCAATATTCAACTATTGTCATATCTTATATTGAGTCATCTAGTTAAAAAAAAAAATATGTTGGATGAATGTTTTGTATCTTGAAGAAACCAATGACTTTCTTTCAAGAAAGAAAAGGAGTTTGTTAATAATGCAGGATCCTTGAGCAAGAAAATAAGAGATCTCAACTTGAAGGATATCTCCATGCAGGATCCTTGAGCAAGAAAATGACAAGTTTACACTTAGTTCAACTAAATTAAATATGATTTTTGATAGTCAAAAAGCTATATATGATAAGGTTGGTTTGGGATATAAAACAAATAGGAAGCAAAAATACTTAAAGAATATATTTGTGAAAGCCAAAACTGAAAATATAACTTGTCATTGCTGCAACAAAGTAGGACACAAAGCATATAAATACAATTTTAGAAAGCCTAGCTATAACAAATTGAGTGATAAGAGTAAGCTAAAGTCCAAAAAAATTTGGGTTCCAAAAGGAACATCAAGTACTAACCTTAAGGGACCCAACATGGTTTGGGTACCTAAATCACATTCTTGACTTTGATTGCAGGAGTGTCTTACAGCTAATTAGAGGGATAAACGATGGTATCTAGATAGCGGCTGTTCAAGACACATGACAAGTGATATAGAACAATTTGTCACTTTAGAATCTAAGGAGGGTGGAGTGGTAACCTATGGAGACAATGGAAAAGAACTTATATTACTCCATCCACATTTATAGAAAATATTTTATTAGTTAATGGTCTGAAATATAACTTGCTTAGCATAAGTCAATTTTGTGATAAAGGTCTTAAAGTCACATTTGAAGCTTCAGTATGCGTAATTACAAATCCAAAAGATAATAGCATTGTACTTATGGGACATAGGCATGGAAATAATTATATGGTAGATCTTCATGATTTAGGCAAGAAAAATGGATTATGCTTAATTACTAATGAAGAAAGAAAAAGTGAAATAAGTTGGCTTTGGCACCGTAGACTAGGACATGCTAGTATGGACTTAATATCAAAACTAGTCAAGAAGGATCTGATAAAAGATGTGCCAAAATTAATCTTTGAAAAAGACAAAATCTGTGGACCATGCTCATTGGAAAAGCAAACAAAATCATCCTTCAAATCAAAGAATATAGTATCAACCACTAGGCCCTTTGAACTCATACACATGGATCTATTTGGGCCTACTAGAACTGCAAGTCTAAGAGGAAAAAAGTATGGACTAGTTATAGTAGATGATTTCTCAAGATATACATGGGTTTCATTTCTTGCACATAAGAATGAAGCATTTTCAGCATTCTTGACTAGTTCACCTTAATTGCAATTCGAAGTAATCATGGAACTGAATTTGAAAATCAACACTTTGAAGAATTTTGTAATAAAAATGGTATCTCCCATCAATTTTCAACACCTAGAACGTCTCAACAAAATGAGATTGTTGAAAGAAAAAATAGGACCTTGGCAGAGATGGCACGCACGATGTTGTGTAAGTCAAATTTTTCAAAATACTTTTGGGCTGAAGCTGTAAGTACTGCTTGCCATATTTTAAATCATATTTTAATATGACCTATAACCAAGCAAACTCCTTATGAACTTTGGAAGAATAGGAAGCCAACTGCTAAATATTTTAGAGTATTTGGGTATAGATGTTTCATTTTAAATAATAGCAATGAGTATCTAAGTAAATTTGATGCCAAGTCAGATGAAGGTATCTTCTTAGGATACTCTACATCTAGCAGGGCATATAGAGTGTTCAACAAAAGAACTCTTGTAGTTGAAGAGTCAATTAATATAATTTTTGATGAGTTAGATAGTGAGTCTCCTAGGAGAAAAAATACTCTTGATGATGATGCAGGAATTATTGATTTTGAAAAATTGAATCTTAATGACGTGCCAAATCAAGAAAAGGAAGATGATCGTGTGCCACCACAATCTCAAGACTTGCCAAAGGAATGGAGGTACGCACATAGACACCCTAAAGACTTAATCATTGGTGATCCATCTCAAGGGGTAAGAACTCGATCCTCTCTTAGAAATTTAAATGACTATCTTGCTTTTGTTTCACAAATAGAACCTAAGACTTATGAAGAAGCTGAAAATGACATAAATTGGATTAATTTAAAAGAAGAATTAAATCAATTTAAAAGAAGCAATGTTTGGACCTTAACTGAGAGACCAAAGCATAACTGTATAATTGGTACAAAATGTATTTTTAGAAATAAATTAGATAAAAATGGGGTTGTTTTAAGAAATAAAGCTAGACTTGTAGCTAAAGGATACAATCAAGAAGAAGGGATAGATTTTGAAGAAATATTTGCTCCCGTGGCTAGATTAGAAGCTATTAGATTACTCCTAGCATTTGCATGCTTCATGGACTTCAAATTATATCAAATGGATGTAAAAAGTGCCTTCTTAAATGTTTATATAGAGAAAGAAGTATATGTAGAGCAACCTCCTGATTTTGAGAATCATGAATTGCCAAATCATGTGTTTGGATTACATAAGGCATTATATGGATTGAAACAAGCACCTAGGGCTTGGTATGATCGACTAAGCAAATTTTTGCTAAATAATGATTTCAGTAGAGGAAATGTAGATATAACACTTTTTCTCAAAATAAAAGCCAAAAATTTGCTAGTAGTACAAATATATGTAGATGACATAATCTTTGGTGCCACTAATGATAATCTTTGCAAAGAGTTTGCTAAATTAATGCAAGGAGAATTCGAGATGAGTATGATGGGAGAACTAAATTTCTTTCTCGGATTACAAATCAAGCAAACTAAGAAAGGCATCTTTATTCATCAAACTAAGTACACAAAGGAAATACTAAAGAAGTTTGGGAATGAAAATCACAAGGGGATAGGCACTCCTATGAACCCCACTAGTAAACTAGACAAAGATGAAAAAGAAAAAAGTATATGATGACCCAAAGATTGATTCAAAGATTGATTTTGATGATCACAAAACCTTGAAGTATAAATACTAATGTTTGTGTTGCAAGGAGAAAGATATTTATTTTGCAAGGAACATAGCAAGTTGGAAGAATACAAGAAGGCCTCCAAAGTTCTCAAGAAAAGTTGGAAGAAAGCTACAATTCATTGGCCCAAGCTTCAAGTTCAAAGAATTCAAGTTGAAGGAGCAAATTCAAAGAAAAATTCAAAAGAATAGTCCTCGAGTCGACTCCTGGAAGTTTCGAGTCGACTCTGGCACTCTAGAGTTTCAAGGAACAGTGCTCGAGTCGACTCCGGGACTCTACGAGTCGACTCCGACTGAGAACAAACAAAAAGACAGAGAGTTGATTTTCTGCGCTACAGTGATCTCGAGTCGACTCCCAACTTCAGGAGTCGACTCCCAACTTCAGGAGTCGACTCCCAGCTACAGTGCCGGCAGACTACTATTCACAGATCAACTCCTGTTTCAGCCGAGTCGACTCCTACTTCAGCCGAGTCGACTCGAGCACGCTGGGAGGCATAACGGCTAGTTTTTTCTTGATTCCAACGGCTCTATTTTTGTCTCTAACGGCTAGATTTTTGTTGGGACTCCCTCTAAAGCTATAAAATCAAGAGAAGAGCTAGGGGAGAAGGTATGGAAGTGGGAGAAAACATTTAGGGAAGAGATTTGAAAGAGATTACAAGGAAAATCTTCCATAAGCACAAAAGGGCCATTCAAAGTAAAATAGAGAGAAGAAGAGCATCCAAGTGAATCCCAAAGCTTCCTCTCCATCCGTGTGCTGCCTCGGAGATCCTCTACTTCGTGCAAAATCAGAAGAGGGGGCAAGTGAAGAAGAAGCCGAGTTCCTCCATCTACAAATTAGTTTGAGGGCTTCTTCTCTTTTCTTTACTTATTTACATTTGCTATATTTGCTTATTTGAGAAGCTTGTATTTGATTTAAACTCTTGTTCTAATATCTTGTAACTTGATTCAATCAAGGGATTGAATCAAGGGGTTAAGGTTTGTTGGTAAGCCAAAGGGAAAAACCAACATTGTAAGGTTGTGGTTGGTGAGCCTTTGGGGAAAACCAACCGGGTTGATTGTAAACCCGGAAAACAATCATTGTAAGGTTGTGGTTGGTGAGCCTTTGGGAAAACCAACTGGGTTGGATTGTGAGCCCGTGAAAACAATCGGTTGGTTCTAGTCGGTGAGCCTGTGAAAACCGACCGAGTTCGTTGTGATCTCGCAAAACAACAAGTTGGGTTGTGAGCTTGTAAAACAACCGACTGTAATCTAAGGGATTATAGTAAAATTCCCAAGAGGTCTTGGGGAGTGGATGTAGGTGCTGGGGTGCACCGAACCACTATACATCTCTGTGTTTGTGATGCTTTATCTCTTGTATTTCATGCCTTCCATTCATGCTTGATTGTGTAATATCTCTAGATTTGTTTCTATAGAGTTATAAGTGATTTGCTTAGCTTCCACTCCATTCTTACCATACACATAGATTAAAATTGATCATACAACTATAAGTTAATGTTAGATCAATTGCACCCTAAAGCCATAGTATAATTGCTCTAGCTTAATCTTCCACTGCTTTACTTGTAATTGCCTAGAGCTTAAGTAAATAACATCTTATTAATCCGCTGCATTCTATTCAAAGTAAAAATTAGGGAACATAATTTTTAGAAAACCCAATTCACCCCCCCTCTTGGGTTGTCACCTTGGGCAACAAGTGGTATCAGAGCAGGTGCTCAAGATTAATTGTTGATCTCACGATCAAGAGCCAAAGATCATGACAACTCAAATAGATAGTTTTCTAGGAGAGGGACAGTTAATTGATAGGCCTCCACTGTTTAATGGCATAGACTACACATATTGGAAAGCACGCATGCGCATTTTTATTCAATCACAAAACTATTATTTATGGAAAATCATAATAAATGACCTTCACACACTCTCTCAAACTATTAATGAAAAGGACTTAGCACAATTGAATGCTAATGCTATGAACATATTATATTGTGCTATTCATGAAACGAAGTTTAATGAAATTTCTGCATGCTTATCTGCTAAGGAGATCTGGGATACTTTAGAAAATATTTATGATAAATCTCAGATTAGCTCACATGTGCTTCAATTGCATACTAACAATGAGATTGCAGAATCCTCCACAGTAGCCGAGTCGACTCCCAGTTTGTCCGAGTCGACTCCTAGAGAAGAACAGTCTGAAAGGCAGAGACACAGTCTTGAAGACCCTGTGAACGAGTCAACTCCAAGTAGTTCCGAGTCGACTCCCAAGTTAGCCGAGTCGACTCCGACAAGGCCCGAGTCGACTCCGAGGCAGAACAATTCAAAAGACAGCGAATCATCTTTTAGGCCTCTGAGAACGAGACGTCTCCCGAAGATCTCGAGTCGACTCTCAAGTCAGTCGAGTCGACTCCAAGTAAACTCGAGTCGACTCGAGGAAGAAATAACAGCAAGAAAATTCAAAAGCTTCCTAAAGTCAAAGAAGAAGAGGAAGCAAGAAGAAAGGAAGAAAGAGATAAAAAGCAAGAAAGCTAGAAGCAACAATGAACTACAAGAGGTAACTAACTTATGTTTTATGGCACTAGAAAATAAAGTAAAATCTGAATCTAGTGAATTTCATGAAGAATTTTCTTATGATGAACTTTTAAATGCTTTCCATGATTTGTATGGTGAATGTAGAAAATTAGCTATGAAAAATAAAAATCTTAAAAAGCTAAATTTGCAAATTTCAAAAGAAAGAAATTCTATTGCTGAAATACAAGACAAACTAAATTCTGAAAATAAAAGCTTAAGGTTAAATTCAGAAGAATTGATTCAGAAAAATCATAGCTTAATCAAAACAAACCAAAACTTGAGTAAAGAAGTTAACCAACTGAAATCTCTTATTAACAAGTTCACTGTAAGTTCAGAAAGATTAAAAATGATGTTTGAAAGCCAACATGCTGATTTTGATAAATCAAAATTTGGCTTGATTCCTTCACTTAGCAATGAATCCCTAAAGAAAAATGTTTTGAATTTATCAAGCAAACCATTAAATAAGATAACATATTTTGAACATGAAAAGAATGGACTCCTATATGCTTACTTTATTAAAGAAGATATATGTTAAATAACCACCATATTTGAAAACACTCATTACAAATATGATAAAGCAATATATAATTTGGAACAAGCATCAAAAGCATAATATAAAAGCTTAAGTAACCTTTTTGATAGAAAGTAATAGTGATAAATCTACACATCAAAAAGAAGAATTTGTGATATCTTATTTGCTCAAAATATGCATTGATGACATCATTTTTGGTTCTACTAATGAAGAGTTATATGAAGATTTTACTGAGCTCATGTAAGGTGAGTTTGAAATACGTATGATGAATGAATTAACATCTTCTCTCAAACTCCAAATTAAGACAAACAAGAAAGGGGATCTTCATTGACCAAAGTTAGTCCACAAGAAAACTCTTATAGAAGATTGGCATGAAGAAGGTATGTCTATAACCCCATCTTGTAGAATTTGAAAAGGATGAGCAAAGTAGATCTATTATTTTAAAGCTGTAGTGAAGCATGATAGAATAATTATTTTATCATACAGCTAGTAGACTAGATTGTATGCTCATTATGTGCACTTGTGCAAGCCTTCAATCTAAGTTTAATGAATCATATTTTATTGATAACAAATAAATCATAATCTGAATTTTGATAGAAACAACTGTTTAAGATAAGTTGATTAAAACTTAGCTAGCATGTCTTATTAATAATTATCTTAAGCAAATAAAATCTAAATCGTTTTTGAGAAATTGATTTGACCTTGATAAAACTTCCTATTGCCTCACATACTTGTCCTTGAACCATCTTGGTTAATGAAACTATCTCTTTAGTTCAAGTGATATGTGCTTGCTTATATTTAGGCAATCTCTGGCGTAAAGTGACTCAATATTCAACTATTGTCATATCTTATATTGAGTCATCTAGTTAAAAAAAAAAATATGTTGGATGAATGTTTTGTATCTTGAAGAAACCAATGACTTTCTTTCAAGAAAGAAAAGGAGTTTGTTAATAATGCAGGATCCTTGAGCAAGAAAATGAGAGATCTCAACTTGAAGGATATCTCCATGTAAGATACAATAAACATTCACTTGCAAACAAGAGAGAGGACCTTCTTCAGCCAAAGGTTCATACATAAGAAATCTAGTAGGTATTTGACTGAAGAATGCAGAATGGATTGGTAATTCTAGATACTTCTTGAGCAAAGTCAACAACTTAAGTCTTATTATGGCATGATTAAGTTCTTTAATTATTAACTTTTGATATCATGGCTCTATACATATTGATTGACTTATGCTCTTAGAAATTGTTTCATGGTTTGCCTAAACTAAATGATTTCTTTGCCTATATCATAACCATGAAATACACAAGTATATGCTTAAAAGTTTGATGTAAAATAACTTGTGAGAAGTTATGAATCCATGAGCATAATAAAAATGTTGTTTGCATGATATACATATATATGATACACAAGATTAATTCTTTATTCTGCTCTTTCATGTAAATTACTTGAGAATAACAAAAAGAGAGAGAGATAAAGAAAAGAAAATGAATATTATTCAAGAGGTGTAGAATCTAAGCAAAGGCAAATACTCCAATCTTAAGGAAAAGTAAAACAAGCATAATATATTTGGCACATTTGGAAGGGATAAAATCCATAATTAATTACACTTAAACAGGGAGAATTCGAAGCAAACATTTTAATCCTTCTATATTGCTCATCATAGGGATGGTGCCAATGGGGAGGCTAGTGGTAGTACCCGGCACTATTTGACCCAACTATTCGGTGTAGGGCATATTAGGGATGGCACAAGAGGGAGGCTAGTGGTAGTACCTCGTGCCCCTTCCCAACTCCACCGGATAGGGAGCAAATAGAATATAAAGCATAAGAAAGTTGAAAATGAAAGACAAAGTAAATGAAAATATATAAGAAGAATCAAGTCTAATTATTAGTCACTTGGAAACACACCATAAGGATGAAGTCAATGCAAGATGATATTTAAATAGGGGGAGTGTATTTGAAAAGAATTGACTTTGATCCTTGACATGCTTGTTATTATTATTTTAATGCATGACTTAACACTTAATATATTTTGCATATAGTATGATGTCTTGATTTATGGGTTCTCAATATTTTGTAATGTTTCATACTTGGACAATTTGATTGAATGCATGAATTGCTACATAACATCTTTTGTTTAGTTTTATTGAAAAGAAATTTCAGATTTGTCATTCACAATCATTGTTAAAATCTGAAAGCTAAATAAAATTGTAGAAAGGAGAAGAGAAGAATATCTCTATTTAGGAAAAATAAATTGATTTTGATCTATCTTTCTACTCGCCTAACTTTGATACATAATGTCCTAATACTTGTTAAAATATCCTTTATTTTGTATCGAAACTCAAAATTAAACACAAAGATTCTGAAAGTGCTTTAATGGTATTGAAATATGTATTTTTCAATCATAATAATTTAAGATGAGCCACAATGTGAAAGATACATATCTCAAATTATGACTTAAAAGGCCTCTATTGAAAATCTTTATGAAATTCAGAATTTGATTTTGTATAAAAGCTTAAACTCCATATGATTACTAAATAAAATGTTAATGTAAGAAAAACAGAATTTATTTTGATTGCTCCGATACGCATCCGAAACATATCTTTTCTTATCATTAAAATGTACCAATATTGGTCTAAATGATGTGTCTTTCAATGATCTTGATTGCAAGTAAATATTTTTAAAATATATGACTTTATTTTAATATTTAAAAATTTATTGAGTTTCATGTATACATTGCTGAAAAATTGTGATTAAGAAATTGAGTTCTATAAATACATATACTTCCATGATCATCTATATGTTTTTTTTTTTTCTCCTATATCATTAAAGACTTTCATCAATAGAGTGAATGATCTAAAAGAAAGAAAATGTAAATGCTTTTGAAAGAAACTAAGCTTCAAATGAATTACTTTTGATTAATATTTTCATACATTTTCTCTAAGATTAGGAGAAAGCATAACTTGTTCTTAAAAGATTAAAAAGAGTGATTACTATTGATGCGGGATTTGCACCCCGTCACCAGCAGAGCCCACACACCAGCCGAGCAGGGGAAGAGAGAGTGTCCCTCAGAAGGTATTGTCCGCTTTGGGTCCGATTTGGGGGTCGAGCGTACCCAGAGCCCTCCTCACGGCGCCTCACGGTTTTGCCCCACAAAAGGCGCCTCCTGAGGGAAGGGTGATTGAGCCCCCCATTATATGGCACAGACCTTCCCGCTGATTAGCCGATGTGGGACTAAATTCGGGGAACCCCCCGTAACACAGCCCCCCCAGCGGGGAGGTCCTATGCCCGGGTCGGCTCCTTGCTGGATAGGCGGAGGTTCAGGCCCTTCCTCTAGCGCCATCTGATGCGGGATTTGCACCCCGTCACCAGCAGAGCCCACACACCAGCCGAGCAGGGGAAGAGAGAGTGTCCCTCAGAAGGTATTGTCCGCTTTGGGTCCGATTTGGGGGTCGAGCGTACCCGGAGCCCTCCTCACGGCGCCTCACGGTTTTGCCCCACAAAAGGCGCCTCCTGAGGGAAGGGTGATTGAGCCCCCCATTATATGGCACAGACCTTCCCGCTGATTAGCCGATGTGGGACTAAATTCGGAGAACCCCCCGTAACAACTATAAATTGTGAATATTTCTAGATCACTCTACATTCTTGATATCATAAAGTTTCAGCTCTATTCACGTTTATCATTAAAATCTGAAATTCGACAAAAGAAAAGAAAGATTAAAGAAGAATGCATCTTTTAAGAGGGAGCTTTAGATATTCAGTATCTTATCCTAAAGTCACTTCAATTTGATGCATACCTTGCACTTTATGGATTGATTTTGATGAACCTCCTTATATTGCAAGACATGCTTTAATTACCTTGAGATGAGTTCTATAAAGGTTGTCTTATCTCAAACCTTGAGTCTTGTGAAAATAAGCTGAAACTTATAGAAAATATATTTTTGAGATTGACGATTTTATTGAACATTATCTTCAAATTTCAAAACTCTTAGATGGAATGATCAATTGAGGGGGAGAAAGAAAATTTCAGAAGGAGAGGTCTGATGGAACTTAATTGCATAAATTTATAAAGGAGAGAGAAAGAATACTAAATGAAAAGTGATCCTAATACTCTCCAATATGTATCATCTGAAATTTAAATCTGAAAACCTTTATGATACACCTTGAGGCGTGTTATTTGGTTAGTATATCTTATGCATAAATCATGAACCAAATTGCAAGTTGATCTTAAGAGCCTTTAACTTAATGACAAAGGGGGAGAATAACGTGTTGAATGGTCTTGAGTATCTCTTAGAAAATTTATTTTGAAATTCACTAATAAGTCCTAATTAGCTTGCTCTTTAGAACGTCAATTCTGTGCCAATTCATATTTTTATATATGTATCAAATTGTGCTTATTTTCTAAAGGAATAAAAGAACTTTGAAGACATTAAAAATTAATGATCCAACATGATGATATGTCTCTCAAATATATAAGTTTTGATCTTTTACTCTGAAAATTAACTAAAATTGCTCTCATGTTTGATAAAATACTTAATAGATTGGGCAAAAGGTCTTAAATGAACAAGCTTTCATACTTATTATTGAAGAGAGGTTAGATTTCCTCTCGTGTTTTCTTTGAATATCATTTGTAGTACTTCTTGGATTAACCTAAGGAAGATTCCACCTACACTTGAATAGAAAACTATCTGTGGTATCAAATTAGAAAACTTCTTGAAATCACATTTAATGTGTTCTGTTCTGAAATTATCTTAATTGGCTCTGATCTGTGCTCATTAATCTGATTCCAATATTATTGCCTTGAGTTATATGATTCATATCCTTGCAATAATTTAACATTCAAATCAGAGTACAATAAGGAAAAGAAATATATGAGTATTCTGATCTTTGTGCTTAATGTTTCCCTATCTTTTTGATGTTGTCAAAAAGGGGGAGAAATATCTAAGTATATGCTCATAATGCTTTATGTTTTGAATTGAATACAAATCAGCTGGAATTGACATATATTGATTATCTTAAGTTGATTAAATCTAAAGCATTATCATGAAGTATGTTTTTTAAATATATATGTTTTCTACTTCATGCAACTTTGCTATGTATTACTTCTAGAAAATAATATCTTTTATATTGCATATACTCCAAGTTTTGTCATCATCAAAAAGGGGGAGACTGATGACCCAAAGATTGATTCAAAGATTGATTTTGATGATCACAAAACCTTGAAGTATAAATACTAATGTTTGTGTTGCAAGGAGAAAGATATTTATTTTGCAAGGAACATAGCAAGTTGGAAGAATACAAGAAGGCCTCCAAAGTTCTCAAGAAAAGTTGGAAGAAAGCTACAATTCATTGGCCCAAGCTTCAAGTTCAAAGAATTCAAGTTGAAGGAGCAAATTCAAAGAAAAATTCAAAAGAATAGTCCTCGAGTCGACTCCTGGAAGTTTCGAGTCGACTCTGGCACTCTAGAGTTTCAAGGAACAGTGCTCGAGTCGACTCCGGGACTCTACGAGTCGACTCCGACTGAGAACAAACAAAAAGACAGAGAGTTGATTTTCTGTGCTACAGTGATCTCGAGTCGACTCCCAACTTCAGGAGTCGACTCCCAACTTCAGGAGTCGACTCCCAACTTCAGGAGTCGACTCCCAGCTACAGTGCCGGCAGACTACTATTCACAGATCAACTCCTGTTTCAGCCGAGTCGACTCTTACTTCAGCCGAGTCGACTCGAGCACGCTGGGAGGCATAACGGCTAGTTTTTTCTTGATTCCAACGGCTCTATTTTTGTCTCTAACGGCTAGATTTTTGTTGGGACTCCCTCTAAAGCTATAAAATCAAGAGAAGAGCTAGGGGAGAAGGTATGGAAGTGGGAGAAAACATTTAGGGAAGAGATTTGAAAGAGATTACAAGAAAAATCTTCCATAAGCACAAAAGGGCCATTCAAAGTAAAATAGAGAGAAGAAGAGCATCCAAGTGAATCCCAAAGCTTCCTCTCCATTCGTGTGCTGCCTCGGAGATCCTCTACTTCGTGCAAAATCAGAAGAGGGGGCAAGTGAAGAAGAAGCCGAGTTCCTCCATCTACAAATTAGTTTGAGGGCTTCTTCTCTTTTCTTTACTTATTTACATTTGCTATATTTGCTTATTTGAGAAGCTTGTATTTGATTTAAACTCTTGTTCTAATATCTTGTAACTTGATTCAATCAAGGGATTGAATCAAGGGGTTAAGGTTTGTTGGTGAGCCAAAGGGAAAAACCAACGTTGTAAGGTTGTGGTTGGTGAGCCTTTGGGGAAAACCAACCGGGTTGATTGTGAACCCGGAAAACAATCATTGTAAGGTTGTGGTTGGTGAGCCTTTGGGAAAACCAACTGGGTTGGATTGTGAGCCCGTGAAAACAATCGGTTGGTTCTAGTCGGTGAGCCTGTGAAAACCGACCGAGTTCGTTGTGATCTCGCAAAACAACAAGTTGGGTTGTGAGCTTGTAAAACAACCGACTGTAATCTAAGGGATTATAGTGAAATTCCCAAGAGGTCTTGGGGAGTGGATGTAGGTGCTGGGGTGCACCGAACCACTATACATCTCTGTGTTTGTGATGCTTTATCTCTTGTATTTCATGCCTTCCATTCATGCTTGATTGTGTAATATCTCTAGATTTGTTTCTATAGAGTTATAAGTGATTTGCTTAGCTTCCACTCCATTCTTACCATACACATAGATTAAAATTGATCATACAACTATAAGTTAATGTTAGATCAATTGCACCCTAAAGCCATAGTATAATTGCTCTAGCTTAATCTTCCACTGCTTTACTTGTAATTGCCTAGAGCTTAAGTAAATAACATCTTATTAATCCGCTGTATTCTATTCAAAGTAAAAATTAGGGAACATAATTTTTAGAAAACCCAATTCACCCCCCCTCTTGGGTTGTCACCTTGGGCAACAAGTGGTATCAGAGCAGGTGCTCAAGATTAATTGTTGATCTCACGATCAAGAGCCAAAGATCATGACAACTCAAATAGATAGTTTTCTAGGAGAGGGACAGTTAATTGATAGGCCTCCACTGTTTAATGGCATAGACTACACATATTGGAAAGCACGCATGCGCATTTTTATTCAATCACAAAACTATTATTTATGGAAAATCATAATAAATGACCTTCACACACTCTCTCAAACTATTAATGAAAAGGACTTAGCACAATTGAATGCTAATGCTATGAACATATTATATTGTGCTATTCATGAAACGAAGTTTAATGAAATTTCTGCATGCTTATCTGCTAAGGAGATCTGGGATACTTTAGAAAATATTTATGATAAATCTCAGATTAGCTCACATGTGCTTCAATTGCATACTAACAATGAGATTGCAGAATCCTCCACAGTAGCCGAGTCGACTCCCAGTTTGTCCGAGTCGACTCCTAGAGAAGAACAGTCTGAAAGGCAGAGACACAGTCTTGAAGACCCTGTGAACGAGTCAACTCCAAGTAGTTCCGAGTCGACTCCCAAGTTAGCCGAGTCGACTCCGACAAGGCCCGAGTCGACTCCGAGGCAGAACAATTCAAAAGACAGAGAATCATCTTTTAGGCCTCTGAGAACGAGACGTCTCCCGAAGATCTCGAGTCGACTCTCAAGTCAGTCGAGTCGACTCCAAGTAAACTCGAGTCGACTCGAGGAAGAAATAACAGCAAGAAAATTCAAAAGCTTCCTAAAGTCAAAGAAGAAGAGGAAGCAAGAAGAAAGGAAGAAAGAGATAAAAAGCAAGAAAGCTAGAAGCAACATGAACTACAAGAGGTAACTAACTTATGTTTTATGGCACTAGAAAATAAAGTAAAATCTGAATCTAGTGAATTTCATGAAGAATTTTCTTATGATGAACTTTTAAATGCTTTCCATGATTTGTATGGTGAATGTAGAAAATTAGCTATGAAAAATAAAAATCTTAAAAAGAAATTAACCGTCTTTTTCTTTGAAAAAAAAAATCTTTATTGCTGTTTTTTTATTCCCTGCATAGTCTGTATCAAACTCTGATATCAAAGAAATTAACCGTCTGATTGAATTCAAATTTGGTCGTCAGGTGCAAGACCTGTGTTTCTTTCATCTGAACGGTCTGATTGACATTCTGAAACTTTTAAGACTATCAGTTAATACGAAAACTTGCTGCTGTCTGTTTTGAATTTTCTGCATTTAATTGTTTTAGATCAGAATTTTATTGCTATCATATCTCATTAACCCTTGTTGCTAATTGAAAAATTTAAAAAAAAAATAAATAATTTGCTTGATCACCTATTCAATGAAATTTAATATCATGTCATAAAATATTAAAAAAAAAATCTCTTGATTGTTGCATATAGTATATGGCATCAGCATAAAACACTCTAAGGGCTGAACCCATTTAAAAAGATAAGGTCGGGATTTCATCACTCGTCCTTAGCCCAAAAATCACCCCATTGCATAAATATCCTAAGCTTAACTAAAATCAACTAGACGTTGGCCCCTAAGGACATTCGAGCTCAATTAGGATGAAGATCACCGAAAGTTGCACCAATTTCGCTCTATGGCTTAGTTGATGTCTACGCAAGCTTTGTCCCTATAAGGGAGACAGTTCATCTGTTCGAGGCAAGTGGGTTTTAAGTGGGACCTTTGCGAACGCATCGTGACCCCTCCACTTACCTGGGAGCTTACCTGGTCAACTCGGTTCATTAGACCGGATTGGAGGCTTAGGTGCCCTCTTCAAACCAGTTAGGAGCTGTCTAGAAATTTAAGAAAAATATTAGAAATTGAGGTGTAATGTTTAGTTGCATGTTTGATTGTTAATAGATTTTTGTCTTAGGGTGTAGTTTTAGGGTATCTTTAGTTGGTACTTATGTTTATATTTATTTAAAAAAAAATTAATTAAAAAAAAATTAATTAATTAAATTTTGTATGCTAGGTTGGGATAGGGACGACACCGGTCGATTAAGTCGTACAACTTTAGATCATCCCTTAGGACACACCCTTGAAATTCCTTCGCAGTATCTCACACCTTGTGAGATGGCAAATTTTCCTGATGATGTAGGAAGTCACCATGGTGATGAAGGTAGACCCCCAGTTATGACACTTCGACAATACTTACATCCCACTAGGACTAGTCAACCTTCATGCATGATTATTCCTGAAAATGTAGGACACTTTGAAATCAAACCAGGAGTAATTCAATTGCTGCCAAAGTATCATGGAATGGAATCCAAGAACCCTTATCTTCACCTTAAGGATTTTGAGGAAATTAGCATCACATTTAGAGTGCCAAATGTATCGGAAGATGTCCTTAAATTAACCTTGTTTCCTTTTTCCTTGAAGGATAAAGCCAAAACATGGCTGAACTCCTTGAGACCAAGATCGTTAGGAACATGGCATGATATGCAAAGAGAATTCTTAAAAAAGTTCTTTCCCGCACAAAGGACTAATTTTTTGAAAAGGCACATTAGTAATTTCCAACAAAAAGACCATGAAACATTTTATGAATGCTGGGAGAGATTTAAAGATTTGCTACTCTCTTGTCCTCATCATGGGTTTGAAACATGGAGAACCATTAGTTTCTTTTACGAGGGATTGTCTCCACAATTAAAACAATTTATAGAGACTATGTGCAATGGTCTATTTCTGGAAAAGCAACCCGATGAGGCATGGGGACTATTTAGACTCTCTCGCAGAGACTGCACAATTATGGGATACAGGGGATAGAGTGAATAAATCTTTGCCTAAGACTACTAGCATTCCACACGGGGGCCTTTACAACCTTAATACTCAGGATGATATTCAAGCTAAAATGGCAGCCCTTACTAGGAAGGTAGAGGAAATTGAACTTAGAAGGATTGAACCCGTCAAGACCGTAGAATATAACAGCGAGTGTTGTAGGATTTGCGAGATGCCTGGCCATCTCCTCACTGATTGCCCCACAATACCCGCATTCAAGGAAGTCTTGCACGATCAGGCCAATGTTATGAATACCTATCAAAAATCTTTCAATAATCCTTTTTCGGGTACTTACAACCCTGGATGGAAGAACCATCCAAATTTCAGATGGAGGAATGACCAACCTCAACAAGTATATAACCCAACTCCTCCACCTCCGCAACCTCATTATGCACACCCACCCCCTCAAAAATCTAGTCTCGAAGAAACTTTGCAATCTTTCATGCAAGGTCAAGCCAAAATCAATGATGAATTAAGAAATCAACTGACAACGCTGACCACTGTTTTAAGTGCTCAAGAGAAAGGTAAGCTACCAGCTCAACCACAACCAAACCCTCAAGTCTATGGCGGTAGCAATGCATCATCTTCAACTTCGCATAAAGAGCAAGCAAAGAGTATAATAATATTGCGAAGTGGAAAAGTTATTGACCGACCAGTCCCAGAACAAACTCAAGCCATACCTGATTCTGACCCTTTAAAGACAAAAGAAAAGGATAACGAAGAAACCGAAGCACCAACATCTACTGAAAAAATCAAATGTCCTTTTCCTGCACCATTTCCACAAAGATTAAAGCCCTTGCAAAAGCTTGAACCAAACTCTGAAATTCTTGAGCTTTTTAAGCAAGTAAAAATCAATGTACCTCTTCTTGATGCAATCAAACAAGTGCCTTCCTATGCAAAATTTTTAAAAGATTTGTGCACTGTCAAGCGTCGTTTAAATGTCAAGAAGAAAGCATTTTTGGCTGAAAATGTAAGTGCAATTTTACAGCATAACATTCTCTCTAAATATAAGGATCCAGGTTGCCCAACTATCTCGTGCATCATTGGCAATTTTAGGATTGAGCGAGCATTGTTAGATTTAGGAGCGAGTGTGAATTTGTTGCCATATACGGTATATGAGCAACTCGGTTTGGGTGAGTTGAAGCCAACAACTGTGACCTTACAATTAGCTGACCGGTCAGTGAAAGTCCCTAGAGGGATTATCGAAGATGTGTTGGTCCAAGTAGACAAGTTCTATTTTCCTGTCGACTTTATCGTACTGGACACACATCCGGCTTCCAATTCACCATCTCAGATTCCAGTCATCTTAGGACGTCCATTCCTTGCAACTTCTAATGCATTGATCAATTGTAGGAATGGTGTCATGAAGCTTTCTTTTGGAAATATGACCTTGGAACTGAACGTCTTTAGTATAGGTAAACAACCCAGTGATCATGAAGAAAGTAAAGAAGTTGAATGGGTTGAAACCATTGCGGAAGAATATTTGTTAAAAGAAACATTTACTGAATCGGCCGACAATGGTTTAATAGATTGGTGTTCTAAAGGTACTGCTAATGATGTGGTCCCACCTGGTTTAGATAATTCGGATGTTATGATGGTCAATGGGTGGAGACCGAGAATAGAGGAATTTGAGCATTTGCCATCTCGAGGAACAAAGATAGTACCATCCCATGAACAAGCACCTAAGCTCGAGTTGAAACCTTTACCGAAGGAACTCAAGTATGCCTTTCTTGGATCCGATGACACTTTTCCTATAATCATCTCATCTGATCTTGATCATGCCCAAGAAAGAAAATTACTTGGTGTTCTAAAGAATCATAGAGGAGCTTTAGGGTGGTCTATTGCAGACTTGAAGGGGATTAGCCCTTTAATTTGCACGCACCGGATATATTTGGAAGACAATGCCAAAACCACAAGGCAAATGCAACGCAGGTTGAATCCTACGATGAGAGATGTGGTTAAAGCAGAAGTCCTCAAGTTGCTTGACGTGGGTATTATTTACCCAATTTTCGATAGCAAGTGGGTAAGTCCTACTCAAGTCGTGCCCAAAAAAGCAGGTCTGACGGTAGTCAAAAATGAGCAGGGTGAGTTAGTCCCGACTCGTGTCCCCACGAGTTGGCGCATGTGTGTTGACTATCGAAAATTGAATTTGGTCACTAGGAAAGATCACTTTTCCTTACCCTGCCTAGACCAAGTTTTGGAAAGAGTTGCAGGACATAATTTTTATTGTTTTCTCGATGGCTATTCCGGATACTACCAAATCGAGATTTCACCAGAAGATCAAGAGAAGACTACTTTCACTTGTCCTTTTGGTACATTCGCTTTCCGTCGGATGCCGTTCGGATTATGTAATGCACCTGCAACATTTCAAAGATGCATGCTCAGTATTTTTGAAGACATGAACGAGAAGTTTTTGGAAGTGTTCATGGATGATTTTTCTGTTTTTGGCGATTCTTTTGATGATTGTTTACTACATTTACAAGCTGTCTTAGCTCGGTGTATAGAAAAGAACCTGATACTGAATTGGGAGAAATGCCACTTTATGGTGCCAAAGGAAATTATCCTAGGACATATTGTTTCATCGAAGGGCATGGAAGTTGATAGAGCTAAGATTGACTTAATCGCCAAGCTACCTGCACCCAAAATGGTTAGAGATGTTAGATCATTTTTGGGTCACGCGGGATTTTATAGGAGGTTCATCAAGGACTTTAGTGTCATAGCTCGACCATTATGTAACCTCTTATCCCTTGATACACCGTTCGACTGGATCGAAACATGTCAAGAGGCATTCGAAAAATTGAAGGCTATGCTTAGCACTGCACCCATCGTGCGACCACCTGATTGGTCATTACCTTTTGAGATCATGTGCGATGCTAGTGACTATGCGATAGGAGCTGTCCTAGGACAATGCAAGGATAATAAGCCATATGTCATCTACTATGCAAGCAAAACCTTAAATGATGCTCAAATGAATTACACCACCACCGAGAAGGAATTGCTTGCGGTAGTATTTGCATTAGACAAATTTCGCTCTTATATCCTTGGTGCTCCTATTGTTATCTTTACAGATCATGCAGCGCTAAAATATTTATTGGATAAGAAAGATGCCAAACCACGCTTAATACGATGGATACTTCTACTCCAGGAATTTGACATCACTATCAAAGATAAAAAGGGAGTAGAGAATGTGGTTGCTGACCATCTATCACGGCTAGTTGTTCATGATTTGGTGCCACAGTTGCCCATCAAGGACTCGTTCCCTGAAGAACAATTGTTTGCACTTTCTACTATGCCGTGGTATGCTGATATTGTAAACTTTCTTGTCATGAACCGGATGCCGGAGCATTGGGGATCGAATGATAAGAATAATTTCTTGCGTGAAGTAAGGAGTTATTATTATGATGCCCCCTATTTGTTCAAGTATTGCGATGATCAAATCTTTAGAAGATGCATACCAGATCATGAGATTCAAAGTGTACTCTCTTTTTGTCATGCCAGTGCTTGCGGAGGACACTTTGCATCTAAGAAAACAGCAGCTAAGGTGTTACAATGTGGTTTTTATTGGCCTACACTATTTAAAGATGCCCACGAGTTCTGTAGGACATGTGACCCATGTCAACGTATTGGAAGTCTAACTCGTAGGCAAATGATGCCTCTTCAGCCCATTACTGCTATTGAAATTTTTGACATGTGGGGCATGGATTTTATGGGCCCATTTCCACCGTCTTTTGGATATGAGTATATTTTAGTTGGTGTTGAGTATGTGTCAAAATGGGTAGAAGCTGTTGCCTGTAGAACTAATGATCACAAACCTGTTTTGAAATTTCTTAAAGAAAATATTTTTTCACGATTTGGGATGCCCAAGGTTATAATTAGTGATGGGGAAAAACATTTCTGTAATACGCCTTTTGAGATCCTATTGCGAAAGTACGGTATCACTCATAGAATTGCAACTCCTTATCACCCGCAGACTAGTGGCTAAGTAGAGTTAGCCAATCGGGAAATTAAACGAATTTTAGAGAAAACGGTGAATCCATCACGCAAAGATTGGTCTTTAAAACTTTCTGACGCATTGTGGGCTTACCGTACTGCTTATAAAACTATTCTTGGTATGTCCCCGTATCGGCTAGTCTATGGAAAAGCATGTCATCTACCTGTTGAATTAGAGCATAAATCATATTGGGCCATTAGAAAATTAAACTTTGAATTGTCCGATGCTGGTTTAGCTCGAAAATTACAATTAAGTGAGTTGAATGAAATTCGTCGGGATGCGTATGACAATGCTAGACTTTGTAAAGAACGAATGAAAATTAGGCATGATAACTCAATTCTAAGAAAATCTTTTGAGCCTGCACAAAAAGCTCTTTTGTATGACTCTCGCTTACATCTGTTTCCTGGAAAGTTACGATCAAGATGGACAGGTCCTTTCATTGTAAAAACTGTTTTTCCACACGGGGCAATTGAAATTGAGAATCCACAGGATGGCAAAATTTTTAAGGTTAATGGACACAGATTAAAACCTTTTCTTGAAAATTTTGCAGATGAAGAGGACTCCTTTTCCTTGGTGGAGCCTTCTTATGACTGAACATCAAGGCCAAGGTATGTGTATATTAGTTAGAATTATTATTTTTTTCTTTTATTTCTAGTTTTCTTCTTATTTTGTAGGTCTTCTTTTCTAAAAATCAACAGCTCAATGTATTCTTCTTCTCTCTATTATTTTCTCTATTGTCTCTCATATATAGTTTTCTTGCATTTTTTTTACATTGAGGACAATGCAATGTTTAAGTTGGGGGGAGGGAAATATTTTGACATAAAAAAAAAAACTTGTTTTTTGCATTTGATTTATTCTATTACTTTCTTTTCTGAGCAAATGCACATGTATTTTCATATTGAGTGTGTACAACTATTAAGGCAAGGAACACATGCATACTATGACTGATCAGAGACCTATTATCAGATCCCCACACGTGTACTTAATGACAATAGGAAGGCCTCAGGAGTTCATATTTGTTAACTGCATTTTTGTTTGCCTTATCCATAAAAGAAGTATGAGTATCCTTGTTCGTACCATAAGGTTCAGGATTTGGTTTTCACATAAAGATAGAGGTTGAATATCCCGACTAGATTACTTAGGTGCCTTATGATCCGATTTTGGTTGACCTATAGTCACGATGCAGTCACATATATAATAAAAATATTTATATGGTTCAGTCTATCATTTCTTTTCTTGCATAATTATTATTCAAAAAAAAAAAACTTATGATGACAAGTCTGGCCTCGTGGCGTAGTCTGGTTCGAGTAATTAAGTCCGAGGGGTGTTTCACCTAATGTCTTGAGCCAACTGGATCGGGGGTCATTGACTGAAAGCTCGCTACATGGACCTTACTAGAGCCTAATGGGGTTGGATAGCTGTAGTTGTCATGTGTATTGAAAAAAAAAAAATGAAATAAAAATAAGCATGAATGAGTTGGTTAGGCTGAACCTAGTGACATGTGGTAATGGCTGGTTTGACTCCATTGTATTGGACCTCTGTGTACCCGGGTTGTTTAGTTGAGATTGATAGCTCTTTCTTTATATGCGAACCATTCTTGACAAATTTAGTCAACAAGTGATATTCTGAAAATTTGATGGATCAGGTTCTAATAAAGTGTAGAAAACATTTGTGGATTTGAGTAGTGCACCTAAAACTCATGCGGTGCTCTGTTGTGGTGGAGGTATTAGTACTCTGAGAAAGTCATATGATTTGATGCACACTACACTTTTATATTCCTTGCTTTGACGGTTGCCATACTTGAAAATATATGTCAATTAATTACATGTGTATTAGCTTAGGATTTATTTTTATTAGAATCTCATATCATATAATTCATGATGTTTGTGGGTAACATCCCTGAAAACCCTCACGAGACAACACTCGTCCACTAGGGTAACCTAGGGGTTTAACGGCTTGTTGCACGTGCTAAGTGCAATCGTGATTCCTACGAAAGTGAGTACTTATCTTAATTTTATGCAATTAGTTCTAATAAAACATCAAAGGATCAACCAACACCTTTTGCACTCTCATTTTATTATCTGCTCGTTAATTGCTAGAGACTAGCAATAAGCTAGTTGGGGGGTGTGATGAGAGCACAAAAGTGCAATCTACACATCACTCAAATTAGTATTATTGCTAACAAATGATTATAGAAGTGCTATATTAATATTATATTTTTGTAGGGTGCAGGTGATCGGAAATCAAGCTAAAATGCACATTGGGTCCAAAAATATGCATCACTGCAGGTGATCAGCCAACCGCTTGTGTCAACCCCAGTTGCACACTAGAAGGAGGTCAAGATCAGCTGTCCACTTCATTGCAGCTTCAGTCTTCTACGAGCCCAGCGTGTGATCTCTCATCGCGTCCGTGCAACCTCCCAGCACCCAAATCTCATCCTGCGGCCAGCATTTCGAGTCCATCTTCTCTGCATATGAGTCCGCTTCGCCCGCGAGCCCGAGTTCATCCATCCACCATGTCATATCAAGCTCCCAGTTCCGTGATCTCAGCGCCAGCATCTCAGGTTCATCACCCGTGATTTCGGTTCACAGCGCCTCCCAGCTCCATGATCGTGATGCGCCCGTGAGGCATCCTCTCACGCGCTTCAGCTTCATCCGTCCGCGTGTAGGTCGGCATCCCGTATCTCAGCATCTGTTCACGTCCGCGGCTTCCGTCTTCCTCGCAGTCCACGCGTCCCAGCTCCAACGATCAAGCTCCATCCGTCCAGGCCTCTTGAGTCCAAGATTCATCTCCAGCTTGGTGATCATCTAGCAAATCGTCCGAGTTTCCAGCATCCTGCGAGGCATCACCCGCGTCTGTGCGTCCTAACGATCCTCCTCGCACCCATCCGCCACGTCCGCGTCCGAAGATCCTGGCATCCCGTGATCTCAGCATCAGCGATCATCTCTCGTTCGCATCCATCCACTTCTTCCGGATCCACAGCTTCATCCTTCCGTCCGCGAGCATCTCTAGCCGTCCACGTCCATCCCCTTCTCCCGGGATTTCATCTCATCCGGCCATCTCCACCGCATGTCCCTCTCGGCTGGGAAGGGAAGGGAGGCTCTCGGGGGGTTTAAAAGAGAAGAAAAACAGAGGCTGCCTCAGTCCCCATTCAAAGAAGAAAACAGAGAGAGGAAATAGGGGAGGCCCTGTTTCCGAAAATAGAATAGAGAAAAAAAAAGAAAGAAAATGAAAGGGGGATTAATGTGTGAAATGGAAGGCTAAAGTCCTAGGAAGGGTGATGGAGGAACCTTTGATGTATTTCTCTTTGAAGTAAATTCTAAACTTTAGCTTTCAATGATTTATATTTATTGATATGTTCTTGATCCATGCGTAGTTATTTCATAGGTAGATCTTTAATGGATTATGATTATTGATATATGGATTGCTTTAGAATTTGATTCGTCGTAGACGTAGAAAGCACGATGAATGCTTAGAAATTGAGTTCATATGTTCATGAAACATATGCCATGATTAGATCTATCCTACATTTAATCTTTAATCAAGAACTATAGAGTTTATTCCTTGGATGCAATATCATCAAGGAGGATTCCAGATCCCTACCATTTTTATTTCATTGAACTGTGTTTATTATTCTCTGCATTTAATTTCTGAAAATCAAAACATCATTTTAATCCACATATTTATTCAACTAAAGTACTAATTATATCTAAAAATTACGCTAATAATCTATAGATCGTTCCCTGAGGATTCGACCTCGGACTCCTGAGATTTTACTACTTGTGCGATTCTCCTGCACTTGGGAGAACAATTTTATTTTTGCATCACCAAGCTTCCTTTTTCCTTTCTTCTTGCTTGTGGCTGAAACTAGGGAAGGGGAGAGGGTGGCCACGGCACAAGAGGGAGAGGGCTTCATCTATTAGGTCAGCCTCCAAAAAACTCCTCTTAAATAGCATCTAGGGCTCCTACAAATTAGGAGCCCTTGATCCATTACCAAGAGGGGCGCCGGCCCCTCTTGTGTTGCCGCACCAAAGAATCAAAGGAGGAGGGGCGTGAGCCCCTCCCTCTCATGTTGCCCTAGTCCTCCTCTAAGGAGGATTAGGTGGCTCCTATTTGGTTTAGTCCTAATCTAATTAGGGTTTAACCAAATCATGAATCAATCGGGTTCAATCTATGCTAGTTCTAATCCAATTTGAACTTGAATGAACCATGACTCAATTGAACTCTTCAATCCTAACCCAATTAGGAGTCATGTTGATTCATGAGATTAATAATTAATTAGGACTTAAGAAACCCTAATCCAATTAGGACTTATTTAATTTTAGTCCTAATCCAATTAGGACTCTAATTTGAATCCGAAGTCCTAATCCGATTAGGACTCTAGGAATCCTACTCCAAGTAGGAATCCAATTTTAATTGAAAACTCCTAATCTAATTAGGATTGTAGGAATCCTATTCCAAGTAGGAATCCCAGTCCTACTCCAACTAGGATTCTCAGTCATAATCCAATTAGGACTCTAGGAATCCTACTTGAAGTAGGATTTGTGTTTAAGTCCAATTAATTAATTTTCTTTGTTCCTTCTTCAACTGATATCAATCTAATTGATTACTTGTGATTCCTAATCATGATTCAACCATCGGATCGGTCAATACTTCTAGTATGTGTGATCCCATAGGTTCTATTCTGACTGGTAGTGAGATATATTATGATCTCTATCACAATATCATTGAAAACTCCTTTCAATGGATTGGAACGATTCCAACTCTACTCATTAGGGTTTATCGATCATCGAGATAATCCCTGTGAGTCCCACCATCCACCAGTGACACCTAGCAGCATGTAGTGGCTACCCAGTAGAATAGAATGATGAACCTCTAGGTGCAGTTATCGTGTGATACAGTCCTTCTATCGTGGATCCCTACAGGACGGAGGTCATGGATAACTCGTCAAACCCCTTAGTCTGTCATATGTCAAGATTTATTCGACTCGAGTTCGTTTAGTGAAAAACTCTTTCTCCACTTTATATTACTGCCCTGGCCAAGGTCTTAGAACTCAGTCTAACAAATCACATAGGATCACTCCTCTTCTATCAAGATCGATAGATTCCATATAAGTGCATATCCTACTCCTACAGTGAACTTACTGCAGCCAATCTACACTACAAGGACCCATATGACTAGAGACCATGTATACGTGTAGTCAAACTACGATAACCTCACTGTGAGTGGCTGAAGCACCGCAGGTCAAAGGACTAGTCATACTACTGCAACATCAAGCAAGTCACTGACGAGTGGATAGACATCCAAGTGACTTCTTGTCTTGGTCACGCTCAGTACCCTTGTTCTCTAACAAGCACCTGCATTATCACTTCAGTGTCCCTACACTGTGGACTCAAGTCTCGTCCATCCAGAAAGAAAGTGATCTGTGCACTGATCGGATCGATCACCGTCCTCGTGATGATCCATTGATCTGGAGCATTTAGAAATTAATCACCAATGATACATGGCTCAAATTCTCAACTCTTGAGAATATGCATCATCATCTTATTAATTTCTTGAACGATTCATAGACACATAAATAATATGAATGAAAAGATGCCTTTTATTTATTCAATAATAAATAGTCAAGTACAAAATTATGTCCCTAGAATTAACAATGTGTCAGCCAGATTGGCTTCTAGGGCATACATCTAACAGATCCAGCATCCCGTGTGTCCATTTGAACAAGTTCATCACAACCTTCCGGAGTCCTCCAACGTGCAATCCATGCGCCCGCATCTCCATGGACCGGCATCCACACCCTTCCATATCAGCCCATCTTGACATAACATCTCACCGCATCCAAGCTTCCATATCAGCCCATCTTGACATAACATCTCACCGCATCCAAGCTTCCAAATCAGCCTCCCCATTCCAGCCACCTCCAAGCCATCCTCTGTAGTGGATCCACGTCCTCCTCCCAGCCTCCCGCTTCCATTCTGGCGTCCATGAAACTTCCGGTGATTCCGGCCATCCGCGTCGTCCGCGTCTCCTCCGGATTCGAGATTTCCAAATCCCAGATGACCGCGCCTCCGCCTCTCCTTCCATCCGCATTCATCTTCGGCGTTTGCAATCAGTCCGCGTTCCAGCCGCAGCCATTCCGGGCGTTCCATTCCCAACATCCCGCGGCCAGCTCGTTCCTCCCTACAATCAAGCCTCTCATTTCACATCCGGTGCGCCTATCCTCCCGTGGTCCAAAGAGGGAAACCCACGTCGTCTTCCCAGCTTCTTCCGTCCATCCCACGACGGCATCCCATGCTGCAATCAAGCTTCTTCCATCCGATTGCAAGGCGTGATCCCAGATGCCGCGTCCAGTCTTCCGGATTCGAGCCATTCACCAGCCGTTCCAGCTAATCCCGTGGCCAGCTCCCTTGATCCAGCCGCCTCGAGGATCATGCGTCCATTCCCCATGGATCCATCGCCGGCTTCAAAGGGTGGGGGCGATTTATATAAAGGGGCACTAGGGGAGAAAGGGGGAGGGCCATCGGCAGGGGCTAAGGGGGAAGAGTGGAGTGCTCGGCTGGTCCAAAGAGGGGAGGATATCCAAAAGAAAAAGAAAAACGGAGCCATGCTCTGTTTTTGAAAGAAAGGGAAATATAAAAAAAAGCCCACCGAGCGTGCCACAGGAGGAGTTTTCTGATTTTTCTTTCTTTCTTCCTTTGTTTTTATGTTTTATTTTGTAGAAGGAGGAAGCATTAGTCTTCCAATCTTCACTTTATTTTTTTACTTGTCCTTTTATGCAATCCATAAATCTCTTTTTATGCAATCTATATTCTAAGTTTCAGTTTCTGCAATTTATTTTATGTGTACTGAAAATCTTATTTAAATATATTTTCTTGCTATTTGACCGCTACTCTACATTAGACTTCGATTCCAAGTATTTGTCTTTTTGTTATTTTCAAATAGAAAACATTCTCTGGTAGACTAGAGAATCATTCAACATCTCCGAAGTAATATTTTTTTCTTATTATTCAAAAATCGGCTTTGAATCCGAGTGAACGTTTTGATTTTTATGCAACTCCAATCGCCTTCCTGTGGATTGATCTCTTACGACCACTATTCTTCAAGTAGAAAAGGTAAGAGTATAATTAATTTAAAACTTTGTTTGTCGGTTCTAACAACGATCCGTTTAGTGCATTTTTAGGTAAACAGAAAATCTACAATAAAATTTTGGCGCGATTGCCGGGAAGGCAAATCGAGAAGCAAGAACGATCATGAAGATCAAATCGAATTTTGGATGCCCGGAGTGAACACACTCTGGTAGTAAGTTTTTTTTATTAATTTTTGTTGTTTTGCTTATTTTTAGTTAATAATTTCATAGTTCTTAAATTCTGAAATTTGAAATTCAAAATTTAAAATTTTGAATTTTTTTTCCAAAATTCTAAAATTTAAAAATTTAAATTCAAAATTTGAATTTTGAAATTCAAAATTTGAAATATAAAAAAAGAAAAAAAATTCCAAAATTCTAAAATTTAAAAATTTAAATTCAAAATTTGAATTATGAAATTCAAAATTTGAAATTTAAAAAAAAATTTTTTGCTTGCTCATTTAATCAGTATAATCTAATGACATTCCATAAACTTTAAAAAAATTATTGAATATTTGCTGCATTTAGTATTAAGCATTTGCATAAAATAATTCAAGGGCAAAACCCATTAAAAAGATAAGGTCGGGAAGTCATTACCTGTCCTTAGCCCAAAAATCACCACCTTGCATACATATCCTAAGCCAAATTAAATTAAAATCAATTAGACGTTGGCCTTAGGGTTTTCGAGCTCAATTAGGCTCTTGGAAAGAAGCAGCTGAACGCCACTCTAGTAAGAATTTAGTAATTGGTGATGTCTAGAAAAGTTTTACAACAGTGAGAACTGTTATAGGTATTGTGGTACTGGTGTATCCCTTCTGGCACCACCACACACCCCGAAACTTTTCTGGTCACTGGTTACTGGATCGCTTAACTCGTAAGCTCAAGCTTAATCTAGAAGGGAGATTATGAGCTGTCTAATCTAGGAGAGAATTTCAGAAACTTTTTAACCTGATAAATCTCTGTGCAACTAGATTAAAAGCTACTAAACCTTCTTTAATCTCAAGATTAAAGAGCCAATCCGTTGGGTGGTGTTGATTGTGGTCATCTTGGTCTACCCTTCTTCTTCTCTTTTAGGATTTCGTTTAGGAGTCGAGTCTAATTAGTTGTGGATAATGTATGCATGGTAGAAGATCATTAAGGGGTAAGTTAACACTATTTAACCCAGAGGTTGGAAAAAATTATTGTCACATCCAACAAACTATTGATCAACCACCAATCTCTACAATGGGTGATCATATTAGAACCGTGAATGAATTATTCGCTCCTGCATCCACTAGTCCACCTATATGTATAGTGTTGCCAATTGTGGAGTGATTGATTAAAACCCTATTTGATTTTGATGAGCTCAAAGCATTTGAGTATATCTCTTGTTTACTAATGAATTCAATTAAGTGTTTCAGTGAAAATCTTGTCTAAGTGTCTCTAGACTTAGTTCATAATATTTTGGATAAGTTAAGAAGTCAGCCTGAACCAAAGTCTGAGACTCGAGTCGACTCCAGAGTATCACGAGTCGACTCCAAGCGTATCAAGTTCACTGGCACGGGCTCGAGACAGACAGACGAATAGAAAGCATCAACTCAAAACCTGTCAGCGAGTCGACTCCTGAAGTGCGCGAGTCGACTTCGATGTTCACCGAGTCGACTCCAGGGTAGCAAGAGTCGACTCCAAGAAGCCACAGGCAGAAAAGTCAGAGAGCAGTTTTCGGGTCTGAGATTCGAGTCGACTCCAGTGGAACGCGAGTCGACTCCGATGGTTGGCAAGTCGACTTCAAAGAAAGTGAGAGTCGCCTCTCAGAGGAACACAAGGAAAAAGTCAGAGAACGTTTTTCGAACTCTGAGATTCGAGTCGACTCCCGCAATACGCGAGTCGACTCCGAGACTCCGCGACCACAAAGAAGACAGAAGACCAATTTACTGTCTCTGAGATTCGAGTCGACTCCCAGACAGCTAGAGTCGACTCCAAGGCAGCTCTACATCAAAAAGACAGAAGACAGTGTTTCGGAAACTGAGAGCCGAGTCGACTCCAAGACTGGACGAGGCAAAAGACAGAAGATAGGGAGTTCGGGCTCTGAGCGCCGAGTCGACTCCCAGGATTGTCGAGTCGACTCGAGTGGACCAAATTCAAAAATAGATCCACGGACTCCATGGGATGAGCCGACTCCGAGAAAGCCAAGTCAGCTCCAGAAGTTGGCGAGTCGACTCCAGGTCAAGACGAGTCGACTCCCAGTCTAAGAGGCTACTTTAATTCAAATCCGAAACAGTTGCCGAGTCGACTCCAGAAAAGCATGAGTCGACTCCCGCTACAGCCGAGTCGACTCCTGATCGCGCGAGTCGACTCCAACCCACCAACGGACACATTGTCAGGGTGTACAGAGTGTGCAGAACGGGCAGAAAAAGCTCTCTAACGGCTAGTTTTCGTGGGGGTTGGTTTAAATAGCCACAGAGGACTGTAGCAAAGCAGAGAACAACCATTCCACTCCAAGTAATCAAGCTTTCAATCTCTGCAACTTGTTCTTCAACGAAAAAGAGGGAAGAGCAGCATTAACTGCATCCACCTACTTCTTTCCAACATTGAAAGAGCCTCCTCCTGCATTCAAGTCGACTACACATTCAAGAGGAGACCCGAAGTTCAAGAAGCCCTTCCTCTTCTCCAACTTAAAAGCGTTTGAGGGCTCTTAACTTCGTTATTGTTCATATTGCCATTTATCTGCTTTTGAGAAGCTGTATTTTTCTGTTTGTTCTTTTCATCTACACATTGTCTTTGCTTGGTTCAATCGGGGGATTGAATCAAGGGTATAGAGGTTGGTTGGTGAGCCGAGTGTAAAACCAACGTGTAAGGGTTCGATTGTGATCCCGGAAAAACAATCGGGGTTGGTTTTAGTCGGTGAGCCTGGAAAAACCGACCGAGTTCGTTGTGAGCTCGTAAAACAACAAGTTTGGTTGTGAGCTTGAAAAACAACCGGCTGTAATCCAAGGGGTTATAGTGAATTCCCAAGTGAGACTTGGGGAGTGGACGTACGAGCAAGGGTTAGCTCCGAACCACTATAAAACTTGGTGTTTGTGATTGATTGTCTCTCTTTCTCTTACTCTCATATCACTCACAGCACATAGCAATTAATCGAACAACTTGCAATAGCTTTAATTAGTCATCCACATCGTTTTAAATTGTAAGATTATTTTAAAACCCAATTCACCCCCCCTCTTGGGTTGTCTATCTGGGCAACAAGTGGTATCAGAGCCTAAACTCTTCCATTCAAGAGTAAAAGATCGAAATGACAACCCCATTTGGATCTTCCCACATTGAGGGTCAGTCCACCCAAAGACCCCCATTCTTTAATGGATCCGACTACTCATATTGGAAGGCTAGGATGAGAATATTCATCCAAGCCCAAGACTATGAGATGTGGACCATTGCAGTAAATGGGCCATACATCCCATCCATATATGTAGAGGGTGTCACGGTACCCAAACTAGAAAAGGATTGGGATGAACATGACATGAGAAAGGCACAACTAAACTCTAAAGCTATGAATGTGCTTTATTGTGCCTTAGATAGAAATGAATTCAATAGGGTCTCAAGTTGCAATTCTACAAAAGAGATTTGGGACAGACTTGAAGTGACCCATGAGGGCACGAATCAAGTCAAAGAATCCAAAATAAATATTTTGGTTCATAAGTATGAACTATTTAAAATGGATTCTAATGAAACAATCACATGCATGTTCACTAGGTTTACTGACATTGTCAATGGCCTAAAAAGCCTTGGCAAGAACTATACTAACAGTGAGCTTGTCAGGAAAATCCTTCGTTGTCTACCAAGGTCATGGAAAGCTAAAGTGACGGCAATCCAAGAAGCCAAGGACTTGAACAAGTTACCATTTGAGGAGCTTCTTGGATCCCTAATGACGCACGAGCTAACCATGAAGCAACACAACGAGGAAGAGTCCTCCCATAAGAAAAAGGTAATAGCTCTTAAATCTACTTCATCTAACAAGGACTTGTCTTGCAGTAGTAGCAGTGAAGAAGAAGAACATGAGGAAGATGATGGTGAGGCTCTTCTTGTGCGCAAATTCAGAAAATTCATCAACCACAAGAAGTCCTATCATCAAAGGAGAGGCCCCTCAAATTCCTACCGCAAGGACAAAGGTAAGGAAAGGGAAAATGAGGGGATTGGCTGCTATGAGTGTAAAAAACTGGGACACATCAGAGCTGAGTGTCCCTTACTAAAGAAGGGCAACAAGTACAAGAAGAAGAAAGCCCTCGTCACCACCTTATCGGACTCTGACGCATCATCTTCATCATCGGATGAAGAACAAGAAGAAAAGGCCAATTTGTGCTTCATGGCCAATGAAAATGAGGTAACATCTGAATCACATCTCGATTTTTCTTTTGATGAACTTTATGATGCATTTAATGAATTAATGATAGAATATAAGGCCATAAATCTTAAGAATAAAGAACTAAAAATAGCTAAACAATCATACATACTTAAATGCGATAAACTAGTTAAGGATAAGGACTGTATCACCATAGAAAATCTAGAACTTAAGACAAGCAACCAACTCTTAATTAAGAAAACTAACAGCTTAAGTAAAGATAACGAAGAACTAACTAAGGAATTTTCAGAACTTAAAAACCATAAACAAATCTTAAACAAGGATCTCACAAAAGAACTAAATGATCTAAAAGCAGAAAATCAAACACTAACTAAAGAACTTAACAAATACAAACCTTTGGTTGAAAAATTTACATATAGTTCTGAAAAGTTAAATATGATACTAAATAGTCAACGAGCAGTATTTAATAAAGCGGGTTTAGGATATAAACCAAGAAATAAACAAAAACTTCTTAGTAACTTCTTTGTTAAAGCTGGAAAAAGTAAAACTAAGAAAATAACCTGCTTTTGTTGTGGAACTATAGGTCATAAAGCAAATGTGTGTAATTTTAGGAAAGGTAAAACAAAAAGGAAAATTAAAAGGGTATGGGCTCCAAAAGGAACCAACTTGACTAACCATGAAGGACCCAAGAAAACTTGGGTACCTAAGATGATATGATTTGCTTGTGTAGGAGTGTCTTGCAGCCAAGGTCAACAAAAACTGCTGGTATTTGGATAGTGGCTGCTCAAGACACATGACGGATGACAAGGATCAATTTTTCACCCTTGAAGCTAAGAAGGGAGGTGCTGTGACTTTTGGAGACAACAACCAAGGTCACATCATTGGTATTGGTAAAGTTCAAGTTACCCCTTCTACTTTTATTGATAATGTTAGATATGTTGATGGTCTTAAGCATAACTTATTAAGCATTAGTCAATTATGTGATAAAGGGTATGATGTTATGTTTAAACCATCACTATGCATTATAACAAACCCTAATGACAATAGTTTAGTTTTTAAAGGAATTAGACGTGGGAATGTGTATGTTGTAGACCTTGAAGATCTTGCCAAACATAACCAATGTCTAGTTGTTAATGAAACTAAGGATAATGATGCTAGCTGGTTATGGCACCGTAAGTTAGGTCATGCAAGCATGGACACAATAACTAACTAGTTAAAAGAGATTCCGTGATAGGTTTGCCAAAATTAAAATTTGAGAAGAACAAAATATGTGAAGCATGTCAATTTGGCAAACAATCTAGGAACTCATTTAAATCCATAAAATGTGTCTCTACATCTAGACCTCTAGAATTATTATACATGGACCTATTCGGACCAACTAGAACCACTAGCCTAGGTGGAAATAAATATGGTCTAGTTATTGTAGATGACTAATCTAGATACACTTGGGTTATGTTCTTAGCACATAAAGATCAAGCTTTTTCAGTATTTAAAAAGTTTCATAAGGAAGTAACCAATGCTAGAGATACTTCAGTAATAGCCATTAGAAGTGACCATGGTACCGAATTCGAAAATCAGTCATTTGATGAGTTTTGTAGTAAAAAGGGGATAACCCATAATTTTTCTGCACCTAGGACACCACAACAAAATGGAGTTGTGGAGAGAAAAAATAGAACTCTAGAGGAAATGGCTAGAACTATGTTATGTGAAAGTAACCTCCCTAAGTACTTTTGGGGAGAAGCCATTAATACTTCTTGTCATATATTAAATAGAGTTCTATTGAGACGCATCATAAAGAAAACACCTTATGAACTTTGGAAAAACAGAAAACCAAAAGTTAATTACTTTCATGTTTTTGGATGTAGGTGTTTTGTTCATAATAATGGAAAAGATAATCTAGGTAAATTTGACTCTAAATCTGATGAGGAAATATTCTTAGGTTACTCTACAACTAGTAAAGCCTATAGAGTCTTTAATAAAAGAACCTTAGTTATAGAAGAATCTATACATGTTGTATTTGATGATTCTAGTGACATCTCCTCTAGTAAGAAAGTTAACTTTGATGATGATGCTAAAATTCTTGAAGAAAAGATAGATGAGATGACATTACAAGATGATAATCAAAAATTGATTGAAGGAGCATCATCAAGCCAAGAGGCTATTGTGAATCATGGGCTAACTAAAGCTTGGAGGTATGCTCACGGGCATCCTAAGGAACTAATTCTAGATGATCCATCTCAACCGGTTAGGACTAGAGCATCTCTTAGAAATTTAAATAACCATCTAGCTTTCGTCTCACACTTTGAGCCCAAACATATAGAAGAAGCTGAAAATGATGTAAATTGGATAAATGCAATGCAAGAAGAATTAAACCAATTTACTAGAAACAAGGTATGGAATCTAGTAGAGAGACCTTCTGAATATCCGATTATAGGTACTAAATGGATTTATAAAAATAAACTTGATGAAAATGGAATTGTTATAAGGAATAAGGCTAGACTAGTAGCAAAGGGTTATAATCAAGAAGAAGGTATAGATTTTGATGAAACCTTTGCTCCTGTAGCTAGACTTGAGGCTATTAGATTATTATTAGCATATGCATGCTCTAAGGATTTCAAACTATTTCAAATGGATGTAAAAAGTGCATTTTTAAATGGGTATATAAATGAGGAGGTATATGTAGAACAACCTCCTGGTTTTGAAAATCATCAATACCCTAATCATGTATATAAACTGAACAAAGCACTTTATGGTTTAAAACAAGCACCTAGAGCATGGTATGAGAGGTTTAGCAAATTCCTACTAGAACATGAGTTCTCTAGGGGTAATGTAGATACAACACTATTTCTGAAAAAGAAAAACCAAGATATGCTACTAGTACAGATTTATGTTGATGATATCATTTTCGGTGCTACTAACAATCGCCTCTGCGAAGAATTTGCTGATTTGATGCAGAGTGAATTTGAGATGAGCATGATGGGAGAGCTGAACTACTTCCTCGGGCTTCAAATCAAACAGTCTGAAGGAGGCATCTTCATCAATCAAGCCAAATATATCAAGGAGATGCTCAAGAAGTTTGATATGGAGGGAAACAAGTCAATCAGCACCCCCATGAGCTCATCATGCAAATTAGACCAAGATGAATTAGGTAAATCTGTAGATCAGAAACTGTATAGAGGTATGATAGGATCTTTATTGTATCTTACTGCAAGTAGACCTGATATTATGTTTAGTGTCTGCATGTGTGCTAGATATCAGGCTAATCCTAAGGAATCACATCTAGTTGCAGTTAAGAGAATTTTTAAATACTTAATAGGAACTAAGAATATAGGGTTATGGTACTCTAAAGAATCTAGCCTAAACTTAATAGGATACACAGATTCAGACTTCGCTGGATGTAAGCTTGATAGAAAAAGTACCAGCGGGTCTTGTCAATTTCTAGGAGAAAACCTAATCTCATGGTTTAGCAAGAAACAAAACTCGGTTGCATTATCTACTGCTGAAGCTGAATATGTTGCAGCCGGGAGTTGTTGTGCTCAAATCTTGTGGATCAAACAACAATTAGAAGATTATGGCATTAAACAAGATAAAATACCTATTAACTGTGATAATACAAGTGCCATTAATCTAACTAAAAATCCAATTCAGCATTCAAGAACTAAACACATTGAGATAAGACATCACTTCATAAGAGATCATGTACTGAATGGTGATGTGACACTACAATTTGTTTGTACTGATGATCAATTAGCAGACATTTTTACAAAACCCCTAAGTGAAGAGAGGTTTAGTGTGCTTAGGAGGGGATTAGGAGTGATTGATCCATCCTAGTGGTAGTTTCCACTAGATTCGTTGATTTTGATGATTAGATTGTGGTTAAAATAGAGTTTCTTTTCAATGATCATCAAATCAGATCATAATTTAGTGATTTTCCCTCATTCGGCACGAACATAACATGATTTTTAGGTGCGTGCCAAAGTTAGAGACGACTCGAGTAAGTTTCAGAGTCGGCTCCTAAGGGGGAGTCGACTCGCGCATTTGCGGGAGTCGACTCGCAAAGATGGCAGCAGAGGGGTAGTCGACTCTCATATAGTCGGGAGTCGACTCGAGGTCTACAGGCGCATAAGGAGAGTCGACTCGCGCATATTCTGGAGTCGACTCGAGGTCGAGTCGACTCGCGACTCAGTGGAGTCGACTCGCAGTCGGGATCCGACTTTTTAACCCTAACTTTGTCGTTTCAAAAACACTTCTTTCTCAGCCGCCACTGTTCACAAGCCCTAGAGCCGACTCCTAGGTCGTCCCCGGTCGTCCCAAAGGCCTTTTCCCGTCGATTTTTCACCGTCCCTTAGGGTTTTCCTCCCTTCCTAGGTCGTCCCCGGTCGTTCCCAAGCCTTCTCCGTCGACCTTTCACCATCCTTTAGGTTTTCATCCCGTTCTAGGTCATTATGCCGCGTAAAACCGTAGTCCGGAAGAGGTCCCGATCCGAGGCCGGTCCCGAGAGGCGCTCCAAGGCTCGGCACGATCCCGCGAGGCCACAACCTCCGGCTCGTTCCCCGCCAAGGGCGGTTCCCGCGAGGCCATTAGCCGGAAAGGCCGTCACCACCGGGAGATATGTCGACCTCGACTATCTCTCCCGGAAAGGGTTCACTATAAGTGATAGACTTAGGGCCCAGGGCTTAGAGTACTTCCTTACCTTAGATCTCCCCACATATCCAGGGCTCATTAGAGAGTTTTACGGTACCGTCCATCGGGAAGATGGGGGTATCGAGGGCACGGTAGCCGGTGTCCCTCTGTTCATTACGGAGGATCTTATTGCCCACATCCTCCACCTTCCACTAGTAGGGGTGGCTCCCACACATCCCGAGGACAGGGTTGAGGCCCTTAGACGAGGTATCCGCTAGCTCACTTCCGATTGAGATGCGGATCCTCCTAAGTATATTATCTAGGTCCATCTTCCCTAAGACCGGGAGATTTGACTTTGTATCTGAGAGAGACCTAGCTCTTATGTTCTACATGCTTCATGACACCCCAATCAACTTCCCCAAACTCATATATCGATACATGTGTGAGCCACTAGACAGACCTAGGCTCACTTTGCCCTACGGTATGGTCTTCACCTTGTTATTTAGGGAGTACGAGATTCCTATCCCTGAGGGGGAACCCTTTCGCGCATTGCGATGGACTGATCGCACGCGTGCAGGGACCCTACACAGGATGGGATTTCGGAAGATAGAGGGGACATGGGTTAGGAAGTCCTCCATCACCACACAGACCACCAGACACTCCCCTAGTCCTGAGCCAGATTCTGACTATCCTGACTTACCGGACTTTCCATCCACTTCTGCTCCTACCACCTCCGCCGGACCCTCCTCCTCGGCTCCACCATCCATGGAGGTCCGCATCGCTCCTGAGCAGCTCCGGGAGCTGCGGCAGGAGATAGTCCGAGATCTGAGGGATGAGTTGCTTCGGGAGCTCCGAGGTTCGGTGCCTGCTCCCTCTCCCGCTCCATCTTCAGCGTTGGTCCCTTTCCTGACGGCCGTGACTGACATGACGGCTCATGTGCGGGAAGAGATCTACAACATGAGGACTTTGCTCCAGGCCCAGTTTCATAGCATGAGTGAGGTCACGAGCACCACTCGATAGATGAGGGAGGACATCGGTCGTGACATGCACACCACTACCGAGGGGGCCGAGCGCTTGTCGAATGTGCTCATCGACAAGCTGGACGCACTTCAGACGTTGGTGACTGAGCTCTCTACTACACATAGCAGAGCCACTTCGTCCATTATCACTCAGCTCGGGCATGTTACAGATGCAGTCACCCTCCTCATGGAGCAGAGCAGATTGAGAGGAGGAGCTACATCCTCGAGAGGAGGAGCCACGTCCTCAAGAGGAGGAGATACATCCTCGAGAGGATGAGCCACGTCCTCGAGAGGAGGAGATACATCTTCGAGAGGAGGAGCTACATCCTCGAGGAGACCATAGCTACTTTTTGTGTTTTGTTTTGACTGTATTGTTTTGCCTTATTTTTTGTACTCTCAAATGTATTTACATGCAAATCAATACAATGAGTAGCCATATTTTCTTCAATTCTGTGCCATTTGATGATTGATTGGTTGTGCCATTGATTGTGTGTGCTTACCTTCTTTTTGATACGATGACAAAAAGGGGGAGAAATATGTATAAAATATGTAAAAGGAATCAATGAAAATCAAAAAAAACTGTTAAAACACACAAAATTTGTTCTAAGTGGATTTGGTACCTCGAGGCTCATTATCTCTCTTTTGGGGCTCCTAATGGAGTAATCTCCAGAATCTATTCAAGGGATATTCGGAGATTAGCTGAATCCTACTCAAGAACAAATTGACAGATTTTTCCTCTAAAAACAAAAAATTCAGTTCAAAAACTTCAAAGCATTAAAAGAAAATTCAGAGAATCAAAACATAGTAGAATGCATATGTTGAGGGGGAGAATCTGAATATTAATCAAGCTAAATCATTAAAGATATATAAGCCAAACAATTGATTGTATAATATGAAGGCTTATATAATTCCAAATGAAAGGGGGAGCTTTAACTCCGAAATTTATTGTTTCACTCCTTTCAAGCTTGGATAAATTGAATTACCAGACATTTGAATTCAATTATGGATTTTATTTCATTGTTTATTGAGCAATTCACTTTACATATACTCAATGTTTTGTCATCATCAAAAAGGGGGAGATTGTGGAGTGATTGATTAAAACCCTATTTGATTTTGATGAGCTCAAAGCATTTGAGTATATCTCTTGTTTACTAATGAATTCAATTAAGTGTTTCAGTGAAAATCTTGTCTAAGTGTCTCTAGACTTAGTTCATAATATTTTGGATAAGTTAAGAAGTCAGCCTGAACCAAAGTCTGAGACTCGAGTCGACTCCAGAGTATCACGAGTCGACTCCAAGCATATCAAGTTCACTGGCACGGGCTCGAGACAGACAGACGAACAGAAAGCATCAACTCAAAACCTGTCAGCGAGTCGACTCCTGAAGTGCGCGAGTCGACTCCGATGTTCACCGAGTCGACTCCAGGGTAGCAAGAGTCGACTCCAAGGAGCCACAGGCAGAAAAGTCAGAGAGCAGTTTTTGGGTCTGAGATTCGAGTCGACTCCAGTGGAACGCGAGTCGACTCCGATGGTTGGCAAGTCGACTTCAAAGAAAGTGAGAGTCGCCTCTCAGAGGAACACAAGGAAAAAGTCAGAGAACGTTTTTCGAACTCTGAGATTCGAGTCGACTCCCGCAATACGCGAGTCGACTCCGAGACTCCGCGACCACAAAGAAGACAGAAGACCAATTTACTGTCTCTGAGATTCGAGTCGACTCCCAGACAGCTAGAGTCGACTCCAAGGCAGCTCTACATCAAAAAGACAGAAGACAGTGTTTCGGAAACTGAGAGCCGAGTCGACTCCGGGGAAGTTCGAGTCGACTCCAAGACTGGACGAGGCAAAAGACAGAAGATAGGGAGTTCGGGCTCTGAGCGCCGAGTCGACTCCCAGGATTGTCGAGTCGACTCGAGTGGACCAAATTCAAAAATAGATCCACGGACTCCATGGGATGAGCTGACTCCGAGAAAGCCAAGTCAGCTCCAGAAGTTGGCGAGTCGACTCCAGGTCAAGACGAGTCGACTCCCAGTCTAAGAGGCTACTTTAATTCAAATCCGAAACAGTTGCTGAGTCGACTCCAGAAAAGCATGAGTCGACTCCCGCTACAGCCGAGTCGACTCGTGATCGCGCGAGTCGACTCCAACCCACCAACGGACACATTGTCAGGGTGTACAGAGTGTGCAGAACGGGCAGAAAAAGCTCTCTAACGGCTAGTTTTCGTGGGGGTTGGTTTAAATAGCCACAGAGGACTGTAGCAAAGCAGAGAACAACCATTCCACTCCAAGTAATCAAGCTTTCAATCTCTGCAACTTGTTCTTCAACGAAAAAGAGGGAAGAGCAGCATTAACTGCATCCACCTACTTCTTCCCAACATTGAAAGAGCCTCCTCCTGCATTCAAGTCGACTACACATTCAAGAGGAGACCCGAAGTTCAAGAAGCCCTTCCTCTTCTCCAACTTAAAAGCGTTTGAGGGCTCTTAACTTCGTTATTGTTCATATTGCCATTTATTTGCTTTTGAGAAGCTATATTTTTCTGTTTGTTCTTTTCATCTACACATTGTCTTTGTTTGGTTCAATCGGGGGATTGAATCAAGGGTATAGAGGTTGGTTGGTGAGCCGAGTGTAAAACCAACGTGTAAGGGTTCGATTGTGATCCCAGAAAAACAATCGGGGTTGGTTCTAGTCGGTGAGCCTGGGAAAACCGACCGAGTTCGTTGTGAGCTCGTAAAACAACAAGTTTGGTTGTGAGCTTGGAAAACAACCGGCTGTAATCCAAGGGGTTATAGTGAATTCCCAAGTGAGACTTGGGGAGTGGACGTAGGAGCAAGGGTTAGCTCCGAACCACTATAAAACTTGGTGTTTGTGATTGATTGTCTCTCTTTCTCTTACTCTCATATCACTCACAGCACATAGCAATTAATCGAACAACTTGCAATAGCTTTAATTAGTCATCCACATCGTTTTAAATTGTAAGATTATTTTAAAACCCAATTCACCCCCCCTCTTGGGTTGTCTATCTGGGCAACACCAATAAATAACGCAGCCCAATTTGAAATTCGGACTGCGACAATAAATATGCTACCCAAATTCCATGGGTTTGAAAGTGAACAACCCTACATTCATCTAAATAAATTCATGACAATTTGTCAAGCTTTCAAAAATCAAAATTTAGATGAAGAAAGTGTAAAATTGAGATTGTTCCCAATGACCTTAGAGGATCAAGCCGCGACATGGCTATATTCTCTGGCCCCAAATTCCATCACAACTGTTGGGAACCCGCCCATGCCGCTGATATTTCAAAAAAATTCAGATGGCAGCGGAATCGGCATAAGCGGGATCGACATTCATCGCATGAACGTTGTTTCATGAACCATTCGTAGTTAGATAAGGATTAAAACTTTTTAAATACATTAGAAGATCAGATCTTCACCTTGTGCGGGTAGATGATCACCGCAAACTGAAGTTCGTGGTCTAGGATGAAGGTTCGCTTGAAGCCGTTCAAATGTCCGGCCTCTACGGGTATCTACACGAAGCAGTGATCCGATCAAAGCTCTCTTGTCTTCCCGGGGTGCTAGCTCTCTTGCAAAGACTTCTTTTGATGGCTGATTTCCTCTCTTTCAATCAACCCTTGATTGTGCTTGAGAGGAGGAAGAAGAAGGATGAAGAAGAGGAAGAAGAAGAATCCCCACGCAGCCTTCTTTCTTTTCCCTGCGTTAGAAGAAGGATTGGAGGAAGAGGAGGCGGACAAGGCTCTCTTCTTTTCTTCTTCTTGTTGGCGGCTGAACCAAGGGAAAGGGAGAGGGTGGCGGCAGCAAGGAGAGGAGAGAGCACTTCTTCTTTGCCCTAGGTGCCGCCCACAAGTCCCTTTTTATAGACATGTGGAGCTCCTAACATTTAGGAGCTCTTGATATCTTTCCTAAGAGGGGGCGCCGTCTCTTCTCCCTTCTCCACGTGGAAAGGGGAGGGGCTTATCCCCCTCCTCATGGTAAACCCTAATCCATATTAGGTAGGGATTGGAATGCCCTAATGTGGTCAAGCCCTAATCCAATTAGGCTTAGCCCGATCCAATCTAGGTAAGTCCTAATCCAATTAGAACTTAAATCAATTTTGACTCAATTGAACTCTTCAATCCTAATCCAATTAGGAGTCTTATTGATTCATTAGATTAATAATTAATTGCGACTTAAGAAACCCTAATTCAAATTAGGACATATTTAATTTTAGTCATAATCCAATTAGGACTTTTATTTGAATCCGAAGTCCTAATCCGATTAGGACTCTAGGAATCCTACTCCAAGTAGGAATCCAATTTTGATTCAAAACTCCTAATCTCATTAGGATTGCAGGAATCCTATTCCAAGTAGGAATCCCAGTCCTACTCCAACTAGGATTCCCAGTCCTAATCCAATTAGGACTCTAGAAATCCTACTCGAAGTAGGACTCTTGTTTCAAGTCCAATTAATTAATTCCCTTTCCTTTTTCAACTTCTTATCAATCGAATTGATTACTCGTGATTCATAATCACTTTTCAACCATCGGATCGGTCAATACTTCTAGTGTGTGTGACCCCATAGGTTATATTCTGACTGGTAGTGAGATATATTGTGATCTCTATCACTATATCATTGAAAACTCCTTTCAATGGGTTGGAACGATTCCAACTCAACTCATTAGGGTTTATCGATCATCGAGATAATCCCTGTGAGTCCCACCATCCACCAGTGACACCTAGCAGCATGTAGTGGCTACCCAGCAGAATGGAATGATGAACCTCTAGGTGCAGTTAACATGTGATACAGTCCTACTATCGTGGATCCCTACAGGATGGAGGTCATGGATAACTTGTCAAACCCCTTCGTCTGTCATATGTCAAGATTTATTTGACTCGAGTTCGTTAGTGGAAAACTCTTTCTCCACTTTATATTACTGCCCTGGCCAAGGTCTTAGAACTTAGTCTAACAAATCACATAGGATCACTCCTCTTCTATCAAGGTCGATAGATTCCATGTAAGTGCATACCCTACTCCTACAGTGAACTTACTGCAGCCAATCTACACCACAAGGACCCATATGACTAGAGACCATGTATACGTGTAGTCAAACTACAATAACCTCACTGTGAGTAGCTGAAGCACCGCAGGTCAAAGGACCAGTCATACTACTGCAACATCAAGCAAGTCACTGACGAGTGGATAGACATCCAAGTGACTTCTTGTCTTGGTCACGCTCAGTACCCTTGTTCTCTAACAAGCACCTGCACTATCACTTCAGTGTCCCTACACTATGGACTCAAGTCTCGTCCATCCAGAAGAAAAGTGATCTGTGCACTGATCGGATCGATCACCGTCCTCGTGATGATCCATTGATCAGGAGCATTTAGAAATTAATCACTAATGATACATGGCTCAAATTCTCAACTCTTGAGAATATGCATCATCATCTTATTAATTTCTTGGACGATTCATAGACACATAAATAATATGAATGATAAGATGCCTTTTATTTATTCAATAATAAATAGTCAAGTACAGAATTATGTCCCTAGAATTAACAATGTGTCAGCCAGATTGGCTTCTAGGGCATACATCTAACAATCTCCCACTTGCACTAAAGCCAATCAGCCATAAACCTAAGCTCCATCTTCTCAAGATGCGTTTTAGTTTTCTGCCGACTTAGCTGCTTAGTGAATGGGTCCGCCACATTTTCTGTGGAGTCTACTCTCTGATCCTCTACTTATTTTCTTTCGAGGTAGTCGCTTATTAGGTTAAACTGCCGCTCTATGTGCTTCGATTTCTGGTGAGACCTTTGGCTCCCTAGCTAGTGCTATGGTGCCTTTGTTATCGCAGTAGAGTGTTATGACATCTGATGACATTACACTTAACTATGCAATGAACCTTTTAAACCAAAAGATTTCCACTGCACCCTTAGAGACGGCTTAACATTCAGCTTCTAAGGTAGAATCTATAATGATCGGTTGTTTGGAACTCTTCCAATTTACTGAACCACCATTGCACATATTCTGATGTAGACTTTCTATCATCAATATGTGTGCATCTTTCTACCTTCAACTCTGATCTTCTCCCAAAAATCAAGAATATGTCCTTAGTTCTTCTCAAGTACTTAAGACTGTTCTTCACAGCTATCCAGTGCTTCTTGCCTGGATCTGATTGACATATGCTCGTGACATTCACAGCATGTACTATATCAAGTCATGTACATAGCATGGCATACATGAGGCTCCCTATTGCTGATGCATAGGAGATCTTGCTCATGCGTTGAATCTCTTCAGATGTGTTGGGGCACATCTTCTTGGAGAGATTAATTCCATACCTTAGGGGTAAGAGACCCCTTTTAGAGTTTTCCATGCTGAACCTTTTCAGCACTTCCTCTATGTACATCTTCTGTGATAGGCCAAGCATCCTTTTAGATCTATCTCTATAGACCTTTATTCCCAAAATAAAGAATGCTTCCCCAAGGTCTTTCATGGAGAACCTTTTTGACAACCAGGCCTTGACCGAGGTCAGCATGGGAATATCATTCCCTATCAGGAGGATGTCGTACAGTACGAGAAATACGACAGTACTCTCACTAATCCTTTTGTAAACACACGGTTTCTCTTCGTTTTTGATGAAATCAAACGTTTTGATTGCGTCATCGAAACGAGTGTTCCAACTCCGAGATGCTTGCTTTAGTCCATAGATGGACCTTTGCAGCTTGCAGACCTTGTGATCTCCATCACTGGAAGTGAAACCCAAAAGCTGTTCCATATAGATATCTTCATCAAGATATCCATTCAGAAAAGCAGTTTTCACATCCATCTGCCAGATTTCATAATCATGAAATGCTGCAATGGCAAGCAATGTTCAGATGGATTTTAGCATGGCTACAGGTGAAAAGGTCTCCGATAGTCAATGCCTTCGCGCTGACTATACCCTTTCGCCACAAGCCTTGCCTTATAGGTCTCTACCTCTCCATCTGAACCTATCTTTCTTTTGTAGATCCATTTGCATCCAATAGGTACAATACCTTCTGGTGGGTCTACTAAGGTCCAGACTTGGTTGGAATGCATGGAGTCTAACTCTGACTTCATAGCTTCCAACCATTTCTCGGAATCGATATCAGATATCGCCTCGTTGTAAGTTTTGGGATCCTGTATGTGATCCCTATCTCCCACTAGGAACATTTCCTCGGTATCCTGTTCTATTATACCTAAGTATCTATCGGGAGGATGGGAGACCCTACTAGATCTACGAGGTGGTCGAGGGATATCGTGTACTGGCTTTGTATGAATGGGTTCAATAGGATCCATGACTCGTTGCTTTTCAGAGACTTTCTCTTCAAGCTCAATTTTCCTCCCACTGCCTCTATCAAGGATAAACTGATTTTCCAAGAAGATGGCATGACGGCTCACAAACACATTGTGATCCTCTGAGATGTAAAAATTGTATCCTAATGACTCTTTAGGATATCCTATAAAACGAGCACTTATGGTCCTAGCCTCTAACTTGTCTGCCTGTAGTCTCTTGACGTGGGCCGGACATCCCCAAATCTTGAGATGACCAAGACTTGGTTTCTTACCATGTCATATCTCATATGGTGTGGTAGGAACGGACTTTTAGAGGTAATTCTATTCAACAAGTAAATAGCTGAAAATAGGGCATCTATCTAAAGAAACAAGGGTAAATCAGTGAAGCTCATCATGGGCTGGACCATATCAATAGAGTCCGATTCCTCCTCTCTGACACTCCATTGAGCTGAGGTGTACCAGGAGGAGTCCATTATGAAACTATACCATTCTCCTTGAGATAATCACGGAACTCTCCATTAAGGTATTCACTTCCTCGATCTGATCGAAGAACCTTAATGAGTTTTTGTGCTTATTTTTCTACTTCATATCTAAGCTTTTTGAACCTTTCAAAAGTTTCATATTTGTGTCTCATACACATATCCATACCGTGAGTAATCATCGGTAAATAAAGTAAAAATTACAACCCCTAGCCTGCACATCCAATGGGCCACACACATCAGTGTGTACTAGGGTAAGTATTTCAGTGGACCTCCCTGTGTCCTACAAAGGATAATTTGGCCATCTTTCCTTAAAGGCAGAATTCACAAATCAAATATGACTCGGAAGTCAATGAGCCCAAAAGCTCATGTTTATCCAATTTGTTTATTCTGTCTTCTCCTATATGACCAAGCCTGAGGTGCCACAAATACTTTAGATTTATCTCATTTTTGGATCTATTAGATCCTATGGTATTCACTGTTTGCTCAGGTATATTCACAGATATATCCATATGTATGTGATAGAGACTGTCAATCATAAAACCATGTTGAATCAATTTATTTTTTCAAATAAAAAATCTTTCTATGCTAAATAAAATACAGAAATCAAATTTCTGTTAGCAATAGGTAACAGTCCCTAAGTATTCTGAGCATATCTGACATACCTTCTGAAGGTCTGTCACCCTTCATGTTCTTTATGCTTCCCATGTATGTAGGACAGTTCCTCTTCTAATGGCCGTCCATGATGCAATGGAAACACTTTTCCTTGCAATTGGCCTTTTTCTTGGAACTTCCTTACTTGGTGTTTTCTTAGTCTTCTGCTTCTTCGCAGGCTTCTTCTTCTTCCAAATAGACTCTCTCTTGAAAGTAGAAACCAACTTGACAGTGAAAATGATGCTTCTTGAACTTCTTCAAGGTCCCTAAGGTAGTTACCAATTTTTTAACAATTCTATTTTAGTGCATACAACCTTGTTCATATGGTAGTTTACTATAAACTATTTATATGAAGCTCGAAGGGATTGCGGGATCAAATCCGTTTGCAATTCCTTGTGCATGGTCATGCCAAGCTTCTCAAGCTTCTCTAAGTCCTTTATCATGGTCAAACCATGATCATGGACATACTGCCCATCATGCATCTTCGCTTTGAAGAGCCTCTTGGACACTTCAAACCGAGCTGCATGACTCTGATCACCATACAACTCTTGCAGGTGATTTAATATGTCCCTGGCAGTCTTCATGTTCTCATGCTGGCATTGTAATGCATTGGACATGGATGCCATTGTGCAGCACCTAACTTTATTATCATTGTTCGTCCACTTAACAAGCGTTTTACGCTGATCAGTGATCGGACGGATTGGTAACATGGGGATTCCATGGTCTAGCATATACCCGTATTTCTCACAATTCAAAACTATTTTTTTGAAATTTGCTGAGCCAATCTTTATAATTGGGTTTGGTCAAACGGTTGTTCTATGAGTTAAGAGTCTAGAAGCTGACTTTATAATCCTCAGAGAGTAAAGCTTCTAGTTAGACTTTTGTACTTGATCCTAATCTGTTCTAAGGTCTTTTAGAACAAATGTAACTCCCACTATTTTCTCTAATTCCTCACACTCCCCTGGTAGAAAAACGGAAATCCCACACGACTAGGGTTTCTAGTGGATACTGCGGTCCCACCGATTTACATGCCACCTCACCTAACAGTTATTGGTGACACATAGATTGATGAATGTACAACTCTTGTACAATGCTTTTCAAGCATGTTGCAGTGCTACTTGGTCTCTAAGCTATGAAGACCTCACCTAACAGTTATTGGTCCCATTTCTTAGTTAAGTCAGACCCACCGTATAACCGTAGGAATAAAGTCGTCATTGGGTCCTCACCTAACAGTTATTGGTGCCCAACCCCACCTTTACCCTACAACATCTCATGTCTATAGAGAGGTCCAGCCCCCTGATGCAACTTGACCACTGTATCCAGCCGAGACAAATCAACATCAGAAAGGCCTTAGCAGCTCTACTACAGTGGAAGACCTATTGACTTAATATTGGTTAATCAGGTCTTAGCGTTTGCAACTTGAGCTCTTCATAAGAGGTAATCGAACAATTGGCCAGGTAAGCAGGTGGGTGGCTCCCCTTACTCAGAGAGTAAGGTCCTAATTAAGTAACCACCTTTCATGCTTTCTTAGACACCAATTAGATCAATTAGTCTAATATGACTTGCTCATGTTGGTTCACTCTCGACTTGATTGAGGAGGTTTTAATTTAGATCTCAATTGGGTTTGTTACATCACATGTAAACCTATCTACCCGGCTTTCATTCACATCACATGCAAACGGCACATCACAGGCAGTTATAATCGCAGCATCAAAATAAAGCTAAACTTTATATAGGTGATGATCATGGATTCTAGTTAGGTCGTATTACAAGCACATGCACGTCAATCGATCAACTGGTCTTCAACTCTTGAATTGGTTCCAAGCCTTCTTGATTCGATCCTTGACCAACTCTTGATCCAATCGCCATCAACCGCTTAGACCCCTATTCATCTCATGCCTTGTCTTCAACTTAATCATTGACGTACATCACATCACAGAAATACAACCAGATATAAAATAAAAATAAAAATAAATTACATCTCCCTTTTAGGAGGCACGCAGGCCTCTCAAAACATTAAACAAGATGCATGCAAGCATCTGAAAAATTACATGACATCACAGATCCCATCGCTGGTCATTACATTTGATACCAAAAGGGTTTGAATCCTATAATCATCACCACATGCAGCAATTATAATTTTCAGATCTGAAAACTAACTGATTTTATCATGACATAGGTTGCTGATCATGCTAATCATGATTCTAAACTTTGTAATCTCATTAACAATGCAATTAGAATCATCATCTTATCACATAAAAATCAGCATGCAAAAATCAGCACCCCTGAAAAATCTGCATGCAGAAATTTTCAACATGCATGATCATTTAATTTTCAGATCTAATAAGCCTTTAGATAATTAATTCTTACCTTAATCTACGAAGCCTAGGCTCTAATACCACTGTTGGAAACCCGCCCATGCCGCTGATATTTCAAAAAAATTCAGATGGCAGCGGAATCGGCATAAGCGGGATCGACGTTCATCGCATGAACGTTGTTTCATGAACCGTTCGTAGTTAGATAAGGATTAAAACTTTTTAAATACATTAGAAGATTAGATCTTCACCTTGTGCGGGTAGATGATCACCGCAAACTGAAGTTCGTGGTCTAGGATGAAGGTTCGCTTGAAGCCGTTCAAATGTCCGGCCTCTATGGGTTTCCACACGAAGTAGTGATCCGATCAAAGCTCTCTTGTCTTTCCGGGGTGCTAGCTCCCTTGCAAAGACTTCTTTTGATGGCTGATTTCCTCTCTTTCAATCAACCCTTGATTGTGCTTGAGAGGAGGAAGAAGAAGGATGAAGAAGAGGAAGAAGAAGAATCCCCACGCAGCCTTCTTTCTTTTCCCTGCGTTGGAAGAAGGATTGGAGGAAGAGGAGGCGGACAAGGCTCTCTTCTTTTCTTCTTCTTGTTGGCGGCTGAACCAAGGGAAAGGGAGAGGGTGGCGGCAGCAAGGAGAGGAGAGAGCACTTCTTCTTTGCCCTAGGTGCCGCCCACAAGTCCCTTTTTATAGACATGTGGAGCTCCTAACATTTAGGAGCTCTTGATATCTTTCCTAAGAGGGGGCGCCGTCTCTTCTCCCTTCTCCATGTGGAAAGGGGAGGGGCTTATCCCCCTCCTCATGGTAAACCCTAATCCATATTAGGTAGGGATTGGAATGCCCTAATGTGGTCAAGCCCTAATCCAATTAGGCTTAGCCCAAGGGTGAACCAATTTGGATCCAATCTAGGTAAGTCCTAATCCAATTAGAACTTAAATCAATTTTGACTCAATTGAACTCTTCAATCCTAATCCAATTAGGAGCCTTATTGATTCATTAGATTAATAATTAATTGTGACTTAAGAAACCCTAATCCAAATTAGGACATATTTAATTTTAGTCCTAATCCAATTAGAACTTTTATTTGAATCCGAAGTCCTAATCCGATTAGGACTCTAGGAATCCTACTCCAAGTAGGAATCCAATTTTGATTCAAAACTCCTAATTTCATTAGGATTGCAGAAATCCTATTCCAAGTAGGAATCCCAGTCCTACTCCAACTAGGATTCCCAGTCCTAATCCAATTAGGACTCTAGGAATCCTACTCGAAGTAGGACTCTTGTTTCAAGTCCAATTAATTAATTCCCTTTCCTTTTTCAACTTCTTATCAATCGAATTGATTACTCGTGATTCATAATCACTTTTCAACCATCGGATCGGTCAATACTTCTAGTATGTGTGACCCCATAGGTTCTATTCTGACTGGTAGTGAGATATATTGTGATCTCTATCACTATATCATTGAAAACTCCTTTCAATGGGTTGGAACGATTCCAACTCAACTCATTAGGGTTTATCAATCATCGAAATAATCCCTATGAGTCCCACCATCCACCAGTGACACCTAGCAGCATGTAGTGGCTACCCAACAGAATGGAATGATTAACCTCTAGGTGCAGTTAACATGTGATACAGTCCTACTATCGTGGATCCCTACAGGACGGAGGTCATGGATAACTCGTCAAACCCCTTCGTCTGTCATATGTCAAGATTTATTCGACTCGAGTTCGTTAGTGGAAAACTCTTTCTCCACTTTATATTACTGCCCTGGCCAAGGTCTTAGAACTCAGTCTAACAAATCACATAGGATCACTCCTCTTCTATCAAGGTCGATAGATTCCATGTAAGTGCATACCCTACTCCTACAGTGAACTTACTGCAGCCAATCTACACCACAAAGACCCATATGACTAGAGACCATGTATAAGTGTAGTCAAACTACAATAACCTCACTATTGAAAGAGTAGATGCTCTACAAGCCAATCGCAATATGTATTGCGAAGGGTTTTTCTTTTGATTTGTCCAAATCATGTACATAACATTTAAATATGAATAAAGGCATTATGTTTTATCATATGCTGTTGATTATATTTATGATAAACTCCTTAGATTAGGGCAATGGTTTTAAGACTATGATGAGATCATACTAGTGAGACTTAAAATCCTAAAATTCTAATCTTAAATATTTCCAGTCATTGGTACATTGAGTCGGGGATCAATGATTACCGGAAAAACTGGCATGTCTTATGTATGCTCGATGCAGAGGATGATTGATCTCACAATCATTTGTGTGGAGACACTAATACAAAGATATGGGTGCTCATTAGAAGAATGAGTTCACTGAATTGACCTACAAAGAGAAATCTTATGAAGTCTTACTTACATGTCAAAAGATGATTCTCTTAGTGGGAGTTGTGCAACTCATCCTTTGACCTGAGATCACCATGGTATCTTGTGCACATGAACCTATGTTTTGGTTTACACTCATTCATGACAATAAGTTATGTACGAGGTCTTCTGGATATGGTGGATTGTGTATGAAGATTATGAGTAGGTCAACAAGGAATTAATCACTTCTAGTAAGAGAAGATAGCATCCTATTTATTCTAATCATATGATAATTCAGGAAGCCTTTGATCAAAGCAGAATGAAAATTAGAAAGAGTTTCTAATGTTTCATTATTTGAATTATCATTAAAAGATTGAGAAAAATATGAATATGAAATTGAGTTTGACATATATTCATACTCATATACATATTTGGGATGCAGTTTGATTAAAGGATTGAATTGCATGGTAACTTGCCACTGAAGGGTATTTTTGGTATTTCCACCAAATTCCATATTTTCTGGGTAGACATGACACGTTGCTAGACGTCAATCTTGTCTTATAGGTTTGATCGAACTAAAGAGTTTAATTCGATCATCAATTAGAAAGGATTCTAATTGTTAAGTTCGGGTTCGCGCAGTTTGGACTTAAATCGATTAGAAGAGTTCTAATCAAGTTGGGTCAACTCGCACTCACACCTATTGCTGGCTAAGTATGGAACCCAATGGGTCACACACAAGAAAACTTATCAAGGGTCTAATTGGATTAGATCATGTTTGCAAGATAAACATCCTAGCAGGTGTTGCAAACCTTAGCTCCTGATTCGAACTGGATTCGAATCTGATTCGAATTGGATTCGAATCTGATTCTTAATTGATCTAATTTGATTAGATCATATTCTAATATGGGTTAGCCAAGAGTTGGCACCTAAATTGGCTTGATTTGAGTCTAATTGGATTAGATTTGATAAAACATTTAATTTTGACCGTTGGATCAACATTTGGATGAAGAGAAGGATCAAATGGATAGCGCCATGGATTAGAGCCATTGGATCTTCATCATGGGATGATGGGAGATCATGATCTCGTGATGGACTTGTGATATTGACTTAGTCAACATCAGATGGCGTGAGAAAGAAGGGAATACGGTGAATTTAGAATGGCGCCTCATGAAGAAGTGCCACTTGGATTGGATAAAGATGACACGTCATCATATCCTAACTACTTTCCCTTCAACCGCATCATTCTCTCTCTCCTTCTTTCTTATGGCGCCACCAATAAGGGCCTTTGGATCATCATCTAGCCTTGATCAATGGTTGAGAATGCTCCCTATTTTTCATGCGTGAGAAGAAATGAAGAGAGGCATGAGTACGGTGGATTTCATGAAGAGATGCTTAGGGAATGGACAAGGATGAAGCGCCATATCATAAGCACTTCATCTTATCCTAACTACTTCTGATATGCCCTCTCATCAAATGACACATCACTTGATCTCACGCCCCTCTTCATGCATGAATGGATGGCTACAATGCATCCGTACGCCATCTATAAATAGGGAATGCTCCCGGTGTTTTCAAATCATCGGAAATCAATCCAACTCTCTCTCTCTCATATCCCTTCTTTCTTACATTAGTTTCTTTCTTTCTAACATTGCTTCTAGTGTGTCCTAAGCCAAGACAAGGTGGTCTTCATTAGGACAAAAGGATTAGAAGTGATTTTAGAAGGCTAAAGAAAAATAGAAAGGAAGGAAAGCAAGCCGTTAGAGTTCTTTAGAAGAATTCTGCATTAAGGATCAAAAGTCTTTGGAGCTAAAGTCTTGATCAAGTTTTCGTGTGGATCACCATTGGAGGGCGGACACTTGGACGCCTCGTAGAGATTGTACACTTTGGATTAGCATTTGAGGTATTCTACTAATTCTGCATTTATTTTATATTATTTGATTGTAATCATTAAGGTGATCTAGGCTTAAAAGGGTTTCATGCATAGGGACTTTATTAAGAAAATTTTTAAATCCCTAGCTTCCGCTGCCCATTATGACATGCTAGAACCCTTCAGTGGTATCAGAGCCATCCTTAATTGGTTCAATCAAATAATAATGCATGATGTATGATTATTAATTTACTATGAGATAGTAATGTCATATACTTAATGAAATGCTGAAATATATGATTCATATATGATATGATATATAATAAAATGTCATGATATGATATTTTCCATATGAAAATATGTTGAAGCATGTTAATTAGTTGCTTATGATTTATACATGCTATGAGATAGCTATGATGCATGATAGCTTATTTTAGATATGTTAAATATATGTTACAATTAAAGAATGTGCTAGAGACTAGTAAGCCCTCAATAAAAATTATATTAAGTCATAGTGTTGAAAAACTTTGAGCTAACCCATTCTAGAATAATTAATCTAATTGGTGTCTAAGGAAAGCACTAAAGGTGGTTACTTAATTAGGACCTTACTCTTTGAGTAAGGGGAGCCTCCCACCTGCTTACCTGGCCAATTGTTTGATTGTCTATTATGGATAAGCTTAATGTTGATATAACACTATTGATAGCCTTCCTTCATGCCTCGATATTATTATGTCAAGATCCATGCTAGTTTGTTGTGCTAACACAAAACTTGCAATGGGGACTGATGTTATACTGTCTTGATGCATTAAGATGCTTATGGCATATTTTAATATATTGCCTTGTTGTGTAACCACAAGGGCAATATTATTCGAATATGACTATATGGAAATGAAGGGTTTGACTTAACTAAAATATTATTGTTTGTTGTGCTAACACAAGGCAATAAGTATTTTAAGAGGACAAGATAAAGTTGAGAATTGCATGAGATGCAATTGGAAAGAGTTTCCTACCTTTGAACTCATAAGAGTTTGTTGTGTAAACACAAGGCTTTTTATGATGAATTAGGATCTCAACCCTACTAAGAAAAATTATATTTTCACGTTTATCATAGGAGAGGGCTATGATATTCGATAAAAATAGTAGGAGACAAATTAGATTAAAGTCCTTTTCTAGTTGCAAACATGTCATCATGATTGGTCTGCTTATATTAGTTATGTTCTTGCATATGTAGAATTATTAAATGGCTTCACTTTCACTAAGAGGCATCTTAGATGCCAACAAGTTGACCGGACCAAACTATGTGGACTGGTTGAGAAATTTAAAGATAGTACTCACTCAGGAGAAAATTTCCTATATACTTGAAACCCCTGATCTTGGAGATCTAGGGGATGATGCTACAGAAGAGGAGGTTGCCACACATAAGATGTGGAAAAATGACAGTTTGACTGTCAAATGTATCATACTTGCCTCTATGAGCAATGAATTACAGAGGCAACATGAAGGCATGGACACTCAATCCATACTTCTCAATTTAAAAGAGTTGTATGGAGAACAAAGCAGGACTGCTAGGTATGAGATATCTAAGCAGTTGTTCCGTGCTAGAATGAATGAAGGAACTCCAGTGCAAAACCATGTTCTTATGGTTATAGACTTAATCACTAGATTAAGTCAATTAGGTTTTGCTATGGATAGTGAGCTCAGTCAGGATTTGATCCTGCAATCACTGCCTGATTCATTCTCTCAGTTTGTTGTGAACTTTCACATGAATAAGCTGAACACCTCCCTGCCCGAGCTGTTAAATATGCTCAAAACAGCTGAAGGCCATATTAAGAAGGATAAAGGTCCACTCCTTCTTATAGATGGCACTTCTAAAAGGAAATCGGGAAATAAGGGTTCTAAGAAACGATTGAACCCCAAGAATAGCATCAAAAAGAAAAAAGGAAAGAAAAACTCCGGATCAAGTACCTGTTTTCATTGCGGCAAAGCTGGCCACTGGAAAAGGAATTGCAAGAGTTTTCTTGCAAGTATGAAGACCGATGCAAGAGTTGCATCAAAAGGTATGTTTATGTTACATGCCAACTTGTCATTAAGTTCTTCAAATTCAAATTCATGGGTATTGGATACCGGCTGTGGTTTTCACATTTGCAAATCTTTGCATGGACTACAGAAAATTAAAATTTTGAAGAAAGGTGACTTCGAGCTGTATGGCGCTGGAGGAGAGTCCATCCAGGCTGAAGCTGTTGGAACCTACAACTTGGAGTTACCTTCGGGAGAGCTCCTACAATTAGAAGATTGTTATTATATGCCCAAAATTATTAGAAATGTAATTTCCATTCCTTTGTTGTTAAAGAAAGGATTTGAAATTAATGGAAAGGGCAATGGTTGCTCTATTTATTTTTCTAATAAGCATCTTTGCAATGGCATTTTGGAAAATGGTCTTCTTGTTTTATTACTTAATGACAATGTCTTTCATATTAATAAAAGCAATAAAAGAAAGAGAGAGGAAGTAAATAACACCCTTCTTTGGCATTGCCGACTTGGTCACATAAGTGAATCAAGAATCAACAAGTTATACAAAGAAGAGTTCTTTGATCCTTATGATTATGAATCATTAGGAACTTGTGAATCTTGTCTTATGGGTAAAATGACTAAGTCTCCATTCACTGGACATGGAGAAAGGGCAAGTGAGTTATTAGGACTTATACACACAGATGTATGTGGTCCTATGACAACTCCAGCTAGAGGTGGATACTCTTACTTCATCACATTCACTGATGATTTATCAAGATTCGGATATGTGTATCTTATGAAACATAAATCCGAAGCTTTTGATAAGTTTAAAGAGTATCAAAGTATGGTTGAAAAACAAACCGAAAAGTGTATTAAAATCCTTCGATCTGATCGAGGAGGTGAATACCTTTCTAGTGAGTTTTTAAATCATCTTAAAGAAAAGGGCATTCTCTCTGAATGGACACCTCCGTATACGCCACAATTAAATGGTGTAGCTGAACGGAGGAATCGTACTCTATTAGATATGGTAAGGTCCACGATGTGCTTTACTGATCTTCCTATTTCCTTCTGGGGTTTTGCCCTAGAGACTGCTGCACTAATATTAAACAGGGTACCTTCTAAGTCTGTACCTAGCACTCCATATGAGATATGGAGAGGAAAGAAGCCTAATCTTAAGTATCTTAAGATATGGGGTTGTCAAGCTTATGTCAAAAGAAATTTTGGACACAAGCTAAGTGCTAGATCAGATAAATATATTTTTGTAGGTTATCCTAAAGATAGTATAGGATACATCTTCTATCATCCTACCGAACAAAAAGTTTTTGTAGGTAGGCATGCCATTTTCTTAGAAAAAGAGTTTATCTTAGAAAAGGGCAAGGATAGAAAAATTGAACTTGAAGAAGTTCAAAACCTACAAATAGAAACACAAGAAATTCTTCAACCAGATGTACCCATTGATGAGGTACAACCACAACACACATCTCCTCTCCGAAGGTCAGATAGAGTGCGAAGAGCACCTGAGAGATATGGGTTCATCATTGAAAATGATGAAGCCCACATTGTTCAGAATAATGATCCTCTGACCTATTCGGAAGCTGTCATGAGTAATGACTCTGACAAATGGCTAGAAGCCATGAAATCCGAAATAGATTCTATGTATACCAACCAAGTATGGACTTTGGTTGATGCACCAGAGGGTGTAAACCCTATAGGTTGCAAATGGGTCTATAAGAAAAAGATTGGAGCAGATGGCCAAGTAGAAACCTACAAGGCTAGATTGGTGGTAAAAGGTTTCAGGCAAAAGCAAGGAATTGACTATGATGAAACTTTTTCGCCAGTAGCTATGCTCAAATCTATTCGGATTTTGCTTGCAATAGCTGCATACTATGATTATGAAATCTGGCAGATGGATGTCAAAACCACCTTCCTTAATGGTTATCTTGAGGAAGAAGTTTACATGACACAGCCAGAAGGATTTGTCTCAAGTAAGAGAGCAAATCAAGTATGCAAGCTTAAGAGATCCATTTATGGATTAAAGCAAGCATCGAGGAGTTGGAACATCCGTTTTGATACAACAGTCAAAGAGTTTGGTTTTATCAAAAATGTGGATGAACCATGTGTGTACAAGAAGACTAGTGGGAGTGCCATTGTCTTCTTAATATTGTATGTAGATGACATACTGATCATTGGAAATGATATTCCAATGTTACAATCGGTCAAGACTTGGCTGTCAAAAAGCTTTTCCATGAAAGACTTGGGAGAAGCATCCTATATACTTGGTATAAAGATCTATAGGGATAGATCTAAAAGGATGCTAGGCTTGTCCCAGTCTAGGTACATAGATAATGTGCTGAAAAGATTCAGCATGGAAGAAAGTAAAAGAGGTTATTTGCCTATGAGTCATGGCATACGTCTCTCTAAGAAGATGTCTCCTAAGACATCTGAAGAGAGGAATAGAATGAATTCTATTCCCTATGCTTCGGCAATAGGATCGATTATGTATGCTATGCTATGTACTAGGCCTGATGTTGCTTATGCCTTAGGCATAACAAGTAGATTTCAGGCTGATCCAGGAGAGGATCATTGGATAGCTGTGAAAAATATTCTTAAGTACTTGAGAAGGACTAAAGATATTTTTCTAGTTTATGGAGGATCTGAGTTGAAACTAGAAGGATTTTCTGATTCTAGTTTTCAATCAGATCCAGATGATAGCAAGTCCACTTCAGGGTATGTCTTTACCCTAAATGGTGGTGCAGTGAGCTGGAAGAGTTCCAAACAGCAAACTGTAGCTGACTCAACTACTGAGGCAGAATACATTGCTGTAAGTGAAGCCGCTAAGGAAGCTGTCTGGATGAAGAAGTTCATCTCTGAGTTAGGAGTAGTTTCCGAGATTGCTGGACCAGTCCCAGTTTATTGTGATAACACTGGAGCTGTTGCTCAAGCGAAGGAACCAAGGTCTCATCACAAATCCAAGCACATTCTAAGACGCTTCCATCTTGTTCGAGAGATTGTCGAGAGACAAGACATAGTCATTGAATGAGTAGACACCAAGAACAACCTAGCAGATCCGTTCACTAAAGCTCTACCACAACAGCAGTTCGATCGCCACCTCGATTGTATGGGGATAAAATATAAGAGCGATTGGCTTTAGTGCAAGTGGGAGATTGAAAGAGTAGATGCCCTACAAGCCAATCGCAATATGTATTGCGAAGGGTTTTTCTTTTGATTTGTCCAAATCATGTACATAACATTTAAATATGAATAAAGGCATTATGTTTTATCATATGCTGTTGATTATATTTATGATAAACTCCTTAGATTAGGGCAATGGTTTTAAGACTATGATGAGATCATACTAGTGAGACTTAAAATCCTAAAATCCTAATCTTAAATATTCCCAGTCATTGGTACATTGAGTCGGGGATCAATGATTACCGGAAAAACTGGCATGTCTTATGTATGCTCGATGCAGAGGATGATTGATCTCACAATCATTTGTGTGGAGACACTAATACAAAGATATGGGTGCTCATTAGAAGAATGAGTTCACTGAATTGACCTACAAAGAGAAATCTTATGAAGTCTTACTTACATGTCAAAAGATGATTCTCTTAGTGTGAGTTGTGCAACTGATCCTTTGACCTGAGATCACCATGGTATCTTGTGCACATGAACCTATGTTTTGGTTTACACTCATTCATGACAATAAGTTATGTACGAGGTCTTCTGGATATGGTGGATTGTGTACGAAGATTATGAGTAGGTCAACAAGGAATTAATCACTTCTAGTAAGAGAAGATAGCATCCTATTTATTCTAATCATATGATAATTCAGGAAGCCTTTGATCAAAGCAGAATGAAAATTAGAAAGAGTTTCTAATGTTTCATTATTTGAATTATCATTAAAAGATTGAGAAAAATATGAATATGAAATTGAGTTTGACATATATTCATACTCATATACATATTTGGGATGCAGTTTGATTAAAGGATTGAATTGCATGGTAACTTGCCACTGAAGGGTATTTTTGGTATTTCTACCAAATTCCATATTTTCCGGGTAGACATGACACGTTGCTAGACGTCAATCTTGTCTTATAGGTTTGATCGAACTACAGAGTTTAATTCGATCATCAATTAGAAAGGATTCTAATTGTTAAGTTCGGGTTCGCGCAGTTTGGACTTAAATCGATTAGAAGAGTTCTAATCAAGTTGGGTCAACTCGCACTCACACCTATTGCTGGCTAAGTATGGAACCCAATGGGTCACACACAAGAAAACTTATCAAGGGTCTAATTGGATTAGATCATGTTTGCAAGATAAACATCCTAGCAGGTGTTGCAAACCTTAGCTCCTGATTCGAACTGGATTCGAATCTGATTCGAATTGGATTCGAATCTGATTCTTAATTGATCTAATTTGATTAGATCATATTCTAATATGGGTTAGCCAAGAGTTGGCACCTAAATTGGCTTGATTTGAGTCTAATTGAATTAGATTTGATAAAACATTTAATTTTGACCGTTGGATCAACATTTGGATGAAGAGAAGGATCAAATGGATGGCGCCATGGATTAGAGCCATTGGATCTTCATCATGGGATGATGGGAGATCATGATCTCGTGATGGACTTGTGATATTGACTTAGTCAACATCAGATGGCGTGAGAAAGAAGGGAATACGGTGAATTTAGAATGGCGCCTCATGAAGAAGTGCCACTTGGATTGGATAAAGATGACACGTCATCATATCCTAACTACTTTCCCTTCAACCGCATCATTCTCTCTCTCCTTCTTTCTTATGGCGCCACCAATAAGGGCCTTTGGATCATCATCTAGCCTTGATCAATGGTTGAGAATGCTCCCTATTTTTCATGCGTGAGAAGAAATGAAGAGAGGCATGAGTACGGTGGATTTCATGAAGAGATGCTTAGGGAATGGATAAGGATGAAGCGCCATATCATAAGCACTTCATCTTATCCTAACTACTTCTGATATGCCCTCTCATCAAATGACACATCACTTGATCTCACGCCCCTCTTCATGCATGAATGGATGGCTACAATGCATCCGTACGCCATCTATAAATAGGGAATGCTCCCGGTGTTTTCAAATCATCGGAAATCAATCCAACTCTCTCTCTCTCATATCCCTTCTTTCTTACATTAGTTTCTTTCTTTCTAACATTGCTTCTAGTGTGTCCTAAGCCAAGACAAGGTGGTCTTCATTAGGACAAAAGGATTAGAAGTGATTTTAAAAGGCTAAAGAAAAATAGAAAGGAAGGAAAGCAAGCCGTTAGAGTTCTTTAGAAGAATTCTGCATTAAGGATCAAAAGTCTTTGGAGCTAAAGTCTTGATCAAGTTTTCGTGTGGATCACCATTGGAGGGCGGACACTTGGACGCCTCGTAGAGATTGTACACTTTGGATTAGCATTTAAGGTATTCTACTAATTCTGTATTTATTTTATATTATTTGATTGTAATCATTAAGGTGATCTAGGCTTAAAAGGGTTTCATGCATAGGGACTTTATTAAGAAAATTTTAAAATCCCTAGCTTCCGCTGCCCATTATGACATGCTAGAACCCTTCAACTATGAGTAGCTGAAGCACCGCAGGTCAAAGGACCAGTCATACTACTGCAACATCAAGCAAGTCACTGACGAGTAGATAGACATCCAAGTGACTTCTTGTCTTGGTCACGCTCAGTACCCTTGTTCTCTAACAAGCACCTGCACTATCACTTCAGTGTCCCTACACTATGGACTCAAGTCTCGTCCATCCAGAAGAAAAGTGATCTGTGCACTGATCGGATCGATCACCGTCCTCGTGATGATCCATTGATCAGGAGCATTTAGAAATTAATCACTAATAATACATGGCTCAAATTCTCAACTCTTGGAAATATGCATCATCATCTTATTAATTTCTTGGACGATTCATAGACACATAAATAATATGAATGATAAGATGCCTTTTATTTATTCAATAATAAATAGTCAAGTACAGAATTATGTCCGTAGAATTAACAATGTGTCAGCCAGATTGGCTTCTAGGGCATACATCTAACAACAACATGGGAACAACTATCTAAGAAGTTCATGGCAAAATTTTACCCCATGATTAAAATAGAAAAAATTAAGGATGCCATAAGAACTTTTAGAGGAAAATCTGAAGAGAAATTTTTCCAAACTTGGAAACGATTCCATGACTTGTTGGTCAAATGCCCACACCATGGGCTTGATAAGGCTGATCCGATCCACTTCTTTTATAAAGAACTACCTCCGGCACATAGAAACATGATCGAGTCTATGCACAAGGGTAGGTTCATGATCCAAACTCCGGATCAAGCTTATGAATTTCTTGTTGACTTAGCCGAGAACGCCCAAAATTGGAGTAGCTATGGTGAGGAAGTAAATAGAGATGAGTTCGGATCTAGAAAATCAGATAATTATGAAATAAAAGCATACCCAGATCTCAAAAATGTCATGACCAGTCTGGTGACTGAAGTGAATAATTTAAGTAAAAAGTTTGATGTTTTCACTGTTTCCACTAGTTCAAGTTCATATAAAGAGTCAAATCCCATCATGAAAGTGGATCACGAATCACATAGTTTGTGTGTCTTGTGTAACAGTCTGGAGCATCTAGTGGAGTGCTGTCCTCATCTGCCCACCATAATGGCCAAGAAAGCAAATGCTTTAAATTCATATAGTGCCTTCATGAAGTGCACTCCCAATTCATTTAGCCCAATCTACCACCCTGATAATAGGTTCCACCCAAATTTCTCGTACAAGCAAAATGAACCTATTCAGCATCAAGGTGGTCCATCAGGTTTTTAGAGAAACTTTTCCAGGATAGGTCCATCACAAATAAACCAACCTTTGGTTTCATCTGTACCTCTTTATAATACCCCTATCCCACAACAATCTTCACCATTAGAAACCATGATGGCTAATATGATGAAACAACAACAAGATTTTACCCAACAGCAACAACAGACCAACATGACCCAAACCCAGACTAACCAATTCCATGCGCAAGCAATTGCAAAACTTGAAGTTAGTCTGAGCCAAATACAAAACTCTCTAGGGGATAGGAAGAAAGGTGAACTACCTAGTCAACCAGTGCGTAACCCTAGTAGACAATAAGGTCAGTATCAAATCGATTCTAATGAAAATCCGACCCATGAAGTCCAGGCAATTACCACTTTAATGTCTGCCAAGCAAGTGGACAATAAAGTCCAACTTCCTGAACACATAAAAAAAATAAACATGAACCCAATAAGAACCCTATCAAAAGAGGGGTCAAGAACAGGACAAACCAGAAAAAAAGGAAGAACCCATAGAAACATATAAACCTTTGGTTCCCTTTTCCAGTAGACTTCAGGACTCGAAGAAACAATCTAACTTTGATGAAATAATGGAAGTTTTTAAAAATGTTCAAATAAATATATCTTTCCTCGATGCCATACGACAAATTACCTCCTATACAAAATTCTTGAAAGACCTCACCACGGTCAAAAGAAAAACCAGCATTCTTAGGCAAGCTGTTATGGCTGCACAGGCTTCATCTCTCATTCAACAACAGATTGCCCCAAAATACAAAGATCCTGGTTGCCCTACCATTGAAATAAAAATAGGAGAAAGGATCATCCAGAGAGCCCTATTAGGAGCAAGTGTAAATCTGTTACCCTATTCTGTCTACACCGAACTAGGTTTGGGAGAATTAAAGCCCACAAACATTACTTTGTCATTAGCAGATAGGACTATGAAGTATCCTAAGAAATTGTAGAGGATGTAATTATAAAGGTGAATGAGTTTTACTATCCTGTGGATTTTGTAGTCCTCGAAACTAAACCAGTAAAAAATTCAGGTAGTCACATCTCGGTAATCCTAGGCAGACCATTTTTGGCCACTTCAAATGCTGTGATCAGTTGTCGAAATGGGATAATGACCTTAGCATTTGGAAACTTGACCGTCTATCATAATGTCTTTCACAGTAGTAAACAACCGTCTGAGATGGACGATTTAGAAGAAATTCACATGATTGAGAACATAATCAGCAAGTCCTTCGAGGAATCAAGTTATTCTGATCCACTAGAAAGTTGTTTGGCCCAATTCAGTCAAGATTGTGAGGAAGGAGAGTCGAATCAGGAGGTTAATGCATTGTTAGATTCCATTCCTGTAATGGATACTAGCAGATGGGCTACTAAATTTGAATCATTACCTATACCTGAATCCCAGCTAGTACTTTCAAGTGTCAAACCTCCCCAGCTTGAACTTAAAGATCTGCCTGAAAACTTAAAATATGCATTTCTCAAGGACAACAACACCTTACCTGTTATTATTGCATCAAATTTAATTGAAGAACAAGAAGAGAAGTTGTTAAATATCCTTCAGAAAAATTTAGAAGCGATCGGCTGGTCTATAGCTGATATCAAGGGGATTAGCCCTTCTGTGGTCCAACATAAAATTCATCTAGAAGAGGATGCAAAAATCTCTAGAGAACCACAAAGGCGACTTAACCCAGTCATGAAGGATGTGGTTCAAGCTGAAATCATTAAACTCTTAGATGCAGGGATTATATATCCTATTTCTAATAGCTAGTGGGTGAGCCCAGTTCAAGTCGTACCAAAGAAATCTGAAATTACTGTAATTAAGAATGACCACAATGAGTTAGTCCCAACTCGAATCCAAACTGGATGGCGAGTATGCATCGACTACAGAAAGCTGAACGCCATGACTAGGAAAGACCACTTCCCACTACCCTTCATTGACCAAATGTTAGAACGTCTAGTTGGCCACTCTCCTTACTATTCTCTTGATGGTTATTCTAGATATAACCAAGTTCCAATTGCATGTGAGGATCAAGAGAAAACCACATTCATCTGTCCTTATGACACTTTTGCCTATCGTCGCATGCTTTTTGGGTTATGCAATGCACCGGCTATATTCCAGCAGTGTATGATGAGCATTATCTTCGACATGGTGGAGAAATTTTTAGAAATTTTTATGGATGACTTTTCTGTATTCGAATCTAATTTTAATGAATATCTGCATCACTTGACCCTTGTTGTAGAACGATGTAAAGAAAAAAATTTAGTTCTTAACTGGGAAAAATGTCATTTTAAGGTTCAATCAAGTATTGTTTTGGGACACATTGTGTCACAAAGGGGAATTGAGGTGGATAAAGCCAAAGTAGAATTAATTGCTAAGTTACGACCTTCCAAAACTGTTAGGGAAGTCAGATCTTTTTTAGGGCATGCGGGTTTTTACCGCCGCTTTATCAAGGATTTCAGTAAATTATCGAAACCCTTATGCGATTTATTGGCAAAAGATGCTATTTTTAATTTTTCACCAATTTGTATAACTGCTTTCGAAAGATTGAAGTCTGAACTAACCTCAGCGCCCATCATAAGGTCCCCTGATTGGAATCTGCCATTTGAAATCATGTGTGATGCATCTGATTATGCAATAGGTGCCGTCCTAGGTCAGCGAGTGGGGAAGCTTCCCCATGTGATTCATTATACGAGCAAAACTCTGAATGATGCCCAACTCAACTATTCTACCATTGAAAAAGAGTTGTTGGCTGTTGTCTTTGCTCTTGACAAATTTTGTCCCTATCTGATAGGATCCAAGGTCCTTATTTATTCTGATCATGCCGCCCTTAAGTACCTTCTCACAAAGAAGGATGCCAAGGCAAGACTCATTCGTTGGATCCTATTGCTTCAGAAATTTGATCTTGAAATATGAGATAAAAAGAGATCTGAAAATGTTATAGCTGACCACTTGTCCAGATTAATTGTTGAATCATCTAGAGAATCCATGCCTGTGTTCGAGACCTTCCCTGATGAACAATTAATGATAATTTTCTATACCAATGTTCCATAATATGCTAACGTAGTCAACTATCTAGTTACTGAAATTCTGCTTCCTAGCTCGTGTAAAATGGTATTTTTGGGATGAACCATACTTGTTCAAATACTGTCCTGATCAAACCATCAGACGATGCATCCCTGAACACGATCAAAGGAATGTCCTTTTCTTTTGTCATGACCATGCTTGTGGTGGTCATTTTAGTGGGAAGAAAACTGCTACAAAAATTTTGAAGTGCGGATTTTATTGGCCCACACTTTTTCGAGATGCGCATGACTATTGTAAATCTTGCGATCGATATCAATGATTAGAAAAACTTTCGAGAAAGAATGAGATGCCCCTGAACCCTATCTTAATTATAGAAATCTTCGATGTTTGGGGTATTGATTTTATGGGTCCTTTTCCTATGTCGTTTGGGCACCAGTACATTCTTGTGGCAGTTGACTATGTATCAAAATGGATTGAGGCTATCACGTGTAAGACCAATGATCACAAAGTGGTGATCAAGTTGCTTCAAGAATCTATTTTTGCTCGTTTTAGCACCCCTCGTGCTATCATTGGTGATGGGGGGAAACATTTTTGTAATAAAATCTTTAAAGCCTTTATGAGAAAGTACAACATTAATCACAAGGTCAGTACACCATATCATCCATAAACAAGTGGACAAGTCGAAATTTTCAATCGGGAAATCAAGACCATCCTTGAAAAAAATGTTAATACATCTCGGAAGGATTGGTCTCTTAGGCTAACAAATGCACTGTGGGCATATCGGACGGCTTACAAAACACCAATTGGAATGTCTCCATATAGAATTGTCTATGGAAAGGCCTGCCATTTACCTGTCGAGTTAGAGCACAAGGCCTATTGGGCGATTAAACATTTAAATTTTGATCTTGACAAAGCAGGAGAACATAAGAAGCTTCAGCTCGATGAGCTTGAAGAAATTAGAAACGATGCTTATGAGTGTGCCAAGAAGTACAAAGATTGCATGAAGATCATGCATGATAAAATGATCATTCGTAAGGAATTTCACCTAGGACAGAAAGTTCTTTTATACGACTCTCGATTACATCTGTTCCCTAGGAAACTTAAATCCCGCTGGACTGGCCCATACATTGTGGAGAAAGTGCATCCGCATGGTGCAATAATTATAGGCAATACCAAGGATGGCAGATCTTTTCAAGTTAATGGACATCGCCTCAAACCATACCTCGATTATCTGAGTCCAGAAGTTGATGAAACACTTCTGGTAGATCCTGTTTATACTAATTAAGTTAGGATTGTCTGGCTGAAGACATAAAACTTAGCGCTCTTGGGAGGCAACCCAATTTATATAAATTGTAAAATTTTACTAACATGCAGGTTTGGGGGAATTTTTTCCAATCTTCAAGTTATTCAGCCATATTAAAGTCCAATATCAGGTAATGTCTCCTCTACCCTATTACTGTTTTAATTTTCTCAACATTGAGTACAATGCTAAATTTAGGTATGGGGGTGAGAATATTTTTGATTTTTCTGCCTTTAAAAAATATATAAAATAATAATAATAATAATAATAAAAGATTTCTAATTTTTTAACTCAAATTCTAATTTTGTTATGGAAAAACTAGGAATTGCTTTGACAATAGCTCTGAGTTAAGGAATATGATAGTAGTTCTAGCTTGAGTTTTCGTCCTACCTGTCTCCTGCTAACATAATAGAAGATGATTTAGCACCTACACATAAGCACATGAATAGTGGGGTATGTAAACTTACAACTAATATGGATACTTTTAATCTTCTGGATAATTTAAAATTATATGTGTGATGAACACCCTACTAAATAATAATAATAATAATTAAAAAAAAGAAAAAGAAAAAAAGAAGAAAATAAAACGAGTTTATTTTAAGTCTTCTCACTGAGTAACCGGGCCTCCTGCCTGGCAAGCAGCGAGTGTTCGCGTAAAAAGATGAGGATGATTGAGATTAAACTTTAAGTGACTAATTCGGTCTTGGAGCCTAGTTGACTTGAGTTATTAAGCCTGTTAGGGTGTCTTTACACCTAGTGCCCTGAGCCATCTGGATCAGGAGTCATTGGCCTAACACTCGCTACACGGGTCAGCTAGAAAGCTTAATAAGGCTAGATATTGCATAAGTCATTCTTCTTAGCATTCAGTCTGATTAAAAGTTAAAACTCGGGTGTTCATTACCTTTTAACTCTAAAAAGTCTTGAAAATTAGAGTGATTATGTTGGAAGTAGGTGAAAGCCACTCATTCATATGATACTATCTTACACCTCACTACATTCTTGATTTGTTAGCAGATAGATGGGGTGTAATGAAACTTGAGTTAGAATCTACTTAAATATAATAGCAATAAGTCTCTGTTGTCCTTGCAATTCTAGGTTCATACAGTAATACATGTTCAAATTTCGAGTTAAAAATTGAAAATCTCTGACTGATGAAGTTTGTGGATAACTTCACTGCAAATCCTCACGAGACAACACTCGTCCACTAGGGTAACTAAGGGGTTTAAAGGCTTGTTGCACGTGCTAAGTGCAATCGTGATGCTCTACAAAAGTGGGTACATATCTTAGTTTTTTGTACTTAGCTTCAATAAAAAGTCATGGGTTAGACTACATCTTTTGTACTCTCATTTTATCATTTGCTTGTTAATTGCTAGAGACTAGCAATAAGCTAGTTGGGGGGTGTGATGAGAGCACAAAAGTGCGATCTACATGCTGTTTAAATTAGTATTACTGCTAACATATAATGATGAACTCACTGGATTAATATTATATTTGTGTTTGGCACAGATTATCATAAATTAGAGATAGAATGCACATTGAGTACAAATTGACTTCAGAAGGATGCCAACCCAAGCTGAGCCGTCTATCTTCCATGAAGCACCCTTGATCCAGCATCCCGTGTGTCCATTTGAACAAGTTCATCACAACCTTCTGGAGTCCTCCCACGTGCAATCCATGCGCCCGCATCTCCATGGACCGGCATCCACACCCTTCCATATTAGCCCATCTTGACATAACATCTCACCGCATTCAAGCTTCCATATCAGCCCATCTTGACATAACATCTCACCGCATCCAAGCTTCCAAATCAGCCTCCCCATTCCAGCCACCTCCAAGCCATCCTCCGCAGCGGATCCACGTCCTCCTCCCAGCCTCCCGCTTCCATTTCGGCGTCCACGAATCTTCCCGTGATTCCGGCCATCTGCATCGTCCGCGTCTCCTCCGGATTCGAGATTTCCAAATCCTGGATGACCCTGCCTCTGCCTCTCCTTCCGTCCGCATTCATCTTCGGCGTCTGCAATCAGTCCGCGTTCGAGATTCACTAGATGAAAACTTTCCTATCTTTGTGTGAGTAGAATGAGAATACCACAATAATTAATCAATGTAAGAACCACCAAAAATCAAACCACAAGAAAGAGACAAGAATTTTTAGGTGGAAAACCCTCCAATATGAGGGAAAAAAACCCACCGGACCTAAGTCCACCACAAACCTCCACTATCAACAATAATGGGCTTACAAAGTATCTTCTCTAGGCTAAGCTAGAGGATCACATACATAAAGGATTTTTTCCTTGGATCACAAACAAAGAGTTTATATGAAAAAGAGTTTAGGCTCCAATAATAAAATGAGAACAATCTCACCGAGTGTAGGTTTGCAAAAGGTTCTTCTTCCTCTTGAGATGCCTTGAATAAGATCTTCACCTCCTCCTTGAGATGGATTCCACAAGCACTTCTCCCAAGACGGTTACCCTCTTTTTTTCTCTTTATTTAAATTGCTGGGTCCCACCTCACATAAGGTGGGACTCGGCCAACAATTCTCCCCCTCCCACCTTATGTGAGAGGCTCCACCAAGCTTACCTTAAGCATACAAATATCATGCTTCTTCTTAGGCAAAATTTTAGTCATCATATCCGACCTATTCTCATCGGTATGGATTTTCTCTAGATGCAAAAGCTTTTCTTCCAACACATCCCGAATCCAATGATACCTCACATCAATGTGCTTCGACCTTGAATGAAAGCTGGGATTCTTGCTAAGATGGATGGCACTCTGATTATTATAAAAGAGAGTATACTTTTCTTGTTTCAAGTCCACTTCTTGAAGGAATCTTTTCATCCACAACATTTCCTTACATGCCTCTGTCACCGCAATATATTCGGCCTCTGTAGTGGACAAAGCAACATATTTCTGCAATTTGGACTGCCATGAAATAGCTCCCCCTGCAAAAGTCATCATGTATCCCGATGTAGACTTTCGAGTATCAATATCACCAGCCATATCTGCATCTGTGAATCCTTCTAGCATAGTTTTTCCATTTTCAAAGCATAAGCAAGCTTTGGAAGTACCTCTAAGGTATCTAAGTATCCATTTGACTGCAGCCCAATGTTCTTTGCTAGGATTCGAGAGAAATCTGCTCACAATACCAACTGCATAGTCTATGTCTGGTCTTGTACACACCATGGCATACATCAAACTTTCTACTGGTGAAGCATAGGAAACCTTTTGCATCTCCTCTTTCTCCCTTTCATTCATAGGACATTGCTTGTTTGTGAGTTTAAAATGATTTGCAAGTGGAGAGAAAATCGGTTTAGCCTTTTTCATATTAAATCGCTCGAGCATCCTTTCAATATACCTTTCTTGTGATAGCCAAAGCTTCTTGATCTTTCTATCACGAGAAATTTTCATGCCAAGCATTTGCTTTACGGGCCCCATATCTTTCATGGCAAAAGACCTGCTTAAGTCTTTCTTCAACCTATCAATTTTGTTAGTATCACGGCCAATAATCAACATATCATCTACATAAAGCAATAAAATGATAAAATCACCATCATTAAACCTTTGCACATAGACGCAATGATCGGATTTTTTCCTCTTGTAGCCGTGGCCCATCATGAAAAAATCGAACTTTTTATACCATTGCCTTGGTGCTTGTTTAAGCCCGTATAAGCTTTTCTTCAACTTGCAAACAAGATGTTCTTTGCCCTTAGTTTTAAACCCCTCAGGGTGCTCCATATAAATTTCTTCCTCTAGGTCTCCATGCAAGAAGGCTGTCTTCACATCAAGTTGTTCAATCTCAAGGTCCATACTAGCTGCCAAACCCAATATAATCCGAAGAGATGACATTTTCACAACCGGAGCAAAAATTTCATCAAAGTTTATACCTTTCTTCTGACCAAAGCCCTTGACAACTAATCTTGCTTTGTACTTAGGTTTTAAGCTGCTCTCATCCTCCTTTAATCTGTATACCCATTTGTTCTTGAGTGGTCTCTTATCCTTAGGAAGCTTTATCAAATCAAAAGTATGATTTTCATATAAGGATTTCATTTCCTCTTGCATAGCTTGAAACCATTTATCCTTGTCCTTATGATTCTGCACTTCTTGGATGCATTCTGGCTCCCCCTCATCTGTAAGAAAAACATACTCTGAAGCAGGATATCTAGATGATGCTCTGTGCTATCTAGTAGACCTTCTGACCTCTGGTTCTATCATTTCAGACTGACTTGATAGCTCACCATGTTTTGAAGCTTCACTGTGACTATTATCACCTGTAGAACCCTCACTAGCACCTGTATCACCATGCTCACTGTCATCCTGCACATCTTTCCTATCATCATCATGTACCATAGGAGGAGGAACTGGATCAAGATTAATTGGAGAACTGTTCAAATACTTCGGCTTCTCTTGCTTTCCAAAGTCTTCAATTAACTGATCTTCAAAGAAGACAACATCTCTACTCCTGATCACCTTTTTGTCTTTTGGATCCCACAATCTGTATCCAAATTCTTCATGGCCATAACCTAAGAAAATACATTCTTTAGACTTTCCATCAAGCTTAAATCTTTCATCTTTTGGAATGTGAACAAATGTCTTGCATCCAAACACCTTCAAATGACTGTAGGATACATCTTTTCCTGTCCAAACTCTTTCTGGCACATCACCATCCAAAGGAGCCAATGGAGAAAGGTTGATCAAATCCACTGCAGTCCTCATAGCTTCACCCCAAAATGGTTTTGGCAATTTTGCATGAGAGAGCATACATCTGATTCTCTCTACAATTGTTCTATTCATTCTCTCTGCAACTCCATTTTCTTGCGGTGTTTTAGGAACTATCTTTTGGAGCTTAATGCCATAATCTTTTGGAGCTTAATGCCATTTTCTTGCGGTGTTTTAGGAACTATATTTTTCAAATGGCCCTCTGTACTGACCTCCATTATCTGCCCTGATGCACTTTAGCTTCTTGCCTGTCTCTCTTTCAACCATGACATGAAAGTGTTTAAATATATCCAAGACTTGATCCTTGGATTTCAAAGCAAAAACCCATACCTTTCTAGAATGATCATCAATAAAGGTAACAAAATAAAGTGCACCACCAAGAGTTCTACTATTCATCATGCATACATCACTATATATCAAATCTAGAATGTTAATTTTTCTAGATATAGGTGTTCTATGAAATGCAACTCTATATTATTTTTTGGCTAAACAATCAACACAAGTTTTCAAAGACACACCTTTGGTATTTGGTAGCAACTCCTTCTTGGCTAGAATTTGAAGTCCTTTCTCACTCATGTGCCCAAGCCTTTTGTGCCAAAGCTTTGTAGAGAAATCATCATCAATTGTATTCACCTCTTTTTTCTTTAGCTTTGCTTGCATCATGTAGAGAGTATTATTTTTCTTTCCTCTTGCTATCAACAAAGAGCCTTTCGTGAGCTTCAATTTTTCTTCACCAAAATGATTGCTATAACCTTCATCATCAAGCTTTCCGGTGGAGATTAAATTGAGGCGGATATTCGGAACATGTCTAACATATTTGAGTAGCAACTTGCACCCTGTATTGGTCTCTAAACATACACTCCCCATGCCAACAATTTTGGATAAACCATCATTTTCCATCCTAACACAACCAAAATCACTGGAAGTATAGGATGTGAAGAAACCACCATGTGGAGTGATATGAAAAGAAGCACCGGAATCAATCACCCAGTTACTATCTTCATATGCAAGGTTGACACAACCATCACTAACAACAATGACAACTGCATCAGCTGCAACTGCTGTAACATCCTTTTCCTCTGTCTTTGCTTCACCTTTTCTGTATTCTGCTCTCTTTTCAATGCTCTGCACTCTCTTTTCATGTGTCCTAGTTTGCCACAATGATAGCATTTTATGCCTTTCCTTGACTTTGACCTGCCCCTGGATTTATCTCTATTGTAAGGATACTTGCTTTTGCTTCTACCTCTTCTTTCTGTCACAAGAGCCTCAGCTTCAGGAGATATTCCCTGTTCCTTTCTTCTAACCTCTTCATTTAGCATGCTATCCTTTACCATATCCAAAGTGACCTTGCCGTCAGGTGCAGAATTGCTTAGAGACACCACAAGAGTCTCCCAACTGTCTGGCAAAGAACTAAGAAGTAACAAAGCCTGCAACTCCTCATCTAGGACAAGCTTCATAGTAGTCAACTGATTCACCAAGCCTTGGAAGTCATTCAAGTGTTCTGTCACACTTCTCCCATCTTTATACTTCAAGTTGACAAGCCTCCTAATCAAAGAGGCTTTATTCTGTGCAGTCTTTCTCTCATACATGGCCTCTAATTTCTTCCACAAAGAGAAGACATTGGTTTCTTGAGCAACATGATGAAACACGGTTTGATCAACCCATTGCCTAATTTGTGCAACTGTCTTTCTATTCATTATCTCTCATTCCTTGTCGGTCTTCTCTTTTGGCCTAGCCTCATCTTCATGAATAGGTTCATACAAATCCTTACAATAAAGGATATCTTCCATCCTAGGTTTCCAAATGGCATAGTTGGAAGATGTCAATTTGATCATGTCTCCCATAGAATCCTCCATTCGAGTCACACAAGAATTTTATCAAACACCTTGTAGGTACAAAACCTTGCTCCTATGGTCCAAAGAGGAGAGGAGATCCAAAAGAAAAAGGAAAACAGAGCCATGCTCTATTCTTGAAAGAAAGAGAAATATAAAAAAAAAGCCCACCGAGTGTGCCACAGGAGGAGTTTTCTGATTTTTCTTTTTTCTTTCTTCCTTTGTTTTTATGTTTCATTTTGTAGAAGGAGGAAGCATTAGGCTTCCAATCTTCACTTTATTTTTGTACTTGTCTTTTTATGTAATCCATAAATCTCTTTTTATGCAAACTATATTCTAAGTTTCAGTTTCTACAATTTATTTTATGTGTACTGAAAATCTTATTTAAATATTTTTCCTTGCTGTTTGACCGCTACTCTGCATTAGACTTTGATTCCAAGTATCTGTCTTTTCGTTATTTTCAAATAGAAAATATTCTCTGGTAGACTAGAGAATCATTCAACATCCCCAAAGTAATATTTTTTTCTTATTATTCAAAAATCGACTTTGAATCCGAGTGAACATTTTGATTTTTATGCAACTCCAATCGCCTCCCTGTGGATTGACCTCTTACGACCACTATTCTTCAAGTAGAAAAGACAAGAGTATAATTAATTTAAAACTTTGTTTGTTGGTTCTAACAACGATCTGTTTAGTGCATTTTCAGGTAAAAAGGAAATCTACAACACTTAACCAACATCTTAATTATATAAATCTAAAAATAATTCAATTAAATAAATGCAATCTTATTCCATTGACTAACTCAAGTCATAAAGTCTCACAATTTTAAATACGTAGCGGAACAATAATTTACCAGCATGCAACACTTAATTCTTAAAATAATAAAACCTTGCAATGTCCAATAATCATAATAAATGTCCAAGATAACAGCTCAACTTAAATAATCCTAATCTAAGATAGCTTGCGCCACAATCCTTCTAGTCGCTCTCCCATTTTAGAACCCTAATAGACTAGTTCTCGAAATCTATAAAACAATAAGAAATTATATAATGAGCTAAACAACCCAGTAAGTAATGAACACTGTAGCTAGATAAATCAGGCAGTAATATGTAGAAAATAAATATATATGTAGTTCCAAGGTACAAATCAAATATTTCTTAGATTCTTAAGATTTTTTTCACATATTCAATTCATCTTGTCGATCCTGCACTATGACCACATGTTCCCTATGGCAAGATCATAAACACCGTCTAATCTTCTTGCGGTGAGTCTTTCAGGACAGTCAATTGCCAACGTATTTGCTCCCATTGGCGGGGTCCTCAACATATCCAGGTTGAAGTTCAATTAGTTCTCTATTTCATTTTTCAGTTATGAAAACATGCAGTGTCAAAACCAAATATCGTTCATATTTTAATTTCTTTCAATTTATCAAATTCAACTCAACAGCCAGGAACTATGACCACATGTTTCCTGTGGCAGGGTTCTATCACCGACTAATCTTCTTGCGGTACCAATGTATTAGCCCCCATTGGCAGGATCCTCAACATGGCACAACTGCGAGTCTGAATTTATTTCAAGTTATTATCTTTTCTCACATTATGTTTAGTGTTCCAAACCGAAAGGTACAATGTCAGAGCAATCAAATATAATCCAAATCAGAAGCAAATACGTTCAATCACAGTCATACAATATTCTAAAAATATACATATAACCCATGCATCAAATTTGTAAATCAAGAATAACTCGACAAGAGAAAATATTTATAACTTGTTGATAAATCTAGAAAAAGGTTACATTACTTACTTTGCGAGCGCGATCCACAACAAATCCAATTAATTATGCAAATCCCTCGCAGAACCTAATATCCAAAAATCATATTCTTCTTTTAAAATTCATCACAACATATATATATATATATATATATATATATATATAACCTAAATTTTAACAACCTTCCATGGCCAACCCTGCAGAAGTGCCTAGCACCTCGACTCGGGTTCGTACCCGTAAACCACCTCCCTCCCTTTATTTATTTATTTATATATATATTTCCTTTTCTCTTTCTTTTCCTTTTTCTTTTCTTTTTCTTTTCTTTTCTTTTCTTTCCTTTCCTTTTCTTTTTCTTTCCTTTTCTTTTCTTTTTCTTTTCTTTTCTTTTCTTTCCTTTTCCTTTCTTTTTGTTTTCTTTTCTTCTCTTCTTCTCCCGACTCCTCTCTTCCTTCCCTCCTTTCTTTCTTCTTTCATTTTCATTCTCCTCCTCTTCTCTTCACCCGACTTCCTCTCCTTCCCCCCCCTCCTTCTTCTTCTTTCTTCTCCCACGAAGGGAGGCTAGCGAGCTCGGGAGAGGCCATGTCGAGGCCGAAGGTGCGCGCCCGCAGTGGCCGACCCTCTCCTTCTTCCCGTAGAGGAGGCATGCGCACGGGAGAAGAAGAAGAGCCCACAGCGGTCGGCCTTCTCCTTCTTCCCTCTCTTCTTCTTTCTTTCTTTCTTTCTTTTTTTTCAAATGGTATAACAAAGAGATGAAGGCTAGAAATCCTTACCTCAGCCCCGGCGAAGATCCGACGGCTTCTTTCCGATAGGAAACGGAGGAAACTCTGTTTTTTTTTTATGGCTCTCTTTCTCTCTCTCTCGACCGGCGGCCCGAGGAAGAAGAACTCGGGCGTGGCGGCTCTACCTCGAGTGGTCTCAAAGGGGAGGAAGAGAACGCCCTAAAATAGGGGATCTCGGCTTCTTCGAGATGGACCCCCTCCACCTCCTCACCGTGTGCCCTCACGTGCGACACACGTGAGGCCGAAACTGGTGGCTGGGCTGGTCAAGTGGACCGGGCCCAGTTCAGTTCAAAGCTTGGGTCTCACATTCTTCCCCCCTTAAAATAATTTTGTCCTCAAAATTAACTCACTTAAGATTTCAAATTATGAAAATATAGAAATATCATATTATTCCCGAGCTCCTAAACAATCCCCATCTCGAAATGCAAGCTCACAAGATTTTGTTAAAATCATAGCATCTCAAAACTTAATCCTTTCCATACATGATTCATAGCAAGTTCTTTGATCTCTTTCAAAATAAGACAAACCTTCTAACCTTGGATTAAAATGCCATAATTCTTTTCCCTAAACAATTAATTGCTCTTGATTAATTCCACATAGAAATTTAATCGGTTGAAAATAGATGGGAGGAAGTTTTAGCATCGAATGCTCCTCGGTTTTTTTTCTTTTTTTTTTGTCAAAATATCAGCTGCCCTTGACTAACCGATCTATCACAAGATTAGATCATAAATCATTCTAATCCACTCTTTGTAGAATATTCATCAAAGTCAATGGATAATCTTGATTTCTTTCAATCAGATAGAGGGTTGATATTAATTGAAGAAGTTCAAGCTTCAAATTTAGAAGAGAAGAGGTCTACACCAAAATATTCTAGACCGAAGATCAAAATTGATAGCCCATTAATTCTAGTCTCAAGATGTTAAGAATTTCTTTAACATGACATAATTGGAGAACCTAAAATAGTAAAACAACATCCAAAAAACAAAACATTTTTCTTTCATTTATTAAGGAAATTTTTCTTTCATTTATTAAGGAGATCGTACTACACAAAAAAATAGATCAAGTATTTCTAGAAGCTGCCGAATCAAAGAGATGATACTTCTTACCAACTTAGAAATATTTCAGACCACTATGATTTTGCTGCGCACTCTGATTCAAACTATTAAAATTCTTTGCATTCACTAATAACTTTTGATCAAAATACAACTTATATTACGAACTAAAGAGATCGAAATTTCAATTCAACTCCTATAAGTAAAAACATCCAGAAGAATTTTCGCATTGCTCCACCAAGTTAAAAGACCTTAAACGACACAAATGAGTAAAACCGACTCGATCATCTCTCCTAGAGTTTCCTTCACTGAGATCTTTAGCATTTCTTAAAATACTTCCATCATAATCATGTAAGCCTCTAAAATTCAAATTCTTTATGCAAATCTAGATTTTATCAGCAACCACAACAATATTGACAAAAGACCCTAGATCGGCTTATAAATCCAAACTTTGAATTGAAGTTTCATATACATTACATAGTTTTCGATAAACATGAACAAGATCTATTATTTGGATCCAAAGATGATAATTTAAATTATTAATAATTCCACCGAGATGAATACTTTACAATCTCCAATAAAATTATTTCTTCCATATTGATAATTATTCCTTAATTCTGTCAAAAGCATAAGCTACAAATTTAAGAGAAAAGAGATCTAGGCTAAAACATTCCAAATCCAAGATCAGCTAATGCAAGAACCATTAATCCTAGACTTGGAATACCAGATTTCTCTCTCTCTCTCTCTCTCTTTTACAACAGATAGATGAACCTACTAATAACATGATAATATCTAGTCAAAATCAAAAACACTATTCTTTTCTTTGTCAACGAAATTCTCCTTAATAAGGAAACCCATCAGAAAATATTTTCCAATCATAGAGTTAATATCGTTGATCATCCTAAAATAATTTAAACAACCAATATTCTCATAATTTACTAAATCACTACCAATCAAAATCCCAATCTACATTGTAATTTGAAAAGATCTAAAATTTCAAATTCTCGGTAAAGCCAAAGAATAATTCTAGAATTTCATCCCAAATATATTCTCCATCTACATAGGAGTTTCATACATGATCCACATACAGTTTTCAATCCTCGAAGAATATTTTAATGAATATCATTATATATATATATATTAGCCCAAACCTTAAACAACATTTCATTTGTGAACTTCAACTTGTTACTGAATTAATTAACTTCAAGCTAGAAGTAACATCATAGTATCCGATATCAATTTGAACATCCAAAATACTTACATTGCATGATAATATTTCATGACTAATACTCTTTCACTTAACTTAGTCAAAATCCAATTAATCATATCTTGAAATACAAATTACTCCACCAAGAAAACTCTTAAAATAGTCTATTCATACTTTGGCTATAAACATAGTTAGCTAGCATTCTGATTTCAGCATCACAAAATTCTGATAAGATAACACAAATTTACCACTAACAAAAGTAAACAAAGATATTTGTCTTCTTGTCCCATCTCTCAAGCTTTTTGATGAATCCTAAGAATCCTAAAAGCTAAGCTCTGATATGACTAATCATGATTCCCTAGTAATCTTAAACCTAAGCTCTAATACCACTTAAGTTGTCACGCCCCCGGCCCGAAATTGCAAGCCGGGTGTTGCGCCAACCGCCGCACAACCATAGAAAACTCTCCCCATGAGCATGCAAGGCATCTTAACTAACATCTCAATTATATAAATCTAAAAATAATTCAACTAAATAAATGCAATCTTATTCCATTGACTAACTCAAGTCATAAAGTCTCATAGTTCTAAATACGTAGCAGAACAATAATTTACCAGCATGCAACACTTAATTCTTAAAATAACAAACCTTTGTTGCCCAGATAGACAACCCAAGAGGGGGGGTGAATTGGGTTTTAAAATAATTATTGCAATTAAATGGTTTGTGAAATACTAATTAATACCTTTTGCAAGTTGATTAATTAGATGCTATGTGCAGTGAATGAAATGAAAGTAAAAGATGACAAGGCAATCACAAACACAATGATTTTATAGTGGTTCGGAGCTAACCCTTGCTCCTACGTCCACTCCCCAAGCCTTACTTGGAAATTCACTATAACCCCTCAGATTACAGCCGGTTGTTTTACAAGCTCACAACCCAACTTGTTGTTTTACGAGATCACAACGAACTTGGTCGGTTTTTCCAGGCTCACCGACTAGAACCATCCGATTGTTTTTCCGGGATCACAATCAAACCCTTACACGTTGGTTTCAACCTAGGCTCACCAACAAACCTTTACACCCTTGATTCAATCGCCTGATTGAATCAAGTAAGGACCAAATGAATAGACAAACAAATAGAAAAATACAGCTTCTAAACAAGCAGATATTCAGCAATATGAATAGGAGAGAAGTTAAGAGCCCTCAAACAAGTTTATGATGATGTAGAGGAGGGCTTCTCGAACTCTGGGTCTCCTCTTGAATATCTTGAAGACTTGAAGGCTGAAGGAGACTTCTTTAATGCTGGAAAGAGTTGGTTGAATGGAGTTAATGGCCCTCTTCCTTCTTTTCCGTTGAAATCCTTTGGCAGATGAAGATTTCGTGTTTTCTTTGAAAGGAATATGACTTCTCTACCTTGCTACAGTTCTCTGTGGCTATTTAAGCCATTCCCCACGGAAACTAGCTGTTAGACACAATCTTCTAGCCGTTCTGCACATTCTACACATCCTGACAATATTTTCGTTGGGATCGGAGTCGACTCGCGCGATCTGGAGTCGACTCGGCTGCAGCAGGAGTCGACTCATGCTTTTCTGGAGTCGGCTCGGCAACTGTTTCGAATTTGAATTAAAGTGCTCTTCTCGACTGGGAGTCGACTCGACTTAACCCGGAGTCGACTCTCCAAAGTCTGGAGCTGACCTGGCACTTTTGAAGTCAACTCATTCCAAGGAATCCATAGAGGTATTCTTCAACTTTGCTCACTCGAGTCGACTCGAAAATTTTGGGAGTCGACTCGGCGCTCAGAGTCCGAACTCCCGATCTTCTATCTTTTGGCTCGTGCCGTCTTGGAGTCGACTCGGACTGTTTCGGAGTCGACTCGGCTCTCAGTATCCGAAAAACAGTCTTCTGTCTTTTTGGGGTAGCACTGCCTTGGAGTCGACTCGAACTATCTTGGAGTCGACTCGCCTCTCAGAGACGAAAATACTGTCTTCTGTCTTTTTGGGGTCGCGCTATCTCGGAGTCGACTCGGGCTTTGCGGGAGTCGACTCGGCTCTCAGTGTCCGAAAGTTGCTCTCTGACTTTTGCCTTGTATTACACTGGGAGTCGACTCTCGCTTTCTTTGGAGTCGACCTGCCAACCATCGGAGTCGACACGCGTTCCTCAGGAGTCGACTCGGCTCTCAGGGTCCAAAATAACTTCTCTGTCTTTCTGTCTGTAACTTCCTGGAGTCGACTCATACTACTTTGGAGTCGACTCGGCAAGCATCGGAGTCGACTCGCGCTCTTCAGGAGTCGACTCGTTGACAGATTTTGAGTTGGATCTTTCTGTCTGTCTGTCTGTTCTCAGTCGGAGTCGACTCATAAGGTACAGGAGTCGACTCGAGCCTGTGCCAGTGCTTCTGATACGCTTGGAGTTGACTCGTAATATCCCGGAGTCGACTCGAGTCTCAGACTTTGGTTCACATTGTGTTCTTTACTTATCCAAATTGTATCGAACCAAATCTAGAGACACTTAACCATAAATTTACAAGAATTTCACTGAAACACTAGATTGAATTCATTAGTAAACATAAGATATACTCAAATGCTTTGAGCTCATCAAAATCAAATAGGGTTATAATCAATCACTCCACAATCTCCCCCTTTTTGATGATGACAAAACATTGAGTATATGTAAAGTGAATTGCTCAACAAACAAGGAGATTTATAGTAAAATTTTAAAATAAATTCAAGTGTCTGGTTATTTAATTTGTCCAAACCTGAAAGGTGTGAAACAATAAATTTTGAAGTTAAAGCTCCTCCTTTCATTTGGAATTATATAAGCCTTCATGTCATGCAATCAATTGTTTGGCTTATATATATTTAATGAGTTTGCTTTCTTAAAAATTCAGATACTCTCCCTCAACACATGCATTCAACTTTGTTTTGATTCTCTGAAATTTCTTTTAGTGTATTGAAGCTTTTGAACTTAAATTTTCGGTTTTTAGAGGAAAAATCTGCCAATTTGTTCTTGAGTATGATTCAACTAATCTCCGAATATTCCTTGAATAGATTCTGGAGATTACTCCGTTAGGAGCCCCAACAGAGAGATAATGAGCCTCGAGGTATCGAATCCACTAAGAACAGATTATTGTGTGTTTTAAAAGTTTGCTTTTTATTGATTTTCATTGATTCCCTTTACATGTCTATTCAATATATTTTCTTCCCCTTTTTGTCATCATAGCAAAAAGGAAGAAAGCACATCACACAAGCAATTAGAGATTAAATTTGCACAATATTGAAGAAAACTGTCTACTCATTGTATTGATTGTAGATGTAGGTACAAAGAGTAAAGCACTAAATACATGTCAAAATGAAAAAGCAGGCTAGGGTTTCTACGAGGAGGATGTGGCTCCCTTGACTAGTCTTGATTGTTCCATAAGTAGACTGACCCCATCTGTGACGTTCCCTAGCTGCATGATGATCGCCGAGGTGGCCCTACTGTGGATCGAGGAGAGCTCAGTCAAACTCGCCTGAAGGGTATCCAACTTGGAGATCAACACATTCGCCAGACGCTCGGCCCCCTGACTCTGGCTGCCCATTTCGTGTCGGATGTCATCTCGCATCTTTCGTGTGTTGCTTGTGACATCGCTCATGTTTGAGAATTGGGCTTGTATCAGGCTTCTGACATTGTAGATCTCCTCCCTCAGATGAGCCGTCATCTCGGTCACGGCTGATAATGAGGGAACCAATGCAGAAGAGGGGGCAGTGGCTGGACCTCGGAGCTCCCTCAGTAGGTCGTCCCGAAGATCCCATACAATCTCCTGCCGCAACTCCCAGAGCTGCTCAGAAGAGATCCGGACCTCTATCGGCTGAGTGGGTGGTGCTGAAGAGGAGGGTCCGGCTGAGGTGGATGGTGCTGAGGTGTAGGAATAGGTGGAAAAGTCAGAATCAGGATCAGGACTGGGGGAGTGTCTAGTAGTAGGTGTGGAGGAGGATGGTTTCCTGACCCAGGCTCCCTCTACCTTATGAAATCCCATCCTGTGAAGGGTTTCCTCTCAGGAATAGGGATCTCGGACTCCCAAAAAATCAGGGTATGCATCATCCCATATGGAAGGGTGAGCCTAGGTTTGTCTAGTGGCTCACATAGATATTTGTAGATCAGTTTAGGGAAGTTAATTGGGGTGTCTTGAGAATGTAATACATGAGGGCTAGGTCCCTCTCGGATACAAAGTCGAAGCGGCCGGTCTTAGGAAATAGGGTCCTAGAAATAATACTCAAAAGGAGCCGCATTTCAACTGATAGTGAACTAGCGGACACCTCATCTAGTGGGGACTGGGGTGGACTCCCTAATATGGCCGTAAGGGCCTCAGTCCTATCGGCCGGGTGAGTAGGAAATACCCCTACTTGGGGAAGATGTAGGATTTGTGCTATAAAATCCTCAGAAATGAATAAAGGGACACCCGCCACGGTTCCCTGTATTCCACCATTGCCCCTAGACACTGTCCCATAAAACTCCCTAACTAGCCCTGGGTAAGTGGAGAGATCTAGGGAGCAAAAGAACTCTAGTCCTTGGGCCCTCAACCTATCCCCTATAGTGAAGCCTTTCCGGAAGAGATAGTCGAAGTTGACATATCTCCCGGTGGAGACCGCCTTCCCGGCGCACGGACGCGAGGGAACCGGCCTCGGCGGGGAACGAATCGGAGGTTGTGGCCTCACGGGATCATTCCGAGCCTTAGACCGTCGCTCGGCGCCGCTCGCGGATTGGGGCCTCTTCCGGCTTGGGACAACTATCTTACGAGGCATTCTAGACCTAGAGAGGGGGAAAAACCCTAATGGTCTGAAGAAGCTCGACGGAAAAACCCTAATGGAGGTCGGAGACGAGGTCGGAGACGGCTCTAGGGTTTGTGAGCAGTGGAGGCGGTGAATAGAAGTGTTGACTAAACGCTTCGATTAGGGTTAAAACATCGTATTCCCGACCGCGAGTCGACTCCAGTAAGTCGCGAGTCGACTCGACCTCGAGTCGACTCCAAAATATGCGCGAGTCGACTTTCCCAATGTTGCCATCGACCTCGAGTCGACTCCCGTCTGTGTGCGAGTCGACTCCCCCTCATGAGCCGACTCTGAAACGTATCCGAGTTGACTCGAACTCTGGCACGCACCTAAAAATCATGCTATTTTTGTGCCAAACAAGGGATAATCACTAAGTTTATGATCTGATTTGATGATCATAGATGATAAACTCTATCTTTAACACAAGCTAATCATCAAAATCAATGAACTAGAGGAGAACATCACTAGGATGGATCAATCACTCCTAATCCTCTCCTAAGCACACTAAATCTCTCCTCACTCAAGGATTTTGTAAAGATATCAGCTAGTTGATCATCAGTGCAAATTGAAGTGTAACATCACCATTCAGTACATGATCTCTTATGAAGTGATGTCTTATTTCAATGTGTTTGGTTCTTGAGTGCTGAATTGGATTCTTAGTTAAGTTAATAGCACTTGTATTGCCACAATTAATAGGAATTTTATCTTGTTTAATTCCATAATCTTCCAGTTGTTGTTTGATCCACATGATTTGAGCACAACAACTTCCGGCAGCAACATATTCAGCTTCAGCAGTAGATAATGCAACCGAGTTTTGTTTCTTGCTAAACCATGAGATTAAGTTTTCTCCTAAGAATTGACATGACCCGCTGGTGCTTTTTCTATCAAGTTTACAACCAGCAAAGCCTGAATCTGTGTATCCTATTAAGTTCAGGCTAGATTCTTTAGAATACCATAAACCTATATTTTTTGTTCCTATTAGATATTTAAAGATTCTCTTGACTGCAATTAGATGAGATTCCTTAGAATTAGACTGATATCTAGCACACATGCATACACTAAACATGATATCAGGTCTACTTGCAGTGAGATATAATAAAGATCCTATCATACCTCTATACATCTTTTGATCTACAGATTTACCTGATTCATCTTGGTCTAGTTTGCATGATGAGCTCATGGGTGTGCTGATTGACTTGTTTCCATCCATATCAAACTTCTTAAGCATCTCCTTGATGTATTTAGCTTGATTGATGAAGATCCCTTCTTCAGATTGTTTGATTTGAAGTCCGAGAAAATAGTTCAGCTCTCCCATCATGCTCATTTCAAACTCACTCTGCATCAAGTCAGCAAATTCTTTGCAGAGGCGATTGTTAGTAGCACCGAAAATAATATCATCAACATAAATCTGCACTACTAACATATCTTTGTTTTTCTTCTTTAGAAACAGTGTTGTATCTATATTTCCCCTAGAGAACTCATGATCTAGTAGAAATTTGCTAAGTTTTTCATACCATGCTCTAGGTGCTTGTTTCAAACCATAAAGTGCTTTGTTCAATTTATACACATGATTAGGGTATTGATGATTTTCAAAACCAGGAGATTGTTCTACATACACCTCCTCATTAATATACCCATTTAAAAATGCACTTTTTACATCCATTTGAAATAATTTGAAATCCTTAGAGCATGCAAATGCTAGTAACAGTCTAATTGCCTCAAGTCTAGCTACAGGAGCAAAGGTTTCATCAAAATCTATACCTTCTTCTTGATTATACCCCTTTGCTACTAGTCTAGCTTTATTCCTAATTACAATTTCATTTTCATCAAGTTTATTTTTATATATCCATTTGGTACCTATAATTGAATATTCAGAGGGTCGTTCAACTAGGTTCCATACCTTATTTCTAGTAAATTGGTTTAGTTCTTCTTGCATTGCATTTATCCAATTTACATCTTTTTCAGCTTCTTCTATGTGTTTGGGTTCAAAATGTGAGACAAAAGCTAGATGGTTATTTAAGTTCCTAAGAGATGCTCTAGTCCTAACAGGTTGAGATGGATCATCTAAAATTAATTCCTTAGGATGCCCATGAGCATACCTCCAAGCCTTAGTCAGCCCATGATCCACAATAGCCTCTTGGCTTGATGATGCGTTTCCAATTAATTTTTGTTCATCTTCTTGTAATGTCATCTCATCAATCTTTTCTTCAAGTATTTCAGCATCATCATCAAGATCAACCCTCTTGCTAGAAGAGATATCACTAGAATCATCAAAAACTACATGTATAGATTCTTCAATAACAAGGGTTCTTTTATTAAAAACTCTATAGGCTTTATTAGTTGTAGAATACCCCAAAAATATACCCTCATCAGATTTAGAGTCAAATTTACCTAGATTATCTTTTCCATTATTATGAACAAAACACCTACATCCAAAGACATGAAAATAGTTTACCTTTGGTTTTCTGTTTTTCCAAAGTTCATAAGGTGTTTTCTTTATAATGGGTCTCAATAAAACTCTATTTAATATATGACATGAGGTATTAATGGCTTCCCCCTAAAAGTACTTAGGGAGGTTACTTTCACATAACATGGTTCTAGCCATTTCCTCTAGGGTTCTATTTTTTCTTTCTACAACTCTATTTTGTTGTGGTGTCCTAGGTGCAGAAAAATTATGAGTTATTTTCTTTTTACTACAAAACTCATCAAATAATTGATTTTCGAATTCGGTTCCATGGTCACTTCTAATAGCTATGACTGAAGTATCTCTAGCATTTGTTACTTCCTTATGAAATTTCTTAAAAACTGAAAATATTTGATCTTTATGAGCTAAGAACATGACCCAAGTATATCTAGAAAAGTCATCTACAATAACTAGACCATATTTATTTCCTCCTAGACTTGTGGTTCTAGTTGGTCCGAATAGATCCATGTGTAGTAGTTCTAGAGGTCTAGAGGTAGAGACACAATTTATGGATTTAAAGGAGTTCCTTGATTGTTTGCCATATTGACAAGCTTCACATACTTTATTCTTTTCAAACTTTAGTTTTGGCAAACCTATCACGGAATCTCTTTTAACTAGTTTTGATATTGTGTCCATACTTGCATGATCTAACTTACGGTGCCATAACCAACTAGCATCATTATCCTTAGTTTCATTAACAACTAAACATGGGTTATGTTTGGCAAGATCCTCAAGGTCTACTACATACACATTCCCACGTCTTATTCCTTTAAAAACTAAACTATTGTCATTTGAGTTGGTTATGATGCATAAGGATGGTTTGAACAAAACATCAAAACCTCTATCACATAATTGACTAATGCTAATTAGATTATGTTTAAGACCATCAACATATCGAACATTATCAATAAAGGTTGAAGGGGTAATTTGTACTTTACCTATACCAATGATGTTGTGGAGTGATCGATTAAAACCCCATTTGATTTTGATGAGCTCAAAGCATTTGAGTATATCTTGTGATTACTAATGAATTCAATTGAGTGTTTCAGTGAAAATCCTGTCCAAGTATCTCTAGACTTGGTTCATAGCATTTTGGATAAGTTAAGAAGTCTGCATGAACCAATGTCTGAGATACGAGTCGACTCCCGAGTTTCACGAGTCGACTCCAAGCGTATCAAGGTCACTGGCACGAGCTCGAGTCGACTCCTGATCAGTACGAGTCGACTCCGACTGAAAACAGACAGAAGGACAGAAGAGCAGTTTTTCAGGTCTGAGATTCGAGTCGACTCCAGTGGAATGCGAGTCGACTCCCAGCGGTACACAAAGAAAAAGTCAGAGAGCATTTTATGGACTCTGAGATTCGAGTCGACTCCCACAGTACGCGAGTCGACTCCGAGACTGTGCGACCATCGACAGACAGAAGACCATGTTACTGCCTCTGAGATTCGAGTCGACTCCCAGACAGCTCGAGTCGACTCCAAGACAAGCTTCACGTCAAAAGGTAGAAGACCAACTTTCGGAAACTGAGAGGCGAGTCGACTCCAAGGAAGTTCGAGTCGACTCTAAGACTGGATGAGCCAAAAGACAGAGAATCGGGAGTTCGGGCTCTGAGATTCGAGTCGACTCCCAGGACAGTCGAGTCGACTCGAGTGGACAAAATTCAAATTTGGATCCACGGACTACAGAGGATGAGCCGACTCCAAAATTGCCAGGTCAGCGCCAGAAGTTGGCGAGTCGACTCCGGGTCAAGACGAGTCGACTCCCAGTCAAGACGGCAACTTTAATTCAAACTGGGAACAGTTGCCGAGTCGACTCCGGAAAAGCTCGAGTCGACTCCTGCTACAGCCGAGTCGACTCCTGATCGCGCGAGTCGACTCCAACCCACCAACGGTCACATTGTCAGGCTGCGCAGAGTGTGCAGAACGGCCAGAAAAAGCAGAGTAACGGCTAGTTTCCGTGGGGGTTGGCTTAAATAGCCACAGAAGACTGTAGCAAGTAAGGGAACACACATTCCACTCCTAGCATTCAAGTCTTCAAGCTCTCTAAGTGCTCTTCAACGAGAAAAAGGGAAGATCTGCATTTACTGCTCCACAAACATCTTCCCAGCATTCAAAGCTTCCTCCTCCTGCTTTCAAGTCGATCACTCTTTCAAGAGGAGACCGGAGTTCCAGAAGCCACACCTCTTCCCCATCTTAAAAGCGTTTGAGGGCTTCTAACTCCTTTACGATTATATTGTTTTAAATCTGCTTTTTGAGAAGCCATTTTCTGTTTTCTTCTATCTCGTGTATTTACTTGATTCAATCGGGGGATTGAATCAAGGGGATTAAGGTTGGTTGGTGAGCCGGTTTAAAACCAACGAGTGTAAGGGTTTGATTGTGAGCCCGGGAAAACAATCGGGGTTGGTTCTAGTCGGTGAGCCTGGGAAAACCGACCGAGTTCGTTGTGAGCTCGTAAAACAACAAGTTCGGTTGTGAGCTTGCAAAACAACCGGCTGTAATCCAAGGGGGTTATAGTGAAATTCCCAAGTGAGACTTGGGGAGTGGACGTAGGAGCAAGGGTTAGCTCCGAACCACTATAAAACTTTGTGTTTGTAGTGCATTGTCTCTCATCTTCTTCCCCACACATTACTCACAGCACTTAGCTTTAATTAAATAACTGGCTATAGTATTTAGTTAATCATCCACAAAGTTTTAATTAGCTAAGTTAATTTAAAAACCCAATTCACCCCCCCTCTTGGGTTGTCTATCTGGGCAACAAGTGGTATCAGAGCCAAAAACTCTTCCACTCAAGAGTTAAAAGATCAAAATGACAACCCCATTTGGATCTTCTCACATTGAGGGTCAGTCCACCCAAAGACCTCCTTTCTTCAATGGATCCGACTACTCATACTGGAAGGCTAGGATGAGAATATTCATCCAAGCCCAAGACTATGAGATGTGGACCATTGTAGTGAATGGCCCATACATCCCATCCACATATGTAGAGGGTGTTAAGGTACCCAAACTAGAAACGGATTGGGATGAACATGACATGAGGAAGGCACAACTAAACTCTAAAGCAATGAATGTGTTTTATTGTGCCTTAGACCGTAATGAATTCAATAGAGTTTCAACTTGTAATTCTGCAAAAGAAATTTGGGACAGACTTGAAGTGACCCATGAGGGCACGAATCAAGTCAAGGAATCCAAAATAAACATCTTGGTTCATAAATATGAACTATTTAAAATGGATTCAAATGAAACAATCACAAGCATGTTCACTAGGTTTACTGATATTGTCAATGGCCTAAAAAGCCTTGGCAAGAACTATACTAACAGTGAACTTGTCAGGAAAATCCTTCGGTGTCTACCAAGGTCGTGGGAAGCCAAGGTGACGGCGATCCAAGAAGCTAAAGACTTGAACAAGCTTCAACTTGAAGAGCTCCTTGGATCCCTGATGACGCATGAGCTTACCATGAAACAACACAATGAGGAAGAGTCCTCCCATAAGAAAAAGGTAATAGCTTTAAAATCTACTTCTTCTAACAAGGACCTGTCTTGCAGCAGCAGCAGTGAAGAGGAAGAAGATGAGGAAGATGGTGGTGAGGCACTTCTTGTGCGCAAGTTCAAGAAGTTTATCAACCACAAGAAGACGTATCATCAAAGGAGAGGTCCCTCAAATTCCTACCGCAGAGACAAAGGTAAGGAAAGGGAAAATGAGGGGATTGGGTGTTACGAGTGCAAGAAGCCGGGACACATAAGAGCAGAGTGCCCCTTACTGAAGAAGGGGAGTAAGTACAAGAAGAAGAAGGCACTTGTCACCACCCTATCGGACTCCGACGCATCATCTTCATCATCGGATGAAGAACAAGAAGAGAAGGCCAATTTCTGTTTCATGGCCAACGAAAATGAGGTAATTTCCGATATGCATTTTGATTTTACATTTGATGAACTTTATGATGCGTTCAATGAATTAATGATTGAGTATAAGAATATAAATGTTAAAAACAGAGAACTAAAAGTAACTAACCAAAGTTATATTCATAAGCATGATTCATTAATTAAGGATAAAGATAATCTCACCAAAGAAAATCTAGAACTTAAGACAAGCAACCAACTCCTAATTAAGAAGACTAACACCTTAACGAAAGATATTGAAAAACTAACAAAGAAATTTTCAGATCTCAAAAACCATAAACAAGTCTTAAACAAGGATCTAACTAAAGAGCTAAATGATCTAAAAACCGAAAATCAGACATTAACTAAAGAACTAAACAAATACAAACCCTTAGTTGAAAAATTCACATATAGTTCTGAAAAGTTAAACATGATACTTAATAATCAACGAGCCGTATTTAATAAAGCGGGTTTAAGGTACAAACCAAGGAATAAGCAAAAACTTCTTAGTAACTTCTTTGTTAAAGCTGGGAAAACTAAAATTAAGAAAATAACTTGCTTTTGTTGTGGAATAGTAGGACATAAAGCAAATGCATGTAATTTTAGGAAAAGTAAAACTAAAAAAAAAATAAAAGGGTATGGGTTCCAAAAGGAACCAACTTGACTAACCATGAAAGACCCAAGAAAACTTGGGTACCTAAGATGACATGATTTGCTTGTGTAGGAGTGTCTTGCAGCCAAGGTCAACAAAAACTGCTGGTATTTGGATAGTGGCTATTCAAGGCACATGACGGGTGATAAAGATCAATTTTTCACCCTTGAAGCTAAGAAGGGAGGTGCTGTGACTTTTGGAGACAACAACCAAGGTCACATCATTGGTATTGGTAAAGTTCAAATCACCCCTTCTACCTTTATAGATAATGTTAGATATGTTGATGGTCTTAAGCATAACTTGTTAAGCATTAGTCAATTATGTGATAAAGGATATGATGTTATGTTTAAACCATCACTATGTATTATAACAAATCCTAATGATAATAGTTTAGTTTTTAAAGGGATGAGACGTGGAAATGTATATGTGGTAGATCTAGAAGACCTTACAAAACATAACCAATGTTTAGTTGTTAATGAAACTAAAGAAAATGATGCTAGTTGGTTATGGCACCGTAAGTTAGGTCATGCAAGCATGGACACAATAACTAAACTAGTTAAAAGAGACTCCGTGATAGGTTTGCCAAAATTAAAATTTGAAAAGAACAAAATATATGAAGCATGTCAATTTGGCAAACAATCTAGAAACTCTTTTAAATCCATAAAATGTGTCTCTACTTCTAGGCCTCTAGAATTACTACACATGGACTTATTTGGTCCAACTAGAACAACAAGCCTAGGTGGAAATAAATATGGTCTAGTTATAGTAGATGATTACTCTAGGTACACATGGGTCATGTTTCTAGCGCATAAAGATCAAGCATTTTCTATGTTTAAGAAGTTCCATAAGGAAGTAACAAATGCTAGAGAGTCCTCAGTTATAGCTATTAGAAGTGACCATGGTACCGAATTCGAAAATCAATTATTTGATGAATTTTGTAGTAAAAAGGGGATAACCCATAATTTCTCAGCACCTAGGACACCACAACAAAATGGAGTTGTGGAAAGGAAAAATAGAACCCTAGAGGAAATGGCTAGAACGATGTTATGTGAAAGTAACCTCCCTAAGTACTTTTGGGGAGAAGCCATTAATACTTCTTGCCATGTATTAAATAGAGTTCTATTAAGACCCATCATAAAGAAAACACCATATGAACTGTGGAAAAACAGAAAACCAAAGGTTAACTATTTTCATGTTTTCGGATGTAGGTGTTTTGTACATAATAATGGAAAAGATAATCTAGGAAAATTTGATCCAAAATCTGATGAAGGAATATTCCTAGGTTATTTTACAACTAGTAAAGCCTATAGAATCTTTAATAAAAGAACCCTAGTTATAGAAGAATCTATACATGTTGTTTTTGATGACTCTAGTGACATCTCATCTAGTAAGAAGGTTAATTTTGATGATGATATTGAAATACTTGAAGAAAAGATAGATGAGATGGGATTACAAGATGATAATCAAAAGTTGATTGAAGGAGAATCATCAAACCAAGAGCCTATAGTGGATCATGGGCTAACTAAAGCTTGGAGGTATGCTCATGGGCATCCTAAGGAACTAATTCTAGATGATCCATCCCAACCCGTTAGGACTAGAGCATCCCTTAGAAATTTGAATAACCATCTAGCTTTTGTTTCACTTGAGCCCAAACATATAGAAGAAGCCGAAAATGATGTAAATTGGATAAATGCAATGCAAGAAGAACTAAACCAATTTACTAGAAACAAAGTGTGGGATCTAGTAGAGAGACCTTCTGAATATCCAATTATAGGTACAAAATGGATATATAAAAATAAGCTAGATGAAAATGGAATTGTTATAAGGAATAAGGCTAGACTAGTAGCAAAGGGTTATAATCAAGAAGAAGGTATAGACTTTGATGAAACCTTTGCTCCCGTAGCTAGACTTGAGGCTATTAGACTATTATTAGCATATGCATGCTCTAAGGACTTCAAGCTATATCAAATGGATGTAAAAAGTGCTTTTCTAAATGGGTTTATTAATGAGGAGGTATATGTGGAACAACCTCCTGGTTTTGAAAATCATCAATACCCCAATCATGTGTATAAACTGAACAAAGCACTTTATGGACTAAAACAAGCACCTAGAGCATGGTATGAGAGACTTAGTAAATTTCTATTAGAACATGAATTCTCTAGGGAAAATGTAGATACAACATTATTTCTGAAAAAGAAAAATAAGGATATGTTATTAGTACAGATTTATGTTGATGATATCATTTTCGGTGCTACTAACAATCGCCTCTACGAGGAATTTGCTGATTTGATGCAGAGTGAGTTTGAGATGAGCATGATGGGAGAGCTGAACTACTTCCTCGGGCTTCAAATCAAACAATCTGAAGGAGGCATCTTCATCAATCAAGCCAAATATATCAAGGAGATGCTCAAGAAGTTTGATATGGAGGGAAACAAGTCAATCAACACCCCCATGAGCTCATCATGTAAGTTAGACCAAGATGAATCAGGTAAATCTGTAGATCAAAAACTTTATAGAGGTATGATAGGTTCTTTACTGTATCTTATTGCAAGTAGGCCTGATATTATGTTTAGTGTGTGCATGTGTGCTAGATATCAGGCTAATCCTAAAGAATCACACCTAGCTGCAGTTAAGAGAATCTTTAAATACTTAATAGGAACTAAGAACATAGGGCTGTGGTACTCTAAAGAATCTAGCCTAAACTTAATAGGGTACACAGATTCAGACTTCGCTGGATGTAAGCTTGATAGAAAAAGTACCAGCGGGTCTTGTCAATTTCTAGGAGAAAACCTAATCTCATGGTTTAGCAAGAAACAAAACTCGGTTGCATTATCCACTGCAGAAGCTGAATATGTTGCAGCCGGGAGTTGTTGTGCTCAAATCTTGTGGATTAAACAACAATTAGAAGATTATGGCATTAAACAAGATAAAATCCCCATTAATTGTGATAATACAAGTGCCATAAACCTAACTAAAAATCCAATTCAACACTCAAGAACTAAACACATTGAGATAAGACATCACTTCATAAGAGATCATGTATTGAATGGTGATGTGACTCTCCAATTTGTTTGTACTGATAATCAATTAGCAGATATTTTCACAAAACCCCTAAGTGAAGAGAGGTTCAGTGTACTTAGGAGGGGATTAGGAGTGATTGACCCATCCTAGTGGGAGTTTCCACTAGATTAATTGATTTTGATGGTTAAAATGAGGTTAAAATAGAGTTTCTATTCAATGATCATCAAATTAGATCCCAACTAGGTGATTTTCCCTCATTTGGCACGGTTATAGCATGATTTTTAAGTGCGTGCCAAGGTTAGAGACGACTCGAGTAAGTTTCAGAGCCGGCTCCTAAGGGGGAGTCGACTCGCGCATTTGGGGGAGTCGACTCGCAAAGTTGGCAGCTGAGGGGGAGTCGACTCGCACATTGTCGGGAGTCGACTCGAAGTCTACAGGCGCATAAGGAGAGTCGACTCGCGCATTTTCTGGAGTCGACTCGAGGTCGAGTCGACTCGCGACTCAGGGGAGTCGACTCGCAGTCGGGATCCGACTTTTTAACCCTAGGTTTGTCGTTTCGCAAACACTTTTTCTCAAGCCGCCACTGTTCACAAAGCCCTAGAGCCGACTCCTAGGTCATCCTCGATCGTCTCCAAGCCCTTTTCCCGTCGATTCTTCGCCAGACATTGAGTTTCCGTCCGTTCCTAGGTCTTTTCAGGTCAGTCCCGAGCTTCCTCTATCGATCCTTCTTCGTTCTCTAGGTTTTCATCTCGTTTAGGTCAAGATGCCTCGCAAGGGAGTTGTTAGAAAGAGGTCCCGTCCCGTGGCCGGTCCCGAGCGGCGCTCCAAGGCACGGCACGATCCCGCGAGGCAACCTCCTCCGGATCGTTCCCCGCCTAGGGTGGTTCATGTTAGGCCGTTGGCCGGGAAGGCCGTCACCTCCGGGAGGTATGTCACTTTCGACTATCTCTCCCGGGAAGGATTCACCATAGGCGATAGGCTTAGAGCCCAGGGTCTAGAGTACTTCCTCACCTTGGACCTTCCCACCTATCCTGGCCTAGTTCAAGAGTTCTACAGTACCGTCCATCGGGGAGATGGAGGTATTGAGGGCACGGTATTAGGTGTCCCATTGCGTGTCACAGAGGACCTCATTGCCCATATCCTCCACCTTCCATTAGTAGGGGTGGCTCCTGCACATCCTGAGGATAGATTTGAGGCCCTTACGATCGTCTTAGGGCATCCACCTCAGTCTCTCCTAGATGAGGTATCTGCTAGCTCACTTCCTATTGAAGTGAGAATCCTTTTGAGCATTTTGTCCAGGTCCATCTTCCCTAAGACAGGGAGATTTGATTTTGTGAATGAGAGGGACCTAGCTATTATGTCTTACATTCTTCAGGACACCCCGATCAACTTCCCCAAGCTCATTTATAGGTATATGTGTGAGCCCCTGGATAGACCTAGGCTCTCCCTCCCATACGGAATGATATTCACTCTTCTCTTTAGGCAGTACGAAATTTCCATTCCTGAGAAGGAACCCTCTCGTGCCTTGCGATGGACTGATCGCTTGGGTACGGGGACCATGCACAGGATGGGATTTCGGAAGAGAGAAGGGATCTGGGTTAGGAAGTCCACTCTCACCGCTCAGACCACCAGACCATCACCCAGTCCTGAGCCAGATTCTGATTACCCAGAGTCCCCAGACCATCCAGACCTTCCATCCACTCCTCCTGCTCCTACCACCTCTGCCGGACCTTCCTCCTCAGCTCCACCATCTATGGAGGTCCGTATTGATCCAGAGCAGCTCCGAGAGCTGCGGCAGGAGATCGTCCGAGATTTGAGGGACGAGCTGCTCCGGGAGCTCCGAGGTTCCGTGCCAACTCCCACTCCTGCACCCACTCCATCCTCAGCATTGGTCCCATCCTTGACAGCCGTGACAGACATGACGGCTGAGGTGCGGCAGGAGATCTACAACATTAGGACCCTGGTGCAGGCCCAGTTCCACAGCATGAGCGAGGTCACGAGCACCACGAGGAGGATGCGGGATGACATCCGCCGTGACATGCACACCACCACCGAGGGGGCCGAGCGCTTGTCGAATGTGCTCATCGACAAGCTAGACGCACTTCAGACCTCGGTGACTGGGCTTCAGACGTCGGTGACTGAGCTCTCCACTACACATAGCAGAGCCACCACGTCTATTATCACGCAGCTGGGCCATGTTACAGAGGCAGTCGCCCTCCTCATGGAGCAGAGCCGATTGAGAGGAGGAGTCACATCCTCGAGAGGAGGAGCTACATCCTCCAGAGGAGGAGATGTATCCTCGAGAGGGGGAGCCACATCCTCCAGAGGAGGAGATGTATCCTCGAGAGGGGGAGCCACATCCTCGAGGAGGTCATAGATGATTTTGAGTTGTGTTTTGTCTTCTTTTGTATTGTTCTTGCTTTACCTATTGTATGCTCAAATGTATTCACCTTCATATCAATACAATGAGTAGACATCTTATCTTCATTTCTGTGCCATTTGATGATTGACTGTGCCATTTGTGCCATTGATTGTGTGTGATTACCTCCTTTTTGGTATGATGACAAAAAGGGGGAGAAATGTGTAAGTATAAAATATGTAAAAGAGGAGAAATATTAAAAAATATGTAAAAGAAATCAATGGAAATAAATAAAACGATAAACTCTTAAAAACACACATAAATTTGTTCTAAGTGGATTCGGTACCTCGAGGCTCATTATCTCTCTTTTGGGGCTCCTAATAGAGTAATCTCCAGAATCTATTCAAGGAATATTCGGAGATTAGCTAAATCCTACTCAAGAACAAATTGACAGATTTTCCCTCTAAAAACAAAAATTTTAGTTCAAAAATTTTAAAGCATTAAAAGGAAATTCAGAAAATCAAAACATAGTTGAATGCATATGTTGAGGGGGAGAATCTGAATTTTAATCAAGCTAAATCATTAATGTCATATAAGCCAAACAATTGATTGCAGAGTATGAAGGCTTATATAATTCCAAATGAAAGGGGGAACTTTAACTCCGAAATTTAATGTTTCACTCCTTTCAAACTTGGATAAATTAAATTATCAGACATTTGAATTCATTTATGGAGTTTATTTCATTATTTACTGAGCAACTCATTTTACATATACTCAAAGTTTTGTCATCATCAAAAAGGGGGAGATTGTGGAGTGATCGATTAAAACCCCGTTTGATTTTGATGAGCTCAAAGCATTTGAGTATATCTTGTGATTACTAATGAATTCAATTGAGTGTTTCAGTGAAAATCCTGTCCAAGTGTCTCTAGACTTGGTTCATAGCATTTTGGATAAGTTAAGAAGTCTGCATGAACCAATGTCTGAGATACGAGTCGACTCCCAAGTTTCACGAGTCGACTCCAAGCGTATCATGGTCACTGGCACGAGCTCGAGTCGACTCCTGATCAGTACGAGTCGACTCCGACTGAAAACAGACAGAAGGACAGAAGAGCAGTTTTTCAGATCTGAGATTCGAGTCGACTCCAGTGGAATGCGAGTCGACTCCCAGCGGTACACAAAGAAAAAGTCAGAGAGCGTTTTATGGACTCTGAGATTCGAGTCGACTCCCGCAGTACGCGAGTCGACTCCGAGACTGTGCGACCATCGACAGACAGAAGACCATGTTACTGCCTCTGAGATTCGAGTCGACTCCCAGACAGCTCGAGTCGACTCCAAGACAAGCTTCACGTCAAAAGGCAGAAGACCAACTTTCGGAAACTGAGAGGCGAGTCGACTCCAAGGAAGTTCGAGTCGACTCCAAGACTGGATGAGCCAAAAGACAGAGAATCGGGAGTTCGGGCTCTGAGATTCGAGTCGACTCCCAGGACAGTCGAGTCGACTCGAGTGGACAAAATTCAAATTTGGATCCACGGACTACAGAGGATGAGCCGACTCCAAAATTGCCAGGTCAGCGCCAGAAGTTGGCGAGTCGACTCCGGGTCAAGACGAGTCGACTCCCAGTCAAGACGGCAACTTTAATTCAAACTGGGAACAGTTGCCGAGTCGACTCCGGAAAAGCTCGAGTCGACTCCTGCTACAGCCGAGTCGACTCCTGATCGCGCGAGTCGACTCCAACCCACCAACGGTCACATTGTCAGGCTGCGCAGAGTGTGCAGAACGGCCAGAAAAAGCAGAGTAACGGCTAGTTTCCGTGGGGGTTGGCTTAAATAGCCACAGAAGACTGTAGCAAGTAAGGGAACACACATTCCACTCCTAGCATTCAAGTCTTCAAGCTCTCTAAGTGCTCTTCAACGAGAAAAAGGGAAGATCTGCATTTACTGCTCCACAAACATCTTCCCAGCATTCAAAGCTTCCTCCTCCTGCTTTCAAGTCGATCACTCTTTTAAGAGGAGACCGGAGTTCCAGAAGCCACACCTCTTCCCCATCTTAAAAGCGTTTGAGGGCTTCTAACTCCTTTACGATTATATTGTTTTAAATCTGCTTTTTGAGAAGTCATTTTCTGTTTTCTTCTATCTCGTGTATTTACTTGATTCAATCGGGGGATTGAATCAAGGGGATTAAGGTTGGTTGGTGAGCCGGTTTAAAACCAACGAGTGTAAGGGTTTGATTGTGAGCCCGGGAAAACAATCGGGGTTGGTTCTAGTCGGTGAGCCTGGAAAAACCGACCGAGTTCATTGTGAGCTCGTAAAACAACAAGTTCGGTTGTGAGCTTGCAAAACAACCGGCTGTAATCCAAAGGGGTTATAGTGAAATTCCCAAGTGAGACTTGGGGAGTGGACGTAGGAGCAAGGGTTAGCTCCGAACCGCTATAAAACTTTGTGTTTGTAGTGCATTGTCTCTCATCTTCTTCCCCACACATTACTCACAGCACTTAGCTTTAATTAAATAACTGGCTATAGTATTTAGTTAATCATCCACAAAGTTTTAATTAGCTAAGTTAATTTAAAAACCCAATTCACCCCCCCTCTTGGGTTGTCTATCTGGGCAACAGATGTGACCTTGGTTATTGTCTCCAAATATCACAGCACCTTCCTTCTTAGGCTCAAGGGTGAAGAATTGGTCCTTGTCATCCGTCATGTGTCTTGAGCAGCCACTATCCAAGTACCAACAATTTTTGTCGACCTTGGCTGCAAGACACTCCTACACAAGCAAATCATACAATTTTAGGTACCCAAGCTTTCTTGGGTCCTTCATGGTTAGTAATGTTGGTTCCTTTTGGAACCCAAACCCTTTTAATTTTTCTTTTAGTTTTTCCTTTTCTATAATCACACATATTTGCTTTATGTCCTAATGTTCCACAGCAAAAACATGTTATTTTCTTAGTTTTGTTTTCCCCTGCTTTAACAAAGAAATTACTAAGGAGTTTTTGCTTATTTTTATGTTTATACCCTAAACCAGCTCTATTGAACACAGCTCGTTGACTATTAAGTATCATTTCTAATTTTTTTGAGCTATAAGTAAATTTTTCTACAAAAGGCTTGTACTTTTCAAGTTCTAGTGCCAATTTTTGTTTTTCTGTTCTTAGTCCATTTAGGTCTTTTGTAAGACTCTCTTTTAAGATTTGTTTATTGTTTTTAAGTTCGAATATTTCTTTGGTCAGCCTTTCGTTATCTTTAGTTAAGGTATTAGTCTTTTGAATTAAAATTTGGTTGCTTGCCTTAAGTTCTGAATTTTCTTTAATAATAACATCTTTATCCTTAACTAATGTATCATACTTACGGAGGTGAGTTTGATTAGTTAGTTTCAGTTCATTGTTTTTAAGGTTTATTGTCTTATACTCGTCCATTAATTCATTGAAGGCATCATATAACTCATCGAAAGTAAAGTCTAAATGTGTTCCGGATGTTACCTCATTGTCGTTAGCCATAAAACAAAGGTTGGCCTTTTCTTCTTGTTCCTCATCCGATGATGATGATGATGTGTCGGAGTCTGATAGGGTGGAGACAAGAACTTTCTTTTTCTTGTACTTGCTCCCCTTCTTCAGCAAAGGACACTCAGCTCTGAAGTGCCCTGGCTTCTTACACTCATAACATCCAATCCCCTCATTTTCTCTTTCCTTACCTTTATCCTTGTGATAGGAATTTGAGGGGCCTCTCCTTTGATGAGAGGACTTCTTCCGGTTGATGAATCTTCGGAATTTTTTTACGAGGAGTGCCTCATCATCATCTCCCTTATTGTCTTCCTCTTCACTGCTACTGCTGCAAGACACATCTTTGTTAGTGGAAACAGATTTTAGTGCTATTACCTTTTTCTTGTGAGAGGACTCTTCTTCATTGTGCTGTTTCATCGTTAGCTCATGCGTCATGAGGGATCCAAGTAGCTCCTCGAGTGGCAGCTTGTTTAAATCCTTAGCCTCTTGGATTGCCGTCACCTTGGCTTCCCATGACCTTGGTAGACAACGAAGAATCTTCCTGACAAGCTCACTGTTAGTATAATTTTTGCCAAGGCTTTTTAGGCCATTGACAATGTCAGTAAATCTAGTGAACATGCAAGTGATTGTTTCATTAGAATCCATCTTAAATAATTTATATTTATGAACTAATATATTTATTTTGGATTCTTTTACTTGATTTGTGCCCTCGTGGCTCTCTTCAAGTCTATCCCAAATCTCTTTTGCAGAAATGCAAGTAGAGACTCTATTGAATTCATTTCTATCTAATGCACAATAAAGCACATTCATTGCTTTGGCATTTAGTTGTGCCTTCCTAATGTCATTGTCATCCCAATCCTTTTCAAGCTTGGGTATGGTGACACCCTCTACATAAATGGATGGAATGTATGGTCCATTTAGAATGGTGGTCTACATCTCATAGTCTTGGGCTTGGATAAATATTCTCATCCTAGCCTTTCAATATGAGTAGTCGGATCCATTAAAGAATGGAGGTCTATGTGTGGACTGGCCCTCAATGTGAGAAGATCCAAATGGGGTTGTCATTTTGATCTTTTACTCTTTGGGTAATAGAGTTCCGGCTCTGATACCACTTGTTGCCCAGATAGACAACCCAAGAGGGGGGGTGAATTGGGTTTTAAAATAATTATTGCAATTAAATGATTTGTGAAATACTAATTAATACTTTTTGCAAGTTGATTAATTAGATGCTATGTGCAGTGAATGAAACGAAAGTAAAAGATGACAAGGCAATCACAAACACAATGATTTTATAGTGGTTCGGAGCTAACTCTTGCTCCTACGTCCACTCCCCAAGCCTCACTTGGGAATTCACTATAACCTCTCGGATTACAGCCGGTTGTTTTACAAGCTCACAACCCAACTTGTTGTTTTACGAGATCACAAGGTCCGTTTTTCCAGGCTCACCGACTAGAACCATCCGATTGTTTTTCCGGGATCACAATCAAACCCTTACACGTTGGTTTCAACCTAGGCTCACCAACAAACCTTTACACCATTGATTCAATCCCCTGATTGAATCAAGTAAGGACCAAATGAATAGACAAACAAACAGAAAAATACAGCTTCTAAACAAGCAGATATTCAGCAATATGAATAGGAGAGAAGTTAAGAGCCCTCAAACAAGTTTATGATAATGTAGAGGAGGGCTTCTCGAACTCTGGGTCTCCTCTTGAATGTCTTGAAGACTTGAAGGCTGAAGGAGACTTCTTTAATGCTGGGAAGAGTTGGTTGAATGGAGTTAATGGCCCTCTTCCTTCTTTTCCGTTGAAATCCTTTGGCAGATGAAGATTTCGTGTTTTCTTTGAAAGGAATATGACTTCTCTACCTTGCTATAGTTTTCTGTGGCTATTTAAGCCATTTCCCACGGAAACTAGCCGTTAGACGCAATCTTCTAGCCGTTCTGCACATTCTGCACATCCTGACAATGTTTCCGTTAGGATCGGAGTCGACTCGCGCGATCTGGAGTCGACTCGGCTGCAGCAGGAGTCGACTCATACTTTTCTGGAGTCGGCTCGGCAACTGTTCCGAATTTGAATTAAAGTGCTCTTCTCGACTGGGAGTCGACTCGACTTAACCCGGAGTCGACTCCCCAAAGTCTGGAGCTGACCTGGTACTTTTGGAGTCGACTCATTCCAAGAAATCCATAGAGGTATTCTTCAACTTTGCTCACACGAGTCGACTCGGAAATTCTGGGAGTCGACTCGGCGCTCAGAGTCCGAACTCCCGATCTTCTGTCTTTTGGCTCGTGCCATCTTGGAGTCGACTCGGACTGTTTTGGAGTCGACTCGGCTCTCAGTATCCGAAAAATAGTCTTCTGTCTTTTTGGGGTAGCGCTGCCTAGGAGTCGACTCGAACTGTCTTGGAGTCGACTCGCCTCTCAGAGACGAAAATACTGTCTTCTGTCTTTTTGGGGTCGCGTTGTCTCGGAGTCAACTCGGCTCTCAGTGTCCGAAAGTTGTTCTCTGACTTTTGCCTTGTATTACACTGGGAGTCGACTCTCGCTTCCTTTGGAGTCGACCTGCCAACCATCGGAGTCGACTCGCGTTCCTCAGGAGTCGACTCGGCTCTCAGGGTCCAAAATAACTTCTCTGTCTTTCTGTCTGTAACTCCCTGGAGTCGACTCATACTACTCTGGAGTCGACTCGCGCTCTTCAAGAGTCGACTCGTTGACAGATTTTGAGTTGGATCTTTCTGTCTGTCTGTCTGTTCTCAGTCGGAGTCGACTCGTAAGGTACAGGAGTCGACTCGAGCCTGTGCCAGTGCTTCTGATACGCTTGGAGTCGACTCGTAATATCCCGAAGTCGACTTGAGTCTCAGACTTTGGTTCACATTGTGTTCTTTACTTATCCAAATTGTATCGAACCAAATCTAGAGACACTTAACCATAAATTTACAAGAATTTTACTGAAACACTAGATTGAATTCATTAGTAAATATAAGATATACTCAAATGCTTTGAGCTCATCAAAATCAAATAGAGTTATAATCAATCACTCCACAACCTTGCAATGTCCAATAATCATAATGAATGTCCAAAATAACAGCTCAACTTAAATAACCCTAATCTAAGATAGCTTGTGCCACAATCCTTCTAGTCGCTCTCCCATTTTGGAACCCTAATAGACTAGTTCTCAAAATCTGTAAAACAATAAGAAATTGTATAATGAGCTAAACAACCCAGTAAGTAATGAACACTCTAGCTAGATAAATCAGGCAATAATATGTGGAAAATAAATATATACGTAGTTCCAAGGTACAAATCAAATATTTCTTAGATTCTTAATATTCTTTTCACATATTCAATTCATATTGTCGATCCTGCACTATGACCACATGTTCCCTGTGGCAGGGTCATAAACACCGCCTAATCTTCTTACGATGAGTCCTTCAGGACAGTCAATTACCAACGTATCTGCCCCCATTAGCGGGGTCCTCAACATAGCCAGGTCAAAGTTCAATTAGTTCTTTATTTTATTTTTCAGTTATGAAAACATACAGTGTCAAAACCAAATATCGTTCATATCTTAATTTCTTTCAATTTATCAAATTCAACTCAACAGCCAGAAACTATGACCATATGTTTCCTGTGGCAGGGTCATATCACCGACTAATCTTCTTGCAGTACCAATGTATTAGCCCTCATTGGCAGGGTCTTCAACATAGCCCAACTACGAGTCTAAATCTATTTCAAGTTATTATCTTTTCTCACATTATGTTCAGTGTTCCAAACCGAAAAGTACAATATCAGAGCAATCAAACACAAACCAAATCAGAAGCAAATACGTTCAATCAGAGTCATACAATATTCTAAAAATATACATATAACCCATGCATCAAATTTGTAAATCAAGAATAACTCGACTCGAGAAAATATTTATAACTTGCCGATAAATCTAGAAAAAGGTTACATTACTTACCTTGCGAGCATGATCCACAACAAATCCAACTAATTATGCAAATCCCTCGCAGAACCTAATATCCAAAAATCATATTCTTCTTTTTAAAATTCATCACAATATATATATATAACTTAAATTTTAACATTCTTCCATGGCCAACCCTGCAGAAGTGCCTAGCACCTCGAGTTCGGGTTCATATCCGTAAAACCACCTCCCTCCCTTTATTTATATATATATATATATATATTCTTTTCTCTTTTTTTTCTTTTTCTTTTATTTTTCTTTTCTTTTCTTTCCTTTCCTTTTCTTTTTCTTTTCTTTTCTTTTCTTTTCTTTTCCTTTCTTTTTGTTTTCTTTTCTTCTCTTCTTCTCTAGAATCTTCTCCCGACTCCTCTCTTCCTTCCCCCTTTCTTTCTTCTTTCTTTTTCCTTTCTCCTCCTCTTCTCCTCACCCGACTTTCTCTCCTTCCCCCCTTTTCTTTCTTTTTCTTTCTTCTCCCACGAAGGGAGGCCGGCGAGCTCAGGAGAGGCCAAGTTGAGGCCGGCGGTGCCCGCGGCGGCCGGCCCTCTCCTTCTTCCCGTAGAGGAGGCATGCGCACGGAAGAAGAAGAAGAGCCCACGGCGGTCGGCCTTCTCCTTCTTCCCTCTCTTCTTCTTTCTTTCTTTCTTTCTTTCTTTCTTTCTTTTCAAATGGTATAACAAGAAGGCTAGAAACCCTTACCTCAGCCTCGATGAAGATCCGACTGGCTCTCTCTCTCTCTCTCTCTCTCTCGACTGGCAGCCCAAGGAAGAAGAACTCGGGTGTGGCGGCTCTACCTTGAGTGGTCTCAAAGGGAAGGAAGAGGATGCCCTAAAACAGAGGATCCCGACTTCTTCGGAATAGACCCCCTCCACCTCCTCATCGGGTGCCCTCACGTGCGACGCACGTGAGGCCGGAACTGGTGGCTGGGCCAGTCAAGTGGACCGGGCCCAGCTCGGTTCAAAGCTTGAGTCTCACACCTCATTTATCAAAAAAAGAGAAAATTGTTAGAAAGTATGCCCTAAAAGCCAACGTGGCTAACGCATATTTGTAATCTAGGGCACAAATTTGTAATTTGACTTTTATTAATAAATAAGATTGGACAATTTGTTTTTCATTCATGTTTGTATGTGTCCACGAATCGTCCAAGAAATTAATAGATGATGACACATATTCTCAAGGAGTTGAAAATTTGAGGCATATGTCATTAGGGAAGAATTTCTAAATGCTCCTGATCGATGGATCCATCACGAGGGACGGTGATCGATCCGCTGAGATTAGTAGACAGATCACTTAGTCAGATGGACGAGTCTTTAGTCCATGGTGTAGAAACACTGGAGTGATTATGCAAGTACTTGTTAGAGAATAAAGTACTGAGCGTGACCAAAGATAGTAGTCACATGGATGTCTATCCACTCGTCAGTGATTACTTATGCTGCAGTTGTATGACTGGTCCTTTGACCTGCGATGCCTCAGCTATTCACTGTGAGGTTGCTATAGTTTGACGAGCATGTGAACTTGGGGCCCTAGCCATTTGGATCCTTGTAGTGCGGATTGGCTATAGTAGGTTCATTTTGGATTAGAGTTGCATCTAGATGGGATCTATCGACCTTGATAGATTAGGAGTGATCCTATGTGATTTATGAGACTGTGTTCGATAAATTTCTGGCCAGGTATTTTGGGAAAAAAGAGTTTTCCATATCTCGAACTGAAAGTCGTATAAATTTGACATATGACGGACGATGGGGTTTGACGAGATATCCATAACCTCCGTCACGTCGAGATCCATGATAGAGGGACTGTATCATACGCTAACTGCACCTAAAGGTTCAGACATTCTATTCTGCTAGGTTGCCACCATATACTGCTAGGTGTCACTAGTGGATTGTGAGACTCGACGGCATTCACTTGGTGATCACTGAATCCTGAGAGTAGAACTGAAATCGTTTCAGCCCCACTGAAAGGAGTTTCAGTGATATTGAGATGGAGATCTCAATATGTCTCACAACCAGTCAGAATAGAACCTACGGGATCACACACATAGAAGATTTAATTAGTCAGACTATCATAATTGTAATTTGGAATCATAATAGAAATCAATCATCGATATGATTGGTGATTGAATTAACCCACCAAGTGTTAGTAAGTTAATGAAAGAAGAATTAAGTGGAATTGATTGCAATTGGATTCGAACCAAATCAAATTGGGTTCGACCCAAATTGATTTGGTTTCATGATTGGGTCAATTTGATTAAACTAAGATTTGTGCGGATTTTAAAGACCACATGTCATCGTAGGATGAATATGATTTAAGTCTTGTTCACACTATGCGGACTTTAAAGTCCACATGGCATCGTAGGATGCATGCTCCCAAATTAATTAATTCTCCTAATGAGATTAGGAATCCTAATGTGATTAGAAAATTAATCAATTGATTAAGTGGACACATGTCATGCATCTATGAGCACAAGGATTGGACACTTGGTATTAATCCAAGGGTGGGTTATAGTCCCATACTCCTAATAAGATTAGGAGAGGCCCTAAATCCAATATATAAAAGGGTAGCAAGGAAGACATTATGAATCAATTCTCTCCTCTTCTCTCGACGCCTCCTCTTCTTTCTTCCTCTTTCTCCACGGCAGCAAGGGGTCTTCATCCTCCTCTTCTTCCACGGTAGCAAGGCAAAGAAGATCCACGTGCAAGGTTCCTCCTTCCTCTTCCTCCATTGCGAGTAAGATCAAAGAAGAAAGGGTTCTTCTTCAAAGAGGTATGTTGCAGATTTCTTCCAATCTATTTGATAGTCATAAGAGGTCTTTGCAAGGAGTTAGCACTCCGGTAAGATCCTATCTCAGATGATTTGATCCTCGTGTGGATACCTGTAGAGGTCGGACATATATGCGGCTTAACCAGGAACCTAAAAACATCATCAGGCTGCGGTGTTCTACACCTGCAGAATTTTGAAGATGAGATCTTCAAATTATTAACTTCTGATTTTTGTTTCAGTTTTATGAATCTTAATCAAACCTCCTCAGATCCTAATCTTTCCTTCCTAATGAGTTCAAAGATCTTCTAGATTTGGATCCAGAAAAATTTTTGAATTTTACGATTCGAGGCGCGTTCATACGATGAACGACATTCCATTTGAATTTCGCTGCAAACATCGCATCGGACGGGGGCGTATCTCAGCAAAAATGATATACTTATTGTTCAAATTTGTATGGATAATATTGTTACCCTGCTAGGCAGCTCAAGAGAAAGGGTGAATTGGGTTTTTCAAAAACTTTGTCTAATAATGCAAAGAAATTAAAGACTTAGTAGATGAATAAGATTTCAATAAGTAGGCACTAAGTAAATATGCAAGAAATTAAAGCAAGAAAAACAAACAAGGCACATAGAAAATTTATAGTGGTTCTGTGCTAACCCTACACATACATCCACTCTCCAAGACTTTCTTCTTTAAAATTTTACTATAATTATAATTTAGATTACATCCCAGTCATTTTTTGGGTTCACAACAAAACCAAGTTGCTTTTCCTTGGTCAAACAACCAAAACCTTAATCGATTGCTTTTCAGGTTCACAATCAATCTAGTTGATTTTCCAGAAAATCAACCAAAACATTCTCTAATCCTATCCTAGGCTTAACCAATCCAATTTAAGATTTGAAGCGACCTTTCCCCAAGTTTCAAACTCTGAAACTTATTAAAGCAAAGGATAGAATACAACTCCAAAACAATAAATACAAATAATAAATGGAGCTATACTCGTTGGTTGACTTGATTGCACTTGAAGGTGCTTCACTAACTCTCTGATGTTGAAGATGTGATCTTCAACATGCAATGAAAGCTCTAAAAATGATTTGCTCGTTGAAGCGCCCTCTTTCTCTTTTCTTCTTGCTATTTGTAGATTTTTCTTTGTGGTGCTTGAACTTTGTTGTTTTCTTTTATGTTCGCAAGCATTTATACCTTTTGGAGATGGCTGGAATACTTTTCTAGCCATTAGATAGTTAATGAAGCCACTGAGAGATAAAAATAACTATTTAGACTTGTAAAAAATTAGCTGTTGCAGTTATTAGGCGCAGAGAGGTCGACTCACCAATTTTTAGGGTTGACTCGAGATTTTCAGGAGTCGACTCGTGATATCCATGAGTTTGTCTCAAGCTTGCTTATGTTTTACTACAATTTGTCTTTCTTCTATGGCACTTGTAGAGTCTGCTTTTTCACTTCAGAGGTTGAACTCGAGATTTTCAAGGTCGACTCGTTGCTTTCAGGAGTCAACTCTTTAACGAACTATCTTTTGCTCCTTTCTATCTTTCCACCGTGATCGTTCTAGGGTTGACCCAATGCCTTCGAAGTTGACTCTAGTTTTACTGGAGTTGGATCATGAATTTTATAGGTCGATTTTGCCAATGTAGTGATTTTCTTTGCTCTTTGTCTTTTCTCTATGGCTATTCTAGGATCGACTCTTCTGTTTGGGTTGACTCGTTGCTAGCTGGAGTCGGTGTCGAGTATTTCATGGGACGACTCATTAATGTGATGAATTTCTTAGCTTTCCTATCCATCCTCTAAGGCTGTTCTGAGGCCAACTCGTGATCTATTAGAGTCAATCATGAAGGTGCATCAGTCAACAACAGTATGCTGGGGTTGACTTATTGCAAGATTTGGGTCAACTCTTGTGGCAGCTTAAGATGAAATATTTTGTGCTTGTATATGATTTTCCAAGAAATATTTTCATATCCCTTTAAAGTTTGCTTCTTTGATATGGAGCTTTGGATGGTTGATCTTCTTTTGAGAGTGGCTGAAGGGCCTTTTTTCTTTGCTTTCTGAATTTTTATCACTTAAACTAAAGCAAATGGATCAATCAACTTTTAACTCAACTATTTTGCATCATCAAAATCAATCCTTTAGGTTCAACAAATATCATATTCGATGCTACTAATGATGGTTTATGTCAAGAATTTTCCAAGTTGATGTAGGATGAGTTTGAGATGAGCATGATGGGAGAAGTCAAGTTCTTTCTCAAACTCTAAATCAAGCAACTGAGGAGGTTCATCAACCAAACCAAGTACATCCAGAAAATACTCAATAAGTTCGATAGGGAGAAAGAGAGAAAATTGGTACATCTATGAGCCCTTCATATAAACTTGATGAAGATGAAGGTGGTAAGGCCATTGACTGAAAGTTATATAGCATAATAATTAGTTCTTTGTTAACTGTTGGTTGGCTTGATATTCCTTTTAGTATATACTTGTGTGCTAGATCTCAATTTGCACCTAAGGAAACTCAATTGTTATAAAAAGAATACTTAGATACATAATCGGAACTCAAAATCTTAAACTTTCATACTCAAGATAATATTTTATTAATTTAAAAGGATTCTTGGATTCTGATTTTAGTGGATGTAAAATTAATAGAAAGAGAACAAGTGCAACTTGCCAATTTTTGGATGTTCACTTAATCAATCTTTTGATTTAGCAAGAAATAAAATTCGGTTGCTTAGTTAAGGTTAAGTATATAGCTATCAGAAGTTATTATGCTCAAATTTTATAGATTAAGTAACTACTACAAGATTATAGCATCAATCTTAACAATATTTTATTTAAATATGACAATACAAGGGCAATTAATTTGACTAAAAATTTAATTTAGCATTCAGGAACAAACATATTGAATTAATACACAATTTCAAAGAGGTCGTGTGCAAAATGGATAGATAAATCTTGAATTTATTATACTGTAAATAATTGGCTGATGTTTTTACTAAATCCATGAATGAAGAAATACTTTATTTGATTAGAAGAGAGTTAGTGAGAATCATAATGTCATTTTGATGTTTACAAAGCCATTAAGGCTATATGGAAGTGCAAATACTATTAACAAAAGTAATTAAGTAGAGAAACGATACACTCTCGATATGCTCGATACATACTTGATACATCATAAAACATCATGGATATAAGATCAAAACAACTTTCAAGAGTAAATTTCGAGATAAGGGTTATAGTAGAGCAAGAGAGAAAACTTAGAAATTGTTTATGACAAAGTTTCAAGTTAAGATTACCTTAAAGGGCAATTCTATAATTTTCACTATCAAGAGAATAAAACCTTATTGTGCCTAGCATCCTATTTACTTGGAATATCATATTATTATTTCAATGTGTATAACTAACCTTCAAAGTGTAGAAAAATATGGTTAGAGTCGACCTAATTAGTTTGGAGTCGATTTTCATATATTTGGCACGCCTTGGAAGAAGTGGCACACCTTTGGAACACTTGGCACAGAGTAGGAGTCGACCCCGAAGAGATGGAGTCGATCCTGGCATATTTTGGGACATTCTGGCACATCCTGGCAAAGATGAACAGTAATTGGGGCCGACCCCAAGTTTCCTTGAGCCGACCCGTAGAGGAGTCGACCCCAAATTTGCATGAGCTGACCCCAGCTTCAGCCACTGCAAAAACAACTTTCTGTAATTGATTGATGTTGGGAACCCGCCCATGCCGCTGATATTTCAAAAATTAAATCAGATGGCAGCGGAATCGGCATGCACGGGTTCGACGTTCATCGCATGAACATGTTTCGAGACCTTTTCGTAATTAGGTAAGAATTAAAACTTTTAAAACTAATAGGAAGATCAAATCTTCACCTTGCGCGGGTAGATGATCACCGCAAATCTGAATTCGTGGTTTTGGAAGAGGGTTCGCTTGAAGCCGTTCAAATGTCCGGCCTCTACGGGTATCCACACGAAGCAGGATCCGATCCAAGCTTTCTATCTCACCGGGGTGCTAGCTCCTTGCAGAGATAGTTTTGATGGCTGATGTCCTCCCTCTCAATCAACTCTTGATTGTGCTTAGAAGGAGGAAGAAGAAGGATGAAGAAGAGGAAGAGATGATCCCTACGCAGCCTTCTTTGTTCCTTGTGTTGGATGAAGGAAGGGAAGGGAAGGAGGCCGCAACCTTGGAGAGCTTTTCCCTTGCTTGCGGCTGAGACACCAAGGAAAGGAGAGGGCCACGGCTTGGAGGAAGAGGGTTTTAATGCATAGGTGCCGGCCTATTGTCCTCTTTATAGCATAAGGGCTCCTCCAAGTTGGAGCCTAGAAATTTCCAAAGAGAGAAGGGGGGCGCCGGCCCCTCTCTTCATGCCGCACACAAGGAGAGGAGGAGGGGCATGATCCCTCTTCTTGTGATGCCCTATCCTCTTCCAAAGAGGATTGGGGTGCCTCTCTTATGGTTTAATCCCATCCAATTAGGATTAGCCAATTGGGTTCAATCTATGCTAGTCCTAATCCAACTAGGACTTGAATGAACCATGACTCAATTGAACTCTTCAATCCTAATCCAATAGGAGTCATGTTGATTCATTAGATTATTAATTAATTTAGACTTAAGGAATCCTAATCCAATTAGGATTTGTTTAATTTTAGTCCTAATCCAATTAGGACTCTATTTGAATCCGAAGTCCTAATCTAATTAGGATTTCTAGGAATCCTACTCCAAGTAGGAATCTATTTTAATTCAAATTCCTAATCTCATTAGGATTGTAGGAATCCTATTCCAAGTAGGAATCCCAGTCCTACTCCAACTAGGATTCCCAGTTCTAATCCAATTAGGATTCTAGGAATCCTACCCGAAGTAGGATCTTGTTTCAAGTCCAATTAATTAATTTCCTTGGTTCCTTCTTCAACTTCTTTTATCAATCAATTGATTACTTGTGATTCTTAATCCGATTTCAACCATCGGATCGGTCAATACTTCTAGTGTGTGTGGACCCCATAGGTTCTATTCTGACTGGTAGTGAGATATATTGTGATCTCTATCTCAATATCATTGAAAACTCCTTTCAATGGGTTGGAACGATTCCACTCAACTCATTAGGGTTTATCGATCATCGAGATAATCCCTGTGAGTCCCACCATCCACCAGTGACACCTAGCAGCATGTAGTGGCTACCAGCAGAATGGAATGATGAACCTCTAGGTGCAGTTAACATGTGATACATCCTACTATCGTGGATCCTACAGGACGGAGGTCATGGACAACTCGTCAAACCCCATCGTCTGTCATATGTCAAGATTTATTCGACTTGAGTTCGATGGTGGAAAACTCTTTTTCCACTTTATATTACTGCCCTGGCCAAGGTCTTAGAACTCAGTCTAACAATCACATAGGATCACTCCTCTTCTAATCAAGGTCGATAGATTCTTATAGGTGCATACCCTACTCCTACAGTGAACCTACTGCAGCCAACTACACTGCATGGACCATATGGCTAGAGACCATGTATGTGTGCAGTCAAACTACTAACCTCACTGTGAGTAGCCGAAGCACGCAGGTCAAAGGACCAGTCACACTACTGCAACATCAAGCAAGTACTGACGGTGATAGACATCCAAGTGACTTCTTGTCTTGTCCGCTCAGTACCCTTTCTCTACAAGCACCTGCACTATCATTCAGTGTCCCTACATGTGGACTAAGTCTCGTCCATCCAGAAGGAAAGTGATCTGTGCACTGATCGGATCGATCACCGTCTCGTGAGACCATTGATCAAGAGCATTTAGAAATAATCACCAATGATACATGGTCATTCTCAACTCTGAGATATGTATCACATCTTATTAATTCCTTGGACGATTCATAGACACATAACAATATGATGAAAGATGCCTTTTATTTATTCATAATAATAGTCAAGTACAAATTATGTCCCTAGATTAAAATGTGTCAGCCAGATGCTTCTAGGGCATACATCTAACATCTCCACTTGCACTAAAGCCAATTGGTCATATATTTAGGCCCATCTTCTCAAGGTGGGCTTCAGTCTTTTGCTGACTCAGCTGCTTATGAACGGGTCCGCCATGATTTCCGCGGAGTCTACTTGATGATCTCCAAAAACCAAGAATAAATCTTTAGTTCTTCTCAAGTACTTAAGAATTTCTTCACAGCTGTCCAGTGTTCTTCACCTGGATTCGACTGATATCTGTTGTGACACTCACAGCAAGAGTATATCAGGTCGTGTACATAGCATGGCATACATGAGGCTTCCTATTGCCGATGCATAGGAATCTTGCTCATGCATTGAATCTCTTCAGATGTGTTGGGGCACATCTTCTTGGAGAGATGAATTCCATGCCTTAGGGGTAAGAGACCCCTCTTGGAGTTTTCCATGCTGAACCTCTTCAGCACCTCCTCTATGTACATCTTCTGTGAAGGCCAAGCATCCTTTTAGATCTATCTCTATAGACCTTATTCCAAATATAGGATGCTTCCCCAAGGTCTTTCATGGAGAATTCTTTTGACAACCAGACCTTGACGAGGTTAGCATGGGAATATCATTCCCATCAGGGAATGTCATCTACGTACAGTACGAGAAAACGACAGCCTCCCACTACCTTTTTGTAAACACCGGTTCCTCTTCGTTTTTGATGAAATCAAACGTTTTGATGCATTATCGAAACGAGTGTTCCAACTCCGAGATGCTTGCTTTAGTCCATAGATGGACCTTTGCAGCTTGTAGACCTTGTGATCTCCATCACTGGAAGTGAACCAAAGGCTGTTCCATATAGATATCTTCATCAAGATATCCATTCAGGAAAGCAGTTTTCACATCCATCTTTCAGATTTCATAATCATGATGCTGCAATGGCAAGCAATGTTCGGATGGATTTTAGCATGGTATAGGTGAAAAGGTCTCCTGATAGTCAATGCCTTCGCGCTGACTATACCCTTTCGCCACAAGCCTTGCCTTATAGGTCTCTACCTCTCCATCCGAACCTATCTTCCTTTTGTAGATCCATTTGCATCCAATAGGTACAATACCTTCTGGTGGGTCTACTAAGGTCCAGACTTGGTTGGAATGCATGGAGTCTAACTCTGACTTCATAGCTTCCAGCCATTTCTCGGAATCGATATCAGATATCGCCTCGTTGTAGGTTTTGGGATCCTGTATGTGATCCCTATCTCCCACTAGGAACATTTCCTCGGTATCCTCTTCTAGTATACCTAAGTATCTATCGGGAGGATGGGAGACCCTACTAGATCTACGAGGTGGTTGAGGGACATCGTGACTGGCTCTTTATGATGGGTTCTATAGGATCTATGACTCGTTGCTTTTCAGAGACTTTCTCTTCAAGCTCAATTTTCCTCCCACTGCCTCTATCAAGGATAAACTGATTTTCCAAGAAGATGGCATGACGGCTCACAAACACATTGTGATCCTCTGAGATGTAGAATTGTATCCTAATGACTCTTTAGAATATCCTATAAAACGAGCATTATGGTCCTAGCCTCTAACTTGTCCGCCTGTAGTCGCTTGACGTGGGCCGGACTCCCCAATCTTGAGATGACCCAGACTTGGTTTCTTACCATGCCATATCTCATACGGTGTGGTAGGAACGGATTTAGAGGGAACTCTATTCATAAATAAATCGCTGTGAGTAAGGCATCTCCCAAAGGAACATAGGTAAATCAGTGAAGCTCATCATGGACCTGACCATATCCATAGGGTCCGATTCCTCCTCTCTGACACCCCGTTGAGTTGAGGTGTACCCGGAGGTGTCCATTGTGAGACTATGCCGTTTTCTTTGAGATAGTCCCGGATTCTCTACTAAGGTATTCTCCTCCTCGATCTGATCGAAGAGCCTTAGAGGTTTTCCAGTTTGTTTTTCTACTTCATTCTTGAACTCTTTGAACTTTTCAAAAGAGTCAAACTTGTGTCTCATAAGATACACATACCCATACCGTGAATATCATCGGTAAAGGTAATGAGTAAGAATACGTCCCCTGGCTAGCACATCGAATGGGCCACATATATCTGTATGTATAGGGTAAGTATTTCAGTGGTCCTCTCCCCATGTCCTACAAAGGGCAGTCTAGTCATTTTTCCTTGAAGACAGGACTCGCAAACTGGATATGACTCGGAAGTCAATGAGCCTAAAAGCCCATCTTTATCCATTTTATTCATTCTGTCCTCTCTAATATGGCCAAGTCTGAGGTGCCACAAATATCTTTGGTTTATCTCATCTCTAGATCTTTTGGATCCTTTGGCACTCACATCTTGCTCGGTAACATTCACAGATACATCCATATGTAAATGATAGAGACTGTCAATCATGAAACACGTGCGACTATTTTATTTTCAATAATAGAACAGCAGTCTTGTCAAATGTAAAAATATGACCTTCCTGTGCTAGACATGAAACAGAAATCAAATTTCTGCTAGCAACAGGTACATAATAGCAGTCTCTAAGTATTAAACTAAATCCAGACGGTAGTCGTAGATTGTAGGTGCCCACAGCCCACAGCAGCAACTTTTGCCCCGTTGCCAACCGAAGGGTTACCGCACCTTCCGCCAGCCTTCTACTTTCCTTTAGACCCTGCATGGTAGTGCACAAATGAGCACTAGAACTAGAATCTATAACCTAACTAGAAGTAGAAGAAACCGTTAGATTAGTTTCAATTATGAGCAAGTCTATACCTTCTGAAGGTATGTCACCTTCTTGTTCTTCAGGCTCTCGAGGTATGAAGGACAGTTTCTCTTCCAGTGGCCTTCGACATTGCAGTGGAAACATTTTCCTTTGTCGTTAGCCTTTTTCTTTTGAACTTCCTTCTTTAGTTCTTGTCTTTCTTCTGCTTCTTAGCAGGCTTCTTTTTCTTCCAAGTAGACTTTCTCTTGGAACCAGAAGTCAACTCAGCAGCAAGGACATTGCCCCTTGAACCTTTCAAGGCTCCCTCAGCAGTTACCAACATGTTGATTAGTTCAGTCTTAGTGCATTCAATCTTATTCATATGGTAGTTTACTATAAACTGACCAAATGAATCAGGAAGTGACTGTAGGATCAAATCCACTTGTAATTCCTTGTGCATGTCCATACCGAGCTTCTCAAGCTCCTCTAGGTCCTTGATCATGGTCAGACCGTGATCATGGACAGACTGCCCCTCGCGCATCTTCGCTTTGAAGAGCCTCTTGGACACTTCAAAACGAGCTGTGCGACTCTGCTCACCATACAACTCTTGCAGGTGTGCCAGTATGTCCCTAGCAGTCTTTATATTTTATGCTGGCATTGGAGTTCATTAGACATGGATGCCATCATATAGCATTTTACTCTAATGTCATCATCCAACCACTTTTTATGCATTTCACGCTGACATCAGTAGGACGTGCTGGTAGTGTGGGGATATCTGAATCGAGTATGTAGCCTATCTTCTCACAGTCCAAAACTATTTTGAGATTTCTAAGCCAGTCTTTGTAATTGGTTCCGGTCAGTCGGTTGGTCTCAAGAATACGGGTCAAGGGTTTGAAGCCGACATTGTATCTGCAGAGAGTAAAGATTCTAGTTAGACTTTTGTACTTGATCCTAATCTGTTCTAAGGTCTTTTAGAACAATGTAACTCCCACTATTTTCTCGAATCCCTCACACTCCCCTGGTAGGGAAACGGAATCCCACACGACTAGGGTTTCTAGTGGGTACTGCGGTCCCACCAATTTACTGCCACCTCACCTAACAGTTATTGGTGACACATAGATGGATGAGTGTACAACTCTTGTACAATGCTTCTCAAGCATGTTGCAGTGTAACTTGGTCTCTAAGCCATGAAGACCTCACCTAATAGTTATTGGTCCCATTTCTTAGTTAAGTCAGACCCACCGTATAACCGTAGGAATAAAGTCGTCATTGGGTCCTCACCTAACAGTTATTGGTGCCCAACCCCACCTTTACCCTAAACATCTCATGTCTATAGAGAGGTCCAGCCCCCCGATGCAACTTGACCACTGTGTCCAGCCGAGACAAATCACATCAGAAAGGCCTTAGCAGCTCTACTACAGTGGAAGACCTATTGACTTAATATTGGTTAATCAGGTCTTAGTGTTTGCAACTTGAGCCTTCATAAGAGGTAATCGAACAATGGCCAGGTAAGCGGGTGGGGAGGCTCCCCTTACTCAGAGAGTAAGGTCCTAATTAAGTAACCACCTTTCATGCTTTCCTAGACACCAATTAGATCAATTAATCTAATATGACTTGCTCATGTCGGTTCACTCTCGACTTGATTGAGGAGGTTTTGATTTAGGTCTCAATTGGGTTTGCTACATCACATGTAAACCTATCTACCCGACTCGCATTCACATCTCATGCAAACGGCACATCACAGGCAGTTATAATCGCAGCATCAAATAAAGTTAAACTTTAAATAGGTGATGATCATGGATTCTAATTAGGTCGTATTACAAGCACATGCACATCAATCGATCAACTGGTCTTCAACTCTTGAATTGGTTCTAAGCCTCCTTGATTCGATCCTTGATCAACTCTTGATCCCATTGCCATCAACCGCTTAGATCACCTTTCATCTCATGCTTTTGCTTCAACTTGATCGTTGATGTACATCACATCACAGAAATACAACCAGATGTAAAATAAAAATAAAAATAAATTACATCTCCTTTTAGGAGGCACGCAGGCCTCTCAAAAATCAAATAAGATGCATGCAAGCATCTGAAAATTACATGACATCGCAGATCACATCGCAGGTCATTACATTTGATACCAAAAGGGTTTGAATCCTATGATCATCACCGTATGCAACAATTATAATTTTCAGATCTGAAAACTAACTGATTATATCATGACATAGGTCGCTGATCATGCTAATCATGATTCTAAACTTTGTAATCCCATTAACAATGCAATTAGAATCATCTTTTTTATCACATAAAAATCAGCATGCAAAAATCAGCACCCCTGAAAAATCTGCATGCAGAATTTTTCAGCATGCATGATCATTCAATTTTCAGACTAATAAGCCTTTAGATATTTAATTCTTACCTTAATCTACGAAGCCTAGGCTCTGATACCACTGTTGGGAACCGCCCATGCCGCTGATATTTCAAAACTTAAATCAGATGGCAGCGGAATCGGCATGCACGGGTTCGACGTTCATCGCATGAACGTTGTTTCGAGACCTTTCGTAATTAGGTAAGAATTAAAACTTTTAAACTAATAGGAAGATCAATCTTCACCTTGCGCGGGTAGATGATCACCGCAAATCTGAATTCGTGGTTTTGGAAGAGGGTTCGCTTGAAGCCGTTCAAAGTCCGGCCTCTACGGGTATCCACACGAAGCAGGATCCGATCCAAGCTTTCTATCTCACCGGGGTGCTAGCTCCCTTGCAGAGATAGTTTTGATGGCTGATGTCCTCCCTCTCAATCAACTCTTGATTGTGCTTAGAAGGAGGAAGAGAAGGATGAAGAAGAGGAAGAAGATGATCCCTACGCAGCCTTCTCTTGTTCCTTGTGTTGGATGAAGGAAGGGAAGGGAAGGAGGCCGCCAACACTTGGAGAGCTTTTCCCTTGCTTGCGGCTGAGAACACAAGGAAAGGAGAGGGGCCACGGCTTGGAGGAAGAGAGGTTTCAATGCCTAGGGTGCCGGCCTCATAGTCCTCTTATAGCCATCAAGGGCTCCTCCAAAGTGGGGCCCTAGATAACTTTCCAAAGAGAGAAGGGGGGCGCCGGCCCTCTCTTCATGCCGCACACAAGGAGAGGAGGAGGGCGTGATCCCTCCTTCTTGTGATGCCCTAATCCTCTTCCAAAGAGGATTGGTGCCTCTCTTATGGTTTAATCCCAATCCAATTAGGATTAGCCAATTGGGTTCAATCTATGCTAGTCCTAATCCAACTAGGACTTGAATGAACCATGACTCAATTGAACTCTTCAATCCTAATCCAATTAGGAGTCATGTTGATTCATTAGATTATTAATTAATTTAGACTTAAGAAATCCTAATCCAATTAGGATTTGTTTAATTTTAGTCCTAATCCAATTAGGACTCTATTTGAATCCGAAGTCCTAATCTAATTAGGATTTCTAGGAATCCTACTCCAAGTAGGAATCCTATTTTAATTCAAATTCCTAATCTCATTAGGATTGTAGGAATCCTATTCCAAGTAGGAATCCCAGTCCTACTCCAACTAGGATTCTCAGTTCTAATCCAATTAGGATTCTAGGAATCCTACCCGAAGTAGGACTCTTGTTTCAAGTCCAATTAATTAATTCCCTTGGTTCCTTCTTCAACTTCTTTATCAATCAAATTGATTACTTGTGATTCTTAATCACGATTTCAACCATCGGATCGGTCAATACTTCTAGTGTGTGTGACCCCATAGGTTCTATTCTGACTGGTAGTGAGATATATTGTGATCTCTATCTCAATATCATTGAAAACTCCTTTCAATGGGTTGGAACGATTCCAACTCAACTCATTAGGGTTTATCGATCATCGAGATAATCCCTGTGAGTCCCACCATCCACCAGTGACACCTAGCAGCATGTAGTGGCTACCCAGCAGAATGGAATGATGAACCTCTAGGTGCAGTTAACATGTGATACAATCCTACTATCGTGGATCCCTACAGGACGGAGGTCATGGACAACTCGTCAAACCCCATCGTCTGTCATATGTCAAGATTTATTCGACTTGAGTTCGATGGTGGAAACTCTTTTTTCACTTTATATTACTGCCCTGGCCAAGGTCTTAGAACTCAGTCTAACAATCACATAGGATCACTCCTCTTCTATCAAGGTCGATAGATTCCTTATAGGTGCATACCCTACTCCTACAGTGAACCTACTGCAGCCAATCTACACTGCATGGACCCATATGGCTAGAGACCATGTATGTGTGCAGTCAAACTACAATAACCTCACTGTGAGTAGCCGAAGCACCGTAGGTCAAAGGACCAGTCACACTACTGCAACATCAAGCAAGTCACTGACGAGTGGATAGACATCCAAGTGACTTCTTGTCTTGGTCACGCTCAGTACCCTTGTTCTCTAACAAGCACCTGCACTATCACTTCAGTGTCCCTACACTGTGGACTCAAGTCTCGTCCATCCAGAAGGAAAGTGATTTGTGCACTGATCGGATCGATCACCGTCCTCGTGATGATCCATTGATCAGGAGCATTTAGAAATTAATCACCAATGATACATGGCTCAATTCTCAACTCTTGAGAATATGTATCATCATCTTATTATTTCTTGGACGATTCATAGACACATAAACATATGAATGAAAAGATGCCTTTTATTTATTCAATAATAAATAGTCAAGTACAAATTATGTCCCTAGAATTAATAATGTGTCAGCCAGATTGGCTTCTAGGGCATACATCTAACAATTGAGAGGGCTGTCCCTAAGCTTCCTTGAGCCGACCCCAGGTAGCCTTGAGCTGACCCCAGTGGAGCCGACCCAAGAGACCATGAGCCGACTCCCACTTCAGAACTCAAAAAAAATATGTCTCTGAAATTCCTGAGAGGGCCGACCCCACATGTAGCGGGGCTGACCCCATTGTAGCATGGGTGTTGACCCCAGAGGAAAGCATGAGTCGACCCATCCCCAAGCCTGAGAAAGTCTGAAAAAAAGCTTCTTGAATTTTTTGAGAGCGGCGGACCCCCAATGTAGCAGGGGGCGACGCCCAGTGTAAGCAAGGGTCAGACCCCCACTGCACGCAGCTGATGGGGGCCGAACGCCAAGAAAAGCTTGAAGGCCGGACCCGCAGAGTTAATGAACAGTGACATGAGCCGACCGCCAAAAAGGCTTGGATCGATCCCAGCGAGATCCGTAAGGCTGACAGTCATAATGGCTAGTTCTGCAAATGTACTTGTTTGAGTCCGTCCAACAGCTAGAGAACAGCTAGTTTCTCCATTCCAAACACCTAGGGAGTGATTCATTATAAAGGTTGGTAAGGAAGTATTTAAGAGGTCCATTTTTTCACCTAGAAAAAAACCATCTTTTTGCTAAAAATCAATAGTGCATTCAAGAGAAAGCAAGTCCAAGTGTTCTTCATCAAGTTGCTTCATTCAAATTCCAAAAGAAGTGGTTGAGCATTCTTCAAGTGCATTCAAGAGCTCTACCAACCCCTGAGAAGTGAAGTAACCTAAGCAAAGAAGAGAAAGAGCATCTTCAAAGCGGATTAATTTTTCTTATATCTTCTTTTAGTGCATACTTGTTTATTTGGCTCATTTAGGGAGCTACAAACTCTTTTCTTTCAATTCCTTCTAAGGTTTGTCGTGAGCCCGTAAAACAAACGGTGTAGGTTGTTGGTGAGCCTGCAAATCAACGTAGGTTATTGGTGATCTCGAAAAATCAAATTGTAAAGACTTTTGATTGTGAGCCGAAAAAAACAATTCAAATGTAATCCACGGGATTATAGTGATTTCCAAGAGAACGATTGGGGAGTGGACGTAGGTGCTGTGCTTAGGAGAGCACCGAACCACTATACTTCTTGTATATTTTGCATTGTGTGCTTTTTAATTCCACTGCACATATATAATAACACAAGCATATTACTACCCATTACATCTATCAACTTAATTAAGGGCTTTAAAAAATTTAGAAAACCCCAATTCACCCCCCTCTTGGGTTGTCAGTTAGTCTCTCGACGACGGGACATGGGAAGATACGGTAAGCCAGATGCTTCGCGAACTACCGTATTTATCTTGGGCAACAAGTTGGTAATCAGAGCAGGTGCTCTATAATTTCTTGCCTTGTGATTTTGACCTAACCGTCAAAGAGCAAAGATCAAACAACTCAAATAGATAGTTTTCTAGGAGAGAAACAATTAATTGATATACCTCCACTATTTAATGGGATAAACTACACACATGGAAAGCACGCCTGTGCATTTTCATTCAAAGCACATGATTACAATTTAAATTTAAAAAAAGTTAAATTGCTGGGAAAATTCCTTTGGTAACCTCTAAACCTTTCTTATTTAAATTAATATTATAGCTTGGAATTTTGTGGTGCATTGTTTGATTTTAATTTCAGCAAAAGTATGAATGCATGCTTGATACACATACACAAATTAATCCGCACATAGTAAGGGCAATCACCCCAACAAGATAAGAGCCGGATTTCATCACCGGACTCCTTGCCCAACTTAGGTGAACTCAATCTCACATAGTTGTCGCTTTAATTAAAAATCAATTAGACGTTGGCTCCTAGGGACATTCGAACTCAATAGGACGAAGATCACCGAAAGTTGCACCCAATTTCGCGTCTGTTGGCTTAGTTGATGTCTAGGCAAGCTTTGTCCCTATAAGGGAGACAGTTCAATCTGTTCGAGGCAAGTGGATTTTAAGTGGGACCTTTGCGAACGCATCGTGGACCCCTCCACTTACCTGGGAGCTTACCTGGTCAACTCGGTTCATTAGACCGGATTGGAGGCTTAGGTGCCCTCTTCAAACCAGTTAGGAGCCTTGTCTAGTGATTTTAGGACAAAGACTAGGATTGATATGCTTTTCTCTTTTATTGCATGCTTGATTGATCGAGTACTAGTGTATGCAAGGTAGTCGTTCTAGAGTACGAAACCTATTACCTTTTGACCCTGAAATAGAACGAACCCTTAGGAACATTCGAGCTAAGATCAAAACATTAGGATCATCCCCACCTCCTGAGATGGCTGAAGAACAACCCAAACTCCTGAGGGAGTACTTTACTCCCACCATTTACACTTCCCCATCTTGCATTCGATTACCTGAAGTAGCAGCTGTACAATATGAAATAAAATCTAGTGTGATCCAAATGCTCCCATCTTTTTATGGGCTCACCAATGAAGACCCATATAAACACCTAGATGAATTCCTTGAGATTTGCACCACTGTCAAGATTCAGAAACTTTACTGATGATGCTCTAAAACTTAGATTATTTTCCTTCTCCCTTAAAGATAGAGCCAAACAATGGCTGAATTCTTTAGAAGCCAACTCGATTCGTTCTTGAGATCAAATGTAACAAGAATTCCTTAAAAAATACTTTTCCATAGGAAGAACGAACCAGTTTAGACGTGCCATTACAAGCTTCTCCCAAACTGAGGGAGAAGAATTTCATGAAACTTGGGAGAGATTTCGAGACCTAATCCGTAAATGCCCTCATCATCAAATACCTAACTGGCAGCTAGTGCAATGTTTCTATGATGGATTGACTGAACGAAACCGTCAGATGATTGATGCTGCATGCGGGGGGACTTTCATGCTTCGAAATAAGCATGAAGCATGGAAACTATTTGAAAATCTTAATGAAAACTCCTTCCACCATGCTTCATGTTCTCGTCAAGCACCCCCGAATTTTCAAAGAAAAGGGGCCATTTGTGAAATAAGTCATTCTATGGACCTGTCTAGCAAGGTAGATGCATTGTCCCATAAGATTGACCAACTAATGATAGGAGGACATGTCGTTAGCTCTTCCCAAGCACAAGTATGTACTATCTGTTCTAGCCCATCGCATCCTATTCATGAGTGCCCCTCAGCACCCCAATTCCCCGAACTCGTGCAAGAACACATCAATGCTGCCCAAACACAGCGCAGACCGGGTACTGACCCATTTTCCAATACATATAACCCGGAGATGGCGAAATCATCCAAACTTTTCTTGGAAGCAGCAAGCTTCGAACACAGGCCCAACCTTATTCCCAAAATTTTCAAAATCCTCAGAATTTTCAAACCCCACAAAATATTCATCCCTACCGTCCCTCGATTCAATTTCAACACACTCCTCCTCCACCCCAAAGAAACACAGCCTTTGAGGAGAAAGTATTGAATGCCCTTCAAGGTTTGGAAACCATTACACAATTGGTGCACTCTCACACGCAATCCATCGCCAAGCTAGGATCCCAAATGGGGCAACTAGCTAATGCACTGAACAAGCGAGAGGAAGGAAAGCTTCCAAGCCAACCACTAAGTAATCCTAGGGGACAATATATGGCTCAAGAAAATCAAGTAAATGCAATTCATCATGAACAAGCCAATGCTTTGACTACCCTAAGGAGTGGACGTGTAGTAGACAATAAGATTGGGAGGACAACAATAAGGAAGGTGAAGAAGAGGATAAAAATGTGTCAAATAAAAATCTAAAATCTTCTTCTTCTTCTTCAGCTAGTCCACCTTCTGCCAAAACTCATATCCCAAAGGCCCCATTTCCTGAAGCTCTTAATTCACCCTCTCCCTTTGGCAAAAAAGGAACTTCACTAGAGGAAATGATGGAGGTTTTCAAACAAGTGAAAATCAACCTTCCGCTTCTTGATGCTATTAGACAAGTTCCCTCCTATGCCAAATTTCTTAAAGACCTTTGTACACAAAAGCGAAAATCTAGGACACATGTGCCCAAAAGGTCTTCCTAACTGAGCAAGTGAGTTCTATTCTCCAACACAACACCCCTCCGAAATTCAAAGATCCTGGTGCTCCCACCATCTCCTGTGTCTTAGGAAATAATTTCATTGATCGAGCACTCTTAGATCTAGGGGCAAGTGTCAACCTTTTACCTTATTTAGTTTATGAAAAACTTGGATTAGGTGAGTTAAAACTAACCTCGGTATCTCTTCAATTGGCTGATCGATCTGTAAAAACACCACGTGGGATAATTGAAGATGTTCTTGTCAAGGTAGACAAATTCTATTTTCCAGTAGATTTCATCGTCCTTGAATGGAACATGAACCTAATCCTAAGAAACAAATCCCCGTGATCCTTGGGCGCCCCTTTTTAGCAACAGCCAATGCATGCATCAATTGTAGAATGGGGGTAATGAACATATCATTTGGGAACATGAAGGTAAAATTAAATGTGTTCAATGCGGACGACCAACCCACGAGGAAAGTTGAGTGTTTTATGATAGACAAAATAGATGAACTCATAGAAGAAGATGCAAAAACTACCTCACTGTGTCTGGCTGAAGACAATAAACTTAGCACTTGTTGGGAGGCAACCCAATTCTCTTAGATTTTTTTTAACATTGAGGACAATGTTAGGTTTAGGTTTGGGGGTATTCATCTTGATTTTCATTCAAAAAAAAAAATTTGTGTACATAAAATAATAAAAAATTTTAAATAAAAAAAGTTTTTATTTTTAAAAACCTCATTTCTATACATTAATGCGAGAATGCTAAACACACAAGGTATATAAAATCTAAAAAGCCCAATGACTAGTTGGAAGTAATACAAATTTAAGTTCTTTTAATTAAGTCTCTCTTAGGGAGTTGTAAGCTAATTAATACTTCGGAATTTTACTACACACTGGCCGACACTTCTAAGGTCTAGGCTCGACATTATATTGATAGTATAGTAGCAACCTTGGACCCTGATGAATCATACTTATCTAATCCAAAAAAAAAAAATCATCAATAATAATGGATTTAGTCAGGAACATCGAAAAAGGCTACCTATTGTCAAAGGTCAAGTGGGCTTGTGATGAGAACTCCGAGCATAAGTCCGTAGGGGAGTCTTGATGCCTGACACCTTGTGCCAACTGGTATGAGAGTTGTCGACTGATTGCTCGTTATACGGAGAAATCACCACAAGAGTAAAAGTGCACAATTTATATGTCTTTATAAAAAAAAAAAACTCTGTATTGAACTTGAAAAAGACAATAGTGTGAAAGCCGTCGTTGTAAAAATTCGAGTAAACTGGAATATTACAGATAAAGCCCGTGAGGTACTAAAGTAAACATCCACAACTCTCGAAATCCTGTAGATAAGATGATTTTGAATCAGTGAGCAGGTTCTTTCGACCAATCCTTGGAAACTACTAGTATTAGCAATATTTTGGAGATCCCGAACCCTTAGCTTGTATACGGTCCAGATTTCACCGAGCATTCCAGTATAAATGAGTCTTACAACTTCCTAAACGGAAACTTAATGACTTTAACTTAAATTGCATACTAACCTAGAATTTAGGCTGTAGTAAATAAAACCGTGTGTGCTTTGAAATTCTTATCATTTATGTATCTTAAATTAGATTTAAAAAAAAAGAAAAAGAAAAAAAAATTTCATAACAATAATGATTTATTTTAATATTGAAGTTTGTGGGTATCTTCACTGGAAACCCTCACGAGACTATAACTCGTCCACTAGGGTAACCTAGGGGTTTAAAGCCTTGTTGCATATGGTAAATGCAATCGCGATGCCTGCGAAAGTGAGTTAGAGCTTTTCTTTTTTTTTATTTTGCTCGAGGACTAGCAAAACATAGGTTTGGGGGTATGATAAGTGCTTAATAATTCATAATTTAGCTATCTTTCCATAGCACTTATCAATGTTCTTAAACTAATAAATACGTATTTTACCATGAAATTGAATGATCATTGAAATAAATTTAAAATATGGTAAAAAGTAAATAATTCTTTTCTTGAATCAGACTCTGAACTTGTCTCTCTCTTGTTTGCAATCTTTCATGAAAATTACAGAAAAACATATAAGGAAGAGATTATGTTAACCCGGTTTGGTAAACTGATAGAGTTGTAATCAAGCTAAGGTTATAATTAAATGAGTTTTGGTTCCTAATTAGATTGAAAGCTTTAATTAATTATTTTTGTATGAGGAAAATGTTTGATTAATTTTATTAAATCACGATCCTGTTTTTAGTTTTGTCGAGTCCGGTCTGAAGCAGTTTAGCAAGAATTGAATTTAAATAACATTGGGCTCGAGACCAAGTTCAAGCAAATTAAAGATCATAACCTACCTCAAATCCAAAGCCAATTTCCAAACCAATCCTATTCCTTTTCCGCGACCACTATCCAAGCAATCCAACGGTTCAGAAACTCCCGTCTCCGCATTGTTGGGAACCCGCCCATGCCGCTGATATTTCAAAAATTTTCAGATGGCAGCGGAATCGGCATGCGCGAGTTCGACGTTCATCGCATGAACGTTGTTTCGAGACCTTTCGTAATTAGGTAAGAATTAAAACTTTTAAAACTAATAGGAAGATCAAATCTTCACCTTGCGCGGGTAGATGATCACCGCGAATCTGAATTCATGGTTTTAGGAAGAGGGTTCGCTTGAAGCCGTTCAAACGTCCGGCCTCTACGGGTATCCACACGAAGTAGAGAACCGATCAAAGCTTTCTTGTCTTCCCGGGGTGCTAGCTCCCTTGCAAAGACTCCTTTGATGGCTGATCTCTTCTCTTTCTTTCAACTCTTGAAAGTGCTTGAGAGGAGGAAGAAGAAGGATGAAGAAGAGGAAGTAGATGAACCCCTGCACAGCCATCTTTCTGTTGCTTGCGCTGGATGAAGAAAAGGAAGAGGAGGAGGCCGCCAACACTTGGAGGTTTCTTCCTTGCTTGCGGCTGCAACTAAGAGGGAGGAAGAGGGTGGCCACGGCACAAGAGGAAGAGGGCTCCAATGCTTAGGGCGCCGGCCTCATGGTGCTTCTTATAGCTATCAAGGGCTCCTCCAAAGTTGGAGCCCTAGATAACTTTCCAAAGAAAGAAGGGGGCGCCGGCCCTAGCTCCTCTCTTCTTGTCGCCCCAAGCAATTGGAGAGGGGCTGATGCCCCTCTTAGTTGGTTAACCTAATCCTCTTCCAAAGAGGATTAGGTGCCTCTCTCATGGTTTCATCCTAATCTAATTAGGATTAGCCAATTTGGGTTCAATCTATGCTAGTCCCAATCTAATTAGGACTTGAATGGATCATGACTCAATTGAACTCTTCAATCCTAATCCAATTAGGAGTCATGTTGATTCATTAGATTAATAATTAATTTAGACTTAAGGAATCCTAATCCAATTAGGATTTGTTTAATTTTAGTCCTAATCCAATTAGGACTTTATTTGAATTCGAAGTCCTAATCCAATTAGGATTTCTAGGAATCCTACTCCAAGTAGGAATCCAATTTTAATTCAAAGTTCCTAATCTCATTAGGATTGTAGGAATCCTATTCCAAGTAGGAATCCCAGTCCTACTCCAACTAGGATTTCCAGTCCTAATCCAATTAGGACTCTAGGAATCCTACCCAAAGTAGGATTCTTGTTTCAAGTCCAATTAATTAATTCCCTTTCCTTCTTCAACTTCTTATCAATCAAATTGATTACTTGTGATTCCTAATCACGATTTCAACCATCGGATCGGTCAATACTTCTAGTGTGTGTGACCCCATAGGTTCTACTCTGACTGGTAGTGAGATATATTGTGATCTCTATCTCAATATCATTGAAAACTCCTTTCAATGGGTTGGAACGATTCCAACTCAACTCATTAGGGTTTATCGATCATCAAGATAATCCCTATGAGTCCCACCATCCACCAGTGACACCTAGCAGCATGTAGTGGCTACCCAGCAGAATGGAATGATGAACCTCTAGGTGCAGTTGTGATGTGATACAGTCCCTACTATCGTGGATCCCTACAGGACGGAGGTCATGGATAACTCGTCAAACCCCTTCGTCTGTCATATGTCAAGATTTATTCGACTCGAGTTCGATAGTGGAAAACTCTTTCTCCACTTTATATTACTGCCCTGGCCAAGGTCTTAGAACTCAGTCTAACAAATCACATAGGATCACTCCTCTTCTACAAGGTCGATAGATTCCATATAGGTGCATACCCTACTCCTACAGTGAACCTACTGCAGCCAATCTACACTGCATGGACCCATATGGCTAGAGACCATGTATGTGTGTAGTCAAACTACAATAACCTCACTGTGAGTAGCCGAAGCACCGCAGGTCAAAGGACCAGTTACACTACTGCAACATCAAGCAAGTCACTGACGAGTGGATAGACATCCAAGTGACTTCTTGTCTTGGTCACGCTCAGTACCCTTGTTCTCTAACAAGCACCTGCACTATCACTTCAGTGTCCCTACACTGTGGACGGAAGTCACGTCCATCCAGAAGGAAAGTGATCTGTGCACTGATCGGATCGATCACCGTCCTCGTGATGATCCATTGATCAGGAGCATTTAGAAATTAATCACCAATGATACATGGCTTAAATTCTCAACTCTTGAGAATATGTATCATCATCTTATTAATTTCTTGGACGATTCATAGACACATAAACAATATGAATGAAAAGATGCCTTTTATTTATTCAATAATAAATAGTCAAGTACAAAATTATGTCCCTAGAATCAACAAATGTGTCAGCCAAATTGGCTTCTAGGGCATACATCTAACAATCTCCCACTTGCACTAAAGCCAATTGGTCATATATCTTAGGCCCATCTTCTCAAGGTGGGCTTCAGTCTTTTTCTGACTCAGCTGCTTAGTGAACGGGTCTGCCACGTTATCCGCGGAGTCTACTCTCTGCACCTCTACATCATAGTCGCGTATGAAATGGAAGCGCCGCTCTATGTGCTTGGACTTCTGATGAGACCATGGCTCCATAGCTAGTTCTATGGTGCCAATGTTATCGCAGTAAAGTGTTATGGCATCTAATGACATTACACCTAACTCTGCAATTAACTTTTAATCAGAAGGTTTCCACTGCATCCTTAGATACGGCTTAAGATTCAGCTTCTAAGGTAGAATCTATAATGATCGGTTGTTTGGAACTCTTCCAATTTACTGATCCACAATTGCACATATTCTGATGTAGACTTTCTATCATCAATATGTGTGCATCCTTCTACCTTCAACTCTGATCTTTTCCCAAAGACCAAGAACATGTCCCTAGTTCTTCTCAAGTACTTAAGACTGTTCTTCACAGCTATCCAGTGCTTCTTGCCTGGATCCGACTGATATCTGCTTGTGACACTCACAGCAAGAGCTATATCAGGTCGTGTACACAGCATGGCATATATGAGGCTTCCTATTGCCGATGCATAGGGAATCTTGCTCATGCGTTGAATCTCTTCAGATGTGTTGGGGCACATCTTCTTGGAGAGATGAATTCCATGCCTTAGGGGTAAGAGACCCCTCTTGGAGTTTTCCATGCTGAACCTCTTCAGCACCTCCTCTATGTACATCTTCTGTGAAAGGCCAAGCATCCTTTTAGATCTATCTCTATAGACCTTTATTCCCAAAATATAGGATGCTTCCCCAAGGTCTTTCATGGAGAATTCTTTTGACAACCAGACCTTGACCGAGGTTAGCATGGGAATGTCATTCCCAATCAGGAGAATGTCATCTACGTACAATACGAGAAAAATGACAGCACTCCCACTAACCTTTTTATAAACACACGGTTCCTTTTCGTTTTTGATGAAATCAAACGTTTTGATTGCATCATCGAAACGAGTGTTCCAACTCCGAGATGCTTGCTTTAGTCCATAGATGGACCTTTGCAGCTTGCAGACCTTGTGATCTCCATCACTGGAAGTGAAACCCAAAGGCTGTTCCATATAGATATCTTCATCAAGATATCCATTCAGGAAAGCAGTTTTCACATCCATCTGCCAGATTTCATAATCATGAAATGCTGCAATGGCAAGCAATGTCCGGATGGATTTTAGCATGGCTACAGGTGAAAAGGTTTCCTGATAGTCAATGCCTTCGCGCTGACTATACCCTTTCGCCACAAGCCTTGCCTTATAGGTCTCTACCTCTCCATCCGAACCTATCTTTCTTTTGTAGATCCATTTGCATCCAATAGGTACAATACCTTCTGGTGGGTCTACTAAGGTCCAGACTTGGTTGGAATGCATGGAGTCTATCTCTGACTTCATAGCTTCCAGCCATTTCTCGGAATCGATATCAGATATCGCCTCGTTGTAGGTTTTGGGATCCTGTATGTGATCCCTATCTCCCACTAGGAACATTTCCTCGGTATCCTCTTCTAGTATACCTAAGTATCTCTCGGGAGGATGGGAGACCCTACTAGATCTATGAGGTGGTTGAGAGACATCGTGTACTGGCTCTTTATGAATGGGTTCTATAGGATCCATGACTCGTTGCTTTTCAGAGACTTTCTCTTCAAGCTCAATTTTCCTCCCACTGCCTCTATCAAGGATAAACTGATTTTCCAAAAAGATGGCATGACGGCTCACAAACACATTGTGATCCTCTGAGACGTAAAAATTGTATCCTAATGACTCTTTAGGATATCCTATAAAACGAGCACTTATGGTCCTAGCCTCTAACTTGTCCGCCTGTAGTCTCTTGACGTGGGCTGGACATCCCCAAATCTTGAGATGACCCAGACTTGGTTTCTTACCATGCCATATCTCATACGGTGTGGTAGGAACGGATTTAGAGGGAACTCTATTCAATAAATAAATCGCTGTGAGTAAGGCATCTCCCCAAAGGAACATAGGTAAATCAGTGAAGCTCATCATGGACCTGACCATGTCCAACAGGGTCCGATTTCTCCTCTCTGACACCCCGTTGAGTTGAGGTGTACCCGGAGGTGTCCATTGTGAGACTATGCCGTTTTCTTTGAGATAGTCCCGGAATTCTCCACTAAGGTATTCTCCTCCTCGATCTGATCGAAGAGCCTTAAGAGGTTTTCCAGTTTGTTTTTCTACTTCATTCTTGAACTCTTTGAACTTTTCAAAAGACTCAGACTTGTGTCTCATAAGATACACATACCCATACCGTGAATAATCATCAGTAAAGGTAATGAAGTAAGAATAACGTCCCCTGGCTAGCACATCGAATGGGCCACATACATCTGTATGTACTAGGGTAAGTATTTCAGTGGTCCTCTCCCCATGTCCTACAAAGGGCAGTCTAGCCATTTTTCCTTGAAGACAGGACTCGCAAACTGGATATGACTCGGAAGTCAATGAGCCTAAAAGCCCATCTTTATCCATTTTGTTCATTCTGTCTTCTCCAATATGGCCAAGTCTGAAGTGCCACAAATATCTTTGGTTTATCTCATCTCTGGATCTTTTGGATCCTTTGGCACTCACTTCTTGCTCGGTAACATTCACAGATACATCCATATGTAAATGATAGAGACTGTCAATCATAAAACCACGTGCTACTATTTTATTTCTCAAATAAATAGAACAGCAGTCTTTGTCAAATGTAAAAACATGACCTTCCTGTGCTAGACATGAAACAGAAATCAAATTTCTGCTAGCAACAGGTACATAATAGCAGTCTCTAAGTACTAAACTAAATCCAGACGGTAGTCGCAGATGGTAGGTGCCCACAGCCACAGCAGCAACTTTTGCCCCGTTGCCAACCCGAAGGGTTACCGCACCTTCCGCCAGCCTTCTACTTTCCTTTAGACCCTGCATGGTAGTGCACAAATGAGCACTAGAACCAGAATCTATAACCCAACTAGAAGTAGAAGAAACCGTTAGATTAGTTTCAATAATGAGCAAGTCTATACCTTCTGAAGGTGTGTCACCTTTCTTGTTCTTCAGGCTCTCGAGGTATGAAGGACAGTTTCTCTTCCAGTGGCCTTCGACATTGCAGTGGAAACATTTTCCTTTGTCGTTAGCCTTTTTCTTTTGAACTTCCTTCTTTGGCTTCTTGTCTTTCTTCTGCTTCTTTGCAGGCTTCTTTTTCTTCCAAGTAGACTTTCTCTTGGAACCAGAAGTCAACTCAACAGCAAGGACATTGCCCCTTGAACCTTTCAAGGCTCCCTCAGCAGTTACCAACATGTTGATTAGTTCAGTCTTAGTGCATTCAATCTTATTCATGTGGTAGTTTACTATAAACTAACCAAATAAATCAGGAAGTGATTGTAGGATCAAATCCACTTGTAATTCCTTGTGCATGTCCATACCGAGCTTCTCAAGCTCCTCTAGGTCCTTGATCATGGTCAGACCGTGATCATGGACAGACTGCCCTTCGCGCATCTTCGCTTTGAAAAGCCTCTTGGACACTTCAAAACGAGCTGTGCGACTCTGCTCACCATACAACTCTTGCAGGTGTGCCAGTATGTCCCTAGCAGTCTTTATATTTTCATGCTGGCATTGGAGTTCATTAGACATGGATGCCATCATATAGCATTTTACTCTAATGTCATCATCCAACCACTTTTTATGCATCTCACGCTGAACATCAGTAGGACGTGCTGGTAGTGTGGGGATATCTGAATCGAGTATATAGCCTATTTTCTCACAGTCCAAAACAATTTTGAGATTTCTAAGCCAGTCCTTGTAATTGGTTCCGGTCAGTCGGTTGGTCTCAAGAATACGGGTCAAAGGGTTTGAAGCCGACATTGTATCTGCAGAGAGTAAAGATTCTAGTTAAACTTTTGTACTTAATCCTAATCTGTTCTAAGGTCTTTTAGAACAAATGTAACTCTCACTATTTTCTCGAATTCCTCACACTCCCCTGGTAGGAAAACGAAAATCCCACACGACTAGGGTTTCTAGTGGGTACTGCAGTCCCACCGATTTACATGCCACCTCACCTAACAGTTATTGGTGACACATAGATGGATGAGTGTACAACTCTTGTACAATGCTTCTCAAGCATGTTGCAGTGTAACTTGGTCTCTAAGCCATGAAGACCTCACCTAACAGTTATTGGTCCCATTTCTTAGTTAAGTCAGACCCACCGTATAACCGTAGGAATAAAGTCGTCATTGGGTCCTCACCTAACAGTTATTGGTGCCCAACCCCACCTTTACCCTACAACATCTCATGTCTATAGAGAGGTCCAGCCCCCCAATGCAACTTGACCACTGTGTCCAGCCGAGACAAGTCAACATCAGAAAGGCCTTAGCAGCTCTACTACAGTGGAAGACCTATTGACTTAATATTGGTTAATCAGGTCTTAGTGTTTGCAACTTGAGCCCTTCATAAGAGGTAATCGAACAATTGGCCAGGTAAGCAGGTGGGAGGCTCCCCTTACTCAGAGAGTAAGGTCCTAATTAAGTAACCACCTTTCATGCTTTCCTAGACACCAATTAGATCAATTAATCTAATATGACTTGCTCATGTCGGTTCACTCTCGACTTGATTGAGGAGGTTTTGATTTAGGTCTCAATTGGGTTTGCTACATCACATGTAAACCTATCTACCCGACTCTCATTCACATCACATGCAAACGGCGCATTGCAGGCAGTTATAATCGCGGCAATAATTAAAGCTAAACTTTAACTAGGTGATGATCATGGATTCTAATTAGGTCGTATTACAAGCACATGCACATCAATCGATCAAGTGGTCTTCAACTCTTGAATTGGTTCCAAGCTTCCTTGATTCGATCCTTGATCAACTCTTGATCCCATCGCCATCAACTGCTTAGATCACCTTTCATCTCATGCCTTTGCTTCAACTTGATCGTTGATGTACATCACATCACAGAAATACAACCAGATGTAAAATAAAAATAAAAATAAATTACATCTCCTTTTAGGAGGCACGCAGGCCTCTCAAAATATCAAATAAGATGCATGCAAGCATCTGAAAAATTACATGACATCGCAGATCACATCGCAGGTCATTACATTTGATACCAAAAGGGGTTGAATCCTATGATCATCACCGTATGCAACAATTATAATTTCAGATTTGAAAACTAACTGATTATATCATGACATAGGTCGCTGATCATGCTAATCATGATTCTAAACTTTGTAATCCCATTAACAATGCAATTAGAATCATCTTTTTATCACATAAAAATCAGCATGTAAAAAATCAGCACCCCTAAAAAATCTGCATGCAGAATTTTTCAGCATGCATGATCATTTAATTTTCAGATCTAATATGCCTTTAGATATTTAATTCTTACCTTAATCTACGAAGTCTAGGCTCTGATACCACTGTTGGGAACCCGCCCATGCCGCTGATATTTCAAAAATTTTCAGATGGCAGCGGAATCGGCATGCGCGAGTTCGACGTTCATCGCATGAACGTTGTTTCGAGACCTTTCGTAATTAGGTAAGAATTAAAACTTTTAAAACTAATAGGAAGATCAAATCTTCACCTTGCGCGGGTAGATGATCACCGCGAATCTGAATTCATGGTTTTAGGAAGAGGGTTCGCTTGAAGCCGTTCAAACGTCCGGCCTCTACGGGTATCCACACGAAGTAGAGAACCGATCAAAGCTTTCTTGTCTTCCCGGGGTGCTAGCTCCCTTGCAAAGACTCCTTTGATGGCTGATCTCTTCTCTTTCTTTCAACTCTTGAAAGTGCTTGAGAGGAGGAAGAAGAAGGATGAAGAAGAGGAAGTAGATGAACCCCTGCACAGCCATCTTTCTGTTGCTTGCGCTGGATGAAGAAAAGGAAGAGGAGGAGGCCGCCAACACTTGGAGGTTTCTTCCTTGCTTGCGGCAGCAACTAAGAGGGAGGAAGAGGGTGGCCACGGCACAAGAGGAAGAGGGCTCCAATGCTTAGGGCGCCGGCCTCATGGTGCTTCTTATAGCTATCAAGGGCTCCTCCAAAGTTGGAGCCCTAGATAACTTTCCAAAGAAAGAAGGGGGCGCCGGCCCTAGCTCCTCTCTTCTTGTCGCCCCAAGCAATTGGAGAGGGGCTGATGCCCCTCTTAGTTGGTTAACCTAATCCTCTTCCAAAGAGGATTAGGTGCCTCTCTCATGGTTTCATCCTAATCTAATTAGGATTAGCCAATTTGGGTTCAATCTATGCTAGTCCCAATCTAATTAGGACTTGAATGGATCATGACTCAATTGAACTCTTCAATCCTAATCCAATTAGGAGTCATGTTGATTCATTAGATTAATAATTAATTTAGACTTAAGGAATCCTAATCCAATTAGGATTTGTTTAATTTTAGTCCTAATCCAATTAGGACTTTATTTGAATTCGAAGTCCTAATCCAATTAGGATTTCTAGGAATCCTACTCCAAGTAGGAATCCAATTTTAATTCAAAGTTCCTAATCTCATTAGGATTGTAGGAATCCTATTCCAAGTAGGAATCCCAGTCCTACTCCAACTAGGATTCCCAGTCCTAATCCAATTAGGACTCTAGGAATCCTACCCAAAGTAGGATTCTTGTTTCAAGTCCAATTAATTAATTCCCTTTCCTTCTTCAACTTCTTATCAATCAAATTGATTACTTGTGATTCCTAATCACGATTTCAACCATCGGATCGGTCAATACTTCTAGTGTGTGTGACCCCATAGGTTCTACTCTGACTGGTAGTGAGATATATTGTGATCTCTATCTCAATATCATTGAAAACTCCTTTCAATGGGTTGGAACGATTCCAACTCAACTCATTAGGGTTTATCGATCATCAAGATAATCCCTATGAGTCCCACCATCCACCAGTGACACCTAGCAGCATGTAGTGGCTACCCAGCAGAATGGAATGATGAACCTCTAGGTGCAGTTGTGATGTGATACAGTCCTACTATCGTGGATCCCTACAGGACGGAGGTCATGGATAACTCGTCAAACCCCTTCGTCTATCATATGTCAAGATTTATTCGACTCGAGTTCGATAGTGGAAAACTCTTTCTCCACTTTATATTACTGCCCTGGCCAAGGTCTTAGAACTCAGTCTAACAAATCACATAGGATCACTCCTCTTCTATCAAGGTCGATAGATTCCATATAGGTGCATACCCTACTCCTACAGTGAACCTACTGCAGCCAATCTACACTGCATGGACCCATATGGCTAGAGACCATGTATGTGTGTAGTCAAACTACAATAACCTCACTGTGAGTAGCCGAAGCACCGCAGGTCAAAGGACCAGTCACACTACTGCAACATCAAGCAAGTCACTGACGAGTGGATAGACATCCAAGTGACTTCTTGTCTTGGTCACGCTCAGTACCCTTGTTCTCTAACAAGCACCTGCACTATCACTTCAGTGTCCCTACACTGTGGACTGAAGTCACGTCCATCCAGAAGGAAAGTGATCTGTGCACTGATCGGATCGATCACCGTCCTCGTGATGATCCATTGATCAGGAGCATTTAGAAATTAATCACCAATGATACATGGCTTAAATTCTCAACTCTTGAGAATATGTATCATCATCTTATTAATTTCTTGGACGATTCATAGACACATAAACAATATGAATGAAAAGATGCCTTTTATTTATTCAATAATAAATAGTCAAGTACAAAATTATGTCCCTAGAATCAACAATGTGTCAGCCAAATTGGCTTCTAGGGCATACATCTAACACGCATCACGTTTCCAAACTAAGCAAAATAGAGGAGATCCTTGTTTTAAATTCATATATGCCCATTTTCACGTCAAAATAAACCAAGAAAAATAATTTTTCCCAAAAATTACTGGAATCACTGTTCAGGTGAACAGTATTCCGAGGTAACACTGCTCATATGAACAGTGTTCCATGAAAAACACTGTTCATATGAACAGTGTTACAAAAAAAAAATATAATATATAAGCCACTGTTTATCTTCTTCCTCCCTCCTTGCATCAGGGCCGTCCACCTTCCTCCCGTTGATCCCGCGTCGTGCCCACCGCGTTCATGCCATCTCCTCTTCCGGATTCCTAGCTCCTCCGCCATCAACCACGTGCGGCATCTCCTCTTCCGGATTTCCATCTCCACGCCGTGACCAGCGCCTCCGCACGGCTGCCATTTCGGGCGTCCGAGACAAGCTCCGCATGCTCCCAGCGTATCACGCCATGGATCCGGCCACCTCCTTCTTCCGCTCCTCCCAGCATCGCGTCCCAGCCACTCTCGGAGTCAGCCATCCTTCCGCATCAGGCGTCCGGCGATCTCGCATCCATTCCTTCCACGGTCCAAAGAAAGAAGTCGTCCGGAGCGATCTTCCCAGCCATCCCGCAACCAAATCTCCTCCATGATCAACGCTTCCAGCATCCCGTGAGATCAGGCATGAGCCCAAGCATCTAGCCGTCCCCCTCTTCTGGATTTGAGCCATCCATCCGCGATCTGTCCTCCGCTTCTTCTTCCGCGATGCATCCGGAGCCAGCCATCACGTTGATCCCGCAGCTCCTCCCATCGAGTATCCCGAATTTGCATCCCCACCAGCACGCTCCCAAGGGATCCATCATCGGGTGAGAGGGTCTATATGAAGGAGCCATCGGTAGGAAGGGGGGGGAGAGCTGGGTTGTGAAAGAAACAGGGGAACCCCTGTTTCGGTGAAGAGAAGAAGAGAGGTTCGGTTGGGAGAAAAAGAAAAGAAAAGAAAAGAGGGGGGGGAAAGAGAATAGTTTGTGATATTTTGGGAAGAATGGGAGGTAAAGGCTTTCATTTGAAGATAGAAGGACATCCGGCCACCATGCGCGGCTGAACACCTAGTCTAGGGCTGGATGAAGCCCTAGCAATGTATCAGGGCATTGTAGTTCTTATTTTTATTATTATTTTGGAGCTTGTTTAAATTCTTATTTTCAATGAAATATTCCTTTATGATATTTAAACTTTGAGCATGCTAGTTACTAATCATGTTTGCTAAAGTAGTCTAAGATGATTCATGCCTAGGAAGATGAAGTGTGCTGCATCCTAGATTAGCATACTTAGGTAGACACTTCATGCTACACCGAAAATGGATCTTCCTAACACTCTTTATGTTTTTATTTTAAAAGGCTTGTAGCCAATTTGCATGCCTCTCCAAAAGATAAAAATTAAGAACACAGTCCCTAATGCAATGCTACGCGGTGGATTCCAAACCCTAGATCTATCTACTTTGATAAATTTCAATTCGTACTCATAGATTAATTTAGTTAAATCAAGTTAGCAAATCCTTCTTCTTGATTTATTTTTAAAAGAAAAATAACTTATTCTTCAATCCCTGTGGACCGACACCTATAATCACTATCCTACAGGATACGTACTATTGCGTGGTTTATTTTTGAAATTGAAATAACCGATCAATTTTTGGCGCCGTTGCCGGGGATTGCTAGCATAGTTATTTTTCCTATCATTAAAAAAAATTTAATTAATTAAAAAAAACAAACTTTCAAAATAATATATATATCTAAAATAAAAAAAATATTTTCTATTATTGTAATTTTTTTATCTCCTTTTTCTCTTCTACTAATTTTTTTATTTTACTATTATTATTTTTCTTTTGGTCTTATTTGATCAGGAATCAAATAGGAGATCTGGGCTATCAAAAAGGAATGCTTTAGAGGTTTGCTTATTTCCCCAACAATTTAAATTTTTTTTTAAACAAACATCTAAAGCATTCCTTTTTGATAGCCCAGATCTCCTCTTCGATTCCTGATCAAATAAGACCAAAAAAAATAATAATAATAAAATAAAAAAAATAGTAGAAGAGAAAAAGGAGATAAAAAAATTACAATAATAGAAAATATTTTTTTAGATATATATATTTTTTGAAAGTTTGTTTTTTTTAATTAATTAAATTTTTTTTTAATGATAGGAAAAATAACTATGCTAGCAATCTCTGGCAACGGCGCCAAAAATTGATCGGTTATTTCAATTTTAAAAATAAACCACGCAATAGCACGTATCCTGTAGGATAGTGATTACGGGTGTCGGTCCACAGGGATTGAAGAATAAGTTATTTTTCTTTTAAAAATAAATCAAGAAGAAAGATTTGCTAACTTGATTTAACTAAATTAATCTATGAGTACGAATTGAAATTTATCAAAGTAGATAGATCTAGGGTTTGGAATCCACCGCGTAGCATTGCATTAGAGACTGTGTTCTTAATTTTTATCTTTTGGAGAGGCATGCAAATTGGCTACAAGCCTTTTAAAATAAAAACATAAAGAGTGTTAGGAAGATCCATCTTCGGTGTAGCATGAAGTGTCTACCTAAGTATGCTAATCTAGGATGCAGCACACTTCATCTTCCTAGGCATGAATCATCTTAGACTACTTTAGCAAACATGATTAGTAACTAGCATGCTCAAAGTTTAAATATCATAAAGGAATATTTTATTGAAAATAAGAATTTAAACAAGCTCCAAAATAATAATAAAAATAAGAACTACAATGCCCTGATACATTGCTAGGGCTTCATCCAGCCTTAGACTAGGTGTTCAGCCGCGCATGGTGGCCGGATGTCCTTCCATCTTCAAATGAAAGCCTTTACCTCCCATTCTTCCAAAAATATCACAAACTATTCTCTTTCCCCCCCCTCTTTTCTTTTCTTTTCTTTTTCTCCCAACCGAACCTCTCTTCTTCTCTTCACCGAAACAGGGGCCCCTGTTTCTTTCACAACCCAGCTCTCCCCCCCCTTCCTGCCGATGGCTCCTTCATATAGACCCTCTCACCCGATGATGGATCCCTTGGGAGCGTGCCGGTGGGGATGCAAATCCGGGATACTCGATGGGAGGAGCCGCGGGATCAACGTGATGGCTGGCTCCGGATGCATCGCGGAAGAAGAAGCGGAGGACAGATCGTGGATGTTAGAAGTATGCCCTAGAAGCCAATTTGGCAGACGCATTATTTTATTCTAGGACATAATTTTGTACTTGACTATTTATTATTGAATAAATAAAAGGCATCTTTTTCATTCATGTTCTTATATGTCCATGAATCGTCCAAGGAATTAATAAGATGATGACGCATATTCTCAAGAGTTGAGAATTTGAGGTATGTGTCATTGGTGATTAATTCCTAAATTGCTCCTGATCGATGGATCATCACGAGGATGATGATTGATCCGCTGAGATTAGTGCACATATTGCTTTCTTTGATGGACGAGTCTTGAGTCCATAGTGTAGGGACACTGGAGCAATTGTGCAAGTGCTTGTTAGAGAACAAGGGTACTGAGCGTGACCAACACAAGAAGTCACTTGGATGTCTATCCACTTATCAGTGACTTACTTGATGTTGCAGTAGTGTGACTGGTCCTTTGACCTGCGATGCTTCGGCTACTCACAGTGAGGTTATTGTAGTTTGACTGCACAAATACATGGTCTCTAGCCATATGGGTCCATGCAGTGTAGATTGGCTGCAGTAGGTTCACTGTAGGAGTAGGGTATGCATCTACAAGGAATCTATCGACCTTAATAGATAAGGAGAGATCCTATGTGATTTATAAGACTGAGTTCGTAAGACCTCGGCCGGGGCAGATTGCACAGTGGAGAAAGAGTTCTCCGCTTTCGAACTTAAGTTGAATAAATCTTGACATATGACAGACGAAGGGGTTTGACGAGTTATCCATTACCTCCGTCTTGTAGGGATCCATGATCGAAGGACTGTATCACATGATAACTGCACCTAGAGGTTCATCATTCTATTCTGCTGGGTAGCCACTACATGTTGCTAGGTGTCACTGGTGGATGGTGGGACTCATAGGGCTTATCTTGATGATCGATAAACCCTAATGAGTAGAGTTGGAATCATTCCGACCCATTGAAAGGAGTTTTCAATGATATTGTGATAGAGATCACAATATATCTCACTACCAGTCAGAGTAGAACCTATGGGGTCACATGTTAGCATCCCTCATATGCCATGAAAATTTCGAAATAATTTTCAGATTGCAGCGGAAAAACATATGCGGGATCCGTTCATCGCATGAACGTGTTTTAAAACCTTTCGTTTGTAGATAGATTAGAATTAAATTATTTTAAACTATTTTAAAATCATTAAGAAGATCAGATCTTCACCTTGTGCGGGTAGATGGTCTCCACAAATCTGATTTACGTGGTATTTGATCAAGGCTCAGTGGAAGCCGCACACGCGTCCGGCCTCTACAGGTATCCACACGAAGTACTGACTCGATCGAAGCCTTTGGATCTCACAGGGGTGCTAGCTCCCTTGCAGAGATGGCTATGGATGGCTGAAGTCCTCTCCTTTGAATTAACCTTTGATTGGCTTGAGAGGAGGAAGAAGAAGGAAGTGCCAAGGAAGAAGAAAAACAAGGTTGTATGCAGCCTTTTTCTTTTCCTTGCACTAGAACCAAGAGGAGGAAGAAGAGGATCACGCCAAGCTTCTTTTCTTCCCTTCTCTATTTTTGCTGAGAGGAGGAATGGGAGGGGAGTATTTCTGCCATGATCACCCAGAAAAAAGGATTAGAGGAGGGGCCGAACCCCTCCTCCTTTTAATTCTCCATGGGATAAGGATGAGCTCCTATTTTTTAGGAGCTCACCCTTATCCATTTAATTCGGCAGCAAGGAGGGGGTTTTGCTCCCTTTTTTTACTTCTCACGCAAGCAATCAAGGGGCCTACGCCCCTCCCTCATATCCCCATCAATTGATCACTTAATCAAATTAAGTAGCAAGGTGGTTTGGGTCTAATGCATGAGCCCAATCCTAGTCAAAATAGGATATGTATGAACCCATTCCAATTTCCTCCCAATCCTAATCTAATTAGGACTTAATTGAACCATGACTCTATTGAACTCTTCAATCCTAATCTAATTAGGAGTCATGAAATTAATTAAATTAAATTTAAAATTAATTAGGACTTAAAATAATCCTAATCTAATTAGGACTTATTAAATTTCAGCCCTAAGACAATTAGGACTTTAGAAATCCTATTCCAAATAGGATTCTAATTTAATTTGAAATCCTAATCCAATTAGGACTCCAAGGATCCTACTCCAAGTAGGACTCGTGATCAAGTCCAATTAATTAAATTTAATTAATTTAATTAAATTGCAATTCGATTGCAATTGTTCCTTCTTCTAGCCACTAACTCTTAGCGGGTTTTCATTTATCAATCTAATTGATTATTTGTGATTCCTAATCACATTCAACCATTGGATCGGTCAATACCTCTAATGTGTGTGACCCCATAGGTTCCATTCTGACTGGTAGTGAGATATATTATGATCTCTATCACAATATCATTGAAAACTCCTTTCAATGGGTTGAAACAATTCCAACTCAACTCACCAGGGATTATCGACCATCGAGATGATCCCTGTGAGTCTCACCATCCACCAGTGACACCTAGCAGTATGTAGTGGCCACCCAGCAGAATAGAATGATGAACCTCTAGGTGCAGCAATCGTATGATACAGTCCTTCTATCGTGGATTCCTACAGATCGGAGGTCATGGAAAACTCGTCAAACCCCGTCGTCTGTCATATGTCTAGATTTATTTGACTTGAGTTCGATAGTGAAAAACTCTTTCTCCACTTTATATTTCTGCCCTGGCCAAGGTCTTAGAACTCAGTCTAACAAATCACATAGGATCACTCCTCTTCTATCAAGGTCGATAGATTCCATGTAAGTGCATACCCTACTCCTATAGTGAACTTGCTGCAGCCAATCTACACTACAAGGACCCATATGGCTAGAGACCATGTATACGTGTAGTCAAACTACAATAACCTCACTGTGAGTAGCCGAAGCACCGCAGGTCAAAGGACCAGTCATACTACTGCAACATCAAGCAAGTCACTGACGAGTGGATAGACATCCAAGTGACTTCTTGTCTTGGTCACGCTCAGTACCCTTGTTCTCTAACAAGCACCTGCACTATCACTTCAGTGTCCCTACACTGTGGACTCGAGTCTCGTCCATCCAGAAGAAAAGTGATCTGTGCACTGATCGGATCGATCACCGTCCTTGTGATGATCCATTGATCATGAGCATTTAGAAATTAATCACCAATGATACATGGCTCAAATTTTCAACTCTTGAGAATATGTACCATCATCTTATTAATTCCTTGGACGATTTATAGACACATAAAAAATATGAATGAAAAAGATGCCCATTTATTATTCAATAATAATAAAGTCAAGTACAAATTTATGTCCTAGAAGTAATAATGTGTCCGCCAGATTGGCTTCTAGAGCATACATCTAACATCACACACACTAGAGGCATTGACCGATCCGATGGTTGAATCGTGATTAGGAATCACAAGTAATCAATTCGATTGATAATAAGTTGAAGAAGGAACAAAGGGAATTAATTAATTGGACTTGAAACAAGAGTCCTACTTGGAGTTGGATTCTTGGAGTCCTAATTGGATTAGGACTAGAATTCCTACTTGGACTGGGATTCCGACTTGGACTGGAAATCCTATTTGGAGTAGGACTAGGATTCCTACATGGAGTAGGATTCCTATAATCCTAATGAGATTAGAAGTTTTGAATTAAGTTTGGATTCCTACTTGGAGTAGGATTTCTAGAGTCCTAATCGGATTAGGACTTCGAATTCAAATTGGAGTCCTAATTGGATTAGGACTAGAATTAAATAAATCCTAATGGGATTAGGACTTCTTAAGTCCCAATTAATTATTAATCTAATGAATCAAGATGACTCCTAATTAGATTAGGATTGAAGGGTTCAATTGAGTCATGGCTCATCAAGTTCTAATTGGATTAGGACTTACCTAGATTAAAACCCAAATTGGTTCACCCTTGGTCCAAACCTAATTAGATTAGGACCAAACCAAGAGTGATCTTCCTAGTCCTCCTTAGAGGAGGATTAGGTTAACCATGAAGGAGGGGCACACGCCCCTCCTCCTTTTCCTTGCTTGGTGCGGCAAAGAAGAGGGGCCGGCGCCCCTCTTGGAATTTAATCAAGGAGCTCCGACAAAGTAGGAGCTCCACATGCTATTTAAGAGGAGGTGTGGGGCTGACCTAGGGCATTCATTGAAGCCCTCTCCCTCTCCAATTCGTGGCCCCCTCTCCTCCCCTTTCCTTGGTTCAGCCGAAAGCAAAGGAAGAAAAAGAAAGGTGGCCTCTTCATCCTCCCTTTTTCCTTCCAACGCAGGGAAAAGAAAGAAGGCTGCAGGGGCTTTGATCTTCTTCCTCTCTTCATCCTTCTTCTTTCTCCTCCCAAGCACAATCAAGGGTTGATTAAAAGGGAGGACATCAGCCATCAAAGTTATCTCTGCAAGGGAGCTAGCACCCCGGGGAGATAGAAAGCTTGGATTGGTTCCTGCTTCGTGTGGATACCCGTAGAGGCCGGGCACTTGAACGGCTTCAAGCGAACCTTCATCCAAAAACCACGATCATCATTTTGTGGTGATCATCTACCCGCACAAGGTGAAGATCTGATCTTCTAATATTTTTAAAAAGTTTTTAATCCTTATCTATCTACGAACGGTTTTAAGCAACGTTCATGCGATGAACGGTTGATCCCGCGCATGCCTCTTCCGCTGCATCTGAAATTTTTGAAATTTTTCTGCGGCATGGGCGGGTATTCTAACGGTGGTATCAGAGCAAGGCATCATAAATTAAGGTAAGGATTAATTATTCATAGGCTTATTAGATCTAAAATTTAAATGATTATGCATGCTGAAAATTTTCTGCATGCAGATTTTTTTCTAGGATGCTGATTTTTTGCATGCTGATTTTTATGTGAGAAAAAGATGATTCTAATTGCATTGTTAATGGGATTACAAAGTTTAGAATCATGATTAGCATGATCAGCAACCTATGTCATGAGATAATCAATTAGATTTCAGATCTGAAAATTATAATTGTTGCATGTGGTGATGATCATTAGGATTCAAACCCTTTTGGTATCAATTGTAATGACCTGCGATGTGATCTGTAATGTCATGTAATTTTTCAGATGCTTGCATGCATCTTATTTGATGTTTTGAGAGGCCTGCGTGCCTCCTAAAAGGGGATGTAATTTATTATTATTTTTATTTTACATCTGGTTGTATTTCTGTGATGTGATGTACGTCAACGATCAAGTTGAAGACAAGGCATGAGATGAACGGCGATCCAAGTGGTTGATGGCGATGGGATCAAGAGTTGATCAAGGATCGAGTCAAGAAGGCTTGGAACCAATTCAAAAGTTGAAGATCAGTTGATCGATTGACGTGCATGTGCTTGTAATACGACCTAATTAGAATCCATGATCATCACCTATTTAAAGTTTAGCTTTATTTGATGCTGCGATTATAACTGCCTGTGATGTGCCATTTGCATGTGATGTGAATGAGAGTCGGGTAGATAGGTTTACATGTGATGTAGCAAACCCAATGAAACCTAAATTAAAACCTCCTCAATCAAGTCGAGAGTGAACCAACAAGAGTGAGTCATATTAGATCAATTGATCTAATTGGTGTCTAGAAAAGCATGAAAGGTGGTTACTTAATTAGGACCTTACTCTCTGAGTAAGGGGAGCCTCCCACCTGCTTACCTGGCCAATTGTTCGATTACCTCTTATGAAGAGCTCAAGTTGCAAACACTAAGACCTGATTAACCAATATTAAGTTAATAGGTCTTCCACTGTAGTAGAGCTGCTAAGGTCTTTCTGATGTTGATTTGTCTCGGCTGGATACAGTGGGCAAGTTGCATCGGGGGGCTGGACCTCTCTATAGACATGAGATGTTGTAGGGTAAAGGTGGGGTTGGGCACCAATAACTGTTAGGTGAGGACCCAATGACGACTTTATTCCTATGGTTATACGGTGGGTCTGACTTAACTAAGAAATGGGACCAATAACTGTTAGGTGAGGTCTTCATGGCTTAGAGACCAAGTTGCACTGCAACATGCTTGAGAAGCATTGTACAAGAGTTGTACACTCATCCATCTATGTGTCACCAATAACTATTAGGTGAGGTGCCATGTAGATTGGTGAGACCGCAGTACCTACTAGAAATCCTAGTCGCGTAGGATTTCCGTTTTCCTACCAAGGGAGTGTGAGAAATTTGAGAAAATAGTGGGAGGTACATTTATTCTAAAAGACCCTAGAACAAATAAGGATCAAGTACAAAATTCTAACTAGAATCTTTACTCTATGAGGATTATAATGTCAGCTTCCAGATTTTTAACTCATATCCTATAGAACAACTGTTTGACCAAACCCAATTATAAAGACTGGCTCAGCAAATTTCAAAATAGTTTTTGTTACGGGGGAACTTAGCCACCATGCCCCACGTGACCGGCACGCGCGCCCAGGAAGACTACGGCTGCCCCTTGATCCAGCAATCCGACCTCGGGTCGGATATCTTCGGCTCCGCAGCCCGACCCCGAGTAGGCTGCCCCTTGATCCAGCAATCCGACCTCGGGTCGGATATCTTCGGCTCCACAGCCCGACCCCGAGTCGGCTGCCCCCTTGATCCAGCAATCCGACCCCGAGTCGGCAATCTCTCGACAACAACAGACTGTTCCTCTGAGGCACGCCGCGGCCCCCTGCTCCACTACTCCCTGCAACGGCCGTATCCGGCGCTGCCCCACAATCCCCTGTAACAGCCGTACAAAGCGGAGCTCCACTATGCCCTGCCATGGCTGTACCCAGCGCTGCCCCACGATGCCCTGTAACGGCCATGTCAGTGGCAGCCCCATCGTGCCACACGATGACGAATCCTCGAAAAAACCCCCCAGCCTGATATATATGAGGCTGGGGGGGAAGGGGGAGGGTAAGATATATCTTCCAGAGTATCATCTCACCTGCTACCTTCTCCTTCTCCTTCTCCTTCGATCTCCTCTGACTTGATCGTCGGAGGGCCCCCATTACCCCGGTGGTGGTGCGAGGCTTGCTTGCAGGTTTCATGGCGGAGGGCGGAGCGCAACCAAAGCAACTCAAAGGGAACCCCGTTCACACCGCTGTGCCAATCGTTCTCGGTTTGGACCACCAGCAACAGTTGGCGCTAGAGGAAGGGACGGATCTCAGAGCGATCGTAATGGCACGGCGAGGTGGTCGTGGAGCTTCCAATGCTTCTGGTCGCGGGGCCTCTCGCGCCTCCGGCCGGGAGGCCGCTGCATCTCCAACACACTCTCAGCAACACTCCACCACCCCACCGCCCATTCAGACGGTCGAAGCCGCCCAGTTCGACCAGCTAGCCCAGCAGGTTCGCACCCTCGCGGAGGCGGTGCAGAATCTGCAGGGTGCGATGTCCCAGGCGCCGCAGCGGGCTCAGGAGCCACTGCTCCCTGAGCGCTCGCCTGTCCTCCTCAACCCGCGCTCCTTCCTCTCCCATGGGGAGGAGCGCCGGCGCGAGGAGGATTCTCGAGCACGGTCTATTCTGCCGGAACCTTCCCATCGGAGCTGTGCGGGGTTCGAGAGGCGGGCCCGGGCGCGTTCCCAGACCCCCCAGTCCTCGAGGAACCCGCGCTCCAGTCGGTCCCCCACTTGCCGCTCCTTGTCTCCCACCCATCGGTCGCGCTCCCTGGACCGGCGGGTGGACGATCTCCACCGACAACTCCAGGTCCTGAAGGGCCATTCCAAAGATCCCTTCGCCGACTTAGAGATCTCCTCCCAGCCGGCGCTTGCCTCGAGGATCCTGCGGACCCCAAATCCCCCGGGGTTCAAAATGCCGGCGATCGAGCCCTATGACGGGGCGGCAGACCCGCGGGATCACGTCGAGAGTTTCAGGACCCTTATGCTCCTCCACGGAGCATCAGATCCCCTTCTCTGCAAGGCCTTCCCGGCAACCCTCCGTGGCCCGGCGAGGGCGTGGTTCACCGGGCTGGAGGCTGACTCAATCCGGTCTTTCGACCAGTTCACTCGCCCCTTCATCACTCATTTCGCCGTCAGGAGCCGGCGGCGACTGGTCTCCGACTCCCCCTTTGACGTCCGGCAAAACGAGGGAGAAAGCCTGCGGGATTATCTTACCCGCTTCAACAGGGCTACGCTGGAGGTCCGGAACCTGAGTCAGGAGGTAGCTCTTTCAGCCCTGAAGCGTGGCTTCCGGAAGGGCAGGCTCACCTTCTCCCTGGACAAACGCCTGCCGCGGAGCTTCCCAGAGCTGTTGTCCCGGGCGAACCAGTATGCGGACGCCGAGGAGGCGGCCGCCCACCGGAGCAAGGAGGCTGCCGAGATCCCTCCAAAGCTTGGGAAGAAAAGGCGGAAAGAGGCACGCCAGAGGAGGAGCCCGACGCCCCAGCGTCGGCGCAGAAGCCCGTCGCCGGCGAAGAACCACGGCGCCCCACGCCCTCGTTCTCCGCCCCGACGTTTCAACCGGTACACCCCTCTCCTGACTCCCCGGGCCCAGATCCTTATGGAGATCAAGGGGCGGGAGGACCTCCCGGCCCCGAGACAGATATGAAGGATCCCTGGAAGGAGGCCCTCCCGGGCGTACTGTGAGTACCACCGAGACCACGGCCACGACATAGAGGACTGCTTCCAGCTTCGGGACGAGATCGAGGCTCTTATCCGTCGGGGGCGTCTCGGTCGATATGTGAGCGACCGACGTCCCCCCGCAGACCCGCGTCCGGCCGACCCGGCTCCTCCGGAGCCTCGGGAGCAGAATCGACCCGTTGCGGGCGTGATCCACACTATCACTGGGGGCTGCTCTCGGCCCGTGAGGAACGCAGGGGGCTCGACGGAAGCATCAGGGACGGCCGTCGTAAAGAGGCAGAGGGTCGGCAATGTAATCACCTTTTCTGATGAGGATGTAAAGGGGGTTCAGACTCCCCACGATGACGCCATGGTGATCTCCCTCACTATGGCAAACTATGATGTAAGGCGTGTTCTTGTGGATAGTGGAAGCTCAGCTGATATTTTGTTTTACGAGGCCTTCCAAAAGATGAGCTTGTCCAGACAGTTGTTGCACAAAATGTCCACCCCCCTCATAGGATTCACCGGTGACGCTGTCCCGGCGGAAGGTGTCGTTGAGCTGCCTGTGACTGCGGGCGTCGCACCCGCAGAAGCCACGGTGCGACTCGGGTTCTTGGTCGTCCGTGTTCCCTCGGCCTACAACGCTATCCTCGGGCGACCCGGGCTGAACGCCCTTCGCGCGGTGGTCTCCACGTACCACTTGCTCATGCGGTTCCCCACGGCGGTCGGGATCGGAGAGGTCCGAGGTGACCAACCGACCGCACGGCAATGTTTTCTAGCAACCCTCAAAGGGAAGAAGCCCGTGGAAGCCCTAAGCGTCGAGTCCCTTGATGCCAGAGACGAGGTGGCCTTGCGGCAGGGGGAGCCGGCCGAGAGTGTGGTCGAAGTCCCCCTCGAGGAAGGCCGCCCCGACCGGGCGGTCCGGGTCGGCGCCAATCTCGATCCGGGAGCTCGGGCCCGGTTGGTGGAATTCCTCCGAGCCAATACCGATGTATTTGCCTGGTCGGCGGCCGATGTACCTGGGATCGACCCGGAGGTCATTTCTCACGCCCTCAACGTCGACCCGACCCACCGACCAATAAAGCAGAAGAAGAGACACTGTGCCCCGGGTCGGGTCCGGGTGGTCGACCAGGAGGTAGACAAGCTCTTGGAGGCAGGATTCATAAGGGAGGTAAGCTACCCCGAGTGGCTGGCAAATGTTGTACTTGTCCGGAAGGCGAGCGGGAAGTGGAGGATGTGCGTCGACTATACCGACCTGAACAAGGCGTGCCCTAAGGATAGCTTTTCCGCTTCCGCGAATAGACCAAACTGGTCGACGCGACTTTCGGATATCAGCTGCTGTCTTTCATGGACGCCTTCTCCGGTTACAACCAGATAATGATGGCCCCACAGGACGAGGAGAAAACTGCCTTTATAACAGACCGGGGGCTGTACTGCTACAGGTAATGCCCTTCGGTCTGAAGAATGCTGGCGCCACTTACCAGCGCCTCGTCAACAAAATCTTCAAAGAGCAAATCGGCCGGAATATGGAGGTGTACGTGGACGATATGCTGGTGAAGAGCCGCCATGCAGACCAGCACATCGCGGATTTGGAGGAGACTTTCACCACCTTGCGGAAGTTTCGCATGAAGCTGAACCCAGCGAAGTGCGCCTTCGCGCTTCGGCCGGGAGGTTTCCTCGGTTTCATTGTCAACCAGCGGGGTATCGAAGCCAACCCGGACAAAATCAAGGCCATCCAAGGTATGTCCCCTCCGACCAAAGTAAAGGAGGTTCAGGAGCTCGCTGGAAGGGTCGCCGCGCTTGGACGATTTGTGGCAAAATCGGCCCGAACGCTGCCAACCATTCTTCAAGGTGTTAAAACGCCCGAAAGACTTCCTCTGGACGGCCGAATGTCAAGCAGCATTCGACCAGCTCAAGGAATACCTGGCGTCTCTCCCCTACTGTCCAAGCCGCAAGAAGGGGAGATGCTCTACCTCTATCTGGCGGTCTCCCCAACCGCGGTCAGTGCGGTGCTGGTTCGGGAAGAGGGCAAAGCTCCAGAAGCCCGTTGTACTACATCAGCCGGGTCCTACGGGGATGCCGAGATGCGGTATACGAAGGCTGAGAAGATCACCTTCGCGCTGCTGACCGCGACCAGGAGACTCCACCCCTATTTCCAGGCCCATTCTGTCACCCTCTTAACTGATCAACCACTACGACAGATCCTCAGCAACCCCGGGAATACGGGACGGCTGGTGAAGTGGGCAATAGAACTCGGTGAGTTCGACATCCGCTACCAGCCTCGACCTGCCATCAAGGCCCAGGTGCTCGCGGATTTCCTCGCTGAGTGCGCGGTGCAGGAGGCGGAACCTAGACCGCCGGAAACGCCCAGCCTCGACCTCCCGACCTGGACGCCTTCACATCGATGGGTCGTCGAACCCCGAGGGTGGAGGAGCCGGGCTTGGTCCTTACCAGTCCTGATGGAGTGATAGCCGAGTATGCCTTGAGATTTGGATTTTCAGTGACCAACAACGAGGCGGAGTACGAGGCCCTAGTCACGGGACTCAAACTCACCAGGGAGCTCGGCATCCGGCGTTTGAAGGTCTTCACCGACTCCCAGCTGGTGGTCGGGCAGGTCCGTGGGGAGTTCGAGGCCCGGAGCCCGACCATGCAGAACTACATCCGGAAGGTGCAAGCATCATTTCCCGATCTCGGCAGTGTCGACATCCAGCAGGTCCCCAGAAGCGAAAATGCTAGGGCCGACAGGTTGTCCCGCTTGGTGAGCGCAGAGGCGCACAACTTGTCGAGGGCAATCTTACCTGGAGGACCCTGGAGGCCCCGAGCATCGGCGAGGCTGGAGCGGTGATGGCGATTGATCCGGAGCCGTCTTGGATGGACCCGCTCGTCGCCTACCTCGCCGAAGGGATCCTCCCTGAAGACGAAGATCAAGCTCGGCGACTTGTCAAGAAGTCCGCCCACTACGTACTCTATGAAGGGAGGCTGTATCGGACCTCGTTTACCGCCCCCCTCTTAAGGTGCCTCCGCCCCTCGGAGGCGGCCTATGTCCTCGGCGAAGTCCACGAGGGCGTTTGCGGATCGCACTTGGGGGCTAGGTCCTTGGCGCACAAGATCATGAGGCAAGGCTATTATTGGCCTACCTTGTTGGAGGACTCAAAGGATCATGTACGGAAATGCGACGCCTGCCAGCGCCACGCCAACGTCCAGAGAGTCCCTTCTGTCCCCTTGGCACCAATCACCGCACCCTGGCCCTTCGCACAGTGGGGAATGGATATCCTCGGACCATTTCCCGTCGCTTCAGCCCAGCGGAAATTTCTTGATTGTTGCAATCGACTACTTCACCAAGTGGGTGGAGGCAGAGCCGCTGGCCACTATCACGGAGGCGCAAGTCCGGAAGTTCGGTGAAGAAAAACATCATTGTCCGATTTGGGGTACCCCGAGTCCTCATCTCGGATAATGGTTGACAGTTCGACAACAAGCATTTCCGTGATTTCTGCGAGGAGTTCGGGATCGAGCATCGGTTCACATCTGTGTCGCATCCCCAAACCAACGGTGAGGCCGAGGTCACAAATCGGGACAATCCTCCATGGAATTAAGGCGCAAATCGGTCGGACGGGGCAAGCTTGGGTCGAAGAACTCGAGAATGTCCTTTGGGCGTATCGAACCACGCATCGGACCCCTACCGGGGGAGACACCTTTCAGCCTAACCTATGGCGCGGAAGCGGTTGTTCCCGTGGAGCTCGGACTCCCCTCGCCCCGGGTGGCCGCCCACCGACCCGAGGCCAATTCGGAGCAACTCCGAGGGAACCTGGACCTCTTGGAAGAAGCAAGAGAAAATGGCGCAGGTTCGGATGACGATGTATCAGCGGAGGGTGGCCCGATATTATAACTCCAAGGTCCGACCGAAACTTTTCAGAATCGGAGATCTGGTGCTAAGGCGAGCCAAAGCATCTCAACCCGCGGAAGGTGGGAAGCTGGCGCCAAATTGGGAAGGCCCGTATAGGGTTCGCTGGGTAAACCGACCTGGCTCCTACCAGTTGGAGGCCCTAGATGGTCGAGAAATTCCGAGGAGCTGGAATTCCGCTAACCTGCGGGCGTATTACCAATAGAACGACAAAGCCAGGAAGACAGTTCGAAAAATGTACAATTCTTTTCATTTCAGTAATTCCTGGTCTACAACGGTGTGTTCGTGTGATTACAAAGAATTCCCAGAGGGGAATTGGGAGTAAAGAAAACAAGAAAGAGGTGGAGGACTTCGTGGAGCTGAAGATCTGGGGATTCCCGAACCCATCCGAAGCAGCTGCAATCCCACCGGGCGTGGTGCTTCTCCCCGGAGGCGCCATCGACGCCTCACGCAAAAGACGAAGAGCCGGCTGCGGACGAAGAAGAAGTGGACGAAGAAGGAGTTTCACACTGCTCCTAGAGGGAACGCCACCTCCAAAGGATATTCCGGCCCTCCCCAAGAGAAGGGGAGGTTTGGAATACAAGGGAGGAAGAGCGCGAGGAGGGCGCGATCCCGGATGAAGCGTCTGGCGCAAAGCTCAATCGGGAGGTGGGACGGAAAAGAGGGGGGGATTGTGATTCCCGGATGAAACGCCTAGGGTGGAGTTCCACCGGGGAGAACCTCCCCGTTGATCCCAGATGAAACGGCTAGTTGGCGGAAGTCGCGAGGGCGCACCTCCCGTTCTTCCGGCAGGGGCTTCCCAGCCACCGCACCGGAGAGGAGGGTCCACGATCCATGGCAACCTGACAGTCCGGCTTTGGCAGGCTCCACCGCACCTGCGCTTATATTTATAGCCAAACTGTGGCCCCCGGTCGTTCCGATGCGGGTGGCTCCAATAAATGCGGGCGCATCGAATCCGAGCCGTTCCGGCTCTCGAGGCGTATCCTCCCACGACCTCCTAAGCGTCGTTCTCCTTAATTGCATTCTTTATTGCAGGGACACTCCGGGCGGCGTATATCCCCACGGCACACGTATCTCCGCACCGCGCCCAGGCGCATCCGCCGCTCCAGGGAATGCGCGTATCGCGGCCCGCTTTAACTGGCACTCCTCGCAAGCAGCAACTGGCCGATCCGATTTTCCATGGTAACGCCTCAATTAGCATTAATAGGCCTTCTGGTGTCCCCAGGCGGACCGGTCGAGAGGGAGGAGAATTACGATCACAGGTGGCCACGGAGAAACCCCGTCGGAGCGGCCAAGTGATAGGCGCGCGACCAACGAGCGGGAATTCTCCGAGGCTCAGTCCATCGGATGCCAGGCTAACCCGATGATCATCCGGGAGCAGGACTAGCCTGGAAGGCCGCCGACCGGGCGCCTCGGCTTGGCCCCAGCCCTGGCCTGACCAATGAGCGGATTTTTCGAGGGCTCGGCCCTCGGATGCCAGGCTAACCCGATGATCATCCCCGGGAGCAGACTAGCCTGAAGCCCCGACCGGTCCCCTCGGCTTGCGCCAGCCTTGGCCGACCAACGAGCGGAATTTCCCGAGGCTCGGCCCTCGGATGCCAGGCTAACCCGATGATCATCCCGGGAGCAGACTAGCCTGAAGCCCCGACCGGTCGCCTCGGCTTGCGCCAGCCTTGGCAGACCAACGAGCGGAATTTCCCGAGGCTCGCCCTCGGGATGCCAGGCTAACCCGATGATCATCCCGGGAGCAGACTAGCCTGAAGCCCCGACCGGTCGCCTCGGCTTGCGCCAGCCTTGGCCGACCAACGAGCGGAATTCCCGAGGCTCGGCCCTCGGATGCCAGGCTAACCCGATGATCATCCCAGGAGCAGACTAGCCTGAAGCCCCGACCGGTCGCCTCGGCTTGCGCCAGCCTTGGCCGACCAACGAGCGGAATTTTCGAGGCTCGGCCCTCGGATGCCAGGCTAACCCGATGATCATCCCGGGAGCAGACTAGCCTGAAGCCTCGACCGGTCGCCTCGGCTTGCGCCAGCCTTGGCCGACCAACGAGCGGAATTTTCCGAGGCTCGGCCCTCGGATGCCAGGCTAACCCGATGATCATCCCGGAGCAGACTAGCCTCAAGCCCGACCGGTCGCCTCGGCTTGCGCCAGCCTTGGCCGACCAACGAGCGGAATTCCCCGAGGCTCGGCCCTCGGATGCCAGGCTAACCCGATGATCATCCCGGGAGCAGACTAGCCTGAAGCCCCGACCGGTCGCCTCGGCTTGCGCCAGCCTTGGCCGACCAACGAGCGGAATTCCCCGAGGCTCGGCCCTCGGATGCCAGGCTAACCCGATGATCATCCCGGAGCAGACTAGCCTGAAGCCCCGACCGGTCGCCTCGGCTTGCGCCAGCCTGGCCGACCAACGAGCGGAATTCCCCGAGGCTCGGCCCTCGGATGCCAGGCTAACCCGATGATCATCCCAGGAGCAGACTAGCCTGAAGCCCCGACCGTCGCCTCGGCTTGCGCCAGCCTTGGCCGACCAACGAGCGGAATTCCCCGAGCTCCCCTCGATCCAGGCTAACCCGATGATCATCCCGGGAGCGACTACCTGAAGCCCCGACCTCGCCCGCTGCCCAGCCTTGGCCGACCAACGACGGAATTTCCTGAGGCCTAACCCTCGGATGCCGGCCTAGCGCCGGATAATTTCCTGAGGCCTAACCCTCGGATGCCTGGCCTAGCCCGGATGAATTCCTGAGCCTAACCCTCGGAGCCTGGCCTAGCGCCGGATCCTGAGGCCTAATCTCGGATGCCTGGCCTAGGCCGGAAGAATTTCCTGAGGCCTAACCCTCGGATCCTGCCTAGCGCCGCCCCCCCCCCGGACGCATGAATTTCCTGAGGCCTAACCCTCGGATGCCAGGCTAACCTGATGACATCCCGGGAGCAGACTAGCCTGAAGCCCGACCGGCCGCCTCGGCTTGCGCCAGCCTTGGCCGACCAACGAGCGGAATTCCCCGAGGCTCGGCCCTCGGATGCCAGGCTAACCCGATGATCATCCCCGGTAGCAGACTAGCCTGAAGCCCCGACCGGTCGCCTCGGCTTGCGCCAGCCTTGGCCGACCAACGAGCGGAATTTCCCGAGGCTCGGCCCTCGGATGCCAGGCTAACCCGATGATCATCCCGGGAGCAGACTAGCCTGAAGCCCCGACCGGTCGCCTCGGCTTGCGCCAGCCTTGGCCGACCAACGAGCAGAATTTCCCGAGGCTCGGCCCTCGGATGCCAGGCTAACCCGATGATCATCCCGGGAGCAGACTAGCCTGAAGCCCCGACCGGTCGCCTCGGCTTGCGCCAGCCTTGGCCGACCAACGAGCGGAATTTTCCGAGGCTCGGCCCTCGGATGCCAGGCTAACCCGATGATCATCTCGGAGCAGACTAGCCTGAAGCCCCGACCGGTCGCCTCGGCTTGCGCCAGCCTTGGCCGACCAACGAGCGGAATTCCCCCAGGCTCGGCCCTCGGATGCCAGGCTAACCCGATGATCATCCCGGGAGCAGACTAGCCTGAAGCCCCGACCGGTCGCCTCGGCTTGCGCCAGCCTTGGCCGACCAACGAGCGGAATTCCCGAGGCTCGGCCCTCGGATGCCAGGCTAACCCGATGATCATCCCGGGAGCAGACTAGCCTGAAGCCCCGACCGGTCGCCTCGGCTTGCGCCAGCCTTGGCCGACCAACGAGCGGAATTCCCCGAGGCTCGGCCCTCGGATGCCAGGCTAACCCGATGATCATCCCGAGAGCAGACTAGCCTGAAGCCCCGACCGGTCGCCTCGGCTTGCGCCAGCCTTGGCCTACCAACGAGCGGAATTCCCCGAGGCTCGGCCCTCGGATGCCAGGCTAACCCGATGATCATCCCGGGAGCAGACTAGCCTGAAGCCCCGACCGGTCGCCTCGGCTTGCGCCAGCCTTGGCCGACCAACGAGCGGAATTTCCTGAGGCCTAACCCTCGGATGCCTGCCTAGCGCCGGAAGAATTTCCTGAGGCCTAACCCTCGGATGCCTGCCTAGCGCCGGAAGAATTTCCTGAGGCCTAACCCTCGGATGCCTGGCCTAGCGCCGGATGAATTTCCTGAGGCCTAACCCTCGGATGCCAGGCTAACCCGATGATCATCCCGGGAGCAGACTAGCCTGAAGCCCCGACCGGTCGCCTCGGCTTGCGCCAGCCTTGGCCGACCAACGAGCGGAATTCTCCGAGGCTCGGCCCTCGGATGCCAGGCTAACCCGATGATCATCCCGGGAGCAGACTAGCCTGAAGCCCCGACCGGTCGCCTCGGCTTGCGCCAGCCTTGGCCGACCAACGAGCGGAATTCCCCGAGGCTCGGCCCTCGGATGCCAGGCTAACCCGATGATCATCCCGGGAGCAGACTAGCCTGAAGCCCCGACCGGTCGCCTCGGCTTGCGCCAGCCTAGGCCGACCAACGAGCGGAATTTCCTGAGGCCTAACCCTCGGATGCCTGGCCTAGCGCCGGATGAATTTCCTGAGGCCTAACCCTCGGATGCCTGGCCTAGCGCCGGAAGAATTTTCTGAGGCCTAATCCTCGGATGCCTAGCCTAGTGCCGGAAGAATTTTCTGAGGTCTAACCCTCGGATGCCTGGCCTAGCGCCGGAAGAATTTCCTGAGGCCTAACCCTCGGATGCCTGGCCTAGCACCGGATGAATTTCCTGAGGCCTAACCCTCGGATGCCTGGCCTAGCGCCGGAAGAATTTCCTGAGGCCTAACCTCGGATGCCTGGCCTAGCGCCGGATGAATTTTCTGAGGCCTAACCCTCGGATGCCTGGCCTAGCGCCGGATGAATTTCCTGAGGCCTAACCCTCGGATGCACTGGCCTAGCGCCGGAATGAATTCCTGGATGGCCTAACCCTCGGATGCCTGGCCTAGCGCGGGATGACATTTCCTGAGGCCTAACCCTCGGGATGCTGGCCTTAGCGCCGGATCGGAATTTCCTGAGGCCCTAACCCCCTCGGATGGCCTGGCCTAGCGCCGGAGGAACTTCAAGAGTCAGGAGTCGGCGAGGCGCTACCGAGAGTTAAAAAGAGGAAGGATGAAAGTGAAATGAGGAAACACTCTGTTTGCATTAACTTTCGTTGCACCAGGGCCGAGACCCATACAACATGGCAAAACGCCAACATACAAAGAAAAGAACAAAGAAAAGTACAGAGGGTCAGTTTGGAGGAACCCCTGGGTCGGCAACGGCAGCGGCACAAGGGAGAAACTTGAAGATGCCTGTGAAGAGAAAGGCGGACGGGGAGGGCCCCCGGTTAAATAGGCGGAAAGGCGGGTGACGCCTCGGTGACGCCAGAGGACGCCTGGCTGCCGAAAGTTTGTTCGCGCCCCAAAGGCGAATCGACGCCATTAAGGAAGGATGTCCGCCGAAATCCGCAGACCGCCAGATCAGCGACAACTGCCATACGCCATAAAGAAGGCGGGAAGCTCGGAGCGCGCGCGCCTTTCCGAGGGATGGCGGCAATCTCGAAGCATCACTCCCTTCATCCGTTCCCCTCCTGGTTCCAGGCTCGGGAGTGGGGGGCTACTGTTACGGGGGAAACTTAGCCACCATGCCCCACGTGCGGTGACCGGCGCGCGCCCAGGAAGACTACGGCCTGCCCCTTGATCCAGCAATCCGACCTCGGGTCGGATATGCTTCGGCTCCGCAGCCCGACCCCGAGTCGGCTGCCCTTGATCCAGCAATCCGACCTCGGTCGGATATCTTCGGCCTTCGCAGCCCGACCCCGAGTCGGCTGCCCCTTGATCCAGCAAATCCGACCCCGAGTCGGCAATCTCTCGACAACAACAAGACTGTTCCTCTGAGGCCTGCCGCGGCCCCCTGCTCCACTACTCCCTGCAACGGCCGTATCCGGCGCTGCCCCACGATCCCCTTATAACAGCCGTACAAAGCGGAGCTCCACTATGCCCTGCCATGGCTTGTACCCAGCGCTGCCCCACGACGCCCTGTAACGGCCATGTCAGTGCAGCCCCATCGTGCCACACGATGACGAATCCCCGGAAAAACCCCCCAGCCTGATATATATGAGGCTGGGGGGAAGGGGGAGGGTAAGATATATCTTCCAGAGTATCATCTCACTTGCACTTCTCCTTCTCCTTCTCCTTCGATCTCCTCTGACTTGATCGTCGGAGGGCCCCCACTACCCCGGTGGTGGGTGCGAGGCTTGCTTGTAGGTTTCACGGCGGAGGGCGGAGCGCAACCAAAGCACTCAAAGGGAACCCCGTTCACACCGCTGTGCCAATCGTTCTCAGTTTGGACCACCAGCAACAGTTTTGAATTGGTGAGAATTAGGGTATGAGCTAGACCATGGAATCCCTGTATTACCAATCTGTCCGATCACTGATCAGCATAAGACGCATGCCAAGTGGACGAACGATGACAATAAAGTTAGGTGCTACATAATGGCATCCATGTCCAATAAATTATAATGCCAGTATGAGAATATGAAGATTGCCAAGGACACATTAAAACACCTGCAAGAGTTGTATGGTAATCAGAGTCACGCAGCTTGGTTTGAATGTCCAAAAGGCTCTTCAAGGCCAAGATGCGTGATGGGCAGTCTATCCATGATCATGGTTTGACCATGATAAAGGACTTAGAGAAGCTTGAGAAGCTCGGCATGATTATGCACAAGAAATTGCAAATGGATTTGATCCCACAATCCCTTCTAGCTTCATATGAACAGTTTATAGTAAATTATCATATGAATAAGATTGTAAGCACCAAAACAGAATTGTTAAATAAATTAGTAACTATCTTAGGGACCTTGAAGAGTTCAAGGGGCATTGTTCTCGCTGTCGAGTTGGTTTTTAATTCCAAGAGAGAGTCTATTTGGAAGAAGAAGAAGCCTGCGAAGAAGCAGAAGACTGAGAAAATACCAAGTAAGGAAGTTCCAAGAAAAAGGCCAATTGCAAGGAAAAATGTTTTCATTTGCATCATGGACGGCCATTGGAAGAGGAACTGTCCTACATACATGGAAAGCATAAAAACATGAAGGGTGACAGACCTTCAGAAGGTATGTCAGATATGCTCAGGATACTTAGGGACTGTTACCTGTTGCTAGCAGAAATTTGATTTCTATATTTTGTTTAGCACAGAAAGATTTTTATAAGACTACTGTTCCATTTATTTGAGAAATAAATTGATTCAACGTGGTTTTATGATTGACAGTCTCTATCACATACATATGGATGTATCTGTGAATGTATCTGAGCAAACAGTGAATACCATAGGATCTAATAGATCTAGAAATGAGATAAATCTAAAGTATTTGTGGCACTTCAGGCTTGGCCATATAGGAGAAGACAGAATAAACAAATTGGAGAAACATGAACTTTTGGGCTCATTTGACTTTCGAGTCATATTCGATTTGTTAATTCTGCCTTCAAGGAAAGATGGCCAAATTATCCTTTGTAGGACACAGGGTGGTCCACTGAAATACTTACTCTGGTACACATTGATATGTGTGGCCCATTCGATGTGCAAGCTAGGGGTTGTAATTTTTACTTCATTTACCGATGATTACTCACGGTATGGATATGTGTATGACACACAAATCTGAAACTTTTAAAAGTTTCAAAGAGTTATGATATAAAGTAGAAAAATAAACAGAAAACTCATTAAGGTTCTTCGATCAGATCGAGGAGGTGAACACCTTAATAGAGAGTTTCGTGATTATCTCAAGGAGAATGGTATAGTTTCATAATAGACTCCTCCTGGTACACCTCAGCTCAATGGAGTGTCAGAGAGGAGGAATCGGACACTATTGGATATGGTCCGGTCCATGATGAGCTTCACTAATTTACCCTTGTTTCTTTAGATAGATGCCCTATTTTCAGCTATTTACTTATTGAATAGAGTTTCCTCTAAAGTCCGTTCCTACCACACCATATGAGATATGACATGGTAAGAAACCAAGTCTTGGTCATCTCAAAATTTGGGGATGTCCGGCCCACGTCAAGCGACTACAGGCAAACAAGCTAGAGGATAGGACAATTAATGCTCGTTTTATAGGATATCCTAAAGAGTCATTAGGATACGACTTTTCGTCCCAAAGGATCACAAAGTGTTTGTGAGCCTAGATGCTATCTTCATGGAAATAGTTTATCCTTGACAGAGACAGTGGGAGGAAAATTGAGCTTGAAGAGAAAGTCTCTAAATAGCAACGAACCATTGTGCCTATAGAACCTATTTATATTAAGCCAGTACACGATGTCCCTCAATCACCTCGCAGATCTAGTAGGGTCTCCCATTCTCCCGATAGATACTTAGGTATACTAAAAGAGGATACCGAGAAAATGTTCCTAGTAGGAGATAGGGATCACATACAGGATCCCAAAACCTATGACGAGGCGATATCTGATATCGATTCCGAGAAATAGTTGGAGTTAGACTCCATGCATTCCAACCAAGTCTGGACCCTAGTAGATCCACCAGAAGGTATTGTACCTATTGGATGCAAATGGATCTACAAAAGGAAGATAGGTTCGGATGGAAAGGTAGAGACCTATAAAGCAAGGCTAGTGGCGAAAGGGTATAGTCAACGCGAAGGCATTGACTATCAGGAGACCTTTTCACCTGTAGCCATGTTAAAATCCATCCGAACATTGCTTGCCATTGCAGCATTTCATGATTATGAAATCTGGCAGATGGATGTGAAAACTGCATTCCTGAATGGATATCTTAATGAAGATATCTATATGGAACAGCCTTTGGGTTTCACTTCCAGTGATGGAGATCACAAGGTCTGCAAGCTGCAAAGGTCCATCTATGGACTAAAGCAAGCATCTCGGAGTTGGAACACTCGTTTCGATGACACAATCAAAACGTTTGATTTCATCAAAAACGAAGAGGAACCGTATGTTTACAAAAAGGTTAGTGGGAGTGCTGTCGTATTTCTCGTACTATACATGGATGACATCCTCCTGATAGGGGATGATATTCCCATGCTAACCTCGGTCAAGGTCTGGTTGTTAAAAGAGTTCTCCATGGAAGACCTTGGGGAAGCATCCTATATTTTAGGAATAAAGGTTTATAAAGATGGATCTAAAAGGATGCTTGTCCTGTCACAGAATATGTATATAGAGGGAGTGCTGAAGAGGTTCGGCATGGAAACCTCTAAAAGGGGATTATTACCCCTTAGGCATGGGATAAATCTCTCCAAGAAGATGTGCCTTAACACATCTGAAGAGATTCAGCGGATGAGCAAGATCCCTTATGCTTCGGCTATAGGGAGCCTCATGTATACCATGCTATGTACGTGAAATGATATAGTATATGCTGTGAGTGTCACGAGCATATATCAGTCAAATCAAAGCAAGAAGCACTGGATAACTGTGAAGAATATTCTTAAGTATTTAAGAAGAACTAAAGATTTATTCTTGGTCTTTAGAAGAATATCAGAGTTGAAGGTAGAAGGATGCACACATATTAATGATAGAAAGTCTACATCAGAATATGTGCAATAATGGTTTAGTAAATTGGAAGAGTTCCAAACAACCAATCATTGTAGATTCTACCTTAGAAGCTGAATGTTAAGCCGTCTCTAAGGGTGCAATGGAAATCTTTTGGTTTAAAAGGTTCATTGCAGAATTAGGTGTAATGCCATCAGATGCCATAGCACTCTTCTGCAATAACAAAGGCACCATAGCACTAGCTAAGGAGCCAAAGGTCTCACTAGAAACCGAAGCACATAGAGCGGAGGTTTAACCTAATAAGCGACTACCTCAAAAAGAAATAAGTAGAGGATCAAAAAGTAGACTCCACAAGAAATGTGGTGGACCCATTCACTAAGCAGATAACTCAGCAGAAAACTAAAATGCATCTTGAGAAGATGGGGCTTAGATTTATGGCTAATTGGCTTTAATGCAAGTGGAAGATTGTTAGAAGTATGCCCTAGAAGCCAATTTGGCAAACGCATTATTTTATTCTAGGACATAATTTTGTACTTGACTATTTATTATTGAATAAATAAAAGGCATCTTTTTCATTCATGTTCTTATATGTCCATGAATCGTCCAAGGAATTAATAAGATGATGACGCATATTCTCAAGAGTTGAGAATTTGAGGTATGTGTCATTGGTGATTAATTTCTGAATTGCTCCTGATTGATGGATCATCACGAGGACGATGATTGATCCGCTGAGATTAGTGCACATATTGCTTTCTTTGATGGACGAGTCTTGAGTCCACAGTGTAGGGACACTGGAGCAATTGTGCAAGTGCTTGTTAGAGAACAAGGGTACTGAGCGTGACCAACACAAGAAGTCACTTGGATGTCTATCCACTTGTCAGTGACTTGCTTGATATTGCAGTAGTGTGACTGGTCCTTTGACCTGCGATGCTTCGGCTACTCACAGTGAGGTTATTGTAGTTTGACTGCACAAATACATGGTCTCTAGCCATATGGGTCCATGCAGTGTAGATTGGCTGCAGTAGGTTCACTGTAGGAGTAGGGTATGCATCTACAGGGAATCTATCGACCTTGATAGATAAGGAGAGATCCTATGTGATTTATAAGACTGAGTTCGTAAGACCTCGGCCGGGGTAGATTGCACAGTGGAGAAAGAGTTCTCCGCTTTCGAAATTAAGTCGAATAAATCTTGACATATGACAGATGAAGGGGTTTGACGAGTTATCCATGACCTCTGTCTTGTAGGGATCCACGATAGAAGGACTGTATCACATGATAACTGCACCTAGAGGTTCATCATTCTATTCTGCTGGGTAGCCACTACATGCTGCTAGGTGTCACTGGTGGATGGTGGGACTCATAGGAATTATCTTGATGATCGATAAACCCTAATGAGTAGAGTTGGAATCATTCCGACCCATTGAAAAGAGTTTTCAATGATATTGTGATAGAGATCACAATATATCTCACTACCAGTCAGAGTAGAACCTATGGGGTCACACACACTAGAGGCATTGACCGATCCGATGGTTGAATCGTGATTAGGAATCACAAGTAATCAATTCGATTGATAATAAGTTGAAGAAGGAACAAAGGGAATTAATTAATTGGACTTGAAACAAGAGTCCTACTTGGAGTTGGATTCTTGGAGTCCTAATTAGATTAGGACTAGAATTCCTACTTGGACTGGGATTCCTACTTGGACTGGAAATTCTATTTGGAGTAGGACTAGGATTCCTACATGGAGTAGGATTTCTATAATCCTAATGAGATTAGGAGTTTTGAATTAAATTTGGATTCCTACTTGGAGTAGGATTTCTAGAGTCCTAATCGGATTAGGACTTCGAATTCAAATTAGAGTCCTAATTGGATTAGGACTAGAATTAAATAAATCCTAATGGGATTAGGACTTCTTAAGTCCCAATTAATTATTAATCTAATGAATCAAGATGACTCCTAATTAGATTAGGATTGAAGGGTTCAATTGAGTCATGGCTCATCAAGTTCTAATTGGATTAGGACTTACCTAGATTAAAACCCAAATTGGTTCACCCTTGGTCCAAACCTAATTAGATTAGGACCTAACCAAGAGTGACCTTCCTAATCCTCCTTAGAGGAGGATTAGGTTAACCATGAAGGAGGGGCACACGCCCCTCCTCTTTTTCCTTGCTTGGTGCGGCAAAGAAGAGGGGCCGACGCCCCTCTTGGAATTTAATCAAGGAGCTCCGACAAAGTAGGAGCTCCACATGCTATTTAAGAGGAGGCGTGGGGCTGACCTAGGGCATTCATTGAAGCCCTCTTCCTCTCCAATTCGTGGCCGCCTCTCCTCCCCTTTCCTTGGTTCAGCCGCAAGCAAAGGAAGAAAAAGAAAGGTGGCCTCTTCATCCTCCCTTCTTCCTTCCAACGCAAGGAAAAGAAAGAAGGCTGCAGGGGCTTTGATCTTCTTCCTCTCTTCATCCTTCTTCTTCCTCCTCCCAAGCACAATCAAGGGTTGATTAAAAGGGAGGACATCAGCCATCAAAGTTATCTCTGCAAGGGAGCTAGCACCCCGGGGAGATAGAAAGCTTGGATTGGTTCCTGCTTCGTGTGGATACCCGTAGAGGCCGGGCACTTGAACGGCTTCAAGCGAACCTTCATCCAAAAATCACGATCATCAGTTTGCGGTGATCATCTACCCACACAAGGTGAAGATCTGATCTTCTAATATTTTTAAAAAGTTTTTAATCCTTATCTATCTACGAACGGTTTTAAACAACGTTCATGCGATGAACGGTTGATCCCGCGCATGCCTCTTCCGCTGCATCTGAAATTTTTGAAATTTTTCTGCGGCATGGGCGGGTATTCTAACAGTGGATGGATGGCTCAAATCCGAAAGAGGGGGACGACTAGATGCTTGGGCTCATGCCTGATCTCATGGGATGCTGGAAGCGTTGATCATGGAGGAGATTTGGTTGCGGGATGGCTGGGAAGATCGCTCCGGACGACTTCTTTCTTTGGACCGTGGAAGGAATGGATGCGGGATCGCCGGACGCCTGATGCGAAAGGATGGCTGTCTTCGAGAGCGGCTGGGATGCGATGCTGGGAGGAGCGAAAGAAGGAGGTGGCCGGATCCATGGCGTGATACGCTGGGAGCATGCGGAGCTTGTCTCGGACGCCCGGAATGGCAGCCGTGCGGAGGCGCTGGTCACGGCGTGGAGATGGAAATCCGGAAGAGGAGATGCCGCACGTGGTTGATGGCGGAGGAGCTGGGAATCCGGAAGAGGAGATGGCATGAACGCGGTGGGCACGACGCGGGATCGATGCAAGGAAGGAGGAAGAAGATAAACAATGGCTTATATATTATATATTTTTTTTTGTAACATTGTTCATATGAACAGTGTTTTTCACGGAACACTGTTCATATGAGCAGTGTTACCTCGGAATACTGTTCACCTGAACAGTGATTCCAGTAATTTTTGGGAAAAATTATTTTTCTTGCTTTATTTTGACGTGAAAATGGGCATATATGAATTTAAAACAATGATCTCCTCTATTTTGCTTAGTTTGGAAACGTGATGCGGAGACGGGAGTTTCTGAACCGTTGGATTGCTTGGATAGTGGTCGCGGGAAAGGAATAGGATTGGTTTGGGAATTGGCTTTGGATTTGAGGTAGGTTATGATCTTTAATTGGCTTGAACTTGGTCTCGAGCCCAATGTTATTTAAATTCAATTCTTGCTAAACTGCTTCAGACCGGACTCGACAAAACTAAAAACAGGATCGTGACTTAATAAAATTAATCAAACATTTTCCTCATACAAAAATAATTAATTATAGCTTTCAATCTAATTAGGACCAAAATCCATTTAATTATAACCTTAGCTTGATTACAACTCTATCAGTTTACCAAACCGGGTTAATACAATCTCTTCCTTATATGTTTTTCTGTAATTTTCATGAAAGATTGCAAACAAGAGAGAGACAAGTTCAGAGTTTGATTCAAGAAAAGAATTATTTAGTTTTTACCATATTTTAATTTTATATCAATGATCATTCAATTTCATGGTAAAATACGTATTTATTAGTTTAAGAACATTGATAAGTGCTATGGAAAGATAGCTAAATTATGAATTATTAAGCACTTATCAATAGTCAATGGGCCACACACAAATACTAATCATGATAAGAAAATGACTTAGCAAAATGCAAAAGCTATGAATGTTCTATTTTGTGCATTAGATGATAGTGAACTTAATTACATATCTTTTTGCATAACTGCTAAGAAAATATGGGATATGCTTGAAGTTAAATATGAATGCAATAACAAATCTGAAACATCATGTGTTGAAAAAGAGCAGCATCACATTGCAAATCTATGCTTCATGGCACATGAAGATGAGATACATGAGGTACATGCTGAAACTGAAAATGATTTTATACTTGGTGAACTTCATGATGCCTTATCTGATTTATATTTAGAATATAAGAAACTTATTTGTAAAAACAAGAATCTTAAAAAACTAAATCTGAAAATTTCTAAAGAAAAAAAATTCTATTGTTGAAATGAAAGACAAATTATATTCTGAGAATAAATGCTTAAAGTTAAATTCAAAAGAATTGATTCAGAAAAATCAGAATTTAATTTAAAAAAATCAAAACTTAAGTGAAAAAATCAACCAATTGAAATCTTTTATTAACAAATTCACTGTAAGTTCAGAAAGATTAAAAATAATGTTTGAAGGCCAAAATGCCGTTTTTGATAAATCAAAACTTGGTTTGACTCCCTTGCTTAACAATGAACCGCTAAAGAAAAAGGTTAAAAATTCGTCAAGCAAACCATCAAAAGGGATAACTTATTTCAAACATGAAAAGAATGGGCATAACAACTTTACCTATAGTTCTAGTACAATTAAATCAAATGGTAAAGTTATTACTATTAAATAAATTTGGGTTCCAAAAGAAACCATATGCACTAACTCTCAAGGACCCAAGCAAGTTTGGGTACCTAAAATGAAAATATGAGGGTGTAGATGTAGGTGTACCAAGCTACCCATGGAACAAATGGAACTCTCATATAAATGGGTGTGTTGACACATAATTAAAGATAAGTCTCAACTTATTCATTAAATCTAGTTTAAGGTTTAACATTCTATATCTTGTATTAAAATTACGATACTCTCTGCATCAAAACTTTAAATGTCTTATATCTATGTTAAATTTTATCTCTACGATCTTAGCATAAAATTTTTCTAGTGCTTGCATGATAATAAGAAAACAATGAATGAATATATACAACCTTCTCCTTTAAGTTATCAAAATTTAAATTTTCTCTTTAGTATAAATGTTTGATGCTAATTTCATGCTAAACCTTTATTGAGCATAATAGTTATGAAATCTTATTTTATCTTTTGTGAATGTATGAATGTAATTTATTATTATATCATTCATTCCTTATATGATTATTTAAAATATATTATGATTTGCTCTATAAGTCGCATGTGTGCATCATATGTTAAATCATCATCATCTCAAATTGGTTCAATCATAAATGATTAATGTGTTATGATCATAATGAGAAACTCACTTAAAAAGTATTACAATAACGAATTGTTTTTCCTATTACAAGTAATTTTCAAGACTATTCTAAAACCCAAAATCAATAAATCTGATTTTTAAAGTGTTTCACTGAACATAATCATTGTATCCATGACTAATATCTTTTCTCTAAAATTATCTCAAATTCTGCTAATTAATTATAACACGTCATGTTTAATCTATCATAAAAATCTTTTAAAGCATGAATATTAATTCTTTTGAACTATCTCTCATAAGTTAAAATAAAATCCTATTTGCTCTAAAAGAAAATTGCTTATCTCTCTGAAACATGATTACTTGTGTTGAAAGCTAAATTATAATCAGAATTTTTATAGAAACAAGTGTTTAAGATAATTTGCTTAAAACTTAACTTGTATATCTTATTGATAATTATTTTAAGCAAATAGAATCTAAGCTAAATTAATTCTGAAAACAAGAAATTGAGTTGACCTTGATGAATCTTCATATTGCCTCACATGCTTGTCCTTGAACCAACTTGTTTAATGAAACTATCTCTTTAGTTCAAGTAACTTGTACTTGCTTATATTTAGGCAATCTCTTGAGTAGAGTGACTCAATATTCAATTATAGTCATGTCTTATGTTGAGTCATTTAGTTAAGAAATATGTTGTATGAATGTTCTGTATCTTGAATAAACTAATGACTTTCCCTCAAGAAAGAAAAAGATTTTGCTAAATGCAGGATCTATGAGCAATAAATAAGATATTTCAACTTGAAGGACACCTCCATGTAATGTACAATAAACATTCACATGCAAACCAGAGAGAGGACCTTTTTCAGCCAAAAATTTACACATGAGAAATCTAGTAGGTATTTGACTTGAAGAATGCAGAATGAATCGGTAATTTCAGATACCTCTCTTGTAAATTAGCTGAGCAAAGTTATATTGTGGCATGATTAAAGTCTTGATATCATGTCTATATATGTATCGATTGACTTATGCTTTTGAAAATTATTTCATGGTTTGCCTAAATTGAAATATACCTTTGTCTATATGATGCATAACTATGAAATACACAAGTTTATGCTTTAAATTTTGATTTAAAATAACTTGTGACAAGCTATTAATCCTTGAGCATAATGAAAATGTTGTTTGCATGATATACATTTATATAATATATTAGATTATTTCTTTATTCTACTCTTTCATGTAAATTACTTGAAAATAACAAAAAGAGAGAGAGATAAAGAAAAGAAAATGAACATTATTCAAGAAAAGTAAAAGCTAAGTAAATACTCCAATCTTAAGTAAAAGCAAAACAAGCATAATATATTCAGCACATTTGTGAGACTTATGTGAGCATTCTTTTGAAAGAAATAAAATCCATAATAAACTATATTTAAACAGAGAGTTTGGAGTGAATATTTTGTTGTTAAAGAAAACGGTTTAACCTTTCTATATTGCTCATCATAGGGATGGTGCCAATAGAGAGGCTAGTGGTAGTACCCGGCACTATTTGACCCAACTATTCGGTATAGGGTATATTAGGGACGGCACAAGAGGAAAGCTAGTGATAGTACCTCGTGCCCCTTCCAACTCCACCGGATAGGGAGCAAATAGAGTATAGAGCATAAGAAAGTAAAAACAAAAAATAAAATCAAAATGTTCATTGATTAGTTAAGGAAAGAAATTCAAAAAATGAGGAAATGAATGACAAAATGAATGAAAGTATATAAGAAGAATCAAATGAAGTTTCAATCATTTGAAAACACATCTTAAGGATAAAATCAATGCAGAATTATATTTAAATATGGAGAGTTTATTTGAAAAAAAATGATTTTGATCCATGAAATGCATATTATGTTTTGCATATGACATGATGTTTTGAATTATGTATTCAGATAACAAATATCTTCTTTAAATATAATATGTAATGCTCTATGCTTGAATAGCCTGTTTGAAACATGGTTCTACCAATAGCAATTTTATTTTCTTTTTATGACATTCATAATTTGAAATAGGCTTTAACTTTGCACACAAGTTTTTGCTTCACCGTTGACTTTGAAATAACTTGTGTTCCAAAGCCAAATGAAAATTGCTTTCACTTGCATTCCATACTCATCAATGATATTTTGGATTTCTCTTATACTCGTTTGATCAAAAATTTTCTTATTAAATTGGTTCCAATGCTTGAATATTTGAAAGAAATTTTAGATTTGTCGTTCATGATCTCCTTTGAAATCTAAAAGTTGAATATATTTGCAAAAGAAGAAGAGAAGGATACTTCTATTTTAATGAATATCATCTAAAAAATAAAAGGAAAGAATAATCTAAATTTGTAAATTAGGCAGAATAAATTGATTCTAATTTATCTTTCAACTTGCCTAACATTAGTACATAATGTCCTCTAATTTTTACCAAAATTCAATATAAATTACAAAGATTCTGGATGTGCTCTAATATTTTTGAAATATGTGTTTTCAATCTTAATAATTTAAGATGAGCTATAATGTACAAGATGCATATCTTAAATTATAATCTTGAAAGCTTCCTTGAAAATTTTTAAGAAATTCAGAATCTGAATTTGTATAAAAGCTTAAACTTAAGTTAAAAATACTTCTATCATTACATTTTTGTAACTTTCATTATATGCTTCAATGATTGCATTATTCAGAATAATGACTTAATATGATCTCTGGATGAAAACTATAGTTTAAGAAAAATAGAATTAATTATGATGCCTTGGTTGTTTGCTCCGATACGCATCTGAAACATATCATTTTTTATTTTATAAGTTTACTAAAATTGGTCTAAATGATGTATTTTTCAATAATCTTCATTGCAAACAAATGTTTCTAAACATATGATTTTATTTTGATATTAAAAAGATTTATTGTACTTCATGTATACATTGCTGAGAAACTATGACTAAGAAATTAAAATTCATAAATATGCACTTGAATGATCTTTTATATATTTTTCTGCATTAAAATTCATAATTTGATGCATACCTTGAATGTTTTATGTTTAATTCATGATTATTATTGTCAATTTCTGAATTTAACTATTTTACTTAGAAAGCATGAATTGATATTAAGAGCCTTATATAAATGAAAAAGAAATGAATTTTCTTAAAGCTAAATCATTAAAGATTACTCTATGTAAATTTAGCAAAGAATTTTTAGTATACTTTTAATGTCTAATTGGTTTCAAACTGATATCAATTTAAGCATATTTTGGTACTAGACTTTGTGCTTCATTGAATATCTTTTGAAAGTTGGATTTTTATCTGTGTTTAATTGGTAAATCATTTGTTTTGAAAACTAATTGAAAAGGATTCCATTTGTCTTAGTATTGAAAATTTACTTTGGAACTACTAATGAGCTCTTATTGGTTTGCACTTTAGTGTTTCAATCCTGAGTCAATTCATTTTAATTGATTTTGATGCTATGATCTTTAAAGGAGTAAAAGAAAGTCTTTAAAATAACTCTAAAAGAACTTTCAAAGCTTTGGATTTTATATATGCTCTAAGATGTATCATAAATTGCATTAATTTATGTTTTGGTATCTGTGCCCGAATGCTTTTATATCTTGGAAGAACTTTGAAATAACTTTAAAAAAGATTCCATCTACACTTGGATTTGAAAACTATCTTTGAAATCTATATTTTGAAATCTCTTCTGGCTCGTATCTCAAATGTCTCATTCTTAAAGCCAAACTTTTAGTCCTTGATTTTGATGCTATTTGTTACTCCTAAAATTGTCTCAGATTTACTCTTTTAGAAAGAGAAGTAAAAGAACTTTAAAAGAATGTTAAAATCATTAAATTTGATGTGATCTCATCATAATTTTGAAACTATCTTAATTGGCTCTGATCTATACTCATTATCTTGCCCTGACATTATCATTATCTTGCCCTGACAATAATTTGACATGCAATATTATTTTGTGCTTAATGTTTCATTATTTTGCAACCTTTCTGATGTTGTCAAAAAGGAAAAAAAATATCTGAGTATATGCTCATAATGCTTTATGTTTTAAATTGAATATAAATCAGCTTAGTTTGAAATATGTTGATTATGTTAAAGCTGATTAACTCTGAAGCATTATCATAAAGTATGTTCTTAAAGTTGAAAGAATAGATGCCCTACAAGCCAATGCAATATGTATTGCAAAGGGTTTTTCTTTTGATTTTTCCAAATAATGTACAAGACATTTAATTATGAATAAAGGCATTGTGTTTCATCATATGTTGTTTATTATTTTGTGATGAACCCCTTAGATTAAGGCAATGGTTTATGGCTATGATGAGATCATACTAGTGAGACCTAAAACTCTAAAATCCTAATCTTAAGTATTCCCAGTCGTTGGTACATTGAGTCGGAGATCAATGCTACCGGAAAGACTGGCACATCTTATGTATGCTCGATGTAGAGAGTGATTGATCTCATAATCACTTGTGTGGAGACACTAATACAAAGATTTGGATGCTCATTAGAAGAATGAGTTCACAGAATTGACCTGCCAAGAGAATATCTTATGAAGTCTTACTTACATGTCAAAAAATGATTCTCGTAGTGGGAGTTGTGCAACTGATCCTTTGACCTAAGATCATCATGGTATCTTGTGCACAAAAACCCATGTTTTGATTTACACTCATTCATAACTTTAAGTTGTGTACGGGATCTTCTGGATATAGTGAATTGTGTACGAAGATTAAGAGTAGGTCAACAAGAAATCAATCACTTCTCGTAAGAGAAGATAGCATCCCATTTATTCTAATCATATGATAATTTAAGGAGGCTTTCATCTTAATTCTTCATGATTCGAATTATCATTAGAAGATTAAGAGAAATATGAATATGAAATTGAGTTTGACATACATTCATACTCATATACATATTCAGGATGCAGTTTGATTGAAGAATTGAATTGTACGGTAACTTCCCACTGAAGGTTATATTTGGTATTTCCACCAAATTCCATATTTTTCGGATAGACATGACACATTGCTAGACGTCAATCTTGTCTTGTAGGTTTGATCGAATTAAAGAGATTAATTCGATTGCAATTTAGAAAGGATTCTAATTGTTAAGTTCAGATTCGCGCAGTTTGGACCTTAATCGATTAGAAGAGTTCTAATCAGGTTAGGTCAACTCGAACCCATACCTAATGCTGGCTAAGTATGGAACCCAATGGGTCACACACAAAAAAAATGATCAAGGGTCTAATTAGATTAGATCATGTTTGCAAGATGAACATGCTAGCACGTATTACAAACCTTAACTCCTGATTCGAATTGGATTCGAATCTGATTCGAATTGGATTCGAATCTGATTCGAATTGGATTCGAATCTGATTCTTAATTGATATAATTTAATTAGATCATATCCTAATATGGGCTATCCAAGAGTTGGCACCTAATTGGTTTGGTTTGAGTCTAATTGGATTAGATTTGATAAAACATTTATTTTTGATCGTTGGATCTTCTTCAAACTGTTGGATGAAGACTTAATGGATCAAATGGATGACGCCATGGATTGGAGCCATTGGATTTTCATCATAGGATGTTGGGAGATTATGATGGCGTGATGGATATTATTGGGAGGCATGATGATGAAAAATACGTGAAGGAAAGAGAGAGAATGCGTGAACATTGAATGGATAAGGATGAGTTATTCATTTGATCTTATCCATTTTCTCTCTCCTCTCTTCATCATGCCTAAGGTGAATATGGCGCCCTCCTTTATGGCCTTTGGATCATCATCTAGCCTTGATCAATGGATGAGAATAACTCCTACATTTCATGCGTGGGAAGAAAATGAAAAAGGGAGGAGTACGGCGCATAAATGAAGAGACGTATCATGAAAGCGTCTTTTGGTTGGATAAGGGTGAAACATTACTAACTCCTTATCACAACCCTTCATTTGATATGTCCTTTGATTCATGATTGGATGGCACCCCTTCATGTAGGGATGTGTGGATGGGGTGCATCCCTTGGAGATGCATCCGTACGCCACCTATAAAAGGGAGTTGCTCCCAGTGTTTTTATCCATCGGAACTCTAGAATTCCAACTCTCTCTTATCCCTTCTTTCTTACATTAGTTTCTTTCTTTCTAGTATTGTTCTAGTGTGTCCTAAGCCAATACAAGGTGGTCTTCTTTAGGACAAAAGGATTTGAAGTAATTTTAGAAGGTGAAAGAAAATAGAAAGGAAGGAAAATAAGCCATTAGAATTCTTTGGAAGAATTCTGCATTAAGGATCAAAGTCTTTGGAGCTAAAGTCTTGAATCAAGTTTTTGTGTGGATCACCATTGGAGGAAGGACACTTGGACGCCTTATGGAGATCATTCATATTGGATTAGCATTAGAGGTATTTTTCTATTCCTACATTTATATTTATATATTATTTGATTGTTACCATTAAGGTGATCTAGGCTTATAAGGGTTTCATGTTAAGGGAGTTTATTAAGAAATTTTTAAAATTCCTAGCTTCCGCTGCCCATTATGATATGTTAGAACCGTTCAAAAGTGTCTCCTAGATTTTGTATTTCTTAAAGTATAATTGTTTTGACTAGTGTTTACTCTCTATTATTGTCTGTATTTCTTCTCTGAGACATTATACTTTTGGTTTGCTCGTCGGATGGCTGGCACTTGACTATTTATGGGTCCCAAATGATCCATGATGAAATATAATGTTTCTGTTAATTTATGATCTTTGTCATTGGCTTACTTTTCACCCTTGTATTATATACTATTTTTGATGATGACAAAAAGGGGGAGAAAGATGGGAGAAAGATTGGTAAAGAAAAGGTAAAAACATACATGAAGAGATTATAAGGAGATATATATGAAAGAAAAATATGAAGAGATTATAAGGAGATAAATATAAGAAGAGAAATCAATACTTAAGGGGGAGAACGTTGGCAACATGCAAATCTGAATTTTCATTGAATAAAAATCTGAATTTTGAAATTTTACATGAGAACTCATAATAAATAGCTAATGTTACATGCAACTCATTATGCACAACTCTAGTTATTCAAGAAGGCATGATACACAAGCATTTGGCACACATACATTGAAAGTTTCATTGCCTCGATACATAACTATAGAAAATTTCATTGCCCTGATACATAACTTGAAACCCTTCATTTAGCACAAATCTTTGAAAATTTTTGACTCTATGAAACATAAGAGAAAGGGGGAGTAAAGCTAAAACAAATTTTGCATCAATTTGATAATGATAGGGGGAGTTCTTGGTTCCTTGATTCACACTCCAAAATGAGAATATTTTGAAAATCTTGAACCAAAAGCAACTTATGATGTTTCATCATAAGTTGATCGGTCCTAACTATGTGGACTGGTTGAGGAATCCAAAATAGTTCTCACTCAGAAGAAAATTTCCTATATACTTGAAACCTCTAATCTTGGAGATATAGGGGATAATGCTACTGAAGAGGAGGTTTCCACACATAAGATGTGGAAAAATGACAGTTTAACTGTCAAATGTATCATGCTTGCCTTTATAAATAATGAATTACAAAGGTAACATGAAATCATGGACACTCTATCCATACTTCTAAATTTAAAAGAGTTGTATGGAGAGCAAAGCAGGACTGCTAGATATGAGATATCCAAGCAGTTGTTCCGTGCTAGAATGAATGAAGGAACTCCAGTGCAAAACCATGTTCTTATGGTTATAGACTTGATCACCAGATTAAGTCAATTAGGTTTTGCTATGGACAGTGAGCTTAGTCAGGATTTGATCCTGCAATCACTACCTGAATCATTCTCTTAGTTTGTTGTAAATTTTCATATGAACAAGTTGAACGTCTCCCTACCTGAGCTGTTAAATATGTTAAAGACAGCTGAGACCCATATCAAGAAGGAAAAGGGTCCGATCCTTCTTGTTGATAAGGGCTCAGGAAAGAAATCAGGCAATAAGGGTTCTAAGAAAAGGTTGAACCCTAATAGTAGCAAGATCAAGAAGAAGAAAGGAAAGAAAATCTTCGGATCAAGTACCTGTTTCCACTACGGCAAGGAAGGCCACTGAAAAAGAAATTGCAAGAGCTTTCTTGCAACTGTAAAGCCTGATGCAAAAGTTGCATCAAAAGGTATGTTTATGTTATATGCCAATTTGTCATTAAGTTCTTCAAATTCAAATTCATGGGTATTGGATACCGACTATGGTTCTCATATTTGCAAATCTTTGCATGGACTACAGAAAATTAGAAGTTTGAAGAAAGGTGACTTCGAGCTTTATGGCGCTGGAGGAGAGTCCATCCAAGCTGAAGCTGTTGGAACCTACTACTTGGAGTTGCCTTCGGAAGAGCTCCTGAAATTAGAAGATTGTTATTATATGCCCAAGATTATTAGAAATGTAATTTTTATTCCTTTGTTGTTAAAGAAAGGATTTGAAATTAATGTAAAGAACAATGGTTGCTCAATTTCATTTTCTAATAAAGTATATTGCAATGGCATTATGGATAATGGTCTTCTTGTTCTATCTCTTAATGACAATATATTTCATATTGATGAAAATAAAAAAAGAAAGAGAGAAGAGGTGAATAATATGTTGGGAATTGTATCCTAAATGTCAATCGTCAGCATATTGATAATTGAATTTTGTAAATGAATTGACAAATTAATAAAGTATTATTTGGCATTATTCATCATTTCATCTTCAAATGAACTCTTATATGATGAAGTCCTTAGGACTTATATTATGATAAAGGAGGATTTATCTTTGAGTTCTTAAACTTGTTCGCGACCAAATGATATGTTGTTACTAGGACGACAACATTATCGAAATTAGGTCGTTGTGTAGCATATACGTTGGTTGTCTGATGAGAGTACAAAAGTGAAATTTTCATACTATCATAATTAATATTAGAGCTAATCTTTATTAATAAAATTGATTAATTAATATTTTATTTGTGTCTGAGTGCAAGTAATTCAAAAGACCCAATAACGCTGGGTTTGAGCCTAATGCCCGACAGTTCGAGCTCAACAAATTTCCCAATGTCCGCAGCATGGGGGCTTTGAAATTTCCATGTATCCACGTCAACGGGCTGAAGCAAGTGATTTTCCAACATCTTCAAGTGTCTCCGAGCCGTCACGAGAGTCCCAAAGCAATTCAATTGCTTCTCAAACCAAGAATCCGTTTCCCAGCAACTTCCCAACGTCAAAGTCTTCCAACCGTCCGTGGCAACATTCCATCTCCTCTATTTTGGAACAAACCCAGCAGTCATCTTCTTCTCAGCTTCCCAACCATCGCCACATTCCATCCGTTCGAGCCAGTGGCCGTGAGGAGCTTCCCAATTTTCCCAACTGACCGTGGACCTCCATGCACATGCAAACCGGCTCTTCAATTCCAACCCGCATTCAACATCCGATTGTTTCATCTTCAAACTCCCTTCCCAGCAAATAAATTTCATCCATCTGAAGAGTCTCCAAGCATCGTGGCATCTCATCCGCCAAGGAAACACGAAACCAAACCGTCCGCAAGCCATCTGCCCGTGTCGCTTCCACGTTCAACGCTCCCCATCCATTCGGTTCGTCCCAGCAACGTTCCAGCTTCTCCAATCCGGTGAAGGTGTCTATAAAAGGGGATTGAGCTTGCATCAGAAGGTGGGAGAGGCTAGGGAAAAGAGAAGGACACAGAGCAAGGTGAAGAGGCGACAAGGAGGATCTATCGGCATTTTTCCCAGCCGGACGGAACAAATCAGAAAGAGAGGAAGCCGGATCCATCCAAGTCCGGGCGAGAGAGGGAGAGAGGAGAAGAGGACAGCCGGCCGTGCGATGAAGGAGGAAGAGGCCAAAGGAACCAGCAAAGCAAAACATCTCTCCCTCTTCCGATCCATCTTCTCAGCCGGGCGAGAGAAGGAGGAGAAGCATCGGGAGGAGAAAAGAAAAAGAAAAGAAAGAAAACAGAGCACTCTGTTTTCTTAAGAGAAGAAAAAAAAAAGGGATTTATGTTTTATTTTATTTATTCTATGCTAATCCCTTTTATAAAATTGCTTGCATCTCATATGGATAGCTAAATCTTTTTAAGCTAAGGCTAGGGAAAAGCCTAGCATTTTCTTCATATATTCCCTTTAATCATCAATTGGATTTTAATGTTTTTGATTTGATTTATGGTGCAGTAGATTGATAGAAATTATTTCAAACTTATATATTTTTTTTGATTTGTTATTTCTCCGGGTATAACAGATGCTTAGAAATTCCTGTAGTTTAAAATAGAATTACTGTAATGCTGCCCATAAAACTAAATCTATTTTATTATGATTAATAGATGATTGTAAGAAAAGCATGATTAAGTGCTAGGCTGAATCCTAATGCCTTAGTTATATTTTTGTCAATCTGAATATTATTTAGCCTTTAGTTTTTGTTCACTGTCAAATCCCTGTGGATTCGATCTCGAACTCATCGAGAATATTACTTTGCTACACCCTATACTTGGGGTATTCTACATTTAATTTTCCTTTTTAAAAGAGCAAGATTAAAATCGTAGCACTCTTAACTAAGGAGTGTGGAGACACTGGTATGCCATACAGGTGAAGTGTAGGAGTATATTTCACTGAACGTGACCAATTCCGGAACGCTCTACTGTCAAGAGATGTTCCAAGTGGATATGGATATAAGTTTGGCCCTCTAACCTGAGATCGCAACTTGTGACTAGCAAGCAACTCACTGTACTTTGGTATTGGACTACTTGAATTTCTAATTCAGTGACGGAAGGTCACTGGGTGCAGTCAAGTACTTGCATAGTCAGTTGTGAGTTGAGATGGAATTGACCCCTCCTGAAAATAGGAGATAATGTCTTGTGATTAATTTAGCAAAACCTTGGCCAGGATAATTCCAGTGAGGAGTCACGGGATATCTAAAGTTAATCACATAATGGATATACTAATTATAGGGTTGACAGTGAGCTCTAAGTCATCCTGGCATTAGGAGTCAAAGGGATTGAATTATACAGTAACCATAGTCGAGGATTCCAGAATATTTGCTTCGCATATATTCGGCCTATCTGGATGTCGGGTACCATTGCTAGATGGTCACATCGATTAGTATAGGAAGATATTCCTATACTACCGGCTTAGGTTCGAACCTATGAGGTCACACGCATAGAAGTTTCTAGGTTGATCAAATGGTTGATTGATGATTAAGAATCATTAAGGGATAATTTGGTCAATTCGATTGACAAAATATCCTAAGCAAAAGTTGCATTAAAATAATTATTAAATTATTGGAGGATTAATTAGCAATTAGATTGCTAATGAACTCAATTTGATTGAGTAATTGGGCTTAGGTTGAGCCAAATTGAATAGGATTCAATTTGGGCTGCATCAGAGTTTGACCTAATTGGATAGGGTTCAACCCAAGTAGATTGAGCTTGACCCAATTGATGGGACTTGATCCAATTGGATTGGGCTTGATCCAAATTAATTAGAAGACCTTATTTGATGAGGATTATGAGTCCAAATAATCAGAATTGGATAAGAAGAAGAATCCCTAAATTTTAGGAACCCATCTTTATCTTCTTGGAGAAGAATGACACCTTAATTTATCCCTAATATTTTTTATGCCTATCCTCTTTATTTTTAGCCAAAAATTGGTGTGAAAGAGAGAAGGCGTGGGGCTATATTTTCTATAAAAATGGCATCTTAAATCTTTCTAGAAAGATTTAGATGAATTTCCTAATTTGTAGGGATTGCATGGCGCATGAAATAGGATGGTCTGCAGCTAAACTTTGGATGCATGAATTCCTATCTTTTAGGAATTCAAAATGCATGAAATTTGGATATATTTATCTCCTCTTAGCTTCCAAACCACCAGAATTTTTTGAGAATTTTATCAGCAAAATTAGTTGGCTAAATTAGGTGTGAGGCGTGGGGTGGTCTTTTGGCTATAAAAGACCCCCATGCCTTGGGTTCAAGATATACCATATTTAGAGGTTTCAAAAAATTCTGAAAAAATTCTCTGAGGGACTCCATCCCTTCTTCTTCTTCTTCCTCACATCCATCCTCCATCTCCTTGAAGAACAATCAAAGGATGAGTGTTTAGAAGGAGAAAGCTTCAGCCATTGCAACGTTCCTGCACGAGCTAGCACTCCCGCGGAAGACGATCTACCTAGGGCTTCGCGTGTACTTCTCATAGAGGCCATTCATGTGCGTGGCTGTGAAGTCAAGAATCAGATCTACAAGTTTCTTCTATCATAAAAGGTATTAATCCCACATCAATATTTTATTTTGGAGTCAGGGTCTAGGTCTGATTCTCCGAGGTTCTACCCTCCTTTGGGGCTCCTCACGGAGTTATCTCCAGAATCCATTTGATGGATATTCAGAGATTAATCGGAATAGAGTGTTTACCTTTCAGATCTGATAGTTAATCATGCATGAATGTTTTAACATAATTGTTTAAACGATTCCGGCATAATCCTATGTGTTCTTAAGGTGCTGATTTCTAGATTTGATCTTGTAAGCATGCATAAATTAAATTGTTTGATTTGGTTTTTCCACTGCATTTTAAAACTTAAAAAGAACTACGTATGGCTTGATCTCCCTTATGAAGGGGTACGTAGGCAACCCGATCAGGTTCAGCCATGGTTTTTTAAAAAAAAAATTCAGCATGCTTAATACCGAAGAACCTAGGAATCACTTTCAGTGGTATCAGAGCCAGGTTCATGTTTAAAAAGATAGTGAACAAGAACATCTGCTGGTGAAACTACTGCTTATGCCGGATCTGGACCCTCTACCTTTTATCTGAGACGGTGATACGCTTACCTTTTCGTCTACTCTTTTGCTACAACGTTACCTACTTGATGAACTTTTCACTCTATAAGGCATCAAAGGCAAAAGATCATTGAACTTTAATTTGAGATGAAAATAAGAATACTGTCAACATTGCTCTCATATCACGTCCAGAGTCGGATTTAAATACCTCTTCAGTAGCAGGCCGATAATAAGTCTGGCCATCAAAGGCTTACCCAACTGCTCTAGACAAGATGAGGTGCCCCGGGCACCCCCATATAGAAAGAAGGGTCGAAGGTTTTGGGCCTGTAGCTTTCCCCGTCCCCCCCTCGTCGAGTGGTGCTTGTTTGGGGGGTGTGCTACCAGAAATCGGGCTTGAAGCTCTCGCCTTACCAATGAGCCGACTGCTAATGGCTTTTATGTTTTAATTTTTGTAATTAAATCTGAAATCATGAGCATGCTTAGATTAGATCTAAAGTATTTTTATGATTGATTTAATTGCTGATTATGCATGATTAACTAGATCTAAAATTTTGGATGAATATGATTCATGTTTGTGTTAAGATTTGTAACATAAATAAATCTGAAATCATAATATTGTTTAGATTAGATCTAAATAAAATTTATGATTCATATGATCTTTGATTTTAATGAACAAATCAGATCTGAAAATAAAAGTGAAAAAACAAATACATAAGATGTATGTTGTTTGTATTAATTCATGTTGTTATGTATATGTGATGCATGAACATAAAATATAATGAATTAAACATGAATTAAATCTGATTACATATGATTAATTACAAAAACTCATATCTGAAAATATGTTTTAAGAACTGAAAGATTGTAATTAATATGTAATTAAAAAGAAATATGCAATGATCAAAACTTTCATAAGTCTAAACTTAATTGAGAATTAAGTGTTATGAAATAGAATTGTAACTCAATCAATTGATATTGCATAATTCTTTAGGCATATGGGTTAGCTTGAATCAAGTTCCTAGGATTGGGTTAGATCTAAGGTTAGAATATACATGGACAAATAGAATTAATTGATCAAATCTAATTAAGTAGTAACTAGATTAGGTCAAGAAAATTCTAGGTCAATTTACAATAGTTGTAGACGGATCAAGTCCATGTCTTTGATTAGACCAAGATGGAACTTGATTTAGGCTCAGAGGTGTAGCCCGAGTCATTTGAGTAATCAAATGGAAATTGATTAACCAGTCGGTGTCTAAGGTAAGTTTGGCAGTTTTGACCGGTGGTTTTTAATTGGGAGCTACTTGCACTGATTCGTCTTTGTCGAGTTAATGGCATATCCCTTCCACCGATCTCACTTACCTGGCCGACATGGTCAATCACATTTTGATTGGATCACTTAATGATTCGAGTTAGCCCATGTCTATAAGGAAAATCAGTTTGACTGATTTAGGTGCCTCCTTAACTGGTTTGAGTCTAATCTGATTTGGTGAAGTTAGTGAAAGAAATTAGACTAACCGGATCTTCTCATCTGTCCTAATTATGAAATTCTCTAAAATTATTAGGTTCTTAAAATGAAATGGTAATAGGGATAACTAGGTCATAGCCTCCCATTAAGTTGGGTGATAATGGGTCCAATATTTTGATAATTATTGGAGGCGCCACACGCCTGGTACTTATCAAGCATTGAAATTGTCATTCAATATATGATAAGTTAAGTGTACCTTCAATAGGCGGTCAGGTGAGCCGAGCCACACTCAGGCTTGGTCGTCTATTAGTTGATTAGACGTAATCCTATCATTTAATGGTTGGACCTGACTAGGGTATTCGGTGGAGGCGCCACACGCCTGCCGAATAACCTAGGGCAAAATCATCACTAGAAGTTGCTTGGTGAAGTAATTGGTTAAGAACCTACCAATAGGTGCATATGGGTTAGCCGAGCCACACTCGGGCCTATATGCGATCTATTGGGTTCTAGTGCCCACTAAAGAATTAGGAGTAATTTTTCGAATTGGAAGTAGAGGCTACCAATTTGTATAAAATAGTGGGAGTACCTTTAGACTAAAGTCCAAGTCTATTGAGTTTAGTCAATTCATATACTAATAGCCAAATTTTATTTTTATGCAGAAATGGTCACTAATTTGTCACTTCGCTCATTGTTGGACAATGACAAGTTGACTGGTGCAAATTTTAATAATTGGCATAGGAAACTGAAAATAGTGCTAGAGCATGAGAGGATCCTTTATGTGATAACGGATCAAGCACCTAAGCAGCCCGTTGCTAATGCATCAAGATCGGCCAGAGACACTTATCAGAAGTGGCTCAGTGACCGGATCACTGTTCGATGCATCATGTTGGCAGCAATGAGTGATAAGTTTAGTAGGCATTTTGAGAATATGCAGCCGGAAGATATCATTCAAGTGTTGAATGAATCATTCGGCGTTCCTGACGATGTTGAGAGGCACAAAACTAGTTGTGCCATCTTCAGCGCCCGAATGAAAGATGGGACCTCGGTAACTGATCATGTACTGTACATGATTGAGTTGATCGAGCATCTAAACTCTCTTGGCTTTTTCCTTCATGATCAATTGGGGAAGGATGCCATACTAAACTCATTGCCTGGATCATACCGTCCTTTCTTTTCTCATTCATTTTCGTATGACGAAACCTGTAGTGAATTATCACCAATTGTTGGGGTTACTACAAACGTTTGAGAATGATCACCAACTTCTTAAGAAGACGGTGAACTTAGTGGGAGGTTCATCCAAGGGTACCCCTTTAAGAAAGGAAAGAAAAATAAAATCCAAAAGAAACAGGTGCACCATGCTCAACCTAGTCAGAAAAAGAATAAAAAGGCTTATTAGAGGAACTGTCCTCTTTACATTGCATCCCTCTTTACATTGCTTGTTTTTGGTGGCGCTTACTCCTTTGGTCTGCAAGAAGCAAGGACATTGGAGGAGGAACTGTCCTCTTTACATTGCATCCCTCGATCCAAACCGGCTTAAAAAAAGTAGACAATCAGTTGCCAATCAAGGTACTTATATGATAACACCTTATAATTTTTCTATTTACGATAATTCAACCTGAGTATTGGATACCGGTAGTTCTTTTAATATTTGCAATTCGTTGCAGGGGCTACAAGTCAGTGAGAGGTTTGAAGAAGGAGAAAGGTTCCTGAATGTTGGAGATGGAAGATCAGTTCCAGTTCTAGCTTTGGAAATTCTTAAACTTGAATTCAGCTCTCATGTAAATGTCCTTAGTGATTGTTACTATTGTCCAGTTTTTTATGAAATATCAATAAAAAAGGATTATTGCAATATCATTTGGAATGGTGCTGTTGTAATGAATGAAACTCTGAGCAATAGCATTTACATTTTGTCACAGCCTGTTCATGTAATGTACAAGTCCAATAAGCGCCCTAGAATAGATAATGTCACAGATGTCTACCTTTGGCATCATAGACTAGGTCATATTAACAAGAACAGGATGAACAGGTTAAGTAAAGAGAAAATTCTCGATATTAATGATTGTGAATCATTGACAACCTGTGAATCATGCCTTCTTGGTAAAATGACCAAATCACCTTTTACCGAAAAGGTGAACGAGCCAGTGACTTATTGATCCTTGTACATTCTGATGTATGTGGGCCAATGAGCACAAATGCTAGAGTGGGTATTCATATTTCATTACGTTTACAGACGACCTTTCTAGGTATGGTTATGTCTATTTAATGAGACATAAATCTGAATCATTTGAAATGTTCAAATTATATCGTAATGAAGTAGAAAAACAAACTGAAAAGAGTATTAAAACTCTTCGATCAGATCGAGGAGGTGAATACCTCACTAGTGAGTTTTTGACATATCTAGGAGAAAATGAGATTCTCTCTCAATGGACTCCTCCTGGTACACCACAGTATAATGGTGTATCAGAAAGGAGAAATCGAACTCTGTTAGACATGGTTCGATCCATGATGGGGTTTGCTGATCTGCCCATATCCTTTTGGGGATATGCTCTTGAGTCAGCCTGCTACATTCTAAATAAGGTTCCAAGTAAGTCTGTAAATAAAATACTACATGAGATGTGGACTGGACGTAAGTAGATGCTCTCTCACCTTAGGGTTTGGAGATGTCCAGCGTACGTCAAACGTTTGAAGACAGACAAACTTGAACCCAAGTCTGACAAATGTTTCTTTGTTGGTTATCCTAAAGAAACTAAAGGATATTACTTCTACTTTGCTGAAGAACAAAAGTTGTTCGTAAGCAATAGAGCTGTTTTCGTGGAGAAAGAATTCCTTAGTGAAGGAACTAAAAGCTCTAATGTTGAGCGTAGAAAAGTTCAACATGTAGAAGACCCGATACCATCTACTGAACCAATTGAGTCAAATTTGATTAGATCAGATCCAAAACCCATCTTAGATGCACCATTAAGACGATCAGGTAGAGTACCACGTTAGCCGGACAGATACTACGGTTTCTTGGTCCGGGACGGAGATCCTATCGAACTTGATGAAAATGATGAGGATCCGATCACATATATGGATGCAATGCAGAGGTATGACTCTGATAAATGGCTTGGAGCCATGCAATCTGTAATGGAATCCATGAAGGTCAATGATGTATGGACATTAGTTGACCCACCCGAAGGGATTAAACCCATAGGGTGTAAGTGGATATTCAAAAGGAAATGGGGCGCAGACGGAAAGGTAGAGACCTATAAAGCCCATCTGGTTGCCAAGAGATATCGTCAACGTTATGGTATTGACTATGACGAGACATTTTCTTCTGTGGCAATGCTCAAGTCCATTCGGATTGTGCTTGCGATAGCAGCACATTTAGACTATGAAATCTGACAAATGGATGTAAAGACCGCATTTCTAAATGGAGATTTAGAAGAGGAGGTATATATGCTACAACCTGAAGGTTTTACATCTACAGATGAATCTAAGGTGTGCAAGCTACAAAGATCCATTTATGGATTAAAGCAAGCTTCACGGAGTTGGAATATACGTTTTGATAAGGTAATCAAAATATATGGCTTCATTAAGAATGAAGAGGAACCTTGCATTTATAAATGAAAAAATGGTTCGGTTATTATATTTCTTATTTTGTATGTGGATGACATTCTTTTAATCGGAAATGACATTCCTGCATTACAAGGAATAAAGGTATGGCTATTGTTGCCCAGAGATGGTCACCCAAGAGGGGGGTGAATTGGGTGTTTTAAAACTTTTTGTCCAATTAAAAATAAAACACACAAATGTATGAGCTAAATTAAAAATAGAGGTATGAAAACAGACAATCGCAAACACAAGGTTTTATAGTGGTTCGGAGCTTCCACTGCTCCTACATCCACTCCCCAAAGCACCTTTGGGAATTTCCACTATAATCCAAGATTACAGTCCGGTAGTTTTGCGAGTGCACTACCCAACTCGTTGTTTTACACCGGGCTAACAACGAACCCTACAACCCCCAATTTCACCTAGGCTTGGGACGCCTTTCCCTGGTTCCAAGTCCCTTGACTGGAACAAGCACAATAACCAAAGGTTTTACAAAAGATTTGAAAGCTCTAAATAAACAGATAAAACAGTGAGAAATAACAAAACCCGGAAGAACCCTTTTAGCCGTTGGAAGCATGGGAAATGGTGGTTCTTCCGATGTGGATCGCGTTGTCTTGAATGTGAGCTTTGAATGCCGATCGGGAGAGAGTAGTTGAGCTCGAAATCAGTTGGGAAGCTTGAAAGCACTTGATTTCTTCACTTGAATGCACTAACTCCCTTGAACCTTTTTCTCTTACTTCTCTCTTGAATGATCTTGTGTTGGGTTGGTGAGAAGTTATTGGAAGGCACTTAAGAGCTCCCTTTTATAGCCCAAAAAGCAAATATAGCCATTAGACACAAAGAAAGAAACGTTTGAAATTCAAACAAACCTGCAAAAAGGTGTCAGTCGCGTCCCAGGCGCTCCGGAGACGTCTCAGCTTCAACGCGAGACGTCTCGGCTGTAAGATTTTTCTTTTGACGTTGTTTGGGGTCGACTCGGCGCTTTACGGGGACGACTCTGATGATGAACCGTTTGAATGCTTGTTTTTCTATTTTTCTGAGAGGGTCGCCTCGGCACTTTACGGGGACGTCTCAGGATGTTTGCACTTTTTGCATGAGGACGACTCCGCTGCCTCGGGGACGACTCCGCTGTTTTATCTTCGAAAAACAAGTCCTCTGGAATTCTCTGAGAGAGTCGACTCCGCTTTTTCAGGGGACGTCTCCGCTGTTTTATCATCGAAAAAGACATCCTCTGGAATACCCTGAGAGAGTCGACTCTGCTACCTCGGGGACGACTCCAGAAGTCTGCTTTTTACTCGCGGGGACGACTCCGCGTCCTGTGGAGACGACTCGCACGCATCCCTTGAAATCGGCCTTTCTGCCACCTCTGAGAGAGTCGACTCCGCCTCTGAGAGAGTCGACTCCGACCCTGCGAGACGCCTCGCCAGGTGCCGGGGACGTCTCCAGACGTGCCAGTTCTTCCTGTTTGTGCCAGAGACGTCTCTGAGACAACCCGGAGACGTCTCGGCTGTCCCTGATCTATTTTCTTCAACTCAAAAATTCTTCAATAAATTCTTAAAAATTATGGAAACTTGCCTAGACATTTCTTAACAATATTGTTAATTAATCACCTGAAATTCTCAAATAAATTGTTAAGATAAATGGAATTATACTCTAGTGTTTTGTATTCATCAAAATCCATTAGGAGGTCAACAATCTCCCCCTTTTTGATGATGACAAAACACTGAGTATATGCAAAATTTGAAATTTAAACATATACACAGTATTTGATCAGATGTACAAGTATATTGTTTTGATTTGAGCTAGATACAGTGTGCATAATTCAAAATAGTCAACTTTCAGTTCCATCCTTATGCATAAGATTGATCTTAATAGCTCTTAAGCAATTTTAGCATATCAACTGAATTTGAATCAAGTTAAAATTTAAATTAATGAAATATTGATGCTAAAGACAATTGAAGGCTAAGTTCTTTTTGACTCCTCCTTTCTTTTCCAGAAGGGCAATTATCTTAAGGCCAATATTCTTCAATTATATCTTTTTCTAATTCAATTTTTTTAAGTATGAGTGTAAATTTTGCATTCCATATTTAGGTTCTACTCCATATACTCCATATATATATATCGACTCAATACACTCCATAAATTTTGCATTCCAATATATCCAATATCCGTATTGGTTCTACTCCCCCTTTTTGTCATCAACAATGAAGGGGACAAATTATCCTTAGGTACTTAAAACTCAATTCCTAGTAGAATTCAGCATATTACCATGAACCACTCAAGGATATTCAAGTTATTTTTATTAAAGAATTCAGCATTCATTTCACTCCCCCTTTGTTTAGGAATTCATTTCAGACTCCTCTTTTTGTTTAAAATAGTTATCACAAGATGTGCTCCCCCTGTTTTATATGCATTGATAAATTGTGTCAAATTTGAATACTTAAGGTATGTTATGAGATTTTTATGGCACAACACAGAATCACATACACAAATTTTGATTCCACAGGATTTGAAACAAACATTTGAAGGCATTTCAAAAGAGATTGTATGTCATTCATATGTCATTGCAATCATTTGAAGGCATTACAAGGTTAAAAAAAAAGGAAATCATTACAAGTATTGATTCCTAATACAAAAGAAGTGTCAAAATGAGCCTAGGGTTTTACAAAGACAGATGAACCCTAGATGTCTACAAAATGTCCCTCATCGGCGACGTTGCTCATAAGCCCTAGCAGCTGTATCTATAAATGCATTAATTGAGTCCAATAGAGTTTTGAACTGCTCTCCTTGAGATTGATGGAAGGCTGCCACTAGTGCTTCAAATTCAATGCTTGCCCTTTCAATTCTTCCTCTAAGTTGGGCAACCACAGTGCCCACATTGCCTCCAGGGCTTGTCAATTCTTGAAGGCTTTTTGATATGCTCTTCAAGTCATCCTGTAGCTCAATTGATCTGGAGGATTGGGTGGCACTCACATGAACTAGTTCTGTCACTGTAGCTTCTATCTGGGCTCTAATTTCCTTCAACTCTTGTAGAAGCCCTTCATGTGAGGTTCTGATGGGGGCCAACTCAGCAGAAATCATCGATCTCATCTCCTCCCTCATCTGCTGGCATATTACAGATGCTAAAGTGCGCATCTGTTCTTCTGATAGGGAGAAGGGCCCACTGACTGGAGGAGGAGGAGGCACAAATGTGGAAGGTCCAGCTGAGTTGGAGGGAACATCAGGGAAGGCCATGTGGCTATGTGGAGGAGAGTGGTGGTCAGGCTCCTGATGTGGGATCTCGGGCTCTAAGGTTTGAGATTTTCTTTTTGGTACCTTGACCCAAGACCCATCTACCTTGTGAAACTCCATTCTACGCATTGTGCTTTCATTATAGTAGTCGGTGTTTCTCAAGAGTTTTGCAGGCTCATTTTCTGGAATTTGAATCTTGAAATGTTTGAATACTAGGGTAAAGATCATCCCATAGGGTATGCTAAACCTAGAATACCTATGACATATAGAAATGTAGTTCAGCATAAGTCTAGGGAGATTTAGGGGAATCCCTAGTAGGATGTGGTGCATGATGACTAAATCTCGCTCCGAAACAAAATCGAAGCGACCGGTTTTTGGAAACAAGACCCGGTTGACAATACTCAAAAGTAGTCTCATCTCGGCATTTAGGTCTTGTGAGTTAACCACATCAAGAGGGCCGCAGTCCTCTCGTCCTAAAACTAGGTTTAGGGCTATTTCCCTTTGGGGATGTGAGGTTGGAGCCTGACCGTCTTTAGGGATTTGTAATACACTAGATAGGGTATCCTCATTGATCTCTATCAATGTCCCTCACATAGGCAGTGTACCCCGAGTCCCCTAAGGCCATATTACTAAACATCTCTCTAACTAGACCGGGGTAGGTTGATGTGTTGAGAGTACAAAGATATTCCCAACCTTGGGCACGGAGTCTCTCTCCAATAGAGAACCCCTCACTTTCTAAAAAATGGAAATCTATAAACCTACCCGTGGTTACTGTGCGATTCGCATAGGAAATGGTCATGGTTGGCGGAGCAACCGGAGGAGACGGTGCGGTCCCTCCGTTCCTCAGCGTCGGTCGCTACCCTAGGACGCCTCCCACTTGTTCTCCTAGCTCTTTTAGGTGCCATGGCTCGGAAATCCTAGGGAAATGGGGAGTTTTGGTTCGGTTTGAGGTGGAGAGAAAAATGGAGGCTAGGGTTTTGTATTTTGTTGGGGACGAAAGAGATAGCTCGGGTCGGCTCGAGCTGTTTTGACCTATTTTAAAAACCCTCGTTCGGTCCCCGAGACGTCTCCGCGACTAACACGAGACGTCTCGCCGGGGGGACGTCTCTCCGATTTGCCAGAGACGTCTCCGGCACTGAAAAATTTCAGACTGAATTCTATCTTTTCCCAATTTATTTTATTTAACCACACTAATCAACATGATTTCTTTTGGTGAATATAGAGTGAGTTTGTTTGTGATCCTTCCCTTTAATAATATACCCTATAAAAGTTTGATAATGATTTTTGAATTGGTGAGCCGAGTGTAAAACCAACGTGTAAGGGTTCGATTGTGATCCCGGAAAAACAATCGAGGTTGGTTCTAGTCGGTGAGCCTGGGAAAACCGACCGAGTTCGTTGTGAGCTCGTAAAACAACAAGTTTGGTTGTGAGCTTGGAAAACAACCGGCTGTAATCCAAGGGGTTATAGTGAATTCCCAAGTGAGACTTGGGGAGTGGACGTAAGAGCAAGGGTTAGCTCCGAACCACTATAAAACTTAGTGTTTGTGATTGATTGTCTCTCTTTCTCTTACTCTCATATCACTCACAGCACATAGCAATTAATCGAACAACTTACAATAGCTTTAATTAGTCATCCACATCGTTTTAAATTGTAAGATTATTTTAAAACCCAATTCACCCCCCCCCTCTTGGGTTGTCTATCTGGGCAACAACACCCCAACAAAATGGGGTGGTAGAAAGGAAGAATCGCACACTAGCAGATATGGCTCGTACCATGTTGTGCGAATCGGATCTACCAAAATATTTTTGGGCTGAAGTAATAAATACTGCATGTCACATTTTAAACCGTGCATTAGCCAGATCAATTTTAAAGAAAACACCTTATGAGTTGCTGAATAATAAGAAGCCAAATATATGTTACTTTCATGTTTTCGGTTGTCGGTGTTTTATTTTAAACAATGGAAAGGACAATCTAAGTAAATTTAGTGCTAAATCAGATGAGGAGATCTTCTTAGGTTATTCCTCATCTAGTAGAGCATACAGGGTCTTCAACAAGAGACTCTCGTTGTTGAAGAATCCATTCATGTTGTTTTTGATGAAGTTAATGGAGATTCTTCTAGAAAAGAAGAAGATAGTGATGCAGGTATACTTGAAGACAGAATGAAGGAGTTCTCCATACAAGACAAACAACTTGAAGATGAAGTCAAGGAAGATACAATTCAGCAAGATGAAGAAGATCAACCTCAAGCAAGAAATCAAGATCTTCCGAAGGAATGGAGGTATGCACATGGTCATCCAAGGGATTTAATCCTTGGTGATCCCTCACAAGGGGTAAGGACAAGATCCTCTCTAAGAAATACTAGTAATTATCTTGCTTTCGTTTCACAAATAGAGCCTAAGTCACTAGAGGAAGCCGAAAAGGATGAAAATTGGATAAATACTATGCAAGAGGAATTAAATCAATTTGAAAGAAATCAAGTTTGGACTCTAATGAAAAGACCCCCTAATGTTTCAATCATAGGCACCAAGTGGGTGTATAGAAATAAACTAGATGAAGATGGAATAGTTATAAGAAACAAAGCTAGACTAGTTGCCAAAGGCTATAATCAGGAGGAAGGAATAGATTTTGATGAAACTTTTGCTCCTGTTGCTAGGTTAGAGGCTATTAGGCTACTTTTGGCATATGCTTGCTTCATGGATTTTAAACTCTATCAAATGGATGTAAAAAGTGCATTTTTAAATGGTTATATAATGGAGGAAGTTTATGTAGGACAACCTCCAGGTTTTGAAAACCACTTACATCCAGATTATGTTTATAAATTACATAAAGCATTGTATGGACTGAAGCAAGCCCCTAGGGCATGGTATGAAAGATTAAGTAATTTCCTAATTGAAAATAAATTTAAGAGAGGAAATGTAGACAAAACCCTCTTCATTAAAAGAAAAGAAAATGACTTATTGCTTGTACAAATTTATGTGGATGATATAATTTTTGGTGCTACTAATGATAGTCTTTGTCAAGAGTTTGCCAAGCTTATGCAGGGAGAATTTGAAATGAGCATGATGGGTGAGCTCAACTTCTTCCTTGGGCTACAAATAAAACAATCAGAGGAAGGCATCTTCATCAGTCAGTCCAAATATATCAAGGAAATGTTGGAAAAATTCAAGATGAAGGATGCAAAGGAAATCAGCACACCCATGGGCTCAAGTTGCAAGCTTGACAAAGATGAAAAAGGTAAAAGTATAGACTGTAAATTGTACAGAGGTATGATAGGCTCTTTACTTTACCTTACTGCTAGTAGACCAGACATATTATTCAGTGTTTGTATGTGTGCTAGATACCAAGCATGTCCTAAGGAATCACACTTGCAAGCTGTTAAAAGAATTTTTAGATATCTAGTAGGGACATCTAATGTAGGCTTATGGTATTCTAAACAATCTGACATAAATTTAATTGCTTATTCCGATGCTGATTTTGCCGGGTGCAAACTCGACAGAAAAAGCACAAGTGGCACATGTCAATTCTTGGGTGCTAATTTGGTTTCTTGGTTTAGCAAGAAACAGAATTCAGTTGCCTTGTCCACAGTTGAGGCTGAGTACATTGCAGCTGGAAGCTGTTGTGCCCAAGTTCTATGGATTAAGCAACAACTTGAAGACTTCGGTATCAAAATGGACAATATACCAATTAGATGTGATAATACAAGCGCAATTAATTTAATAAAAAATCCTGTCCAACACTCAAAATCAAAACATATAGAGATTAGGCATCACTTTATTAGGGATCATGTGCTGAAAAATGATGTGATGATTGAGTATGTATGTACTGAAAATCAATTGGCCGATATCTTTACAAAGCCCCTTTGTAAAGATAGGTTCAACTATTTAAGGAATGCTTTGAGCTTGTATGATCCTAGCAAATAAATTGAACTTGTATTACAATGCTTTGCTACTCAAACTAATAATCCACCTCAAAGTCACAAATAGCAAACCTAGTATATATTAAGTGAAAGCATGAATCTATCTAAGTTAAATGACGAACTGTTTGACTTTCCGGAGGATGGTTACCCTCCCTTGGACTCTTCATGGAGATATTTTCAGAGCCTATTTTATAGGTATTCGAAATTTGGTCAAGCATTCCTCATTTCAATATTAATACCAACCTCTATACCCTTGATTCAATCCTCCGATTGAACCAAGCAAAGACAATGTGTAGATGAAAAGAACAAACAGAAAAATACAGCTTCTCAAAAGCAGATAAATGGCAATATGAACAATAACGAAGTTAAGATCCCTCAAACGCTTTTAAGTTGGAGAAGAGGAAGGGCTTCTTGAACTTCGGGTCTCCTCTTGAATGTGTAGTCGACTTGAATGCAGGACGAGGCTCTTTCAATGTTGGGAAGAAGTAGGTGGATGCAGTTAATGCTGCTCTTCCCTCTTTTTCGTTGAAGAACAAGTTGCAGAGATTGAAAGCTTGATTACTTGGAGTGGAATGGTTGTTCTCTTCTTTGCTACAGTCCTCTGTGGCTATTTAAACCAACCCCCACGGAAACTAGCCGTTAGAGAGCTTTTTCTGCCCGTTCTGCACACTCTGTACACCCTGACAATGTGTCCGTTAGTGGGTTGGAGTCGACTCGCACAATCAGGAGTCGACTCGGCTGTAGCGGGAGTCGACTCATGCTTTTCTGGAGTCGACTCGGCAACTGTTTCGGATTTGAATTAAAGTAGCCTCTTAGACTGGGAGTCGACTCGTCTTGACCTGGAGTCGACTCGGCAACTGTTTCGAATTTGAATTAAAGTAGCCTCTTAGACTGGGAGTCGACTCGTCTTGACCTGGAGTCGACTCGCCAACTTCTGGAGCTGACTTGGCTTTCTCGGAGTCGGCTCATCCCATGGAGTCCGTGGATCTATTTTTGAATTTGGTCCACTCGAGTCGACTCGACAATCCTGGGAGTCGACTCGGCGCTCAGAGCCCGAACTCCCTATCTTCTGTCTTTTGCCTCGTCCAGTCTTGGAGTCGACTCGAACTTCCCCAGAGTCGACTCGGCTCTCAGTTTCCGAAACACTGTCTTCTGTCTTTTTGATGTAGAGCTGCCTTGGAGTCGACTCTAGCTGTCTGGGAGTCGACTCGAATCTCAGAGACAGTAAATTGGTCTTCTGTCTTCTTTGTGGTCGCGGAGTCTCGGAGTCGACTCGCGTATTGCGGGAGTCGACTCGAATCTCAGAGTTCGAAAAACGTTCTCTGACTTTTTCCTTGTGTTCCTCTGAGAGTCGACTCTCACTTTCTTTGAAGTCGACTTGCCAACCATCGGAGTCGACTCGCGTTCCACTGGAGTCGACTCGAATCTCAGACCCGAAAACTGCTCTCTGACTTTTCTGCCTGTGGCTCCTTGGAGTCGACTCTTGCTACCCTCGAGTCGACTCGGTGAACATCGGAGTCGACTCGCGCACTTCAGGAGTCGACTCGCTGACAGGTTTTGAGTTGATGCTTCCTGTTCGTCTGTCTGTTCTAAGTCGGAGTCGACTCGTACTTATCCGGAGTCGACTCGAGCCCGTGCTAGTGAACTTGATACGCTTGGAGTCGACTCGTGATACTCTGGAGTTGACTCGAGTCTCAGACTTTGGTTCAGGCTGACTTCTTAACTTATCCAAAATATTATGAACTAAGTCTAGAGACACTTAGACAAGATTTTCACTGAAACACTTAATTGAATTCATTAGTAAACAAGAGATATACTCAAATGCTTTGAGCTCATCAAAATCAAATAGGGTTTTAATCAATCACTCCACAATCTCCCCCTATTTGATGATGACAAAACATTGAGTATATGTAAAGTGAATTGCTCAATAAACAATGAAATAAAATCCATAATTGAATTCAAATGTCTGGTAATTCAATTTATCCAAGCTTGAAAGGAGTGAAACAATAAATTTTGGAGTTAAAGCTCTCCTTTCATTTGGAATTATATAAGCCTTCATATTATACAATCAATTGTTTGGCTTATATATCTTTAATGATTTAGCTTGATTAATATTCAGATTCTCCTCCTCAACATATGCATTCTACTATGTTTTGATTCTCTGAATTTTCTTTTAATGCTTTGAAGTTTTTGAACTGAATTTTTTGTTTTTAGAGGGAAAATCTGTCAATTTGTTCTTGAGTAGGATTCAGCTAATCTCCGAATATCCCTTGAATAGATTCTGGAGATTACTCCATTAGGAGCCCCAAAAGAGAGATAATGAGCCTCGAGGTACCAAATCCACTTAGAACAAATTTTGTGTGTTTTAACATTTTTTTTGATTTTCATTGATTCCTTTTACATATTTTATACATATTTCTCCCCCTTTTTGTCATCGTATCAAAAAGAAGGTAAGCACACACAATCAATGCAACAACCAATCAATCATCAAATGGCACAGAATTGAAGAAAATATGGCTACTCATTGTATTGATTTGCATGTAAATACATTTGAGAGTACAAAAAATAAGGCAAAACAATACAGTCAAAACAAAACACAAAAAGTAGCTATGGTCTCCTCGAGGATGTAGCTCCTCCTCTCGAAGATGTATCTCCTCCTCTCGAGGACGTGGCTCCTCCTCTCGAGGATGTATCTCCTCCTCTTGAGGACGTGGCTCCTCCTCTCGAGGATGTAGCTCCTCCTCTCAATCTGCTCTGCTCCATGAGGAGGGTGACTGCATCTGTAACATGCCCGAGCTGAGTGATAATGGACGAAGTGGCTCTGCTATGTGTAGTAGAGAGCTCAGTCACCGACGTCTGAAGTGCGTCCAGCTTGTCGATGAGCACATTCGACAAGCGCTCGGCCCCCTCGGTAGTGGTGTGCATGTCACGACCGATGTCCTCCCTCATCTGTCGAGTGGTGCTCGTGACCTCACTCATGCTATGAAACTGGGCCTAGAGCAAAGTCCTCATGTTGTAGATCTCTTCCCGCACATGAGCCGTCATGTCAGTCACGGCCGTCAGGGAAGGGACCAACGCTGAAGATGGAGCGGGAGAGGGAGCAGGCACCGAACCTCGGAGCTCCCGAAGCAACTCATCCCTCAGATCTCGGACTATCTCCTGCCGCAGCTCCCGGAGCTGCTCAGGAGCGATGCGGACCTCCATGGATGGTGGAGCCGAGGAGGAGGGTCCGGCGGAGGTGGTAGGAGCAGAAGTGGATGGAAAGTCTGGTAAGTCGGGAAGGTCAGAGTCTGGCTCAGGACTGGGGGAAGGTCTGGTGGTCTGTGTGGTGATGGAAGACTTCCTAACCCATGTCCCCTCTCTCTTCCGAAACCCCATCCTGTGTAGGGTCCCTGCACGCGTGCGATCAGTCCATCGCAATGCGCGAAAGGGTTCCCCCTCAGGGATAGGAATCTCGTACTCCCTAAATAACAAGGTGAAGACCATACCGTAGGGCAAAGTGAGCCTAGGTCTGTCTAGTGGCTCACACATGTATCGATATATGAGTTTGGGGAAGTTGATTGGGGTGTCATGAAGCATGTAGAACATGAGAGCTAGGTCTCTCTCAGATACAAAGTCAAATCTCCCGGTCTTAGGGAAGATGGACCTAGACAATATACTTAGGAGGATCCGCATCTCAATCGGAAGTGAGCTAGCAGATACCTCGTCTAAGGGTGACTGGTGTGGATGCCCTAGAACGGCCGTAAGGGCCTCAACCCTGTCCTCGGGATGTGTGGGAGCCACCCCTACTAGTGGAAGGTGGAGGATGTGGGCAATAAGATCCTCCGTAATGAACAGAGGGACACCGGCTACCGTGCCCTCGATACCCCCATCTCCCCGATGGACGGTACCGTAAAACTCTCTAATGAGCCCTGGATATGTGGGGAGATCTAAGGTGAGGAAGTACTCTAAGCCCTGGGCCCTAAGTCTATCACTTATAGTGAACCCTTCTCGGGAGAGATAGTCGAAGTCGACATATCTCCCGGTGGTGACGGCCTTCTCGGCTAATGGCCTCACGGGAACCGCCCTTGGCGGGGAACGAGCCGGAGGTTGTGGCCTCGCGGGATCGTGCCGAGCCTTGGAGCGCCTCTCGGGACCGGCCTCGGGTCGGGACCTCTTCCAGACTACGGTTTTATGCGGCATAATGACCTAGAACGGGATGAAAACCTAAAGGATGGTGAAAGGTCGACGGAGAAGGCTTGGGAACGACCGGGGACGACCTAGGAAGGGAGGAAAACCCTAAGGGACGGTGAAAAATCGACGGGAAAAGGCCTTTGGGACGACCGGGGACGACCTAGGAGTCGGCTCTAGGGCTTGTGAACAGTGGCGGCTGAGAAAGAAGTGTTTTCGAAACGACAAAGTTAGAGTTAAAAAGTCGGATCCCGACTGCGAGTCGACTCCACTGAGTCGCGAGTTGACTCGACCTCGAGTCGACTCCAGAATATGCGCGAGTCGACTCTCCTTATGCGCCTGTAGACCTCGAGTCGACTCCCGACTATATGAGAGTCGACTCCCCCTCTGCTGCCATCTTTGCGAGTCGACTCCCGCAAATGCGCGAGTCGACTCCCCCTTAGGAGCCGACTCTGAAACTTATTCGAGTCGTCTCTAACTTTGGCACACACCTAAAAATCATGTTATGTTCGTGCCGAATGAGGGAAAATCACTAAATTATGATCTGATTTGATGATCATTGAAAAGAAACTCTATTTTAACCACAATCTAATCATCAAAATCAACGAATCTAGTGGAAACTACCACTAGGATGGATCAATCACTCCTAATCCCCTCCTAAGCACACTAAACCTCTCTTCACTTAGGGGTTTTGTAAAAATGTCTGCTAATTGATCATCAGTACAAACAAATTGTAGTGTCACATCACCATTCAGTACATGATCTCTTATGAAGTGATGTCTTATCTCAATGTGTTTAGTTCTTGAATGCTGAATTGGATTTTTAGTTAGATTAATGGCACTTGTATTATCACAGTTAATAGGTATTTTATCTTGTTTAATGCCATAATCTTCTAATTGTTGTTTGATCCACAAGATTTGAGCACAACAACTCCCGGCTGCAACATATTCAGCTTCAGCAGTAGATAATGCAACCGAGTTTTGTTTCTTGCTAAACCATGAGATTAGGTTTTCTCCTAGAAATTGACAAGACCCGCTGGTACTTTTTCTATCAAGCTTACATCCAGCGAAGTCTGAATCTGTGTGTCCTATTAAGTTTAGGCTAGATTCTTTAGAGTACCATAACCCTATATTCTTAGTTCCTATTAAGTATTTAAAAATTCTCTTAACTGCAACTAGATGTGATTCCTTAGGATTAGCCTGATATCTAGCACACATGCAGACACTAAACATAATAATCAGGTCTACTTGCAGTAAGATACAATAAAGATCCTATCATACCTCTATACAGTTTCTGATCTACAGATTTACCTGATTCATCTTGGTCTATTTGCATGATGAGCTCATGGGGGTGCTGATTGACTTGTTTCCCTCCATATCAAACTTCTTGAGCATCTCCTTGATATATTTGGCTTGATTGATGAAGATGCCTCCTTCAGACTGTTTGATTTGAAGCCCGAGGAAGTAGTTCAGCTCTCCCATCATGCTCATCTCAAATTCACTCTACATCAAATCAGCAAATTCTTCGCAGAGGCGATTGTTAGTAGCACCGAAAATGATATCATCAACATAAATCTGTACTAGTAGCATATCTTGGTTTTTCTTTTTCAGAAATAGTGTTGTATCTACATTACCCCTAGAGAACTCATGTTCTAGTAGGAATTTGCTAAGCCTCTCATACCATGCTCTAGGTGCTTGTTTTAAACCATAAAGTGCTTTGTTCAGTTTATATACATGATTAGGGTATTGATGATTTTCAAAACCAGGAGGTTGTTCTACATATACCTCCTCATTTATATACCCATTTAAAAATGCACTTTTTACATCCATTTGAAATAGTTTGAAATCCTTAGAGCATGCATATGCTAATAATAATCTAATAGCCTCAAGTCTAGCTACAGGAGCAAAGGTTTCATCAAAATCTATACCTTCTTCTTGATTATAACCCTTTGCTACTAGTCTAACCTTATTCCTTATAACAATTCCATTTTCATCAAGTTTATTTTTATAAATCCATTTAGTACCTATAATCGGATATTCAGAAGGTCTCTCTACTAGATTCCATACCTTGTTTCTAGTAAATTGATTTAATTCTTCTTGCATTGCATTTATCCAATTTACATCATTTTTGGCTTCTTCTATATGTTTGGGCTCAAAGTGTGAGACGAAAGCTAAATGGTTATTTAAATTCCTAAGAGATGCTCTAGTCCTAACCGGTTGAGATGGATCATCTAGAATTAGTTCCTTAGGATGCCCGTGAGCATACCTCCAAGCTTTAGTTAGCCCATGATTCACAATAGCCTCTTGGCTTGATGATGCTCCTTCAATCAATTTTTGATTATCATCTTGTAATGTCATCTCATCTATCTTTTCTTCAAGAATTTCAGCATCATTATCAAAGTTAACTTTCTTACTAGAGGAGATGTCACTAGAATCATCAAATACAACATGTATAGATTCTTCTATAACTAAGGTTCTTTTATTAAAGACTCTATAGGCTTTACTAGTTGTAGAGTAACCTAAGAATATTTCCTCATCAGATTTAGAGTCAAATTTACCTAGATTATCTTTCCCATTATTATGAACAAAACACCTACATCCAAAAACATGAAAGTAATTAACTTTTGGTTTTCTGTTTTTCCAAAGTTCATAAGGTGTTTTCTTTATGATGCGTCTCAATAGAACTCTATTTAATATATGACAAGAAGTATTAATGGCTTCTCCCCAAAAGTACTTAGGGAGGTTACTTTCACATAACATAGTTCTAGCCATTTTCTCTAGAGTTCTATTTTTCCTCTCCACAACTCCATTTTGTTGTGGTGTCCTAGGTGCAGAAAAATTATGGGTTATCCCCTTTTTACTACAAAACTCATCAAATGACTGATTTTCGAATTCGGTACCATGGTCACTTCTAATGGCTATTACTGAAGTATCTCTAGCATTGGTTACTTCCTTATGAAACTTTTTAAATACTGAAAAAGCTTGATCTTTATGTGCTAAGAACATAACCCAAGTGTATCTAGAATAGTCATCTACAATAACTAGACCATATTTATTTCCACCTAGGCTAGTGGTTCTAGTTGGTCCGAATAGGTCCATGTGTAATAATTCTAGAGGTCTAGATGTAGAGACACATTTTATGGATTTAAATGAGTTCCTAGATTGTTTGCCAAATTGACATGCTTCACATATTTTGTTCTTCTCAAATTTTAATTTTGGCAAACCTATCACGGAATCTCTTTTAACTTGTTTAGTTATTGTGTCCATGCTTGCATGACCTAACTTACGGTGCCATAACCAGCTAGCATCATTATCCTTAGTTTCATTAACAACTAGACATTGGTTATGTTTGGCAAGATCTTCAAGGTCTACAACATACACATTCCCACGTCTAATTTCTTTAAAAACTAAACTATTGTCATTAGGGTTTGTTATAATGCATAGTGATGGTTGAAACATAACATCATACCCTTTATCACATAATTGACTAATGCTTAATAAGTTATGCTTAAGACCATCAACATATCTAACATTATCAATAAAAGTAGAAGGGGTAATTTGAACTTTACCAATACCAATGATGTGACCTTGGTTGTTGTCTCCAAAAGTCACAGCACCTCCCTTCTTAGCTTCAAGGGTGAAAAATTGATCCTTGTCACCCGTCATGTGTCTTGAGCAGCCACTGTCCAAATACCAGCAGTTTTTGTTGACCTTGGCTGCAAGACACTCCTACACAAGCAAATCATATCATCTTAGGTACCCAAGTTTTCTTGGGTCCTTCATGGTTAGTCAAGTTGGTTCCTTTTGGAACCCATACCCTTTTAATTTTTCTTTTTGTTTTACCTTTCCTAAAATTACACACATTTGCTTTATGACCTATAGTTCCACAACAAAAGCAGGTTATTTTCTTAGTTTTACTTTCCCCAGCTTTAACAAAGAAGTTACTAAGAAGTTTTTGTTTATTTCTTGGTTTATATCCTAAACCCGCTTTATTAAATACTGCTCGTTGACTATTTAGTATCATATTTAACTTTTCAGAACTATATGTAAATTTTTCAACCAAAGATTTGTATTTGTTAAGTTCTTTAGTTAGTGTTTGATTTTCTGCTTTTAGATCATTTAGTTCTTTTGTGAGATCCTTGTTTAAGATTTGTTTATGATTTTTAAGTTCTGAAAATTCCTTAGTTAGTTCTTCGTTATCTTTACTTAAGGTGTTAGTTTTCTTAATTAAGAGTTGGTTGCTTGTCTTAAGTTCTAGATTTTCTATGGTGATACAGTCCTTATCCTTAACTAGTTTATCGCATTTAAGTATGTATGATTGTTTAGCTATTTTTAGTTCTTTATTCTTAAGATTTATGGCCTTATATTCTATCATTAATTCATTAAATGCATCATAAAGTTTATCAAAAGAAAAATCGAGATGTGATTCAGATGTTACCTCATTTTCATTGGCCATGAAGCACAAATTGGCCTTTTCTTCTTGTTCTTCATCCGATGATGAAGATGATGCGTCGGAGTCTGATAAGGTGGTGACGAGGGCTTTCTTCTTCTTGTACTTGTTGCCCTTCTTTAGTAAGGGACACTCAGCTCTGATGTGTCCCGATTTTTTACACTCATAGCAGCCAATCCCCTCATTTTTCCTTTCCTTACCTTTGTCCTTGCGGTAGGAATTTGAGGGGCCTCTCCTTTGATGATAGGACTTCTTGTGGTTGATGAATTTTCTGAATTTGCGCACAAGAAGAGCCTCACCATCATCTTCCTCATGTTCTTCTTCTTCACTGCTGCTACTGCAAGACAAGTCCTTGTTAGATGAAGTAGATTTAAGAGCTATTACCTTTTTCTTATGGGAGGACTCTTCCTCGTTGTGTTGCTTCATGGTTAGCTCGTGCGTCATTAGGGATCCAAGAAGCTCCTCAAGTGGTAACTTGTTCAAGTCCTTGGCTTCTTGGATTGCCGTCACTTTAGCTTCCCATGACCTTGGTAGACAACGAAGGATTTTCCTGACAAGCTCACTGTTAGTATAGTTCTTGCCAAGGCTTTTTAGGCCATTGACAATGTCAGTAAACCTAGTGAACATGCATGTGATTGTTTCATTAGAATCCATTTTAAATAGTTCATACTTATGAACCAAAATATTTATTTTGGATTCTTTGACTTGATTCGTGCCCTCATGGGTCACTTCAAGTTTGTCCCAAATCTCTTTTGCAGAATTGCAAGTTGAGACCCTATTGAATTCATTTCTATCTAAGGCACAATAAAGCACATTCATAGCTTTAGAGTTTAGTTGTGCCTTTCTCATGTCATGTTCATCCCAATCCTTTTCTAGTTTGGGTACCGTGACACCCTCTACATATATGGATGGGATGTATGGCCCATTTACTACAATGGTCCACATCTCATAGTCTTGGGCTTGGATGAATATTCTCATCCTAGCCTTCCAATATGAGTAGTCGGATCCATTAAAGAATGGGGGTCTTTGGGTGGACTGACCCTCAATGTGGGAAGATCCAAATGGGGTTGTCATTTCAATCTTTTACTCTTGGGTGGAAGAGTTTAGGCTCTGATACCACTTGTTGCCCAGATAGACAACCCAAGAGGGGGGGGTGAATTGGGTTTTAAAATAATCTTACAATTTAAAACGATGTGGATGACTAATTAAAGCTATTGTAAGTTGTTCGATTAATTGCTATGTGCTGTGAGTGATATGAGAGTAAGAGAAAGAGAGACAATCAATCACAAACACCAAGTTTTATAGTGGTTCGGAGCTAACCCTTGCTCCTACGTCCACTCCCCAAGTCTCACTTGGAAATTCACTATAACCCCTTGGATTACAGCCGGTTGTTTTCCAAGCTCACAACCAAACTTGTTGTTTTACGAGCTCACAACGAACTCGGTCGGTTTTTCCAGGCTTACCGACTAGAACCAACCCCGATTGTTTTTTCGGGATCACAATCGAACCCTTACACGTTGGTTTTACACTCGGCTCACCAACCAACCTCTATACCCTTGATTCAATCCCCCGATTGAACCAAGCAAAGACAATGTGTAGATGAAAAGAACAAACAGAAAAATACAGCTTCTCAAAAGCAGATAAATGGCAATATGAACAATAACGAAGTTAAGAGCCCTCAAATGCTTTTAAGTTGGAGAAGAGGAAGGGCTTCTTGAACTTCGGGTCTCCTCTTGAATGTGTAGTCGACTTGAATGCAGGAGGAGGCTCTTTCAATGTTGGGAAGAAGTATGTGGATGCAGTTAATGCTGCTCTTCCCTCTTTTTCGTTGAAGAACAAGTTACAGAGATTGAAAGCTTGATTACTTGGAGTGGAATGGTTGTTCTCTTCTTTGCTACAGTCCTCTGTGGCTATTTAAACCAACCCCCACGGAAACTAGCCGTTAGAGAGCTTTTTCTGCCCGTTCTGCACACTCTGTACACCCTGACAATGTGTCCGTTGGTGGGTTGGAGTCGACTCGCGCGATCAGGAGTCGACTCGGCTGTAACGGGAGTCGACTCATGCTTTTCTGGAGTCGACTCGGCAACTGTTTCGGATTTGAATTAAAGTAGCCTCTTAGACTGGGAGTCGACTCGTCTTGACCTGGAGTCGACTCGGCAACTGTTTCGGATTTGAATTAAAGTAGCCTCTTAGACTGGGAGTCGACTCGTCTTGACCTGGAGTCGACTCGCCAACTTCTGGAGCTGACTTGGCTTTCTCGGAGTCGGCTCATCCCATGGAGTCCGTGGATCTATTTTTGAATTTGGTCCACTCGAGTCGACTCGACAATCCTGGGAGTCGACTCGGCGCTCAGAGCCCGAACTCCCTATCTTTTGTCTTTTGCCTCGTCCAGTCTTGGAGTCGACTCGAACTTCCCCGGAGTCGACTCGGCTCTCAGTTTCCGAAACACTGTCTTCTGTCTTTTTGATGTAGAGCTGCCTTGGAGTCGACTCTAGCTGTCTGGGAGTCGACTCGAATCTCAGAGACAGTAAATTGGTCTTCTGTCTTCTTTGTGGTCGCGGAGTCTCGGAGTCGACTCGCGTATTGCGGGAGTCGACTCGAATCTCAGAGTTCGAAAAACGTTCTCTGACTTTTTCCTTGTGTTCCTCTGAGAGTCTACTCTCACTTTCTTTGAAGTCGACTTGCCAACCATCGGAGTCGACTCGCGTTCCACTGGAGTCGACTCGAATCTCAGACCCGAAAACTGCTCTCTGACTTTTCTGCCTGTGGCTCCTTGGAGTCGACTCTTGCTACCCTGGAGTCGACTCGGTGAACATCGGAGTCGACTCGCGCACTTCAGGAGTCAACTCGCTGACAGGTTTTGAGTTGATGCTTTCTGTTCGTCTGTCTGTTCTAAGTCGGAGTCGACTCGTACTTATCCGGAGTCGACTCGAGCCCGTGCCAGTGAACTTGATACGCTTGGAGTCGACTCGTGATACTCTGGAGTCGACTCGAGTCTCAGACTTTGGTTCAGGCTGACTTCTTAACTTATCCAAAATATTATGAACTAAGTCTAGAGACACTTAGACAAGATTTTCACTGAAACACTTAATTGAATTCATTAGTAAACAAGAGATATACTCAAATGTTTTGAGCTCATCAAAATCAAATAGGGTTTTAATCAATCACTCCACAGGTGTCCTAGGGGCCGAGAAATTGTGATTGATACCATTTTCCTCACAAAATTTTTCAAAGTGTTGATTTTCAAACTCGGTACCATGATCACTCCTAATTGCTTTTAGTTTGAGATTGAGTTCATTCGAAACCCTATTATGAAACTTGATAAAAGCGGGAAAGGACTCATCTTTATGTGCAAGAAATGAAACCCATGTAAAACATGAAAAATCATCAACAATTACAAGACCAAATTTCTTACCCCCTAGACTAGCAGTTCTAGTGGGTCCAAACAAATCCATGTGAATTAGTTCTAAGGGTTTTGATGTTGAGACTATGTTCTTAGACTTGAAAGAACTTCTTGTTTGTTTCCCTAATTGACATGCAGCACAAATTTTGTTCTTTTCAAAGTCTATTTTTGGTAGTCCTTTGACTAGATCTTTTGTAATTAATTTAGAGATTAAATCCATGCTAGCATGCCCTAACCTACGATGCCATAACCAACTAGTCTCATTGACTTTGGGATCCATGGCTACAAGACATTGGCCATCCTTCATGGTGAGATCATCAAGATCTACCATGTAAACATTTCCATGCCTATGTCCTGTGAGTATGATCTCATTGTCAATTGGACTACTAATTATGCATAGTGATGATTCAAATGACACTTTAAATCCCTTGTCACAAAATTGACTTATACTTAATAAATTATGTTTTAGTCCATTAACTAACAATACATTGTCAATAAAAGAGGAGGGTGATATGGAGATTTTACCAACACCAACGATTTGACCTTTAGCATTATCTCCAAATGTGACTACTCCTCCTTCTTTTGATTTCAAGGTGACGAAGAGACTCTTGTCACCGGTCATATGCCTTGAGCAACCACTATCAAGATACCACATTCTCTTTCTATTTCCGGCTGCAAGGCATACCTGCAAAATAATCAAGTGATGCTCTTAGGTACCCAAGTCTTCTTGGGTCCTTCTTGGTTAGTATAGTTGGTTCCCTTAGGCACCCACACTTTAGTTATGTTTTTACCTCTTACAAATGTACTCTTGTTAGTTTGAATCTTTCTTTGAATGCAAGAGTAGGCTTTATGTCCACTTTTTCTACAATGAAAGCATGTAGGTTTTTCAGATTTGACATCTTTTGCTTTCACAAAGAAATTCTTTAGATACTTTTGTTGTTTGCTAGTTTTATATCCTAGACCGGCTTTATTAAAAACAGCTCTTTGATTGGATAGAATAAGATTTAACTTTTCAGAGCTATGTGTAAATTTTTCAACAATTGGTTTGTACTTATGTACCTCATTCTTGAGATCCACATTTTCTTTAACTAATTCTTCCTTATCCTTTTTAAGGAGTTCAATATTTTGCGCAAGTAAGGTATTACTATTGAGTAGGAATTTAAGTTTTAGATTTAATTCCTTAATTTGTGTTTTTGCGGTTTCATTTTCAATGCTAAGTTTTGAATTTTTATTTTCTAGGTCAATGGTATTAACATTTTTGAAGCTCTCCTTCTCAATCAATAGGTTTTCAATATCATCCTTTAGTTTTTAATTGGAGGCTTTTAATTCTTTATTCTTTGCTCCTAACATACTACAATCACTCATGAGTTCTTGAAAAGCTTCATATAATTCTTCTAAAGTAAAATTTGTAGTTGAGCTATGACTTACCTCATCGTCTTCGAATGCCATGAAGCACAAATTGGCGGTCTCTTCCTTCTCTTCCTCGGAGGATGATGTGTCACTATCATCCCATGTTGCTTTCAATGCCTTCTTCTTCTTCTCTCCAAAATGCTTCTTCTGTTGAGGGCATTCGGAACGGATGTGTCCCGGTCTCTTGCAATCATAACAAATGATTGGGTCTCTTTCCTTATCTTTTTCCTTTTCCCAATCATTTCTCCCTCCAAACTTCTTTCTTGGGAAGGGTTTCTTTCTTCTCATGAATTTCTTAAATTTCCTTACTATTAAACCCAAGTCCTCATCTTCGCTTTCTTCTTCACTCTCACTACTTTCTTCTTCACACACACTCGAAGTAGCCTTGAGTGCGATTGTCTTCTTCTTTGGCAACTCTTCTTCATGTTGCTTCATTGTGAGCTCATGCGTCATCAATGAGCCCAATAGTTGTTCAAGTCCCAATGTGTTGAGGTCTTTAGCTTCCACGATCGCCGTGACCTTCGCTTCCCATGCTTTTGGCAAGGACCTGAGAATTTTACTCACAAGTTCTGGGTTAGTGTAGGATTTGCCCAAATTCTTTAGACCATTTATTATATCGGTGAAGCGTGTGAACATGCATGAGATGGTTTCGTTGGGTTCCATCTTAAATAACTCATACTTGTGAACTAGAATATTCACTTTAGATTCTTTGACTTGATTTGTACCCTCGTGGGTAACTTCAAGCCTATCCCATATTTCCTTAGCGGAACTACATGTGGAGACTCTATTAAATTCATTCACATCTAGAGCACAAAATAATGAGTTCATGGCTCTAGCATTGAGTTGAACCATCCTGTTATCATTCTCATCCCAATCCTCCTCAGGTTTGGGAATTTGAATGTCATTAACCATGTGAGATGGTTCGTGTGGTCCCTTGATTATGACCCTCCACAAGGCATAATCTTGTGCTTGAATAAAGATCTTCATTCTAGTCTTCCAATAGGTATAATTTGTCCCATTGAAGAGTGGAGGTCTATTGGTTGCCTGCCCCTCAGCAGGAACATTGTTGAAGGGTGTTGCCATCTAGATCTTTGGCCAAGACGGTTAGGTCTTCAAGAAATACACAGAGCACCTGCTCTGATACCACTTGTTGCCCAGAGATGGTCACCCAAGAAGGGGGTGAATTGGGTGTTTTAAAACTTTTTGTCTAATTAAAAATAAAACACACAAATGTATGAGCTAAATTAAAAATAGAGGTATGAAAACAGACAATCGCAAACATAAGGTTTTATAGTGGTTCGGAGCTTCCACTGCTCCTACATCCACTCCCCAAAGCATCTTTGGGAATTTCCACTATAATCCAAGATTACAGTCCGGTAGTTTTGCGAGTGCACTACCCAACTCGTTGTTTTACATCGGGCTAACAACGAACCCTACAACCCCCAATTTCACCTAGGCTTGGGACGCCTTTCCCTTGTTCCAAGTCCCTTGACTGGAACAAGCACAATAACCAAAGGTTTTACAAAAGATTTGAAAGCTCTAAATAAGCAGATAAAATAGTGAGAAATAACAAAACCCGGAAGAACCCTTTTAGCCGTTGGAAGCGTGGGAAATGGTGGTTCTTCCGATGTGGATCGTGTTGTCTTGAATGTGAGCTTTGAATGCTGATCGGGATAGAGTAGTTGAGCTCGAAATCAGTTGGAAAGCTTGAAAGCACTTGATTTCTTCACTTGAATGCACTAACTCCCTTGAACCTTTTTCTCTTACTTCTCTCTTGAATGATCTTGTGTTGGGTTGGTGAGAAGTTATTGGAAGGCACTTAAGAGCTCCCTTTTATAGCCCAAAAAGCAAATATAGCCGTTAGACACAAAGAAAGAAATGTTTGAAATTCAAACAAACCTGCAAAAAGGTGTCAGTCGCGTCCCAGGCGCTCCGGAGACGTCTCCGCTTCAACGCGAGACGTCTCGGCTGTAAGATTTTTCTTTTGACGTTGTTTGGGGTCGACTCGGCGCTTTACGGGGACGACTCTGATGATGAACCGTTTGAATGCTTGTTTTTCTGTTTTTCTGAGAGGGTCGCCTCGGCACTTTACGGGGACGTCTCGGGATGTTTGCACTTTTTGCATGGGGACGACTCCGCTGCCTCGGGGACGACTCCGCTGTTTTATCTTCGAAAAACAAGTCCTCTGGAATTCTCTGAGAGAGTCGACTCCGCTTTTTCAGGGGACGTCTCCGCTGTTTTATCATCGAAAAAGACATCCTCTGGAATACCCTGAGAGAGTCGACTCTGCTACCTCGGGGACGACTCCAGAAGTCTGCTTTTTACTCGCGGGGACGACTCCGCGTCCTGTGGAGACGACTCGCACGCATCCCTTGAAATCGGCCTTTCTGCCGCCTCTGAGAGAGTCGACTCCGCCTCTGAGAGAGTCGACTCCGACCCTGCGAGATGCCTCGCCCGGTGCCGGGGACGTCTCCAGACGTGCCAGTTCTTCCTGTTTGTGCCAGAGACGTCTCTGAGACAACCCGGAGACGTCTCGGCTGTCCCTGATCTATTTTCTTCAACTCAAAAATTCTTCAATAAATCCTTAAAAATTATGGGAACTTGCCTAGACATTTCTTAACAATATTGTTAATTAATCACCTAAAATTCTCAAATAAATTGTTAAGATAAATGGAATTATACTCTAGTGTTTTGTATTCATCAAAATCCATTAGGGGGTCAACAGCTATCATCTCAATTTGCCATGAAGGATTTGGGAGAAGCATCTTACATCCTAGGGATGAAGATCTATAGAGATAGATCTAAAAGATTGCTTGGATTATCCCAATCCACATACATTGATACTATACTGAAAAGGTTCAGTATGATTAATTCCAAGAAAGGCTATCTTCCAATGGGCCATGGAATTAACCTCTCTAAAAGGGATTGTCCGACAACCTCTCAAGAAAGAGAGAGTATGGATAGAATTCTATATGCTTCGGCAGTGGGATCTATAATGTATGCCATGACATGTACTAGACCAGACGTGGCATACTCACTAGGAGTAGTGAGCAGATTACAGTCTGATCCAGATAGCAACCACTGGAAGGTTGTAAAAATCATCCTTAAGTATTTGAGAAATACTAAAGATTAGTGGCTTGTCTATGGTGATTCTGACTTAAAACTTGAGGGATATACCGATTCAAGTTTTTAGTCAGATCAAGATGATAGCAAGAGCGTGTCAGGATATATCTTCACTCTTAAGGGTAGGGCCATCTGCTGGAAGAGTTCCAAGCAGCATACAGTGGCAGATTCTACATGTGAAGCAGAATACATCGCAGCATCTGATGCAGCCAAGGAAGCCGTATGGTTGCGCAAGTTCATCCCCGAGCTAGGAGTGGCACCTTCCATTGATGGTCCAGTTCCTATATTTTGTGATAATATTGGAGTCATAGCTCAGGCAAAGGAACCTAAAGCACATCAGCGGACCAAGCATATTCTGCGACGCTATCACCTGGTTCGAGAGATTATAGAATGAGGTGATATTGATCTTCAGAAGACTGACACAAAAGAAAATCTGGCTGACCCATTTACCAAAGTCCTCGGCATCAAAGAGTTCAACGAACACAAGTCGAAGATGGGTATTAGATACTATGCCGATTGGCTTTAGGCTAAGTGGGAGTTGTTGGGAATTGTATCCTAAATATCAATCATCAGCATATTGATGATTGAATTTTGTAAATGAATTAATAAATTAATAAAATATTATTTGGCATTATTCATCATTTCATCTTCAAATGAACTCTTATATGATGAAGTCCTTAGGACTTATGTTATGATAAAGGAGGATTTATCTTTGAGTCCTTAAACTTGTTCGTGACCAAATGATATATTGTTACTTGGACGACAACATTATCGAGATTAGGTCGTTGTGTGACATATACGTTGGTTTTTCTCTTAACCAAGGAGTGTGGAGACACCGATATGCCATACAGGTGAAGTGTAGGAGTATATTTCACTGAACGTGACCAATTTCGGAACGCTCTACTGTCAAGAGATGTTCTGAGTGGATATGGATATAAGTTTGGCCCTCTAACTTGAGATCGCAACCTATGACTAGCAAGCAACTCACTGTACTTTGGTATCAGACTACCTGATTTTCTAATTCAGTGACGGAAGGTCACTGGGTGCAGTCAAGTACCTGCGTAGTCAGTTGTGAGTCGAGATGGAATTGACCCCTCCTAGAAACAGGAGATAATATCTTGTGATTAATTTAGCAAAACCATGGCCAGGGTAATCCCAGTGAGGAGTCACGGGATATCTAAAGTTAATCATATAATGGATGTACTAATTATAGAGTTGACAGTGAGCTCTAAGTCATCCTGACATTAGGAGTCAAAGGGATTGAATTATATAGTAACCATAGTCCAGGGTTCCAGAATATTTGCTTCGCATATATTCGGCCTATCCGGACGTCGGGTACCATTGCTAGATGGTCACATCGATTAGTATAGGAAGATGTTCCTATACTACCGGCTTAGGTTCGAACCTATGAGGTCACACGCATAGAATTTTCTAGGTTGATCAAATGGTTGATTGATGATTAAGAATCATTAAGGAATAATTTGGTCAATTCAATTGACAAATTATCCTAAGCAAAAGTTGCATTAAAATAATTATTGAATTATTGGAGGATTAATTAGCAATTAGATTGCTAATGAACCTAATTTGATTGAGTAATTGGGCTTAGGTTGAGCCAAATTGAATAGGATTCAATTTGGGCTACATCAGGGTTTGACCTAATTGGATTGGGTTCAACCCAAGTAGATTGAGCTTGACCCAATTGATGGGACTTGACCAAATTGGATTGGGCTTGATCCAAATCAATTAGAAGACCTTATTTGATGAGAATTATGAGTCCAAATAATCAGAATTGGATAAGGAGAAGAATCCCAAAATTTTAGGAACCCATCCTTATCTTCTTGGAGAAGAATGATACCTTAATTTTTCTCCAATATTTTCTATTTCTATCCTCTTATTTATGGCCAAAAATTGGCGTGAGAAGAGAGGAGGTGTGGGGCTATATTTTTTATAAAAATGGCACCTTAAATCTTTCTAAAAAGATTTAGATGAATTTCCTAATTTGTAGGGATTGCATGGCGCATGAAATAGGGTTGTCTGCGGCTGAACTTTGGATGCATGAATTCCTATCTTTTAGGGATCCAAAATGCACTAAATTTGGATATGTTTATCTCCTCTTAGCTGCCAAACCACCAGAAATTTTTGGGAATTTTATCAGCCAAATTAGTTGGCTAAATTAGGTGTGAGGCGTGGGGTGGTCTTTTGGCTATAAAATACCCCCATGCCTTGGGTTCAAGATATATCATATTTAGAGGTTTCAAAAAATTCTGAAAAAATTCTCTGAGGGCCTCCATCCTTTCTTCTCCTTCTTCCTCACGTCCATCCTCCATCTTCTTGAAGAACAATCAAAGGTTGAGTGTTTAGAAAGAGAAAGCTTCAGCCATTGCAATATTTCTATGCGAGCTAGCACTCCCGCGGAAGACGATCTATCTAGGGCTTCGCGTGTACTTCTCATAGAGGCCATTCGTGTGCATGGCTACGAAGTCAAGAATCAGATCCATAAGTTTCTTCTATCATAAAAGGTATTAATCCCACATCAATATTTTATTTTGGAGTCAGGGTCTAGGTCTGATTCCCCGAGATTTTACCCTCCTTTGGGGCTCCTCACGGAGTTATCTCCAGAATCCATTCGATGGATATTCGGAGATTAATCAGAATAGAGTGTTTACCTTTCAGATCTGATAATTAATCATGCATGAATATTTTAGCATAATTGTTTAAACGATTCCGGCATAATCTTATTGACGCGCTCGCAAAATTGCTTTTGCGAAACTAATCTCCCAAGTATAGGCGAATCGCACAAGTAGTAAATTCTCGGAAGTCCGAGGTCGAATCCTCAGGGAACAAAATATATATGAGATTATTTAGTAAAATTTCAGATTAATTAATTCAATAAATTTATGGATTAAATTGATGTTTTGATTTTCAAAAATTAAAAGCAGAGAATAATATATCAATAAACAAAGTTCTATGAAATAAAGATGGTAGGGATCTGGAATCCTCCTTGATGATATTGCATCCAAGAAATAAACTCTATGGTTCTTGATTAAAGATTAATTGTAAGATAGATCTAATCGTGGTATATATTTCATGAACATATGAACTCAATTTCTAAGCATTCATCGTGCTTTCTACGTCTACGACGAATCAAATACTAAAGCAATCCATATATCAATAATCATAATCCATTAAAGAGCTATCTACGAAATAACTATGCATGGATCAAAAACATATCAATAAATATAAGTCATTCAAAGCAAAAGTTTAGAGTTTACTTCAAAGAGTAATACATCAAAGGTTCCTCCATCACCCTTCCTAAGAAATCAGCCACTCGTTTTAAAAATTAGTCCCCCTTTCATTTTCCCCTTTTTTTTTCTTTTTCTTTTCGGAAACAGGGCCTCCCTTGTTTTCCTTTCTTTTTTTTTTCTTTTCAAATGGCTAAGGCTCTGTTTTTCGAATGAGGGATGATAGCTCCCAACCCCCTCCAGCTGAGAGAGATCCCTTCATATAAATCCCCAAAGCTCCTCAACCAGCGATGGATTCCCTCATGGCACGTGGAGAGGACGGACGGATGGGATGAATCTTGGGAGAAAAGGATGGATGCGGACTCCGAAAAGGGAGGAAGGCTGATCGCAGGAGGCAACTGAGATGCTCTGTGAACGGCTGGATGAAGACGTGGATGCTGAAGAATCAGACACGGAGGAGTAGATCTGAGAGGAGCTGGGATGCGGAAGCTGGAAAATCTCTGGAAAATCCAACGCTGGCTGCGGGATGCTGGGATGGATCTGATGCACGAAATCATCACGGACGGCTGGAGTTTGCATGCGGATGCGATGGAGGAGGCTGAATGGATGGGGATTGTATGCTCTGGCTTGCGGGAGAAGCGGAAGGAAGCTGAGATCTGGGACTAGGAAGCGAACGGGAAGAGCATCCTTAGCCAGCCGCAAGATACCCGGACGTGGATCACCTGGATGCGGAATGACTGGGAGAGGCTGGATCGCACGCAGAGATGCTCGCGGGATGATGAGAGCTGATCACACACGGATGCTGGGAGCTGATGTGGCTGGAACTTGGGAGAGGCGGATGGATGCGAAGAGGATCGGACATGGCATGCTGGGAGAATGCTGTGAACTGGGACTCGGATGCAGGATATGGGAGATGATGTTGGAAATTGTATCCTAAATGTCAATCGTCAGCATGTTGATGATTAAATGAATTGACAAATCAATAAAGTATTTTTTGGCATTATTCATCATTTTACATCTTCAAATAAACTCTTATATGATGAAGTCCTTAGGATTTATTAATGATAAAGGAGGATTTATCTTCGAGTCCTTAAACTAGTTCGCGACCAAATGATATGTTGTTACAAGGACGATAGCATTATTAAGATTAGGTCGTTGTGTGACATATACGTTGGTTGTCCTCTTAACCAAGGAGTGTGGAGACACTGGTATGCCACACAAGTGAAGTGTAGGAGTACATTTCACTGAACGTGACCAATTTCGGAACGCTCTACTGTCAAGAGATGTTCCGAGTGGATATGGGTATAAGTTTGGCCCTCTGACTTGAGACCGCAACTTGTGACTGGCAAGAAACTCATTGTACTTTAGTACCGGACTACTTGAATTTCTAATTCAGTGACGGAAGGTCACTAGGTGCAGTCAAGTACTTGCATAGTCAGTTGTGAGTCGAGATGGAATTGACCCCTCCTGGAAACAGGAGATAATGTCTTGTGATTAATTTAGCAAAACCTTGGCTAGGGTAATCTCAGTGAGGAGTCACGGGATATCTAAAGTTAATCACATAATGGATGTACTAATTATAGGGTTGACAGTGAGCTCTAAGTCATCCTAGCATTAGGAGTCAAAGGGATTGAATTATACAGTAACCATAGTTCAGGGTTCCAGAATATTTGCTTCGCATATATTCGGCCTATTCGGACGTCGGGTACCATTGCTAGATGGTTACATCGATTAGTGTAGGAAGTCGTTCCTATACTATCGGCTTAGGTTCGAACCTATGAGGTCACACGCATAGAAGATTCCTGAATGATCAAGAAGGCTGATGAATGATTAAGAATCATTCAGGGATAATTTGGTCAATTTGATTGGCAAATTATCTTATAAAATAATTAAAGTAATTATCAGAGGATTAATTAGTAATTAGATTGCTAATGAACTCAATTGGATTGAGTAATTAGACAAAGGATGAGCCAAATTGAATTAGATTCAATTCTGGGCTCAATCAGGGTTTTTGACCTGATTGGATTAGGTCTGAATCAAGAGGACTTAGGTTGACCAAATTAAATTAGATTAAATTTGTGCTTAATTATGGATTGACTTAATTGGATTAGGTTCAACCCATGGTAATTGGATCATTCTAATTGTTAGGATTTAATTAAATTAAATGGGTTTGATCTGAAACTGTTTGGATCTTGAAATCCACTTGTCACATATCCATGCATGGCGCCATAAATTGATTTTTAATATAATTAAAAATTAATTTAATTTATTTAATGGTGCCATGGGACACTTGGCAACATCAGAGACCTCTTTCATCATTAGATGGGTCGAAATGGAGAGATAAATTCATGAAAAGAATTGGATAAGATCAAATTCTCTCTGTTCATGGCATATGTCATCCTTATCTTTATCTCACTTCTAATTAAGGTTGAATTTCGAATATAATCACCACAAAATCACCACGTGACCCTCTAATCTGATTGGGGGCATGAAAATTTCGAAATTGAAAGAGAAAAGTTTCAACATGATGAATGGTTTAGATTAGATCAAGCTTCATCATGTAATGGCACTTGAACTTGAATTTTGAATTCAAAATTCAAAACCCCACAAAATCCTCCACAAATATGGGATGGTTGGCATGAAGTTAGAGGGGATAGCAAAAATAAAAGGACCTCCATCAGCTGGTGGTCGAATTCAAGGAAAAAAGAGAGAAAAAGAAGAAGAAAAAAGGGAAAAGAAAAGAGAGGAACCCTAGTTCATGCATGGAAAAATTCTGCATTCAATCTAGCTGATTTCTTCCTCCTCTAAGTCCATCGTGCCATTAGTATTAGGGGTCCCTGATAAGAGTCTTTAGATCAGATCTAAGTCCTCTTCAATCCCTCCAAACCTTTTCTCCAAGTTCTTCCAAGAAGGCGGATCAAAAGTTGATAGCGTTGGGAAGATCAAATTTCAGCCTCAAGAAATTCTGCGCAAGCTACCACTTCCGCAGGATTGGATCTCTTCAGGAACTTCGCATGGACTTCTCGTAGAGGCCATTCATGTGCATGGCTGCGAAGTCGAGGATCATATCCACAAGTTTCATCCATCATAAAAGATATTAATCCTACATTAATCTTTTATTATGGTGTCAAGATCTAGGTCCAATTCCTCGAGGTTTTACCGTCTTTTGGGGCTCCTCAAGGAGATATCTCCAAAATCCATTCAATGGATATTCGGAGATTAATTGGAATAGAGTTTTTAAGTTTCAGATATGATAGTTAATCATGCATGAAAGTTTTAGTATAATTGTTTAAACGATTCCGGCATAATCCTATGTGTTCTTAAGGTGCTGATTTCTAGATTTGATCTTGTAAGCATGCATGAATTAAATTGTTTGATTCGATTTTTTCGCTGCATTTTAAAACTTAAAAAGAATTACGTATGGCTTGATTTCCCTTATGAAGGGGTACGTAGGCAATCCGATCAGGTTCAACCATGGTTTAAAAAAAAAAAAATCAGCTTGCTTAACACCGAAGAACCTAGGATTCACTTTCAGTGGTATCAGAGCCAGGTTCATGTTTAAACTTTTATGTTTTAATTTTTGCAATTAAATCATAAATCATGAGCATGTTTAGATTAGATCTAAAGTATTTTTTTATGATTGATTTAACTGCTGATTATGCATGATTAACTAGATCTGAAATTTTGAATGCATATGATGCATGTTTGTGTTAAGATTTGTAACATAAATAAATCTGAAATCATAATATTGTTTAGATTAGATCTAAATAAAATTTATGATTCATATGATCTCTGATTTTAATGAACAAATCAGATCTGAAAATAAAAGTGAAAAAACAAATACATAAGATGTATGTTGTTTATATTAATTCATGTTGTTATGTATATGTGATGCATGAACATTAAATATAATGACTTAAACATGAATTAAATCTGATTACATGTGATTAATTACAAAAACTCAGATATGAAAATATATTTTAAAAACTGAAAGATTGTAATTAATATATAATTAAAAAGAAATATGCAATGATCAAAACTTTCATAAGTCTAAACTTAATTGAGAATTAAGTGTTATGAAATAGAATTGTAACTCAATTAATTGACATTGCATAATTATTTGGGCATATGGGTTAGCTTGAATTAAGTTTCTAGGATTGGGTTAGACCTAAGGTTAGAATCATACATGGACAAATAGAATTAATTGATCAAATCTAATTAAGTAGTAATTAGATTAGGTCAAGAAAATTCTAGGTCAATTTACAATAGTTGTAGATGAATCAAGTCCATGTCTTTGATTAGACCAAGATGGAACTTGATTTAGGCTCAGAGGTGTAGCCTGAGTCATTTGAGTAATCAAATCAAAATTGATTAACCAGTCGGTGTCTAAGGTAAGTTTGGTAGTTTTGACCGGTGGTTTTTAATTGGGAGCTACTCACACTGATTCGTCTTTGTCGAGTTAATGGCATATCCCTTCCACCGATCTCACTTACCTGGCCGATATGGTCAATCACATTTTGATTGTATCACTTAATGATTCAAGTTAGCCCATGCCTATAAGAAAAATCAGTTTGACTAATTTAGGTGCCTCCTTAACCGGTTTGAGTCTAATCTGATTTGGTGAAGTCAGTGGGAGAAATTAGACTAACCGGATCTTCTTATCTATCCTAAGTAAGAAATCCTCTAAAATTATTAGGTCCTTAAAATGAAATGGTTATGGGGATAACTAGGTCATAGCCTCCCATTAAGTTGGGTGATAATGGGTCCAATGTTTTGATAATTAATGGAGGCGCGACACGCCTGGTACTTATCAAGCATTGGAATTGTCATTCAATATATGATGAGTTAAGTGTACCTTCAATAGACGGTCAGGTGAGCCAAGCCACACTCGTGCTTGGTCATCTATTAGTTGATTAGACTTAACCCTATCATTTAATGGTTGGACTTGACTAGGGTATTCGGTGGAGGCGCCACACGCCTGCCGAAGAACCTAGGGCAAAATTATCACTAGAAGTTGCTTGGTGAAGCAACTGGTTTAGAACCTACCAATAGGTGCATATGGGTTAGCCGAGCCACACTCGAACCTATATGCGATCTATTGGGTTCTAGTGCCCATTAAAGAATTAGGAGTAATTTTTCGAATTGGAGGTAGAAGCTACCAATTTGTATAAAATAGTGGGAGTATCTTTAGACTAAAGTCCAAGTCTACTGTGTTTAGTCAATTCATATACTAATAGCCAAATTTTCTTTTATGTAGAAATGGCCACAAGTTTGTCACTTCGCTCATTATTGGATAATGACAAGTTGACTGGTCCCAACTTCAATAATTGGTATAGAAAGCTGAAAACTCAACATAGTCAGACCAAAAGGATTAAGGATGACCAAAGTCAGGCAGAATGCTTCTATTGTAAGAAGCAGGGGCATTGGAAGAGGAATTGTCCTCAGTACCTTACCTCACTTGATCCAAACAGGCTAAGCAAGAGAAAAGGGCAATCAGTTGCTGATCAAGGTATTTATATGATAACACCTTGTAATTTCTCTATATGTGATAATTCGACCTGGGTATTAGATACTGAAAGTCCGTTTAATATATGCAATTCGTTGCAAGGACTTCAGGTTAATGAGAGATTTGAAAACAGCGAGAGATTTCTGAATGTTGGAGATGGAAAATCTGTTCCAGTTCTAGCTTTAGGAAATCTCAAACTTGTTTTCGATTCTCATGTAGTTGTCTTGAGTGATTGTCACTATTGTCCTACATTCTTATTGAATGTAATTTTCATAGGCCTTTTGGCCATGAACGGTTATGAAATTTCAATAAAGAAATGTTCTTGTGATATCATTATGAATGGTGTTACTGTAATGAATGGACAATTGAGCAATGGCATCTACTTGTTATCACAACCTGCTAATGTAATGTACACATCAAGTAAGCGTCCTAGAATAGATAATGTCACGGATGTCTACCTTTGGCATCATAGGCTAGGTCATATTAACAAGAACAGGATGAACAGGTTAAGTAAAGAGGGAATCCTCAATGTTAATGATTGTGAATCATTGACAACCTGTGAGTCATGTCTTCTTGGTAAGATGACCAAATCACCTTTTACCGGAAAAGATAAACGAGCCAGTGATTTATTGATCCTTGTACATTCTGATGTATGTGGGCCAATGAGCACAGATGCTAGAGGTGGTTATTCATATTTCATTACGTTTACAGACGACCTTTCTAGGTATGGTTATGTCTATTTAATGAGACATAAATCTGAAGCATTTGAAATGTTCAAATTGTATCGTAATGAAGTAAAAAAACAAACTGGAAAGAGTATTAAAACTCTTCGAATAGATCGAGGAGGCGAATACCTTTCCAATGAGTTTTTGACATATTTAGGAGAGAATAGGATTCTCTCCCAATGGACTCCTCCTGGTACACCACAGTATAAGATATACTCAAATGTTAGACATGGTTCGATCCATGATGGGGTTTGCGAGTCTGCCCATATCCTTTTGGGGATATGTACTTGAGTCAGCCCGCTACATTCTAAATAAGATTCCAAGTAAGTCTGTAAATAAAACACCGCATGAGATGTGGACTGGACGTAAGCCAATGCTCTCTCACCTTAGGGTTCGTGGGTGTCCGGCATATGTCAAACGTTTGAAAACAGACAAACTTGAACCCAAGTCTGACAGATGTTTCTTTGTTGGTTATTCTAAAGAAACTAAAGGATATTACTTCTACTTTGCTGAAGAACAAAAGTTATTCGTAAGCAATAGAGCAATTTTCTTAGAAAAGGAATTCCTTGGTGAAGGAACAAATAGCTCTAATGTTGGGCTTAGAGAAGTTCAACATGTAGAAGATCCGACACCATCTACTGAACCAGTTGAGTCGGATTTGATTAGATCAGATCCAAAATCCATATTAGATGCACCATTAAGGCGATCGGGTAGAGTACCACGTCAGTCGGACAGATACTACGGTTTCTTGATCCAGGATGGGGATCCTATCGAACTTGATGAAAACGATGAGGATCCGATCACATATATGGATGCAATGCAGAGGTATGACTCTGATAAATGGCTTGGAGCTATGCAATCCAAAATGGAATCCATGAAGGTCAATGATGTTTGGACATTAGTTGACCCACCCGAAGGAATTAAACCCATAGGGTGTAAGTGGATATTCAAAAGGAAACGGGGCGCAGACGGAAAGCTAGAGACCTATAAAGCCTGTCTGGTTGCCAAGGGTTATCGTCAACGTTATGGTATTGACTATGACGAGACGTTTTCTCTTGTGGCAATGCTCAAGTCCATTCAGATTATGCTTGCGATAGCAGCACATTTAGACTATGAAATCTGGCAAATGGATGTAAAGACCGCATTTCTAAATGGAGATTTAGAAGAGGAAGTGTATATAATACAACCTGAAGATTTTACATCTGCAGATAAGTCTAAAGTGTGCAAGCTTCAAAAATCCATTTATGGATTAAAGCCAGCTTCACGGAGTTGGAATATACGTTTTGATAAGGTAATCAAAACATATGGCTTCATTAAGAATGAAGAGGAACCTTGCATTTATAAATGGATAAATGGTTTAGTTATCATATTTCTTGTTTTGTATGTGGATGACATTCTTTGGGAATGACATTCCTGCATTGCAAGGAATAAAGATTTGGCTATCATCTCAATTTGCCATGAAGGATTTGGGAGAAGCATCTTACATCCTAGGGATGAAGATCTATAGAGATAGATCTAGAAGATTGCTTGGATTATCCCAATCCACATACATTGATACTATACTGAAAAGATTCAGTATGATTAATTCTAAGAAAGGCTATCTTCCGATGGGCCATGGAATTAATCTCTCTAAAAGGGATTGTCCGACAACCCCTCAAGAAAGAGAGAGCATGGATAGAATTCCATATGCTTCGGCAGTAGGATCTATAATGTATGCCATGACATGTACTAGACCAGACGTGGCATACTCACTAGGAGTAGTGAGCATATACCAGTCTGATCCAGGTAGTAACCATTGGAAGGTTGTAAAAACTATCCTTAAGTATTTGAGAAATACTAAAGATCAGTGGCTAGTCTACGGTGATTCTGACTTAAAACTTGAGGGATATACCGACTCAAGTTTTCAGTCAGATCAAGATGATAGCAAGAGCGTGTCGGGATATATCTTTACTCTTAAGGGTGGGACTGATGAGAGCACAAAAGTGCGATCTATACATCACTTAAATTAGTATTATTGCTAACAAATAATGATAGAAGTGCTGTATTAATATTATATTTTTGTGGGGTGCAGGTGATCGAAAATTAAAGCTAAAATGTACATTGGGTCCAAAAATATGCATCACTGCAGGTGACCAGCCAACTGCATGGGTCGACCCCAGTTGCACACTAGAAGGAGGTCAAGTTCAGCCGTATACTTCGTCGCAGCTTTATTCTTCTGTAAGCCCAAGCATCTATTCCATGTGTCCGCCCGCGTGGAAGAAACGAGCATCCTCTTCTTTTCCCCATTTCAAAGGGTTTTGGAGTTCATTCATCCCAGCAGTCACCCCTGCATCATCTGCCGCGTCCACGAAGCATCCGAAGCGTCCGAATCCAGTGATCCACCTTCCAAATCTCATCTTCCTCGAGTCCGCTTCTCCCGCGTGCAATCTTCCTGCTCTCAGCATTGGATCTTCCCAGCATCCCGCAGCCGTCCACCTCTTCTTCCGCTTCTCCCGCGAGTGATCCTCCACGTTCTAACCACATCAGTGCTTACGGCATCCCGCGATTTTAGCATCGGCGATCAACTCCCATCTACGTTCACAACACCTCCCAGCCTTCTCCCGTGATTCTCCCGCATCCCATGCTTCTGGATCCGTATCTCATCTAGATCCCAGTCTTCCGCGATCGGATCTCCTGGCTTCATTCACCGTCTATCTCTTATGGATTCGCATGCAACCAATTCCCAGCATCCCGACCTCGAGATCCAGCCGTCCGTGAGCCAGCATTGGACTCCCCAGCGATTTCAGCGCCCTGTATCTAAGCTTCCTCCCGTGATCAGCTCGTTTCCGCTCATCCACGCGTTCATCCAAGTCCCAACAAGCCTTCCGCGATGCAAGCGATCGCGATCAGCTCCTGAGCGCCTCTGTGCATCCATTTGAAGAAGATCAGGATCCCACGCACCTCACGCGCTTCAGCTCCAACCGTCCGCGTGTAATCTTCCTAATCCCAGCCGTTTGAAAAAAAAAAGATCCATCGCTGGCCCTAGAGTTTGTGAACTATATGAGGCTCTCTCGGTGAGGGCTGGGGGCGCATTCTTTCCCATTCGGTGAAACAGAGCCTCAGCCGGCTATTCAAAGAAAGAAAAAAAAAGGGGGGAAACAGAGCATGCTCTGTTTCCAAAAAGAATAGGAAAAAAAGAAAAGAAAAAAAAGGAGTTTTCTTTTATGTTAATGGAGGGCTGATTTCTTAAGGAGGGAGATGGAGGAACCTTTGATGTATTGCTCTTTGAAGTAAACTCTAAACTTTTGCCTTGAATGAATTATATTTACTGATATATTTTTGATCCATACATAGTTATTTCGTAGATAGCTCTTTAATGGATTATGATTATTGATATATAGATTGCTTTAGTATTTGATTCGTCGTAGACGTAGAAAGCACGACGAATGCTTAGAAATTGAGTTCATATGTTCATGAAATATATACCATGATTAGATCTATCCTACCATTCATTTTTAATCAAGAACCATAGAGTTTATTTCTTGGATGCAATATCGTCAAGGGGGATTCCAGATCCCTACCATATTTATTTTATTAAACTTTGTTTATTGCTATATTGTTCTCCGATTTTAATTTCTGAAAATCAAAACATAATTTTAATCCACAAATTTATTGAATTAATTAATCTAAAATTATATTAAATAATCTTATATATATTTCGTTTCCTGAGGATTCGACCTTGGACTCCCGAGAATTTACTACTTATGCGATTCTCCTGCACTTGGGAGAATAATTTTATTTTTGCACCAAGTTTTTGGCGCCGTTGCCAGGAAACGGCTGATTTATTAGTATAATTTTAGATTTAATTAGTATTTTAGTAGTTAGTCTTTTTCTTTCAAAAACAAAAAAAAAAAAATTCTTTACTGCTATTTTTTTTTCCCTGCATAGTCTGCATCAAACTCTGATATCAAAGTAATTAACCGTCTGATTGAACTCAAAGTTGGTCGTTAGGTGTAGGACCTATGTTTCGTTCATCTGAACGGTCTGATTGACATTCTGAAACTTTTAAGACTATTAGATTAATACGTAACCTTGTTGTTTTCTGTTTTGAATTTTCTACATATAATTATTTTAGAATCAGAATTTTATTGTTATCATATCTCATTAACCCTTGTTGCTAATTAAAAATTTAAGAAAAAAAAACTTTAAGAAAAGAGAGGAAAAAACTTAAAATTTCAAATTTCAAACTTCAACTCATAAAATTTAAAAAAAAATAAATAATTTGCTTGATCACCTATTTAATGAAATTTAATGTCATGTCATAAAATATTAAAAAAAAATTTCTTGATTGTTGCATATAGTATAAGGCATCAGCATAAGATATTCTAAGGGCTGAACCCATTTAAAAAGATAAGGTCGGGATTTCATCACTCGTCCTTAGCCCAAAAATCATCCCATTGCATAAATATCCTAAGCTTAACTAAAATCAACTAGACGTTGGCCCCTAAGGACATTCGAGCTCAATAGGATGAAGACCACCGAAAGTTGCACCAATTTCGCTCTGTGGCTTAGTTGATGTCTAGGCAAGCTTTGTTCCTATAAGGGAGACAGTTCATCTATTCGAGGCAAGTGGGTTTTAAGTGGGACCTTTGCGAACGCATCGTGACCCCTCCACTTACCTGGAAGCTTACCTGGTCAACTCGGTTCATTAGACCGGATTGGAGGCTTAGGTACCCTCTTCAAACCAGTTAGGAGCTGTCTAGAAATTTAAGAAAAACATTAGAAATTGAGGTGTAATGTTTAGTTGCATGTTTGATTGTGAATAGATTTTTGTTTTAGGGTGTAGTTTTAGGGTATCTTTAGTTGGTACTTACATTTATATTTATTTTTTTAAAAAAAACATAAAAAAATTAAAAAAAAATTAATTAAATTTTGTATGCTAGTTGGAATAGGGACGACACCGGTCGATTAAGTCGTACAACTTTAGATCATCCTTTAGGACCCATCCTTGAAATTCCTTCGCAGTATCTCACACCTTGTGAGATGGCAAATTTTCCTGATGATGTAGGAAGTCACCATGGTGATGAAGGTAGACCCCCAGTTATGACACTTCGACAATATTTACATCTCACTATGACTAGTCAACCTTCATGCATGATTATTCCTGAAAATGTAGGACACTTTGAAATCAAACCAGGAGTAATTCAATTGCTGCCAAAGTATCATGGAATGGAATCCGAGAATCCTTATCTTCACCTTAAGGATTTTGAGGAAATTAGCATCACATTTAGAGTGCCAAATGTATCGGAAGATGTCCTTAAATTGACCTTGTTTTCTTTTTCCTTAAAGGATAAAGCCAAAACATGGCTGAACTCCTTGAGACCTAGATCGCTAGGAACATGGCATGATATGCAAAGAGAATTCTTGAAAAAATTCTTTTCCGCACAAAGGACTAACTTTTTGAAAAGGCACATTAGTAATTTCCAACAAAAAGACCATGAAACATTTTATGAATGCTGGGAGAGATTTAAAGATTTGCTTCTCTCTTGTCCTCATCATGGGTTTGAAACATGGAGAACCATTAGTTTCTTTTACGAAGGGTTGTCTCCACAGTTAAAACAATTTACAGAGACTATGTGCAATGGTCTATTTTTGGAAATGTAACCCGATAAGGCATGGGACTATTTAGACTCTCTCGCAGAGACTGCACAATTATGGGATACAGGGGATAGAGTGAATAAACCTTTGCCTAAGCCTACTAGCATTCCACACGGGGGCCTTTACAACCTTAATACTCAGGATGATATTCAGGCTAAAATGGCAGCCCTTACTAGGAAGGTAGAGGAAATTGAACTTAGAAGGATTGAACCCGTCAAGACCGTAGAACATAATAGCGAGTGTTGTAGGATTTGCGAGATGCCTGGCCATCTCATCACTGATTGCCCCACAATACCCGCATTCAAGGAAGTCTTGCACGATCAGGCCAATGTTATGAATACCTATAAAAAATCTTTTAATAATCCTTTTTCGGGTACTTACAACCCTGGATGGAAGAACCATCCAAATTTCAGGTGGAGGAATGACCAACCTCAACAAGTATATAACCCAACTCCTCCACCTCCGCAACCTCATTATGCACACGCACCCCCTCAAAAATCCAGTCTCGAAGAAACTTTGCAATCTTTCATGCAAGGCCAAGCTAAAATCTGTGGAGTGATTGAATATAACCCTATTTGATTTTGATGAGCTCAAAGCATTTGAGTATATCTTATGTTTACTAATGAATTCAATCTAGTGTTTCAGTAAAATTCTTGTAAATTTATGGTTAAGTGTCTCTAGATTTGGTTCAAGACATTTTGGATAAGTTAAGAAGTCAATTTGAACCAAAGTCTGAGACTCGAGTCGACTCCGGAATATTACGAGAAGACTCCAAGCGTATCAGAAGCACTGGCACAGGCTCGAGTCGACTCCTGAACATTACGAGTCGACTCCGACTGAGAACAGACAGACGAACAGAAAGATCCAACTCAAAACCTGTCAGCGAGTCGACTCCTGAAGAGCGCGAGTCGACTCCGATGCTTGCCGAGTCAACTCTCGAGTAGTATGAGTCGACTCCAGAGAGTTACAGACAGAAAGATAGAGAAGTTATTTTGGACCTTGAGAGCCGAGTCGATTCCTTAGGAACACGAGTCGACTCCGATGGTTGGCAGGTCGACTCCAAAGAAAGCGAGAGTCGACTCCCAGTGTAATACAAGGCAAAAGTCAGAGAGCAACATTCGGACACTGAGAGCTGAGTCGACTCCCGCAAAGCCCGAGTCGACTCCGAGACAGCGCGACCCCAAAAAAGACAGAAGACAGTATTATCAACTCTGAGAGGCGAGTCGACTCCAAGATAGTTCGAGTCGACTCCAAGGCAGCGCTACCCCAAAAAGACAGAAGATCGGGAGTTCGGACTCTGAGCGCCGAGTCGACTCCCAGAATTTCCGAGTCGACTCGAGTGAGCAAAGTTGAAGAATACCTCTATGGATTCCTTGGAATGAGTCGACTCCAAAAGTGCCAGGTCAGCTCTAGAGTTTGGGGAGTCGACTCCGGGTTAAGTCGAGTCGACTCCCAGTCGAGAAGTGCACTTTAATTCAAATCCGGAACAGTTGCCGAGCCGACTCCAGAAAAGCATGAGTCGACTCCTGCTGCAGCCGAGTCGACCCCAGATCGCACGAGTCGACTCTGATCCCAACGGAAACATTGTCAGGATGTGCAGAACGGCTAGAAGATTATGTCTAACGGCTAGTTTCCGTGGAGAATGGCTTAAATAGCCACAGAGAACTGTAGCACAGCAGAGAAGTGACATTCCACTCTAAGAAAACAAGAAATCTTCATCTGTAAAAGGATTTCAACGGAAAAGAAGGAAGAGGGCCATTAACTCCATTCAACCAACTCTTTCCAGCATTAAAGAAGTCTCCTTCAGCCTTCAAGTCTTCAAGACATTCAAGAGGAGACCCAGAGTTCGAGAAGCCCTCCTCTACATCATCATAAACTTGTTTGAGGGTTCTTAACTTCTCTATTATTTAAATTGCTTAATATCTGCTTGCTTAAAAGCTGTATTTTTCTGTTTGTTCTTTCTATCCATTTGGTCCTTACTTGATTCAATCAGGGGATTGAATCAAGGGTGTAAAGGTTTGTTGGTGAGCCTAGGTTGAAACCAACGTGTAAGGGTTTGATTGTGATCCCGGAAAAACAATCGGATGGTTCTAGTCGGTGAGACTGGAAAAACCGACCGAGTTCGTTATGATCTCGTAAAACAACAAGTTGGGTTGTGAGCTTGTAAAACAACCGGCTGTAATCTGAGGGGTTATAGTGAATTCCCAAGTGAGGCTTGGGGAGTGGATGTAGGAGCAAGGATTAGCTCCGAACCACTATAAAATCATTGTGTTTGTGATTGCCTTTGTGTCTCTTACTTTCATTTCATTCACTGCACATAGCATCTAATTAACCAACTTGCAAAAAGTATTAATTAGTATTTCACAAATCATTTAATTGTAATAATTATTTTAAAACCCAATTCACCCCCCCTCTTGGGTTGTCTATCTGGGCAACAAGTGGTATCAAAGTAGGAACTCTATTACCCAAAGAGTAAAAGATCAAAATGACAACCCCATTTGGATCTTCTCACATTGAGGGCCAGTCCACACATAGACCTCCATTCTTTAATGGATCCGACTACTCATATTGGAAGGCTAGGATGAGAATATTTATCCAAGCCCAAGACTATGAGATGTGGACCACCATTATAAATGGACCATACATCCCATCCATTTATGTAGAGGGTGTCACCATATCCAAGCTTGAAAAGGATTGGGATGACAATGACATTAGGAAGGCACAACTAAATGCCAAAGCAATGAATGTGCTTTATTGTGCATTAGATAGAAATGAATTCAATAGAGTCTCTACTTGCAATTCTGCAAAAGAGATTTGGGATAGACTTGAAGTGATCCACGAGGGCACAAATCAAGTAAAAGAATCTAAAATAAATATATTAGTTCATAAATATGAATTATTTAAGATGGATTCTAATAAAACAATCACTTTCATGTTCACTAGATTTACTGACATTGTCAATGGCCTAAAAAGCCTTGGCAAAAATTATACTAACAGTGAGCTTGTCAGAAAGATTCTTCATTGTCTACCAAGGTCATGGAAAGCCAAGGTGACGGCAATCCAAGAGGCTAAGGATTTAAACAAGCTGCCACTCGAGGAGCTACTTGGATCCCTCATGACGCATGAGCTAACAATGAAACAACACAATGAAGAAGAGTCCTCTCACAAGAAAAAGGTAATAGCACTAAAATCTGTTTCCACTAACAAAGATGTGTCTTGCAGTAGTTGTTAGATGTATGCCCTAGAAGCCAATCTGGCTGACACATTATTAATTCTAGGGACATAATTTTGTACTTGACTATTTATTATTGAATAAATAAAAGGCATCTTTTCATTCATATTGTTTATGTGTCTATGAATCGTCCAAGGAATTAATAAGATGATGATACATATTCTCAAGAGTTGAGAATTTGAGCCATGTATCATTGGTGATTAATTTCTAAATGCTCCTGATCAATGGATCATCACGAGGACGGTGATCGATCCGATCAGTGCACAGATCACTTTCCCTCTGGATGGACGAGACTTGAGTCCACAGTGTAGTGACACTGAAGTGATAGTGCAGGTGCTTGTTAGAGAACAAGGGTACTGAGCGTGACCAAGACAAGAAGTCACTTGGATGTCTATCCACTCGTCAGTGACTTACTTGATGTTGCAGTAGTGTGACTGGTCCTTTGACCTGCGGTGCTTCGGCTACTCACAGTGAGGTTATTGTAGTTTGACTGCACACATACATGGTCTCTAGGCATATGGGTCCATGCAGTGTAGATTGGCTGCAGTAGGTTCACTGTAGGAGTAGGGTATGCACCTACAAGGAATCTATCGACCTTGATAGAAGAGGAGAGATCCTATGTGATTTGTTAGACTGAGTTCTAAGACCTTGGCCAGGGCAGTAATATAAAGTGGAGAAAGAGTTTTCCACTATCGAACTCGAGTCGAATAAATCTTGACATATGACAGACGATGGGGTTTGACGAGTTGTCCATGACCTCCGTCCTGTAGGGATCCACGATAGTAGGACTGTATCACACGTTAACTGCACCTAGAGGTTCATCATTCCATTCTGCTGGGTAGCCACTACATGCTGCTAGGTGTCACTGGTGGATGGTGGGACTCATAGGGATTATCTTGATGATCGATAAACCCTAATGAGTTGAGTTGGAATCGTTCCAACCCATTGAAAGGAGTTTTCAATGATATAGTGATAGAGATCATAATATATCTCACTACCAGTCAGAATAGAACCTATGGGGTCACACACACTAGAAGTATTGACCGATCCGATGGTTGAAATCATGATTAGGAATCACAAGTAATCAATTTGATTGATAAGAAGTTGAAGAAGGAAAGAGAATTAATTAATTGGACTTGAAACAAGAGTCCTACTTCGAGTAGGATACCTAGAGTCCTAATTGGATTAGGACTGGGAATCCTAGTTAGAGTAGGACTGGGATTCCTACTTGGAATAGGATTCCTCAATCCTAATGAGATTAGGAGTTTTGAATTAAAATTGGATTCCTACTTGGAGTAGGATTCCAAGAGTCCTAATCGGATTGGGACTTTGGATTCAAATTAGAGTCCTAATTGGATTAGGACTAGAATTAAACAAATCCTAATTGGATTAGGATTCCTTAAGTCCTAATTAATTATTAATCTAATGAATCAACATGACTCCTAATTGGATTAGGATTGAAGAGTTCAATTGAGTCATGGTTCATTCAAGTCCTAATTGGATTAGGACTAGCATAGATTGAACCCAAATTTGGCTAATCCTAATTGGATTGGGATTAAACCATAAGAGAGGCACCTAATCCTCTTTGGAAGAGGATTAGGGCATCACAAGAAGGAGGGATCACGCCCCTCCTCCTCTCCTTGTGTGCGGCATGAAGAGAGGGGCCGGCGCCCCCCTTCTCTCTTTGGAAAACCATCTAGGGCTCCTACTTTGGAGGAGCCCTTGATGGCTATAAAAGGCACCATGAGGCCGGCGCCCTAGGGCATTGGAATCCTCTTCCTCTTGTGCCGTGGCCACCCTCTTCCTCTCTTTAGTTGCAGCCGCAAGCAAGGGTAGAAGCTCTCCAAGTGTTGGCGGCCTCCTCCTCTTCCCTTTCTTCATCCAACGCAAGCAACAGAAGAAGGCTGCGTAGGGGCTCATCTTCTTCCTCTTCTTCATCCTTCTTCTTCCTCCTCTCAAGCACTTTCAAGAGTTGAAAGAAAGAGAGGAGATCAGCCATCAAAGCTATCTCTGCAAGGGAGCTAGCACCCCGGTGAGATAGAAAGCTTGGATCGGATCCTGCTTCGTGTGGATACCCGTAGAGGCCGGACGTTTGAACGGCTTCAAGCGAACCCTCTTCCAAAACCACGAATTCAGATTTGCGGTGATCATCTACCCGCGCAAGGTGAAGATTTGATCTTCCTAATAGTTTTAAAAGTTTTAATTCTTACCTAATTACGAAAGGTCTCGAAACAACGTTCATGCGATGAACGTCGAACCCGTGCATGCCGATTCCGCTGCCATCTGAAAAATTTTTGAAATATCAGCGGCATGGGCGGGTTCCCAACAGTGGTATCAGAGCCTAGGCTTCGTAGATTAAGGTAAGAATTAAATATCTAAAGGCATATTAGATCTGAAAATTGAATGATCATGCATGTTGAAAAATTCTGCATGCAGATTTTTCAGGGGTGCTGATTTTTTGCATGCTGATTTTTATGTGATAAAAAGATGATTCTAATTGCATTGTTAATGGGATTACAAAGTTTAGAATCATGATTAGCATGATCAGCGACCTATGTCATGATATAATCAGTTAGTTTTCAGATCTGAAAATTATAATTGTTGCATACGGTGATGATCATAGGATTCAACCCCTTTTGGTATCAAATGTAATGACCTGCGATGTGATCTGCGATGTCATGTAATTTTTTCAGATGCTTGCATGCATCTTATTTGATGTTTTGAGAGGCCTGCGTGCCTCCTAAAAGGAGATGTAATTTATTTTTATTTTTATTTTACATCTGATTGTATTTCTGTGATGTGATGTACATCAACGGTCAAGTTGAAGCAAAGGCATGAGATGAAAGGTGATCTAAGCGGTTGATGGCGATGGGATCAAGAGTTGATCAAGGATCGAATCAAGGAGGCTTGGAACCAATTCAAGAGTTGAAGACCACTTGATCGATTGATGTGCATGTGCTTGTAATACGGCCTAATTAGAATCCATGATCATCACCTATTTAAAGTTTAGCTTTAATTTGATGCTGCGATTATAACTGTCTGTAATGAGCCGTTTGCATGTGATGTGAATGCGAGTCGGGTAGATAGGTTTACATATGATGTATCAAACCCAATTGAGACCTAAATCAAAACCTCCTCAATCAAGTCGAGAGTGAACCGACATGAGCAAGTCATATTAGATTAATTGATCTAATTGGTGTCTAGGAAAGCATGAAAGGTGGTTACTTAATTAGGACCTTACTCTCTGAGTAAGGGGAGCCTCTCACCTGCTTACCTGGCCAATTGTTCGATTACCTCTTATGAAGGGCTCAAGTTGCAAACACTAAGACCTGATTAACCAATATTAAGTCAATAGGTCTTCCACTGTAGTAGAGCTGCTAAGGCCTTTCTGATGTTGATTTGTCTCGGCTGGACACAGTGGTCAAGTTGCATCGGGGGGCTGGACCTCTCTATAGACATGAGATGTTGTAGGGTAAAGGTGGGGTTGGGCACCAATAACTGTTAGGTGAGGACCCAATGACGACTTTATTCCTACGGTTATAAGGTGGGTCTGACTTAACTAAGAAATGGGACCAATAACTGTTAGGTGAGGTCTTCATGGCTTAGAGACCAAGTTACACTGCAACATGCTTGAGAAGCATTGTACAAGAGTTGTACACTCATCCATCTATGTGTCATCAATAACTGTTAGGTGAGGTGGCATGTAAATTGGTGGGACCGCAGTACCCACTAGAAACCCTAGTCGTGTGGGATTTTCGTTTTCCTACCAGGGGAGTGTGAGGGATTCGAGAAAATAGTGGGAGTTACATTTGTCCTAAAAGACCTTAGAACAGATTAGGATCAAGTACAAAAGTCTAACTAGAATCTTTACTCTCTGCAGATACAATGTCGGCTTCAAACCCTTTGACCCGTATTCTTGAGACCAACCGACTGACCGGAACCAATTACAAAGACTGGCTTAGAAATCTCAAAATAGTTTTGGACTGTGAGAAGATAGGCTACATACTCGATTCAGATATCCCCACACTACCAGCACGTCCTACTGATGTTCAGCGTGAAATGCATAAAAAGTGGTTGGATGATGACATTAGAGTAAAATGCTATATGATGGCATCCATGTCTAATGAACTCCAATGCCAGTATGAAAATATAAAGACTGCTAGGGACATACTGGCACACCTGCAAGAGTTGTATGGTGAGCAGAGTCGCACAGCTCGTTTTGAAGTGTCCAAGAGGCTTTTCAAAGCGAAGATGCGCGAGGGGCAGTCTGTCCATGAACACGGTCTGACCATGATCAAGGACCTAGAGGAGCTTGAGAAGCTCGGTATGGACATGCACAAGGAATTACAAGTGGATTTGATCCTACAGTCACTTCCTGATTCATTTGGTCAGTTTATAGTAAACTACCACATGAATAAGATTGAATGCACTAAGACTGAACTAATCAACATGTTGGTAACTGCTGAGGGAGCCTTGAAAGGTTCAAGGGGCAATGTCCTTGCTGCTGAGTTGACTTCTGGTTCCAAGAGAAAGTCTACTTGAAAGAAAAAGAAGCCTGCAAAGAAGCAGAAGAAAGACAAGAAGCCAAAGAAGGAAGTTCAAAAGAAAAAGGCTAACGACAAAGGAAAATGTTTCCACTGCAATGTCGAAGGCCACTGGAAGAGAAACTGTCCTTCATACCTCGAGAGCCTGAAGAACAAGAAAGGTGACACACCTTCAGAAGGTATAGACTTGCTTATAATTGAAACTAATCTAACGGTTTCTTCTACTTCTAGTTGGGTTATAGATTCTGGTTCTAGTGCTCATTTGTGCACTACCATGCAGGGTCTAAAGGAAAGTAGAAGGCTGGCGGAAGGTGCGGTAACCCTTCGAGTTGGCAACGGGGCAAAAGTTGCTGCTGTGGCTGTGGGCACCTACCATCTGCGACTACCATCTGGATTTAGTTTAATACTTAGAGACTGCTATTATGTACCTGTTGCTAGCAGAAATTTAATTTCTGTTTCATGTCTAGCACAGGAAGGTCATGTTTTTACATTTGACAAAGACTGCTGTTCTATTTATTTAAGAAATAAAATAGTCGCACGTGGTTTCATGATTGACAGTCTCTATCATTTACATATGGATGTATCTGTGAATGTTACCGAGCAAGATGTGAGTGCCAAAGGATCCAAAAGATCCAGAGATGAGATAAACCAAAGATATTTGTGGCACCTCAGACTTGGCCATATTGGAGAGGATAGGATGAACAAAATGGATAAAGATGGGCTTCTCGGCTCATTGACTTCCGAGTCATATCCAGTTTGCGAGTCCTGTCTTCAAGGAAAAATGGCTAGACTGCCCTTTGTAGGACATGGGGAGAGGACCACTGAATTACTTGCCCTAGTGTGGAGTGATTGATTAAAACCCCGTTTGATTTTGATGAGCTCAAAGCATTTGAGTATATCGTGTGATTACTAATGAATTCAATTGAGTGTTTCAGTGAAAATCCTGCTCAAGTGTTTCTAGACATGGTTTACAGTATTTTGGATAAGTTAAGAAGTCTGCTGAACCAATGTCTGAGACTCGAGTCGACTCCCGAGTTTCACGAGTCGACTCCAAGCGTATCAAGGTCACTGGCACGAGCTCGAGTCGACTCCTAATCAGTATGAGTCGACTCCGACTGAAAACAGACAGAAGGATAGAAGAGCAGTCTTTCAGATCTGAGATTCGAGTCGACTCCAGTGGAACGCGAGTCGACTCCCAGCGGTGCACAAAGAAAAAGTCAGAGAGTGTTTTATGGACTCTGAGATTCGAGTCGACTCCAGTGGAACGCGAGTCGACTCCCAGCGGTACACAAAGAAAGAGTCAGAGAGTATTTTATGGACTCTGAGATTCGAGTCGACTCCAGTGGAACGCGAGTCGACTCCCACCGGTGCACAAAGAAAAAGTCAGAGAGTGTTTTATGGACTCTGAGATTCGAGTCGACTCCCGCATTACGCGAGTCGACTCCAAGATTGTGCGACCATCAACAGAGAAAACCATGTTACTGCCACTGAGATTCGAGTCGACTCCCAGACAGCTCGAGTCGACACCAAGACAAGCTTCACGTCAAAAGGCAGAAGACCAACTTTCGGAAACTGAGAGCCGAGTCGACTCCAAGGAAGTTCGAGTCGACTCCAAGACTGGATGAGCCAAAAGACAGAGAATCGGGAGTTCGGGCTCTGAGATTCGAGTCGACTCCCAGGACAGTCGAGTCGACTCGAGAGGGCAAAATTCAAATTTGTATCCACGGTCTACAGAGGAAAAGCCGACTCCAAAATTGCCAGGTCAGCGCCAGAAGTTGGCGAGTCGACTCCGGGCCAAGACGAGTCGACTCCCAGTCGTGACGGCAACTTTAATTCAAACTTGGAACAGTTGCCGAGTCGACTCCTGAAAAGCTTGAGTCGACTCCCGCTACAGCCGAGTCGACTCCTGATCGCGCGAGTCGACTCCAACCCACCAACGGTCACATTGTCAGGCTGCGCAGAGTGTGCAGAACGGCCAGAAAAAGTGGAGTAACGGCTAGTTTCCGTGGGGGTTGGCTTAAATAGCCACAGAAGACTGTAGCAAAATAGAGAACATACATTCCACTCCAAGCATTCAAGTCTTCAAGCTTTGCAAGTGCTCTTCAACGAGAAAAAGGGGAGATCAGCATTTACTGCGCCACCAACTTCTCCCCAGCATTCAAAGCTTCCTCCTCCTACATTCAAGTCGATCACTCATCCAAGAGGAGACCAGAGTCAAGAAGCCATTCCTCTACTTAAGCTTAAAAGCGTTTGAGGGCTTCTAAACTCATCCTTGAATATATTGTTTCATACCTGCTTTTGAGAAGCTTATTTTCTGTTTTCTTTCTACTACGTGTATTTACTTGGTTCAATCGGGGGATTGAATCAAGGGGATAAAGGTTAGTTGGTGAGCCAGTTTTAAAACCAACGTGTGAAAGGGTTTGATTGTGAGCCCGGGAAAACAATCGGGGTTGGTTCTAGTCGGTGAGCCTGGGAAAACCGACCGAGTTCGTTGTTAGCTCGTAAAACAACAAGTTTGGTTGTGAGCTTGCAAAACAACCGGCTGTAATCCAAGGGGGTTATAGTGTATTCCCAAGAGAAACTTGGGGAGTGGACGTAGGAGCAAGGGATAGCTCCGAACCACTATAAAACTTGTGTTTGTGATTGATTGTCTCTTCCTCTTCTCATTTCATATTGCTCACAGCACATAGTAATTAATTAAATAACTTGGCATAGTTTTTAATTAATCATCCATAACGTTTTAAATTATCCAAATTGTTTTAAAACCCAATTCACCCCCCCCTCTTGGGTTGTCTATCTGGGCAACAGGTGGTATCAGAGCCAAAAACTCTTCCACTCAAGAGTTAAAAGATCAAAATGACAACCCCATTTGGATCTTCTCACATTGAGGGTCAGTCCACCCAAAGACCCCCTTTCTTCAATGGATCCGACTACTCATACTGGAAGGCTAGGATGAAAATATTCATCCAAGCCCAAGACTATGAGATGTGGACCATTGTTGTAAATGGCCCATACATCCCATCCATATATATAGATGGTGTCAAGGTACCCAAACTAGAAACGGATTGGGATGAACATGACATGAGGAAGGCACAATTAAACTCTAAAGCAATGAATGTCTTCTATTGTGCCTTAGACCGTAATGAATTCAATAGGATTTCAACTTGTAATTCAGCAAAAGAAATTTGGGACAGACTTGAAGTGACCCATGAGGGCACGAATCAAGTCAAGGAATCCAAAATAAACATCTTGGTTCATAAATATGAACTATTTAAAATGGATTCAAATGAAACTATCACATCCATGTTCACTAGGTTTACTGATATTGTCAATGGCCTAAAAAGCCTTGGCAAGAACTATACTAACAGTGAGCTTGTCAGGAAAATCCTTCGATGTCTACCGAGGTTGTGGGAAGCTAAAGTGACAGCGATCCAAGAAGCTAAAGACTTGAACAAGCTTCCACTTGAGGAGCTCCTTGGATCCCTGATGACTCACGAACTCACCATGAAACAACACGAGGAAGAGTCTTCCCATAAGAAAAAGGTAATAGCTTTAAAATCTACTTCTTCTAACAAGGACTTATCTTGCAGCAGCAGCAGTGAAGAAGAAGAAGATGAGGAAGATGGTGGTGAGGCTCTTCTTGTGCGCAAATTCAAGAAATTCATCAACCACAAGAAGTCCTATCATCAAAGGAGAGGGCCCTCAAATTTCTACCGGAAGGACAAAGGTAAGGAAAGAGAAAACGAGGGGATTGGATGTTACGAGTGCAAGAAGCCGGGTCACATAAGAGCTGAATGCCCCTTACTGAAGAAGGGGAGTAAGTACAAGAAGAAGAAAGCTCTTGTCACTACACTATCCGACTCCGACTCATCATCCTCCTCTTCTGACGAGGAACAAGAAGAAAAGGCCAATTTCTGCTTCATGGCCAACGAAGACGAGGTAACTTCCGATACGCATCCTGATTTTTCTTTTGATGAACTTTATGATGCGTTCAATGAATTAATGATTGAGTATAAGAATATAAATGTTAAAAACAGAGAACTAAAAGTAACTAATCAAACTTATATTCATAAGCATGATTCATTAATTAAGGATAAAGATAATCTTACCAAAGAAAATCTAGAACTTAAGACAAGCAATCAACTTTTAATTAAGAAGACTAACACCTTAACTAAAGATAATGAAAAACTAACTAAGGAACTTTCAAACCATAAACAAGTCTTAAACAAGGATCTAACAAAAGAACTAAATGATTTAAAAACAGAAAATCAAACATTAACTAAAGAACTTAACAAATACAAACCCTTAGTTGAAAAATTTACATATAGTTCAGAAAAGTTAAACATGATACTAAATAGTCAACGTGCAGTATTTAATAAAGCAGGCTTAGGGTACAAACCAAGGAATAAGCAAAAACTTCTTAGTAATTTCTTTGTTAAAGCTGGGGAAACAAAAACTAAGAAAATCACCTGTTTCTGTTGTGGAAATATAGGACATAAAGCAAATACATGTGACTATAGGAAAAGGAAAACTAAAAGAAAAATTAAAAGGGTATGGGTTCCAAAAGGAACCAACTTGACTAACCATGAAGGACCCAAGAAAACTTGGGTACCTAAGATGACATGATTTGCTTGTGTAGGAGTGTCTTGCAGCCAAGGTCAACAAAAATTGCTGGTATTTGGATAGTGGCTGCTCAAGGCACATGACGGGTGATAAAGACCAATTTTTCACCCTTGAAGCTAAGAAGGGAGGTGTTGTGACGTTTGGAGACAACAACCAAGGTCACATCATTGGCATTGGTAAAGTTCAAATCACCCCTTCTACTTTTATAGATAATGTTAGATATGTTGATGGTCTTAAACATAACTTGTTAAGCATTAGTCAATTATGTGATAAAGGATATGATGTTATGTTTAAACCATCACTATGTATTGTAACAAATCCTAATGATAATAGTTTGGTCTTTAAAGGGATTAGACGTGGAAATGTATATGTTGTAGACCTAGAAGATCTTGCAAAACATAACCAATGTCTAGTTGTAAATGAAACCAAAGAAAATGATGCTAGTTGGTTATGGCACCGTAAGTTAGGTCATGCAAGCATGGACACAATAACTAAACTAGTTAAAAGAGACTCCGTGATAGGTTTGCCAAAATTAAAATTTGAAAAGAACAAAATCTGTGAAGCATGTCAATTTGGCAAACAATCTAGGAATTCTTTTAAATCCATAAAATGTGTCTCTACCTCTAGGCCTCTAGAATTATTACATATGGACTTATTTGGTCCTACTAGAACAACAAGCCTAGGTGGAAATAAATATGGTCTAGTTATAGTAGATGATTACTCTAGGTACACATGGGTCATGTTTCTAGCGCATAAGGATCAAGCATTTTCTATGTTTAAGAAGTTCCACAAGGAAGTAACAAATGCTAGAGAATCCTCAGTTATAGCTATTAGAAGTGACCATGGTACCGAATTCGAAAATCAATTATTTGATGAATTTTGTAGCAAAAAGGGGATAACCCATAATTTCTCAGCACCTAGGACACCACAGCAAAATGGAGTTGTTGAAAGGAAAAATAGAACACTAGAGGAAATGGCTAGAACGATGTTATGTGAAAGTAACCTCCCTAAGTATTTTTGGGGAGAAGCCATTAATACTTCTTGCCATATATTAAATAGAGTTCTATTAAGACCCATCATAAAGAAAACACCATATGAACTGTGGAAAAACAGAAAACCAAAGGTTAACTATTTTCATGTTTTTGGATGTAGGTGTTTTGTACATAATAATGGGAAAGATAATCTAGGGAAATTTGACCCTAAATCTGATGAAGGAATATTCCTAGGTTATTCTACAACTAGTAAAGCCTATAGAATCTTTAATAAAAGAACTCTAGTTATAGAAGAATCCATACATGTTGTTTTTGATGACTCTAGTGACATCTCATCTAGTAAGAAGGTTAATTTTGATGATGATATTGAAATACTTGAAGAAAAGATAGATGAGATGGGATTACGAGATGATAATCAAAAGTTGATTGAAGGAGAATCATCAAACCAAGAGCCTATAGTGGATCATGGGCTAACTAAAGCTTGGAGGTATGCTCACGGGCATCCTAAGGAACTAATTCTAGATGATCCATCACAACCGGTTAGGACTAGAGCATCCCTTAGGAATATGAATAATCATCTAGCCTTTGTTTCACACTTTGAGCCCAAACATATAGAAGAAGCCGAAAATGATGTAAATTGGATAAATGCAATGCAAGAAGAACTAAACCAATTTACTAGAAACAAAGTGTGGGATCTAGTAGAGAGACCTTCTGAATATCCAATTATTGGTACAAAATGGATATATAAAAATAAGCTAGATGAAAATGGAATTGTTATACGGAATAAGGCTAGACTAGTAGCAAAGGGTTATAATCAAGAAGAAGGTATAGACTTTGATGAAACCTTTGCTCCCGTAGCTAGACTTGAGGCTATTAGACTATTATTAGCATATGCATGCTCTAAAGATTTCAAACTATTTCAAATGGATGTAAAGAGTGCATTTTTAAATGGGTATATTAATGAGGAGGTGTATGTAGAACAACCTCCTGGTTTCGAAAATCATCAATACCCTAATCATGTGTATAAACTAAACAAAGCACTTTATGGGTTAAAACAAGCACCTAGAGCATGGTATGAGAGACTTAGTAAATTCCTATTAGAACATGAATTCTCTAGGGGAAATGTAGACACAACATTATTTCTGAAAAGACAAAATAAGGATATGTTGTTAGTACAGATTTATGTTGATGATATCATTTTCGGTGCCACTAACAATCGCCTCTGCGAAGAATTTGCTGATTTGATGCAGAGTGAGTTTGAAATGAGCATGATGGGAGAACTGAACTACTTCCTCGGGCTTCAAATCAAACAATCTGAAGAAGGCATCTTCATCAATCAAGTAAAATATATCAAGGAGATGCTCAAGAAGTTTGATATGGAGGGAAACAAATCAATCAGCACCCCCATGAGCTCATCATGTAAGTTAGACCAAGATGAATCAGGTAAATCCGTCGATCAAAAACTTTATAGAGGTATGATAGGTTCTTTACTGTATCTTACTGCAAGTAGACCTGATATTATGTTTAGTGTGTGCATGTGTGCTAGATATCAGGCTAATCCTAAAGAATCACACCTAGCTGCAGTTAAAAGAATCTTTAAATACTTAATAGGAACTAAGAACATAGGACTGTGGTACTCTAAAGAATCTAGCCTAAACTTAATAGGGTACACAGATTCAGACTTCGCTGGATGTAAACTTGATAGAAAAAGTACCAGCGGGTCTTGTCAATTTCTAGGAGAAAACCTAATCTCATGGTTTAGCAAGAAACAAAACTCGGTTGCATTATCCACTGCAGAAGCTGAATATGTTGCAGCCGGGAGTTGTTGTGCTCAAATCTTATGGATTAAACAACAATTAGAAGATTATGGCATTAAACAAGATGAAATCCCCATTAATTGTGATAACACAAGTGCCATAAATCTAACTAAAAATCCAATTCAACACTCAAGAACTAAACACATTGAGATAAGACATCACTTCATAAGAGATCATGTATTGAATGGTGATGTGTCACTCCACTTTGTGTGTACTGATAATCAATTAGCAGATATTTTCACAAAACCCCTAAGTGAAGAGAGATTTAGTGTGCTTAGAAGGGGATTAGGAGTGATTGATCCATCCTAGTGGGAGTTACCACTAGATTAATTGATTTTGATGATGAGAATGAGGTTAAAAGAGAGTTTCTATTCAATGATCATCATATCAGTCCTTAATTAGGTGATTTTCCCTCATTTGGCGCGATTATAGCAAGAGTTTTAAGTGCGTGCCAAGGTTAGAGACGACTCGAGTAAGTTTCAGAGCCGGCTCCTAAGGGGGAGTCGACTCGCGCATTTGCGGGAGTCGACTCGCAAAGCTGGCAGCAAAAGGGGAGTCGACTCGCGCATATTCTGGAGTCGACTCGAGGTCGAGTCGACTCGCGACTCAGGGGAGTCGACTCGCAGTCGGGATCCGACTTTTTAACCCTAGGTTTGTCGTTTCGCAAACACTTTTCCTCAAGCCGCCACTGTTCACAAAGCCCTAGAGCCGACTCCTAGGTCATCCCCGATCGTCTCCAAGCCTTTTTCCCGTCGATTCTTCGCCGGACATTGAGTTTCCATCCGTTCCTAGGTCATTTCCGGTCCGTCCCGAGCTTCCTCTGTCCGTCCTTCATCGTCCTCAAGGTATTTTTATTCCCGTTTAGGTCAAGATGCCTCGTAAGGCCGTCGTTAGGAAGAGGTCCCGTCCCGCGGCCGTTCCCGAGCGGCGCTCCAAGGCGCGGCATGATCCCGCGAGGCAACCACCTCCGGATCGTTCCCCGCCTAGGGAGGTTCATGTTAGGCCATTGGCCGGGAAGGCCGTCTCCACCGGGAGGTATGTCGATTTTGACTTCCTCTCCCGGGAAGGGTTCACCATAGGCGATAGGCTTAGAGCCCAGGGTCTAGAGTACTTCCTCACCTTGGACCTTCCCACCTATCCTGGCCTAGTTCAAGAGTTCTATAGTACCGTCCATCGGGGAGATGGAGGTATTGAGGGCACGGTATTAGGTGTCCCATTACGTGTCACGGAGGATCTCGTTGCCCATATCCTCCACCTCCCACTGGTAGGGGTAGCTCCTGCACATCCTGAGGATAGATTTGAGGCCCTTACGATCGTCTTAGGGCAGCCACCTCAGTCCCCCCTAGATGAGGTATCTGCTAGCTCACTTCCTATTGAAGTGAGAATCCTCTTGAGCATTCTATCCAGGTCCATCTTCCCTAAGACAGGAAGATTTGATTTTGTGAATGAGAGGGACCTAGCTATTATGTCTTACATTCTTCAGGACACCCCGGTCAACTTCCCCAAGCTGATTTATAGGTATATGTGTGAGCCTTTAGATAGACCTAGGCTCTCCCTCCCATACGGGATGATATTCACTCTCCTGTTTAGGCAGTACGAAATTTCCATTCCTGAGAGGGAACCCTCTCGTGCCTTGCGATGGACTGATCGCTTGGGTACGGGGACCATGCACAGGATGGAATTTCGGAAGAAAGACGGGATCTGGGTTAGGAAGTCCACTCTCACTGCTCAGACCACCAGACCATCACCCAGTCCTGAGCCAGACTCTGATTACCCAGACTCTCCACATCATCCAGACCTTCCATCCACTCCTCCTGCTCCTACCACCTCTGCCGGACCTTCCTCCTCAGCTCCACCATCTATGGAGGTCCGTATTGATCCAGAGCAGCTCCGAGAGCTGCGGCAGGAGATCGTCCGAGATTTGAGGGACGAGCTGCTCCGGGAGCTCCGAGGTTCCGTGCCAGCTGCCACTCCTGCACCCACTCCTGCACCCACTCCATCCTCCGCATTGGTGCCATCCTTGACAGCCGTGACAGACATGACGGCTAAAGTGCGGGAAGAGATATATAATATCAGGGATTTGATGCAGGCCCAGTTCCGCAACATGAGGGAGATCAAGAGCACCACTCGACAGTTTCGAGAGGAGATAGGCCGTGACATGCACACCACTACCGAGGGGGCCGAGCGCTTGTCGAATGTGATTGTCGGCAAGCTGGACGCACTTCAGACCTCAGTGACTGGGCTTCAGACGTCGGTGACTGAGCTCTCCACTATGCACAGCAGAGCCACCTCGTCTATCATCACACAGCTTAGCCATGTCACAGAGGCAGTCGCCCTCCTCATGGAGCGGAGCAGATTGGGAGGAGGAGCCACATCCTCCAGAGGAGGAGACGCATCCTCGAGAGGAGGAGCTACATCCTCGAGAGGAGGAGCTACATCCTCGAGAGGGGGAGCTACATCCTCGAGGAGGACATAGATGATTTTGAGTTGTGTTTTATCTTCTTTTGTATTGTTTTTGCCTTACTTATAGTATGCTCAAATGTATTCACCTTCATATCAATACAATGAGTAGACATCTTATCTTTATTTCTGTGCCAATTGACTGTGCCATTTGATGTTTGATTGTGCCATTTGTGCCATTGATTGTGTGTGTGATTACCTCCTTTTTGATATGATGACAAAAAGGGGGAGAAATATGTATAAAATATGTAATAAGGGGAGAAATATGGTTAAAATATGTAAAAGAACTCTTAAAAACACACACAAATTTGTTCTAAGTGGATTCGGTACCTCGAGGCTCATTATCTCTCTTTTGGGGCTCCTAATGGAGTAATCTCCAGAATCTATTCAAGGGATATTCGGAGATTAGCTTAATCGTACTCAAGAACAAATTGACAGATTTTCCCTCTAAAAACAAAAAATTCAGTTCAAAAATTTCAAAGCATTAAAAGGAAATTCAGAAAACTAAAACTAGTTGAATGCATATGTTGAGGGGGAGAATCTGAATTTTAATCAAGATAAATCATTGATAACATATAAGCCAAACAATTGATTGCATAATATGGAGGCTTATATAATTCCAAATGAAAGGGGGAGCTTTAACTCCGAAATTTAAATGTTTCACACCTTTCAAACTTGGATAAATTAAATTTTCAGACATTTGAATTCACTTGTGAATTTTATTTCATTATTTATTGAGCAATTCATTTTACGTATACTCAAAGTTTTGTCATCATCAAAAAGGGGGAGATTGTGGAGTGATTGATTAAAACCCCGTTTGATTTTGATGAGCTCAAAGCATTTGAGTATATCGTGTGATTACTAATGAATTCAATTGAGTGTTTCAGTGAAAATCCTGCTCAAGTGTTTCTAGACATGGTTTACAGTATTTTGGATAAGTTAAGAAGTCTGCTGAACCAATGTCTGAGACTCGAGTCGACTCCCGAGTTTCACGAGTCGACTCCAAGCGTATCAAGGTCACTGGCACGAGCTCGAGTCGACTCCTAATCAGTATGAGTCGACTCCGACTGAAAACAGACAGAAGGATAGAAGAGCAGTCTTTCAGATCTGAGATTCGAGTCGACTCCAGTGGAACGCGAGTCGACTCCCAGCGGTGCACAAAGAAAAAGTCAGAGAGTGTTTTATGGACTCTGAGATTCGAGTCGACTCCAGTGGAACGCGAGTCGACTCCCAGCGGTACACAAAGAAAGAGTCAGAGAGTATTTTATGGACTCTGAGATTCGAGTCGACTCCAGTGGAACGCGAGTCGACTCCCACCGGTGCACAAAGAAAAAGTCAGAGAGTGTTTTATGGACTCTGAGATTCGAGTCGACTCCCGCATTACGCGAGTCGACTCCAAGATTGTGCGACCATCAACAGAGAAAACCATGTTACTGCCACTGAGATTCGAGTCGACTCCCAGACAGCTCGAGTCGACACCAAGACAAGCTTCACGTCAAAAGGCAGAAGACCAACTTTCGGAAACTGAGAGCCGAGTCGACTCCAAGGAAGTTCGAGTCGACTCCAAGACTGGATGAGCCAAAAGACAGAGAATCGGGAGTTCGGGCTCTGAGATTCGAGTCGACTCCCAGGACAGTCGAGTCGACTCGAGAGGGCAAAATTCAAATTTGTATCCACGGTCTACAGAGGAAAAGCCGACTCCAAAATTGCCAGGTCAGCGCCAGAAGTTGGCGAGTCGACTCCGGGCCAAGACGAGTCGACTCCCAGTCGTGACGGCAACTTTAATTCAAACTTGGAACAGTTGCCGAGTCGACTCCTGAAAAGCTTGAGTCGACTCCCGCTACAGCCGAGTCGACTCCTGATCGCGCGAGTCGACTCCAACCCACCAACGGTCACATTGTCAGGCTGCGCAGAGTGTGCAGAACGGCCAGAAAAAGTGGAGTAACGGCTAGTTTCCGTGGGGGTTGGCTTAAATAGCCACAGAAGACTGTAGCAAAATAGAGAACATACATTCCACTCCAAGCATTCAAGTCTTCAAGCTTTGCAAGTGCTCTTCAACGAGAAAAAGGGGAGATCAGCATTTACTGCGCCACCAACTTCTCCCCAGCATTCAAAGCTTCCTCCTCCTACATTCAAGTCGATCACTCATCCAAGAGGAGACCAGAGTCAAGAAGCCATTCCTCTACTTAAGCTTAAAAGCGTTTGAGGGCTTCTAAACTCATCCTTGAATATATTGTTTCATACCTGCTTTTGAGAAGCTTATTTTCTGTTTTCTTTCTACTACGTGTATTTACTTGGTTCAATCGGGGGATTGAATCAAGGGGATAAAGGTTAGTTGGTGAGCCAGTTTTAAAACCAACGTGTGAAAGGGTTTGATTGTGAGCCCGGGAAAACAATCGGGGTTGGTTCTAGTCGGTGAGCCTGGGAAAACCGACCGAGTTCGTTGTTAGCTCGTAAAACAACAAGTTTGGTTGTGAGCTTGCAAAACAACCGGCTGTAATCCAAGGGGGTTATAGTGTATTCCCAAGAGAAACTTGGGGAGTGGACGTAGGAGCAAGGGATAGCTCCGAACCACTATAAAACTTGTGTTTGTGATTGATTGTCTCTTCCTCTTCTCATTTCATATTGCTCACAGCACATAGTAATTAATTAAATAACTTGGCATAGTTTTTAATTAATCATCCATAACGTTTTAAATTATCCAAATTGTTTTAAAACCCAATTCACCCCCCCCTCTTGGGTTGTCTATCTGGGCAACACCTAGTACATACAGATGTATGTGGCCCATTCGATGTGCTAGCCAGGGGACGTTATTCTTACTTCATTACCTTTACCGATGATCATTCGCGGTATGGGTATGTGTATCTTATGAGACACAAGTCTGAGTCTTTTGAAAAGTTCAAAAAGTTCAAGAATGAAGTAGAAAAACAAACTGGAAAACCTCTTAAGGCTCTTCGATCAGATCGAGGAGGAGAATACCTTAGTGGGGAATTCCGGGACTATCTCAAAGAAAACGGCATAGTCTCACAATGGACACCTTCGGGTACACCTCAACTCAACGGGGTGTCAGAGAGGAGGAATCGGACCCTATTGGATATGGTCAGGTCCATGATGAGCTTCACTGATCTACCTATGTTCCTTTGGGGAGAAGCCTTACTCACAGCGATTTATTTGTTGAATAGAGTTCCCTCTAAATCCATTCCTACCACACCGTATGAGATATGGCATGGTAAGAAACCAAGTCTTGGTCATCTCAAGATTTGGGGATGTCCAGCCCACGTCAAGCGACTACAGGCAGACAAGTTAGAGGCTAGGACCATAAGTGCTCGTTTTATAGGATATCCTAAAGAGTCATTAGGATACAATTTTTACGTCTCAGAGGATCACAATGTGTTTGTGAGCCGTCATGCCATCTTCTTGGAAAATCAGTTTATCCTTGATAAAGGCAGTGGGAGGAAAATTGAGCTTGAAGAGAAAGTCTCTGAAAAGCAACGAGTCATGGATCCTATTGAACCCATTCATAAAGAGCCAGTACACGATGTCCCTCGACCACCTCGTAGATCTAGTAGGGTCTCCCATCCTCCCGATAGATACTTAGGTATACTAGAAGAGGATACCGAGGAAATGTTCCTAGTGGGAGATAGGGATCACATACAGGATCCTAAAACCTACAACGAGGCGATATCTGATATCGATTCCGAGAAATGGCTGGAAGCTATGAAGTCAGAGTTAGACTCCATGCATTCCAACCAAGTCTGGACCTTAGTAGACCCACCAGAAGGTATTGTACCTATTGGATGCAAATGGATCTACAAAAGGAAGATAGGTTCGGATGGAGAGGTAGAGACCTATAAGGCAAGGCTTATGGCGAAAGGGTATAGTCAGCGCGAAGGCATTGACTATCAGGAGACCTTTTCACCTGTAGCCATGCTAAAATCCATCCGAACATTGCTTGCCATTGCAGCATTTCATGATTATGAAATCTGGCAGATGGATATGAAAACTGCTTTCCTGAATGGATATCTTGATGAAGATATCTATATGGAACAGCCTTTGGGTTTCACTTCCAGTGATGGAGATCACAAGGTCTGCAAGCTGCAAAGGTCCATCTATGGACTAAAGCAAGCATCTCGGAGTTGGAACACTCATTTCGATGATGCAATCAAAACGTTTGATTTCATCAAAAATGAAGAGGAACCGTGTGTTTACAAAAAGGTTAGTGGGAGTGCTGTCGTTTTTCTCGTACTGTACGTAGATGACATTCTCCTGATTGGGAATGATATTCCCATGCTAACCTCGGTCAAGGTTTGGTTGTCAAAAGAATTCTCCATGAAAGACCTTGGGGAAGCATCCTATATTTTGGGAATAAAGGTCTATAGAGATAGATCTAAAAGGATGCTTGGCCTTTCACAGAAGATGTACATAGAGGAGGTGCTGAAGAGGTTCAGCATGGAAAACTCCAAGAGGGGTCTCTTACCCCTAAGGCATGGAATTCATCTCTCCAAGAAGATGTGCCCCAACACATCTGAAGAGATTCAACGCATGAGCAAGATTCCTTATGCATCGGCAATAGGAAGCCTCATGTATGCCATGCTATGTACACGACCTGATATAGCTCTTGCTGTGAGTGTCACAAGCAGATATCAGTCGAATCCAGGTGAAGAACACTGGACAGCTGTGAAGAATATTCTTAAGTACTTGAGAAGAACTAAAGATTTATTCTTGGTTTTTGGACGATCATCAGAGTTAAAGGTAGAAGGGTACACAGATTCAGACTTCATGACTGATGTCGATGACAGGAAGTCAACATCTGGATATGTGTTCTTGTGCAATGGTGGTACGGTAAATTGGAAGAGTTCTAAACAACCGATCATTGCTGATTCTACTATGGAAGCTGAATACATCGCCGCCTCTGAAGCTGCTAAGGAAGGCTTTTGGTTCAAGAAATTCATTGCAGAGTTGGACGTGATGACATCAGATGCCATAACACTCTACTGCGATAATAATGGCGCCATAGCCCTTGCTAAGGAGCCAAGGTCTCATCAGAAGTCTAAGCATATAGCGCGGCGCTTTCACCTCATACGCGACTATGTGGAGAAGAAATATGTAGAGGTGCAGAGAGTAGACTCCGCGGATAACGTGGCGGACCCGTTCACTAAGCAGCTGAGTCAGCAAAAGACTGAAGCCCACCTTGAGAAGATGGGCCTAAGATATATGACCAATTGGCTTTAGTGCAAGTGGGAGATTGTTAGATGTATGCCCTAGAAGCCAATCTGGCTGACACATTATTAATTCTAGGGACATAATTTTGTACTTGACTATTTATTATTGAATAAATAAAAGGCATCTTTTCATTCATATTGTTTATGTGTCTATGAATCGTCCAAGGAATTAATAAGATGATGATACATATTCTCAAGAGTTGAGAATTTGAGCCATGTATCATTGGTGATTAATTTCTAAATGCTCCTGATCAATGGATCATCACGAGGACGGTGATCGATCCGATCAGTGCACAGATCACTTTCCCTCTGGATGGACGAGACTTGAGTCCACAGTGTAGTGACACTGAAGTGATAGTGCAGGTGCTTGTTAGAGAACAAGGGTACTGAGCGTGACCAAGACAAGAAGTCACTTGGATGTCTATCCACTCGTCAGTGACTTGCTTGATGTTGCAGTAGTGTGACTGGTCCTTTGACCTGCGGTGCTTCGGCTACTCACAGTGAGGTTATTGTAGTTTGACTGCACACATACATGGTCTCTAGGCATATGGGTCCATGCAGTGTAGATTGGCTGCAGTAGGTTCACTGTAGGAGTAGGGTATGCACCTACAAGGAATCTATCGACCTTGATAGAAGAGGAGAGATCCTATGTGATTTGTTAGACTGAGTTCTAAGACCTTGGCCAGGGCAGTAATATAAAGTGGAGAAAGAGTTTTCCACTATCGAACTCGAGTCGAATAAATCTTGACATATGACAGACGATGGGGTTTGACGAGTTGTCCATGACCTCCGTCCTGTAGGGATCCACGATAGTAGGACTGTATCACACGTTAACTGCACCTAGAGGTTCATCATTCCATTCTGTTGGGTAGCCACTACATGCTGCTAGGTGTCACTGGTGGATGGTGGGACTCATAGGGATTATCTTGATGATCGATAAACCCTAATGAGTTGAGTTGGAATCGTTCCAACCCATTGAAAGGAGTTTTCAATGATATAGTGATAGAGATCATAATATATCTCACTAACAGTCAGAATAGAACCTATGGGGTCACACACACTAGAAGTATTGACCGATCCGATGGTTGAAATCATGATTAGGAATCACAAGTAATCAATTTGATTGATAAGAAGTTGAAGAAGGAAAGGGAATTAATTAATTGGACTTGAAACAAGAGTCCTACTTCGAGTAGGATACCTAGAGTCCTAATTGGATTAGGACTGGGAATCCTAGTTGGAGTAGGACTGGGATTCCTACTTGAAATAGGATTCCTCAATCCTAATGAGATTAGGAGTTTTGAATCAAAATTGGATTCCTACTTGGAGTAGGATTCCTAGAGTCCTAATCGGATTGGGACTTTGGATTCAAATTAGAGTCCTAATTGGATTAGGACTAGAATTAAACAAATCCTAATTGGATTAGGATTCCTTAAGTCCTAATTAATTATTAATCTAATGAATCAACATGACTCCTAATTGGATTAGGATTGAAGAGTTCAATTGAGTCATGGTTCATTCAAGTCCTAATTGGATTAGGACTAGCATAGATTGAACCCAAATTTGGCTAATCCTAATTGGATTGGGATTAAACCATAAGAGAGGCACCTAATCCTCTTTGGAAGAGGATTAGGGCATCACAAGAAGGAGGGATCACGCCCCTCCTCCTCTCCTTGTGTGCGGCATGAAGAGAGGGGCCGGCGCCCCCCTTCTCTCTTTGGAAAACCATCTAGGGCTCCTACTTTGGAGGAGCCCTTGATGGCTATAAAAGGCACCATGAGGCCGGCGCCCTAGGGCATTGGAATCCTCTTCCTCTTGTGTCGTGGCCACCCTCTTCCTCTCTTTAGTTGCAGCCGCAAGCAAGGGTAGAAGCTCTCCAAGTGTTGGCGGCCTCCTCCTCTTCCCTTTCTTCATCCAACGCAAGCAACAGAAGAAGGCTGCGTAGGGGCTCATCTTCTTCCTCTTCTTCATCCTTCTTCTTCCTCCTCTCAAGCACTTTCAAGAGTTGAAAGAAAGAGAGGAGATCAGCCATCAAAGCTATCTCTGCAAGGGAGCTAGCACCCCGGTGAGATAGAAAGCTTGGATCGGATCCTGCTTCGTGTGGATACCCGTAGAGGCCGGACGTTTGAACGGCTTCAAGCGAACCCTCTTCCAAAACCACGAATTCAGATTTGCGGTGATCATCTACCCGCGCAAGGTGAAGATTTGATCTTCCTAATAATTTTAAAAGTTTTAATTCTTACCTAATTACGAAAGGTCTCGAAACAACGTTCATGCGATGAACGTCGAACCCGTGCATGCCGATTCCGCTGCCATCTGAAAAATTTTTGAAATATCAGCGGCATGGACGGGTTCCCAACAGTAGTAGCAGTGAAGAGGAAGACAATGAGGGAGATGATGATGAGGCACTCCTTGTAAGAAAATTCCGAAGATTCATCAACCGGAAGAAGTCCTCTCATCAAAGGAGAGGCCCCTCAAATTTCTATCACAAGGATAAAGGTAAGGAAAGAGAAAATGAGGGGATTGGATGTTATGAGTGTAAGAAGCCAGGGCACTTTAGAGCTGAATGTCCTTTGCTGAAGAAGGGGAGCAAGTACAAGAAAAAGAAAGTCCTTGTCTCCACCCTATCGGACTCCGACACATCATCATCATCATCGGATGAGGAACAAGAAGAAAAGGCCAATCTATGTTTTATGGCTAACGACAATGAGGTAACATCCGGAATACATTTAGACTTTACTTTCGATGAATTATATGATGCCTTCGATGAATTATATGATGCCTTCAATGAATTAAAACTTAAAAACAAAGAATTAAAACTAACTAACCAAACTTCAATGAATTAATGGACGAGTACAAGACAATAAATCTTAAAAACAAAGAATTAAAACTAACTAACCAAACTCACCTTCGTAAGTATGATACATTAGTTAAGGATAAAGATGTTATTATTAAAGAAAATTCAGAACTTAAGACAAGCAACCAAATCTTAATTCAGAAGACTAATACCTTAACTAAAGATAACGAAAGGCTGAACAAAGAAATATTAGAACTTAAAAACAATAAACAAAATCTCACAAAAGACCTAAATGGACTAAAAATAGAAAAACAAAAATTGACACTAGAACTTGAAAAGTACAAGCCTTTTGTAGAAAAATTTACATATAGCTCAGAAAAATTAGAAATGATACTTAATAGTCAATGAGCTGTGTTCAATAGAGCTGGTTTAGGGTATAAACCTAAAAATAAGCAAAAACTCCTTAGTAATTTCTTTGTTAAAGCTGGGGAAAGTAAAATTAAGAAAATAACCTGTTTTTGTTGTGGAACATTAGGACATAAAGCAAATGTGTGTGATTATAGAAAAGGAAAAACTAAAAGAAAAATTAAAAGGGTTTGGGTTCCAAAAGGAACCAACATTACTAACCATGAAGGACCCAAGAAAACTTGGGTACCTAAAATTGTATGATTTGCTTGTGTAGGAGTGTCTTGCAGCCAAGGTCGACAAAAATTGTTGGTACTTGGATAGTGGCTGCTCAAGACACATGACGGGTGACAAAGACCAATTCTTCATCCTTGAGGCTAAGAAGGGAGGTGCTGTGACTTTTGGAGATAATAACCAAGGTCACATCATTGGTATAGGTAAAGTACAATCACCCCTTCAACCTTTATTGATAATGTTCGATATGTTGATGGTCTTAAGCATAATCTACTTAGCATTAGTCAATTATGTGATAGAGGTTTTGATGTTTTGTTCAAACCATCCCTATGCATCATAAACAACTCAAATGACAATAGTTTAGTTTTTAAAGGAATAAGACGTGGGAATGTGTATGTAGTAGACCTTGAGGATCTAGCCAAACATAACCCATGTTTAGTTGTTAATGAAACTAAGGATAATGATGCTAGTTGGTTATGACACCGTAAGTTAGGTCATGCAAGCATGGACACAATATCAAAACTAGTTAAAAGAGATTCCGTGATAGGTTTGCCAAAACTGAAGTTTGAAAAGAATAAAATATGTGAAGCTTGTCAATATGGCAAACAATCAAGGAACTCCCTTAAATCCATAAATTGTGTCTCTACCTCTAGACCTCTAGAACTACTATACATGGATCTATTCGGACCAACTAGAACCACAAGTCTAGGTGGAAATAAATATGGTCTAGTTATTGTAGATGATTTTTCTAGATATACTTGGGTCATGTTCTTAGCTCATAAAGATCAAGCATTTTCAGTTTTTAAGAAATTTCATAAGGAAGTAACAAATGCTAGAGATACTTCAGTCATAGCTATTAGAAGTGACCATGGAACCGAATTTGAAAATCATTTATTTGATGAGTTTTATAGTAAAAAGGGAATAACTCATAATTTTTCTGCACCTAGGACACCACAACAAAATGGAGTTGTAGAAAGAAAAAATAGAACTCTAGAGGAAATGGCTAGAACCATGTTATGTGAAAGTAACCTCCCTAAGTACTTTTGGGGAGAAGCCATTAATACCTCATGTCATATATTAAATAGAGTTTTATTGAGACCCATTATAAAGAAAACACCTTATGAACTTTGGAAAAACAGAAAACCAAAAGTAAACTATTTTCATGTCTTTGGATGTAGGTGTTTTGTTCATAATAATGAGAAAGACAATCTAGGTAAATTTGACTCTAAATCTGATGAGGGTATATTTTTGGGGTACTCTACAACTAGTAAAGCCTATATAGTATTTAATAAAAGAACCCTAGTTATAGAAGAATCTATACATGTTGTTTTTGATGATTCTAGTGATATCTCTTCTAGCAAGAGAGTTGATCTTGATGATGATGCTGAAATTCTTGAAGAAAAGATTGATGAGATGACATTACAAGATGATGAACAAAAATTAATTGGAAATGCATCATCAAGCCAAGAGGCTATTGTGGATCATGGGCTGACTAAGGCTTGGAGGTATGCTCACGGGCATCCTAAGGAATTAATTTTAGATGATCCATCTCAACCTGTTAGGACTAGAGCATCTCTTAGGAACTTAAATAATCATCTAGCTTTTGTCTCACATTTTGAACCCAAACACATAGAAGAAGCTGAAAAAGATGTAAATTGGATAAATGCAATGCAAGAAGAATTAAACCAATTTACTAGAAACAAGGTATGGAACCTAGTTGAACGACCCTCTGAATATTCAATTATAGGTACCAAATGGATATATAAAAATAAACTTGATGAAAATGGAATTGTAATTAGGAATAAGGCTAGACTAGTAGCAAAAGGCTATAATCAAGAAGAAGGTATAGATTTTGATGAAACCTTTGCTCCTGTAGCTAGACTTGAGGCAATTAGATTATTACTAGCATTTGCATGCTCTAAGGATTTCAAATTATTTCAAATGGATGTAAAAAATGCATTTTTAAATGGGTATATTAATGAGGAGGTGTATGTAGAACAACCTCCTGGTTTTGAAAATCATCAATACCCTAATCATGTGTATAAATTGAACAAAGCACTTTATGGTTTGAAACAAGCACCTAGAGCATGGTATGAAAGACTTAGCAAATTTCTACTAGACAATGAGTTCACTAGGGGAAATGTAGATACAACACTATTTTTAAAGAAGAAAAACAAAGATATGTTAGTAGTGCAGATTTATGTTGATGATATTATTTTCGGTGCTACTAACAATCGCCTCTACGAAGAATTTGCTGACTTGATGCAGAATGAGTTTGAAATGAGCATGATGGGAGAGCTGAACTGTTTTCTCGGGCTTCAAATCAAACAATCTGAAGAAGAAATCTTCATCAATCAAGCTAAATACATCAAGGAGATGCTTAAGAAGTTTGATATGGAGGGAAGCAAGTCAATCAGCACACCCATGAGCTCATCATGCAAACTAGACCAAGATGAATCAGGTAAATCTGTAGATCAAAAGATGTATAGAGGTATGATAGGATCTTTATTATATCTCACTGCAAGTAGACCTGATATCATGTTTAGTGTATGCATGTGTGCTAGATATCAGTCTAATCCTAAGGAATCTCATCTAATTGCAGTCAAGAGAATCTTTAAATACCTAATAGGAACGAAAAAATATAGGTTTATGGGATTCTAAAGAATCTAGCCTGAACTTAATAGGATACACAGATTCAGACTTTGTTGGTAGTAAACTTGATAGAAAAAGTACCAGCGGGTCATGTCAATTCTTAGGAGAAAATTTAATCCCATGGTTCAGCAAGAAACAAAACTCGGTTGCATTATCTACTGCTGAAGTAGAATATGTTGCTGCCGAAAGTTGTTGTGCTCAAATCATGTGGATCAAACAACAATTGGAAGATTATGGAATTAAACAAGATAAAATTCCCATTAATTGTGATAACACAAGTGCTATTAACTTAACTAAGAATCCAATTCAGCACTCAAGAACCAAACACATTGAAATAAGACATCACTTCATAAGAGATCATGTATTGAATGGTGATGTTACACTTCAATTCATTTGCACAGATGATCAACTAGCTGATACTTTCACAAAACCCTTGAGTGAAGTGCGATTTAGTATGCTTAGGAGAGGATTAGGAGTGATTGATCCATCCTAGTGATGTTCTCTTCTAGTTCATTGATTTTGATGATTAGATTGTGTTAAATATAGAGTTTCTCATCTATGATCATCAAATCAGATCATAACTTAGTGATTGTCCCTTGTTTGGTACGAAAATAGCATGATTTTTAGGTGCGTGCCAGAGTTCGAGTCGACTCGGATACATTTCAGAGTCGGCTCATGAGGAGGAGTCGACTCGCACATAGACGGGAGTCGACTCGAGGACGATGGCAGCATAAGGGGAGTCGGCTCGCGCATATTTTGGAGTCGACTCGAGGTCGAGTCGACTCGCGACTTACTGGGGTCGACTCGCGGTCGGGAGCCGAGGTTTTAACCCTAATCCAAGCGTTTAATCAACACTTCTATTCACCGCCTCCACTGTTCACAAACCCTAGAGCCGTCTCCGACATCGTCTCCGACCTCCATTTGGGTTTTTCCGTCGAGCTTCTTCCATCCATTAGGTTTATTCTCCATCCCTAGGTCAAGCATGCCTCCTAAGATGGTTGTCCCAAGCCGAAAGAGGCCCCAACCTGCTAGCGGCGCCGAGCGACGGTCCAAAGCTCGGAATGATCCCGTGAGGCCACAACCTCCGGTTCGTTCCCCGCCGAGGCCGGTTCCCTCGCGTCCGTGCGCCGGGAAGGTGGTCTCCACCGGAAGATATGTCAACTTCGACTATCTCTCCCGGAAAGGCTTCACTATATGGGATAGGTTGAGGGCCCAAGGACTAGAGTTCTTTTCTCACTAGATCTCCCCACTTACCCAGGGCTAGTTAGGGAGTTCTATGGGACTGTGTCTAGAGGTAATGGTGGAATACAGGGAACCGTAGCGGGTGTCCCTCTATTCATTTCTGAGGATTTTATAGCGCAAATCCTACATCTTTCCCAAGTAGGGGTATTTCCTACACACCCGACCGATAGGACTGAGGCCCTTACGGCTATATTAGGGAGTCCACCCCAGTCCCCACTAGATGAGGTGTCCGCTAGTTCACTTTCTGTTGAGATGCGGCTCCTCCTGAGTATTATATCTAGGACCCTATTTCCTAAGACCGGCCGTTTTGACTTTGTGTCCGAGAGGGATCTAGCCCTCATGTATTACATTCTCCAAGACACCCCTATTAGCTTCCCTAAGATGATCTACAAATACCTATGTGAGCCATTAGACAAACCTAGGCTCACCCTTCCATATGGGATGATGTATACCCTGATATTTAGGGAGTCTGAGATCCCCATTCCTGAGGGGGAACCCTCTCGCGCACTGCGATACACAGATCGCATGGGTGAGGGAACCCTTCACAGGATAGGATTTGATAAGGTAGAGGGAGTCTGGGTCAGGAAATCATCCTCTTCCACACCTACTACTCGACACTCCCCCAGCCCTGATCATGATTCTGATATTCCCACTCATCCCTCCACCTCAGCACCATCCACCTCAGCCGGACCCTCCTCTTCAGCACCACCCACTCAGCCGATAGAGGTCCGGATCTCTCCTGAGCAGCTCCGAAAGTTGCGGCAGGAGATTGTACGAGATCTTCGGGACGACCTACTGAGGGAGCTCCGATGTCCAGCCCCTGCCCCCTCTTCTGCATTGGTTCCCTCATTATCAGCCGTGACCGAGATGACGGCTCATCTGAGGGAGGAGATCTACAATGTCAGAAGCCTGATACAAGCCCAATTCTCAAACATGAGCGATGTCACAAGCAACACACGAAAGATGCGAGATGACATCCGACACGAAATGGGCAGCCAGAGTCAGGGGGCCGAGCGTCTGGCGAATGTGTTGATCTCCAAGTTGGATACCCTTCAGGCGAGTCTGACTGAGCTCTCCTCGATCCACAGTAGGGCCACCTCGGCGATCATCACGCAGCTAGGGAACGTCACAGATGGGGTCAGTCTACTCATGGAACAATCAAGACTGACCAAGGGAGCCACATCCTCCTCGAGGAAGCCCTAGCTTATTTTTTTTTATTTTGACATGTATTTACTGCTTTACTCTTTGTATTCACAAATGTACCTACACATACATCAATACAATGAGTAGACAATTTTCTTCAATATTGTGCAAATTTCATCTCTAATTGCTTGTGTGATGTGATTTCTTCCTTTTTGATACGATGACAAAAAGGGGGAGAAATATATTTAATAGATATGTTAAAGGAATCAATGAAAATCAATAAAAAGAAAACTTTTAAAACACACAATAATTTGTTCTTAGTGGATTCGATACCTCGAGGCTCATTATCTCTCTGTTGGGGCTCCTAATGGAGTAATCTCCAGAATCTATTCAAGGGATATTCGGAGATTAGTTGAATCATACTCAAGAACAAATTGGCAGATTTTTCCTCTAAAAACCAAAAATCAAGTTCAAAAGCTTCAATGCACTAAAAGAAAATTCTGAGAATCAAAACAAAGATGAATGCATGTGTTGAGGGGGAGAATCTGAATTTTTAAGAAAGCAAAATTATTAAATATATATAAGCCAAACAATTGATTGCATGACATAAAGGCTTATATAATTCCAAATGAAAGGGGGAGCTTTAACTTCAAAATTTATTGTTTCACACTTTTCAGGTTTGGATAAATTAAATAACCAGACACTTGAATTCATTTTAAAATTTTACTATAAATCTCCTTATTTGTTGAGCAATTCACTTTACATATACTCAATGTTTTGTCATCATCAAAAAGGGGGAGATTGTGGAGTGATTGATTATAACCCTATTTGATTTTGATGAGCTCAAAGCATTTGAGTATATCTTATGTTTACTAATGAATTCAATCTAGTGTTTCAGTGAAATTCTTGTAAATTTATGGTTAAGTATCTCTAGATTTGGTTCAAGACATTTTGGATAAGTTAAGAAGTCAATTTGACCCAAAGTCTGAGACTCGAGTCGACTCCGGGATATTACGAGTCGACTCCAAGCGTATCAGAAGCACTGGCACAGGCTCGAGTCGACTCTGAACATTACGACTCGACTCCGACTGAGAACAGACAGACAAACAGAAAGATCCAACTCAAAACCTGTCAGCGAGTCGACTCCTAAAGAGCGCGATTCGACTCCGATGCTTGCCGAGTCGACTCTCGAGTAGTATGAGTCCACTCTAGGGAGTTACAGACAGAAAGACAGAGAAGTTATTTTGGACCCTGAGAGCCGAGTCGACTCCTGAGGAATGCGAGTCGACTCCGATAGTTGGCAGGTCGACTCCAAAGAAAGCGAGAGTCGACTCCCAGTGTAATACAAGGCAAAAGTCAGAGAGCAACTTTCGGACACAGAGAGCCGAGTCGACTCCCGCAAAGCCCGAGTCGACTCTGAGACAGCGCGACCCCAAAAAAGACAGAAGACAGTATTATCGTCTCTGAGAGGCGAGTCGACTCTAAGATAGTTCGAGTCGACTCCAAGGCAGCGCTACCCCAAAAAGACAGAAGACTGTTTTTCGGATACTGAGAGCCGAGTCGACTCTAAAACAGTCCGAGTCGACTCCAAGACGGCACGAGCCAAAAGACAGAAGATCGGGAGTTCGGACTCTGAGCGCCGAGTCGACTCCCAGAATTTCCGAGTCGACTCGAGTGAGCAAAGTTGAAGAATACCTCTATGGATTCCTTGGAATGAGTCGACTCCAAAAGTGCCAAGTTAGCTCCAAAGTTTGGGGAGTCGACTCCGGGTTAAGTCGAGTCGACTCCCAGTCGAGAAGTGCACTTTAATTCAAATCCGGAACAGTTGTCGAGCCGACTCCAGAAAAGCATGAGTCGACTCCTGCTGCAGCCGAGTCGACTCCAGATCGCGCGAGTCGACTCCGATCCCAACGGAAACATTGTCAGGATGTGCAGAATGTGCAGAACGGCTAGAAGATTGTGTCTAACGGCTAGTTTCCATGGGAAATGGCTTAAATAGCCACAGAGAACTGTAGCACGGTAGAGTAGTGACATTCCACTCTAAGAAAACAAGAAATCTTCATCTGCAAAAGGATTTCAACGGAAAAGAAGGAAGAGGGCCATTAACTCCATTCAACCAACTCTTCCCAGCATTAAAGAAGTCTCCTTCAGCCTTTAAGTCTTCAAGACATTCAAGAGGAGACCCAGAGTTCGAGAAGCCCTCCTCTACATCATCATAAACTTATTTGAGGGCTCTTAACTTCTCTATTATTTAAATTGCTTAATATCTGCTTGCTTAGAAGCTGTATTTTTCTGTTTGTTCTTTCTATCCATTTGGTCCTTACTTGATTTAATCAGGGAATTGAATCAAGGGTGTAAAGGTTTGTTGGTGAGCCTAGGTTGAAACCAACGTATAAGGGTTTGATTGTGATCCCGGAAAAACAATCGGGTGGTTCTAGTCGGTGAGCCTGGGAAAACTGACCGAGTTCGTTGTGATCTCGTAAAACAACAAGTTGGGTTGTGAGCTTGTAAAACAACCGGCTATAATCCGAGGGGTTATAGTGAATTCCCAAGTGAGGCTTGGAGAGTGGACGTAGGAGCAAGGGTTAGCTCCGAACCACTATAAAATCATTATGTTTGTGATTGCCTTTGTGTCTCTTACTTTCATTTCATTCACTGCACATAGCATCTAATTAACCAACTTGCAAAAAGTATTAATTAGTATTTCACAAACCATTTAATTGTAATAATTATTTTAAAACCCAATTCACCCCCCCCTCTTGGGTTGTCTATCTGGGCAATTTTAGGATTGAGCGAGCATTGCTAGATTTAGGAGCGAGTGTGAACTTGTTGCCATATACGGTATATGAGCAACTCGGTTTGGGTGCGTTGAAGCCAACAACTATGACCTTACAATTAGCTGACAGGTCAGTGAAGGTTCCTAAAGGGATTATCGAAGATGTGTTGGTCCAAGTAGACAAGTTCTATTTTCCTGTTGATTTTATCGTACTGGACACACATCCGGCTTCCAATTCACCATCTCAGATTCCGGTCATCTTAGGATGATGACCCAAAGATTGATTTAAAGATTGATTTTGATGATCACAAAACCTTGAAGTATAAATACTAACGTTTGTGTTGCAAGGAATATAGCAAGTTGGAAGAACACAAGAAGGCCTCCAAAGCTCTCAAGAAAAGTTGGAAGAAAGCTACAATTTATTGACCCAAGTTTCAAGTTCAAAGGACTCAAGTTGGAAGAGCAAATTCAAAGAAAAATCCAAAAGAATAGTCCTCGAGTCGACTCCTGGATAGTACGAGTCGACTCCAGGGAGTAACAAGGCAGAAACACAGAGAAGCTATTTTGGACCCTGAGAGCCGAGTTGTTGCCCAAGGTGACAAGCCAAGAGGGGGAGGTGAATTGGTTTCTTCTAAATTTTGGTGCTTTAAACGTTTTCTTAATTAAGTGCGGTGGATGCTTTCTTAAGCTATTTGAGTGAGTTAAACTAACGCAAGAGTAGAAGATGATGCAAGAGTAAATGAAAACACAAGCACAACACAAACACAACAATATATAGTGGTTCGGTGCTCTCCTTAGCACCTACGTCCACTCCCCAAGCGTCCCCTTGGGAATTCACTATAATCTCGCGGATTACAGTTGGATTGTTTTCTGGGCTCACAATCCAAAAACCTTTGTTGGTTTTACGGGCTCACCAACGAACCTATACACTTTGGTTTTCCGGGTTCACCAAAAACCTTTGTTGGTTTTACGGGCTCACCAACGAACCTATACACTTTGGTTTTCCGGGTTCACCAAAAACCTTTGTTGGTTTTGCGGGCTCACCAACGAACCTTTACAAAGTGTTTAATAACAAAAGAAAAGATTCAAACTCCTAAATGAGCATATGAAACAATATAAGCTACAAGGAAGAGTTAGAAAGTATTTATCGCTTTGAAGTCGCTTTGCTCTTCTTTGTCAAGGATGCTTCACTCTTTAAGGGGGATGGAGCTCTTGATGCCTCTTTGAATCTGCTCAATCCCTTTCTTTGATTCTTGAATGAAGCTCTTGATGAAGAAGATTAGGGCACTTTTGTATTCTTGGGTACTCTTTGATATTCCACTCAAAAGTTGTTCTCTCTGATGAATAGTGCCCCTTTAAATAGCTTCCCACCTTCTTAGGACAAGTTCCAATGGTTAGATTTGAAAAACTAGCCGTTACTCACCTTGGGAAGGACAAAAAATACAGTTGCAGAACTAGCCGTTACTGTTCAGCCCGTGTTTGGGTCGGCTCAACCTGTCCTTGGGTCGACCCAACTTTGCCTTGGGTCGACTCAAACATTCCTTGGGTCGACCCTCTCAGAAACCACAGAAACTTCAATTTCAGCCTTCCTTCCCATGGGTCGACCCAACCATTCTTTGGGTCGACTCAAAGTCCACTTGGGTCGACTCAACTTCTTCTTGGGTCGACCCTCTCAGTAATTCCAGAGAACCATTTTCTGTCTGTCTTTCTGTCTTGCCTTTAGGTCGACCCTCTCAGGGTTTGGGTCGACTCAAGCTTGGGTCGACTCAACCACTGTTTGGGTCGACCCTCTCAGTAAATCCAGAGAGCATTCTTCAGTTGTGTTTTTGAGATTCTTCAAGGTTGGGTCGACTCATGCTTACCTTGGGTCGACCCAACTCACTGTTCATTTGTGCCATTTTTGCAGGAGTGTGCCAAATGATTTCTTGATGTGCCGGGGTCGACCCAATCAACCTTTGGGTCGACTCAATCCACACTTTGCTGCACTCTCAAGGTTAGATTCATTCAAATGAACAAGGTCATGTATCTATTTTCAATTAACCAAATATACTGAGAGTAATGAACTTATAAATGAAGTATCAACTTAACTTATAGCATACTCTAGATAATTGCTTGTTAATCATCAAAATAACACTATCATCCTCAATCTCCCCCTTTTTGATGATTACAAAATAAAGAATATAAGTCTATTGATACTTGTCTTTAAAATCAGTTTATAAAAGGGATTAAATTGCTGAATTTCAGCTTTTCATATATACTTGTGAAATCTCCCCCTATATCATTTAAATGTTGCCAATTTGACTTTTTGAATTGCTCCCCCTTTCATTTATAATTCATTAGCAATGAAACTTCAAAAATTTGAGATAAACTCTGAGTTTCAGGTTATGTATCGGGGTGCGAGAGGTGCGTGCCAAATTCTGAATTTATATGTGCCAAATTCTGAACTTTGATGGAAATTTTTGATTTAGTCAATTTCATTGTTGCAAATTGCTCCCCCTTAGATGTATAAGCTTTCTTATATGATTTTCAATTTGTTTGCCCATTTATTTCTCTTTTCTTTACATAACTTTTATCTTTATTTCTCCCCTTTTTGTTATATATCTTTACTTCAATTGAATACTCTTTCTTTTCTTAATACTCTTTCTTTTCCTAAATACTCTTTCTTTTCTTAAATACTCTTTCTTTTCTTCTCCCCCTTTTTGTTATCATCAAAAATATATATATGGGAAAAGATGCAATAAATAATAAACTTCAAACTTCATTGATCAAAATAGGAACATTTTCATACATTCATGTTAAAAACAAAGACAGATACAATGTTTCTTAATCAAGATTTAAAGATACATAAGATAAAAACAAGATACATAGGAGAAAAGCAAGATACATGTGAGAACTAGATATCTAGCCTAGGCTCTAAACATAGACGCTAAGATCAGCCTAGGGGGAATTTAATGGCTGGGATCTAGTCCTCATCCTCCTAGCATACGTGGCGAGGGGAGGTCGAGCCTGGTGAGACTGTGTCTGGCGTGGAGCACGACGAGCGGGATGACTCTGTGCCGATATCTCTGACTCAGCAGCCTGTGGCACAGATGGTCCATGTGTCTCTCTCTCTCTCCGGAGTGCTCCTATCTGCTGCCTCAGATCACTGATCTCAGCAGACATGACATCCAACCGGGCGTCCAATCGGCTCGTGAGCCCGTCAGTAATAGTCCTCGCCTGAGCTGTCATGAGCTCTGTCATCCTGCTCCAGAAGTCATCCGTATCTGTCGGAGGAGCGGATGACGATGGTCCAGCCTCTGAGGGTGCAGTAGGATGATCCATAGGCTCCTCATCCTCATCCTCTGGTGCCTCTCCCTCTGGTGCCTCACCCTGAATGCCTGCACCGGTGTGAATCCACTGCCCGTTCACTTTCGCATATCCCATGCGTATGAGTGTCCGTGCAGTGTACGTGTCCGTGTGATGCAGACTCTTGGATGCCTCCTCCTCAAGAGGTAAACCATGCTGACGGAAGATCAATGTAAGTATCATACCATAAGGTAGTGATACCCTGTTGCTGCACATCACCTTCCTCATCTGCCTTAATATCATAGCCGGAAGATTTAGAGGAGTCCCTCGAATCATACACTCCATAACTGCTAGATCTCGCTCTGAGATAAGATCAAATCTCCCGGTCTTCGGAAATAAAATCCTATTTATCATATTGAGCAATAACCTCATCTCAGCGGAAAGAGAACTAGCTATTACCTTCTGAGAAAAATCGAAGTTCTCGTTTTCCATGATCAATTGCAGAGCTCTCATTTTGTCTTCTGGCCTCTCCGGAGTGGCTCCTATGCAGGGTAGGTGTAGTAACTCACTCAAGCTCTCCTCGGACACACGGATCCGAACCCCTCGAACTTCCGACACAAGCCCTCCCATACCAGTCTTGAGGAAGGCATAGAACTCTTGTACCAACTCGGGGTAGATGACCACATCTAGGGAGCAAAGATACTCCCAACCTTGTCTTTGGATCCATTCCCAAATCCGAAACCCTTCTTGATTGAAAAACTCCGAATGGATCCTTCTCCCGGTAGTAACCGGCCTCCCCGCAAATCTTGCAAGGATCACTGAGGGGGAAGGAGGAGGAGGGACCTCCGCACGTGCCTCACGTCTTGGAGACACGGGAGAAGGCTCGGTAGGGTGCCTTTCCTCTGGTTGGACCCGGGTTACTCTTCCGGATCTCTTGGCTACGGCTCGTTTGGGTCCCATTTCTCCAAGATCCTTAGGAAATCTACTGTTTGGAGGAGTTTAGTGGAGATTGGAGAGTGGGAGCTAGTCTTTTCGGAAGAAGACAAAGGGCAAACAGTGCCCTAGATGTGCTCTCGGGCCCCCTTTTAACAGTGGGGTCCCGACGTTGGGTCGACTCAAGATTTTTCTTGGGTCGACTCAACGTTGGGTCGACCCATGTTCTGGGTTGGGTCGACCCAAGTGCAGAAATTTTCTTTTCTCTTCCTTTTTGCTTCTAAAAAGTTTTCCTTGCTTCCAATCCTTATAAACTCTTTATGGAACAATGATACATGAGTAAGAAATCTATAGATAACAAATTTGACTCATGTTTCATGGGATTTTTGAAATTAGAGGAATGTATCATGAGACTACTATCTCCCTTTTATATTTCTTTAATAAAAAGGATCACATATGCCTAATTCCCTCCTGAGCATACAGAATCTATCTTCACTCAATGGTTTGGTAAATATGTCGGCCAATTGTTTTTCCGTGCATATATGCTCAATACATACATTTCCATTTTGCACATGATCCCTAATAAAATGGTACCTTATTTCTATGTGTTTGGCTTTAGAGTGCTGAACTGGATTTTTAGTGAGATTGATAGCACTAGTATTATCACACTTAATAGGAATATTATCTAGTTTGACTCCATAGTCCTCTAGTTGTTGCTTGAGCCATAATACTTGAGCACAACAACTACCAGCAGCTATGTATTCAGCTTCAGCTGTGGACAGTGCCACTGAGTTCTGCTTCTTACTAAACCATGATACTAAGTTATTTCCTAAGAATTGACATGTGCCACTTGTGCTCTTCCTATCTAACTTGCATCCAACAAAGTCAGCATCTGAATATGCAAGCAAATCTAGATAGGAGTCTCTCGAGTACCATAATCCAATGGTGGTAGTTCCTCTTAAGTATCTAAGGATTCTCTTAACAGCACTTAAATGTGACTCCTTAGGATCCGATTGGTATCTAGCACATATCCCTACACTAAATACAATGTCGGGTCTACTAGCAGTAAGATAGAGCAAGGATCCAATTAGTCCTCTATAGAGCTTAATATCAACACTTTTCCCTTTTTCATCTTTGTCTAGCTTACTAGTAGGATTCATTGGAGTGCCAATTTCCTTATGATTTTCATTCCCAAACTTCTTCAGTATTTCCTTTGTATACTTAGTTTGATGAATGAAAATGCCGTCTTTGGTTTGTTTGATTTGTAATCCTAGAAAGAAGCTTAGTTCTCCCATCAAACTCATCTCAAATTCTTCATGCATTAAATCAGCGAATTCTTTGCATAGAGTATCATTAGTGGCACCAAAGATTATGTCATCTACATATATTTGCACCACTAATAGATTTTTGTCCTTTCTTTTGATGAATAAAGTTTTATCTACATTTCCTCTACAAAAATCATTTTCAAGCAGAAATTTACTTAGTCGATCATACCAAGCCCTAGGTGCTTGCTTTAATCCATATAATGCCTTATGTAGTTTAAACACATGATTTGGCAATTCATGATTTTCAAATCCTGGAGGTTGTTCTACATATACTTCCTCCTCAATAATACCATTTAAGAATGCACTCTTCACATCCATTTGATATAATTTAAAATCCATGAAACATGCAAATGCCAGAAGCAATCTAATAGCCTCTAATCTAGCTACAGGAGCAAATGTCTCATCAAAATCTATTCCTTCTTCTTGATTGTATCCCTTAGCTACAAGTCTAGCCTTATTCCTTATAACTAATCCATTTTCATCTAATTTATTTCTAAATACCCATTTTGTTCCAATTACTGAATTATGCTTTGGTCTTTCAGTTAATGTCCATACATTACTTCTTTTAAATTGATTTAATTCCTCTTGCATGGCATTTATCCAGTTAGTATCTTTTTCAGCCTCTTCATAAGTTTTAGGTTCTAATTGTGAAACGAAAGCAAGATAATCATTTAAATTTCTAAGAGATGATCGAGTTCTTACCCCTTGAGATGGATCACCAATGATTAAATCTTTAGGATGTCCATGTGCATACCTCCATTCTTTTGGCACGTCTTGGGGTTGTGGTGGCACGCAATCATCTCCCTTATCTTGATTTGGCACGTCATCAATTTTCAACTTTTCAAAGTCGATAATTCCTGTATCATCATCAATAGTATTTTCTTTCCTAGCAGACTCACTATCAGACTCATCAAATATAATATTGACTGACTCTTCTACTACTAAGGTTCTTTTGTTGAATACTCTGTATGCCTTGCTAGATGTGGAGTATCCTAAGAAGATACCTTCATCTGACTTGGCATCAAATTTACTTAAGTCCTCCTTGCCATTATTTAAGATAAAACATCTACATCCAAACACTTTAAAATATTTTGCAGTTGGTTTCTTATTCTTCCAAAGTTCATAAGGAGTTTTCTTAGTTATAGGTCGTATTAAAACTCGATTTAGAATATGGCAAGAGGTGTTTATAGCTTCAGCCCAAAAGTACTTTGGAAGATTTGACTCGCACAACATTGTGCGTGCCATTTCTGCCAATGTCCTATTTTTCCTTTCAACAACCCCATTTTGTTGAGGCGTTCTAGGTGCTGAAAATTGATGTGATATTCCATTTTTAGTGCAAAATTCCTTGAAGTGTTGATTTTCAAATTCAGTACCATGATCACTTCGAATGGCTACTAAGTTGAGTTTCTTTTCATTTATGATTTTATTATATAGTTTCAAAAATTCTGAAAATGCTTCGTTCTTATGTGCCAAAAATGAAATCCATGTATACCTTGAAAAATCATCAACAATAACTAGTCCATATTTCTTTCCTCCTAGACTTGTAGTTCTAGTAGGTCCAAATAAATCCATGTGTATGAGTTCAAATGGTCTAGTTGTTGATACTACGTTTTTCGATTTGAAAGATGACTTAGTTTGTTTTCCCAATGAACATGGTCCACATATTTTGTCTTTTTCAAAAATCAATTTTGGCACATCCTTTATTAATTCCTTCTTAACTAGTTTTGATATTAATTCCATACTAGCATGTCCTAATCTTCGATGCCAAAGCCAACTAGTTTCAATTCTCTTTTCTTCATTAGTAATTATGCATAAACCATTTTTCTTGCCTAACTCATGAAGATCTACTAAGTAAATATTTCTTTACCTTTGTCCTACAAGTACAATGCTATTATCTTTAGGATTTGTGATTATGCATACAGATGCTTCAAATGTAACTTTAAATCCTTTATCACAAAATTGACTTATGCTAAGAAGGTTATATTTCAAACCCTTAACTAATAAAACATTTTCTATAAAAATAGATGGAGCAATGAAAATTTTACCCTTTCCAATGATATACCCTTTACCATTGTCTCCATAGGTCACTACTCCACCTTTCTTTGGTTCCAAGGTGACAAATTGATCTTCGTCACCGGTCATGTGTCTTGAACAGCCACTATCTAGATACCATCGTTTTTTCATTTTATCAGCTGCAAGACACACCTGCAATCAAGATCAAGAAGAACCTTTAGGTACCCAAGCTAAGTTGGGTCCTTTAGGGTTAGTACTCCATGTTCCTTTTGGAACCCAAACTTTCTTGAATTTTATCTTTTGATTATTACTTGATCTGTTTTGACTAGACTTTCTAAAATTACATTCATATGCTCTATGTCCTATCTTATTACAACAATAACAAGTAATATTTTTCCTTTTAGCTTTTACAAAAATATTCTTTAAGAGTTTTTGTTTTCTATTTGTTCTATACCCTAAACCGGCCTTATCATATACAGCTTTTTGGCTATCAAGAATTAAGTTTAATTTGGTAGAACTAAGAGTAAATCTATCTACCAAAGATTATATTTTTCAGCATCTTCTTTTAGCTTGACATTCTCAGCAATTAGATTTTTGGTTTCATTTTCAAGTTTCCTACTTAATGTTTCATAGTTATGAGACAGTTTTATCTTCTCTTTAATGAGAGATTGATTTTCTTCTTTTAGAGCTTTATTTTTATTAATTACTTTCTTATGTTCTTCCATGAGTTCTAAGAATGCATCATGCAATTCATCAACAGTAAAATCACAGTCAAGTTCAGAATCTACCTCATCGTCATTGGCCATATGACATATTTGGGCCGTGTCTTGATGATCTTCGTCCTCCGAACTTGATTCCTCACTTTCACTCCAATCGGCCATAAAATTCTTCTTTTTCAACTTTCTTGCCATCCACTTCAAATCTGGACAATCTATCTTATAACATATGACATATGACATATGCCCGGGTTTGTTACACTCATAGCAAATGGGAGTCTCCTTTTCTTTTTCCTTATCCTTAACCTTTTCTTTGCTTGAGTTACCTTTAAGAAAGGGTTTCTTTTTATGGAACTTATTCTTACCTCTCATGAATCTTCTGAATTTTCTCCCAAGCACTGCCATCCCTTCTTCATCAATATCTTCATCATCATCTGAATCTTCCGATTCAGTTTGTTGTCTAGGGGTGGTAGTCTTTAGGGCAATGGGTTTTCTTCTCTTGACCTCATCTTCTGAATTTTGCCTCATTGTCAACTCATAGGTCATGAGAGATCCTAGGAGCTCCTCTAACTGCAGTGTGTTGAGGTCCTTTGCCTCTTGAATAGCGGTTACCTTGGCCTCCCAATTCCTTGATAGAGACCTGAGAATTTTACGCACCAAATCAGAGTTAGAATAAGACTTTCCTAAACTTTTAAGCCCATTTATAATATCAGTAAAACGAGTAAACATATCAGTTATGGACTCAGTAGATTCCATTTTAAACAGTTCATACTTGTGTACTAATATGTTTATCTTGGACTCCTTAACTTGATTGGTCCCTTCATGTGTGACCTCAAGCCTATCCCAAATTTCTTTGGCGGTGGTGTAAGTGGATATTCTATTAAATTCATTTACATCTAAAGAGCAGTAAAGTGTATTTACAGCTTTTGCATTTAACTGTGCTAATCTTCTATCACTTTCATTCCAATCCATTTCTGGTTTGGGTATGATAGTGCCATCTATGTTAAGTGTGGGTGTGTGAGGTCCTCTAGTGATGATTTGCCATAGTTCATAGTCCGAAGCTTGAATGAATATCCTCATTCTAGCTTTCCAATATGTGTAGTTTGTGCCATTAAATAGAGGTGGTCTATTTGTGGATTGCCCCTCACTCATTGCACATCCCACTTGGGTTGTCATGATCTTTAACTCTTGATTGTTAGATCAATGAGCACTATTAGAGCACCTCGCTCTGATACCACTTGTTGCCCAAGGTGACAAGCCAAGAGGGGGGGGGTGAATTGGTTTCCTCTAAATTTTGGTGCTTTAAACGTTTTCTTAATTAAGTGTGGTGGATGCTTTCTTAAGCTATTTGAGTGAGTTAAACTAACGCAAGAGTAGAAGATGATGCAAGAGTAAATGAAAACACAAGCACAATACAAACACAACAATATATAGTGGTTCGGTGCTCTCCTTAGCACCTACGTCCACTCCCCAAGCGTCCCCTTGGGAATTCACTATAATCTCGCGGATTACAGTTGGATTGTTTTCCGGGCTCACAATCCAAAAATCTTTGTTGGTTTTACGGGCTCACCAACGAACCTATACACTTTGGTTTTCCGGGTTCACCAAAAACCTTTGTTGGTTTTACGGGCTCACCAACGAACCTATACACTTTGGTTTTCCGGGTTCACCAAAAACCTTTGTTGGTTTTGCGGGCTCACCAACGAACCTTTACAAAGTGTTTAATAACAAAAGAAAAGATTCAAACTCCTAAATGAGCATATGAAACAATATAAGCTACAAGAAAGAGTTAGAAAGTATTTATCGCTTTGAAGTCGCTTTGCTCTTCTTTGTCAAGGATGCTTCACTCTTTAAGGGGGATGGAGCTCTTGATGCCTCTTTGAATCTGCTCAATCCCTTTCTTTGATTCTTGAATGAAGCTCTTGATGAAGAAGATTAGGGCACTTTTGTATTCTTGGGTACTCTTTGATATTCCACTCAAAAGTTGTTCTCTCTGATGAATAGTGCCCCTTTAAATAGCTTCCCACCTTCTTAGGACAAGTCCCAATGGTTAGATTTGAAAAACTAGCCGTTACTCACCTTGGGAAGGACAAAAAGTACAGTTGCAGAACTAGCCGTTACTGTTCAGCCCGTGTTTGGGTCGGCTCAACCTGTCCTTGGGTCGACCCAACTTTGCCTTGGGTCGACTCAAACATTCCTTGGGTCGACCCTCTCAGAAACCACAGAAACTTCAATTTCAGCCTTCCTTCCCATGGGTCGACCCAACCATTCTTTGGGTCGACTCAAAGTCCACTTGGGTCGACTCAACTTCTTCTTGGGTCGACCCTCTCAGTAATTCCAGAGAACCATTTTCTGTCTGTCTTTCTGTCTTGCCTTTGGGTCGACCCTCTCAGGGTTTGGGTCGACTCAAGCTTGGGTCGACTCAACCACTGTTTGGGTCGACCCTCTCAGTAAATCCAGAGAGCATTCTTCAGTTGTGTTTTTGAGATTCTTCAAGGTTGGGTCGACTCATGCTTACCTTGGGTCGACCCAACTCACTGTTCATTTGTGCCATTTTTGCAGGAGTGTGCCAAATGATTTCTTGATGTGCCGGGGTCGACCCAATCAACCTTTGGGTCGACTCAATCCACACTTTGCTGCACTCTCAAGGTTAGATTCATTCAAATGAACAAGGTCATGTATCTATTTTCAATTAACCAAATATACTGAGAGTAATGAACTTATAAATGAAGTATCAACTTAACTTATAGCATACTCTAGATAATTGCTTGTTAATCATCAAAAAAACACTATCATCCTCACGAGTCGACTCCTGAGGAACTCGAGTCGACTCCGATGGTTGGCAGGTCGACTCCAAAGGAAGCTAGAGTCGACTCCTAGAGGAAAACAAGCAAAAAGTCAGAGAGCCAATTTCAGACACTGAGAGCCGAGTCGACTCCCGCAAAATCCGAGTCGACTCCGAGGCAGCGCAACCCCAAAGACAGAAGACGGCATTTTCGTCCCTGAGAGGCGAGTCGACTCCAAGACAGTTCGAGTCGACTCCAAGGCAGCGCGACCCCAAAAGACAGAAGACTGTTTTTTGGATACCGAGACAGTTCGAGTCGACTCCGAGACAGTTCGAGTCGACTCCGAGACAGCACGAGCCAAAAGACAGAAGCTCGGGAGTTCGGACTCTGAGCACCGAGTCGACTCCCAGAATTTTCGAGTCGACTCGAGTAAGCAAAGTTGAAAAATGCATCCATGGATTCCTTGGGATGAGCCGACTCCAAAAGTGCAAGGTCAGCTCCAGATTTTGGCGAGTCGACTCCGGGTTAAGTCGAGTCGACTCCCAGTCGAGAAGACCACTTTAATTCAAATCTGGAACAGTTGCCGAGCCGACTCCAGAAAAGCATGAGTCGACTCCTGCTACAGTCGAGTCGACTCCAGATCGCGCGAGTCGACTCCGATCCCAACGGGAACTTTGTCAGGAGTTGCAGACTGTGGACAACGACTCTATTTTTGTCTCTAACGGCTAGATTTCTGGTTTCACGACATGTAAAGCTATAAAATCAAGAGGAGAGCTAGGAGAGACGGTATGGAAGTGGGAGAGAACATTTAGGGAAGAGATTTCAAAGAAATTATAAGGAAAATCTCCCATAAGCACAAAAGGGCCATCCAAAGCGAAACAGAGAGAAGAAGAGCATCCAAGTGAATCCCAAAGCTTCCTCTCCATCCGTGTGCTGCCTCGGTGATCCTCTACTTCGTGCCCAATCAGAAGAGGGTCAAGTAAAGAAGAAGCCGAGCTCCTTCATCTTCAAAACTCGTTTGAGGGCTTCTCTTTACTCTATTTGGTTATACTGTTATATTTGCTTGTTTAAGAAGCTTTGATTTGTTTTAAACTTTATTTTTAACATCTTGTAACTTGATTCAATCAAGGGATTGAATAAAGGGGTTAAGGTTTGTTGGTGAGCCAAAGGGAAAACCAACGGTGAGAGGTTGGTTGGTGAGCCGAGGGTAAAACCAACGTGTAAGGGTTCGATTGTGATCCCGGGAAAACAATCGGGGTTGGTTCTAGTCGGTGAGCCTGGGAAAACCGACCGAGTTCGTTGTGCGCTCGTAAAACAACAAGTTGGGTTGTGAGCTTGTAAAACAACCGGCTGTAATCTGTAGGATTATAGTGAAATTCCCAAGAGGTCTTGGGGAGTGGATGTAGGTGCTGGGGTGCACCGAACCACTATATGTTTGTTGTGTTTGTAATGCTTCTTATCATTGTCTAACTTACATACTTACTCACTTAGATAAATTGCTTGCTTAACTATTATCCGCGAATTCTTTAGTTGCAAGCATATTCAATCTAGTCACATTCTATACATCAAACTGTTGCTAAGTTTAACTTTCACTGTGCATCTATACAACTTAGCATAATTAATCAAAAACTTTTATAAGTAGGTTAAAAGTTTTAAAAGATCCAATTCACCCCTCCTCTTGGGTTGTATCTACTGGGCAACAAGTGGTATCAGAGCAGGTGCTCAAATATTATTTGTAGTCTTAACCGACTAGAGCCAAAGATCATGACAACCCCACATAACGTATTACTTGCTGAGGGACTTTCCACAAACAGACCTCCACTGTTTGATGGATCTAACTATATTCAATGGAAAGCTAGAATGAAAATCTTTACTCAATCACAAAACTATGAGTTATGGAATGTCATAACAAATGGCCTACACACACCCACGAAATTAATTGAAAGTATGTTCGATAAAAATTTGGCTGAACTAAATGCTAAGGCTATGAACCTTCTCTACTGTGCATTTAATAAAAATATTTTCAACCAAATTTGTATATGTTCATCTGCCAAACAAATATGGGATACTCTTGAAGCAACTTATGATATTTCCGAAGAACCCCATGTTAGTTTACTTGAGGATAATTGCAAGACTAACATTGAGCATGCAGGAAACACTCTAAATCAGGAAGAAAGATTCAAAAGCTTCCTAAAGACAAAGAAGAAGAGGAAGCTAGAAGAAAGGAAGAAAGAGATAAAAAGGAAGAAAGCCTTGACCAAGAAAGAGTCAAGCAAGAAATTAAAAGTTAGGAGCAACAATGATGATATTAGCTCCAAGGAACTACAAGAGGTAACTAACTCGTGCTTTATGGCACAAGAAGACAAGGTAAAATCTGAATCTACTCTTACCTCAAATAATTTTCAAGAAGAATTCTCTTATGATGAATTATTAAATGCTTTTCATGATTTGTATGGTGAATGTAGAAAATTAGCTGTGAAGAATAAAAATCTTAAGAAACTAAATCTGAAAATTTCAAAAGAAAGAAATTCTAATGATGAAATACAAGATAAACTAAATTCTGAAAATAAAATTTTAAGGTTAAATTCAGAACAATTAATTCAGAAAAATCAGAATTTAATTAAAGAAAATCAAAACTTAAGTAAAGAAATTAACCAATTGAAGTCTTTTATTAACAAATTTACTGTAAGTTCAGAAAGATTAAAAATGATGTTTGAAAGCCAACATGCAGATTTTAATAAATCAAAATTTGGCTTAACTCCTTCACTTAGCAATGAATCCCTAAAGAAAAAGGTTATCAATTCACCAAGCAAACCATTAAATAAGATAACTTATTTCAAACATGAAAAGAATGGGCATGACAACTTTACCTATCGTTCTAACATAATTAAATCAAGTAGTAAAGTTATTACAATTAAACAAATTTGGGTTCCAAAAGGAACTATATGTCCTAACTCTCAAGAACCCAAGCAAGCTTGGGTACCCAAAATGAAAATATGAGGATGTAGATTAAGATGTGCCAAGATACCCATGAAACAAATAGAACTTTCATACAAATGGGTGCTCTAGACACACATTAAAGAGTGAAACTTAAAATACACTTATGAAAAGTAATTAAAAAATTAATAATAATAAAATTAGTAACCCTTGCATCTCATCATTACTTTTGCTTTAGTATTTGATTAAAATATGAATTGCAAGTATTGATCAATTTTGTGATATAGAAAATACTTTTGAAAATATTATCAAATCACTTCATTTTATAGTATGATTTACTCACTATTGGATAAGTTGCTAAGAATAACTCTATGAATTCTCTATATGCTTGATTGAGAGTTTTTATCCATGGCATTATTGTTTATCGATCATAGATATGAAAATGTGCACTTGGTATGCCTTTGAATATATGCACTATGAATACCAAGATTAAAGAAACCATCTTTGGGATATAAAATCAACTCATGCTAGTATGTACTTAATCTCAAAAGACCTTGCCATTGGCTTACTTAGAGTATCTTCTGAAAGGTCAAAGTTTACTATGCATGTTAACTAAGGAAACAAACAAAAATCAATTTCTAAATCTAAAGTTGTTGTTTCCAACACTAAGTTTTCAAAAGCTTACATTGGTTTTGTTCTTGGCACTTAAATTGAAATATTTTCTGCATTGGCACAAACTCACAAAAAGGAATCAAATGAAAAAGGTTTGCAAACTATGAATCATGGCATAGTGTTGAAAACCAATTTTGTATTAAGTTGTGCACAGAAGATAATATTGAATGCAATTGCTTCTGCACCAAGAACACCATAAGTTAAAATAGGATCAATAGAATTCTTGAAGAAATGAAGAAGGCAATGTTGTATGATAGTCTGATTAAAAGCTATCATCATTGCTTGTCATATATATGGTATCTATTAGGTCTATTATTGATGAAAACTCCATTTGATCTTCTGAAAAATAGAAAATGATCTATTGCATATCTTTCATATTTTTCAGTAACTTATGATATGCTTGATATGGTCTTTTGAAAATAATGCCAAATCTGATACAGATATTTTTATCTTTGGATATCATTCATCAAGCAATGCATATAGAACATTCATGAAAAGATTCTAGTTGTAGAAATATGAATTCATTTTATTCTCTATGAGACTAATGATTTATTATCAAGATACTAAAATTAGATTATATATGTATATGGTTAATCTTTTACATATAACAATCTGAAAACTTGTTAATAATTAGAACCAAATTGAGTTTTTCAGAAATGCACTCAATAAAGAAAAATTGATAACTACTAAAAGACTAAATCAAGAAAAGATGAAATAGATCTTGATGAAATTCTTGCATGATTAGAAGTAAAGATCACCATTATCATCTGCTTGCTTTATGAGCTTTATATTCTGTCAAATGAATGTGTAGAATACACTCCTATGTGGTTATTTCATTAAAAAGGGATCTATGTAAAATAACCACCTTATTTGAAAACACTCATTACAAATATGATAAAGCAATTTGTGATTTGGAACAAGCATCAAAAGCATGATATAATAATTATTTAATAGACCAGACTGTGTGATCATTATGTGCCCTTGTGCAAGACTTTAATCTAACTCTAATGAATCATAATTTATTGATAACAAATGAATCATAATCTAAATTTTGATAGAAACAATTGTTTAAGGCAATTTGATCAAAACTTAGCTAGCATGCCTTATTGATAATTATCTTAAGCAAATAGAATCTAAGCTAAATTGATGTTGAAAATAAGAAATTAATTTGACCTTGATGAATCTTCCTATTGCTTCACATGCTTGTCCTTGAACAGTCTTGGTTAATGAAACTATCTCTTTAGTTCAAGTGACATATGTTTGCTTATATTTAGGCAATCTCTTGAGTAAAGTGACTCAACATTCAATAATTATCATATCTTAGGTTGAGTTACCTAGTTAAGAAATATGTTATATGAATGTTTTGTATCTTGAAGAAACTAATGACTTTCTTTCAAGAAAGAAAAGAATTTTGTTAATAATGCAGGATCCTTGAGCAAGAAAATGAGAGATTTCAACTTGAAGGATATCTCCATGTAAGATACAATAAACATTCTCATGCAAACAAGAGAGAGGACCTTCTTCAGCCAAAAGTTCATACATAAGAAATCTAGTAGGTATTTGACTGAAGAATGCAGAATGGATTGGTAATTCTAGATACCTCTCTCATAAATTAATTGAGCAAAGTCAATAACTTAAATCTTAGTATGGCATGGTTAAAATCTTTAATTATTAATTTCTTGATATCATGTCTATATATATGTATTCATTGACTTATGCTTTCAGAAATTGATTCATGGTTTGCTCAAATTAAAATGCACCTATGCCTATATCATAACCATGAAATACACAAGTATATGCTTAAAATTTTGATGTAAAATAACTTGTGAAAAGTTATGAATCCTTGAGCACAATGAAAATATTGTTTGCATGATGATGACCCAAAGATTGATTCATAGATTGATTTTGATGATCACAAAACCTTGAAGTATAGATACTAATGTTTATGTTGCAAGGAGAAAGATATTTATTTTGCAAGGAACATAGCAAGTTGGAAGAACACAAGAAGGCCTCCAAAGCTCTCAAGTTGGAAGAAAGCTACAATTTATTGGCCCAAGTTTAAAGTTCAAAGGATTCAAATTGGAGGAGTAAAATCAAAAGAAAAATTCAAAAGAACAGTCTTCGAGTCGACTCCAGTGGAATTCGAGTCGACTCCGGAGAAGTATGAGTCGACTCCGGAGAAGTATGAGTCGACTCCTAGGAGTCACAGGCAGAAAAGTCAGAGAGCAGTTTTCGGGTCTGAGATTCGAGTCGACTCCAGTGGAACGCGAGTCGACTCCGATGGTTGGTAGGTCGACTCCAAAGAAAGCAAGAGTCGACTCTCAGCGGAACACAAGGAAAAAGTCAGAGAGCATTTTTGGGACTCTGAGATTCGAGTCGACTCCCGCATTGCACGAGTCGACTCCGAGACTCCGCGACCATCAACAGACAGAAAACCAAGTTACTGCCTCTGAGATTCGAGTCGACTCCCAGACAGCTCGAGTCGACTCCAAGGCAGCACTACACCAAGATGGCAGAAGGCTGTGTTTCGCAAACTGAGAGCCGAGTCGACTCCAAGGAAGTTCGAGTCGACTCCAAGACTGGACGAGCCAAAAGACAGAGGATCGGGAGTTCGGGCTCTGAGATTCAAGTCGACTCCCAGGACAGTCGAGTCGACTCGAGAGGACAAAATTCAAAATTGGATCCACGGACTTCAGTGGATGAGCCGACTCCGAAATTGCCAAGTCAGCTCCAGAAGTTGGCGAGTCGACTCCAAGTTAAGACGAGTCGACTCCCAGTCGAGGCAAGCACATTAATTCAAATTTGGAACAGTGGCCGAGTCGTCTCCGGTAAAACACGAGCCGACTCCTGCAACAGGCGAGCCGACTCCTGATCGCGCGAGTCGACTCCGATCCCAATGGTCATATTGTCAGGAGGTGCAGACTGGTTCCAACGGCTCTATTTTTGTCTCTAACGGCTATATTCTTGTTTCCACGCCATCTAAAGCTATAAAAACAAGAAGAGAGCTAGGGGAGAACTTATGGAAGTGGGAGAGATCATCTAGGAAAGAGATCTCAAAGAGATTACAAAGGAAATCTCCCATAAGCACAAAAGGGCTATCCAAAGCGAAATAGAGAGAAGAAGAGCATCCAAGAGAATCCCAAAGCTTCCTCTCCATCCGTGTGCTGCCTCAGTGATCCTCTACCTCGGGCCAAATCAGAAGAGGGTCAAGTAAAGAAGAAGCCGAGCTCCTTCATCTTCGAAACTCGTTTGAGGGCTTCTCTTTACTCTATTTGTTTATATTGTCATATTTGCTTGTTTAAGAAGCTTTGTTTTGTTTTATACTCTGTTTTAATATCTTGTAACTTGATTCAATCAAGGGATTGAATCAAGGGGTTAAGGTTTGTTGGTGAGCCAAAGAAAAACCAACGGTGTTAAGGTTTGTTGGTGAGCCAAAGAAAAACCAACGGTGATAGGTTTGTTGGTGAGCCGAGGGTAAAACCAACGTGTAAGGGTTTGATTGTGATCCCGGGAAAACAATCGGGGAGGTTCTAGTCGGTGAGCCTGGGAAAACCGACCGAGTTCGTTGTGCGCTCGTAAAACAACAAGTTGGGTTGTGAGCTTGTAAAACAACCGGCTGTAATCGGTAGGATTATAGTGAAATTCCCAAGAGGTCTTGGGGAGTGGATGTAGGTGCTGGGGTGCACCGAACCACTATATGTCCTTTGTGTTTGTAATGCCTCTAGTTATTGTCTAACTAACACACTTACTTACTTAGATAAATTGCTTGCTTAATTCTTATCCGCACATCCTTTAGTTGCAAGCATATTTAATCAAGTCGAAGTCTATACATCAAACCCTTGCTAAGTTTAACTTTCACTGTGCATCTATACAACTTAGCTTAATTAAATCTAAAAGATTAGAAGTAGTTTAAAAGTTTTAAAAGACCCAATTCACCCCCCCTCTTGGGTTGTATCTACTGGGCAACAAGTGGTATCAGAGCAGGTGCTCAAATATTATTTGTAGTCTTAACCGACTAGAGCCAAAGATCATGACAACTCAAATAGATAGTTTTTTAGGAGAAGGACAATCAATCGATACACCTCCACTGTTTAATGGTATAAACTACCCACATTGGAAAATACGCATGCGCATTTTCATTCAATCACAAAACTATTATCTATAGAAAATCATAATAAATGACCTTCACACACTCTCTCATATTAATGAGAAGGACTTAGCACAATTAAATGCTAATGCTATAAACATATTATATTGTGCTATTCAAGAAACAAAGTTTAATGAAATTTCTGCATGCTTATCTGCTAAGGAGATCTGGGATACTTTAGAAAATATTTATGATAAATCTCAGATTAGCTCTCATATGCTTCAATTATATACTAACAATGAGACTGCAGAAAAGGGTGATGAATCTCCCTCAGTCGAGTCGACTCCAAGTAGCTCAGAGTCGACTCCCAAGTTAGTCGAGTCGACTCCAATAAGGTCCGAGTCGACTCCGAGGCAAATCAGCTTCCTAAAGACAAAGAAAAGGAGGAAGCAAGAAGAAAGGAAGAAAGAGATAAAAAGGAAGAAAGCCTTGACCAAGAAAGAGTCAAGCCAAAAAATAAAGGTTAGGAGCAACAATGATGATATTAGCTCCAAGAAACTACAAGAGGTAACTGACTTGTGCTTTATGGCACAAGAAGACAAGGTAAAATCTGAATCTACTCTTACCTCAAATGATTTTTGAGGATGATAGTGTTATTTTGATGATTAACAAGTAATTATCTAGAGCATGCTATAAGTTAAATTGATACTTCATTTATAAGTTCATTACTCTCAGTACATTTGTTTAAATTGAAAATATATATATGGTCTTGTTCATTTGGATGAATCTAACCTTGAGAATGCAGCAAAATGTGGATTGAGTCGACCCATAGGTTGATTGGGTCGACCCCGGCACATCTAGGAATCATCTGGCACACTCCTGCAAAAACAGCACAAATGAACAGTGAGTTGGGTCGACCCAAGGTAAGCATGAGTCGACCCAACCTCCAAAGAACCTCAAAACGCAAAGGAAGAATGCTCTCTGGATTCACTGAGAGGGTCGACCCACACAGTGGTTGAGTCGACCCAAGCTTGAGTCGACCCAAACTCTGAGAGGGTCGACCCAAAGGGCAAGACAGAAAGACAGACAGAAAACGGTTCTCTGAAATTACTGAGAGGGTCGACCCAAGAAGAAGTTGAGTCGACCCAAGTGAACTTTGAGTCGACCCAAAGAAAGGATGGGTCGACCCAAGTGAAGGAAGGCTGAAATCAAAGTTTCTGTGTTCTCTAAGAGGGTCGACCCAAGGAATGTTTGAGTCGACCCAAGGTAAAGTTGGGTCGACCCAAGGACAGGTTGAGCCGACCCAAACACGGGCTGAACAGTAACGGCTAGTTCTGCAGATGTACTTTTTGTCCTTCCCAAGGTGAGTAACGGCTAGTTTTTCAAATTTGACCATTGGGGCTTGTCCAAGGAAGGTTGGAAACTATTTAAAGGGGCACTATTCATCAGAGAGAACAACTTTTGAAAGGAATATCAAGGAATACACAAGAAAACAAAAGTGCCCTAATCTCCTTCATCAAGAGCTTCATTCAAGAATCAAAGAAAGGGATTGAGCAGATTCAAAGAGGCATCAAGAGCTCCATCCCCCCTTGAAGAGTGGAGCATCCTTGACAAAGAAGAGCAAAGCCACTTCAAAGCGATAAATACTTTCTAACTCTTCTTTGTAGTTTATATTGTTTCATATGCTCATTTAGGAGTTTGAATCTTTCCTTTTGTTTATTAAACACTTTGTAAAGGTTCGTTGGTGAGCCCGCAAAACCAACAAAGATTTTTGGTGAACCCGGAAAACCAAAGTGTAAAGGTTAGTTGGTGAGCCCGCAAAACCAACAAAGGTTTTTGGTGAACCCGAAAAACCAAAGTGTATAGGTTCGTTGGTGAGCCCGTAAAACCAACAAAGGTTTTTGGATTGTGAGCCCGGAAAACAATCCAACTGTAATCCGCGGGATTATAGTGAATTCCCAAGGGGACGCTTGGGGAGTAGACGTAAGTGCTAAGGAGTGCACCGAACCACTATATATTGTTGTGTTTGTGTTGTGCTTGTGCTTACGTTTATTCTTGCATCATCTTCTATCTTTGCACTAGTTTAAATTATTCAAATAGTTTAAGGAAGCATCCGCCGCACTTAATTAAGAAAACGTTTAAAGCACCAAAATTTAGAAGAAACCAATTCACCCCCCCTCTTGGCTTGTCACCTTGGGCAACAAGTGGTATCAGAGCAAGGTGCTCTAATAGTACTCATTGATCTCACAATCAAGAGTTAAAGATCATGACAACCCAAGTGGGATATTCCATGAGTGAGGGACAATTAATTGATAGACCTCCACTATTTGATGGTATAAACTACACATATTGGAAAGCACGCATGCGCATTTTCATTCAAGCACATGACTACGATTTATGGAGTATCATAGTCAATGGGCTACACACAAACACTAATCATGATAAAGAAAGGGCTCAGCAAAATGCAAAAGCCATGAATATTCTATATTGTGCATTGGATGATAGTGAACTTAATAGCATATCTTTTTGCATAACTGCTAAGGAAATATGGAATATGCTTGAAGTTAAATATGAATGCACTAACGTTTCTAGTAAATTTGAAACTAGTTCCGAAGAAGAAGAGCATCAAACTGAAACTGAAAATCTATGCTTTGGAGCACATGAAGATGAGGTATGTACTCGAACACAAAGTGATTTCTCATTCAAAAATCAAGTACATACTGAAGCTCAATCTGATTTTACATTTGATGAACTTCATGATGCTTTTTCTGATTTATACTTAGAATATAAGAAGTTTAGTTTAAAGAATAAAAATCTAAATCAGAAAAATCTATCTCTTGCTGAAAGCTATAATATAACTCAGAAAAATAATAAATTACTTTCAGAAGACAATGAAAGGCTAACTAAAGAAGTTAACAAATTTAAGCCTATAGTTGAAAAATTTACTATCAGCTCTGAAAAACTGAACTTAATGATAAATAATCAAAGAGCTGAATTTGAAAAGGCTGGATTAGGATATCAATCTTGGTACACACAAAAATCCCTTAATGATATATGTGTTAAATCCTCCACTATCTATCCTAAAACGGATTCTAATTTATCTGATGAACCTAATGAACAAAAACAGAAAATTAAAAATCCATCATCCACTTATATTAAATCAATGTTTGTTAAATTTAATAAGAGTATGCAGAAATACATTCCTTATAATCCTAAATTCTGCAAGCCTATGGACAAAATAGCCATTAAGAAAATATGGGTTCCAAAAGGAACAATAATAGCTAACCTACAAGGACCCAAAAGAGCTTGGGTTCCTAAGTTGAAAATCTGAATATTTTCTGTAGGTGTGTCTAGCACTCAAGGCTCCAACAAAAGATCCTAATTTAGAAATTGGGTGCTCTAGACATATATTAAAGAATGAAACTTAAAATATACTTTAGAAAAATAATTGAAATGAAAAGAATAATGAAATTAGTAATCCTTGCATCTCATCATTCTCTTTGCCTTAGTATCTAATTAAAACATAAATTGGAGGTATTAATCAATTTTGTGATATAGGTAATGTTACGGGGGAAATAAGCCGCCATGCCCCACGTGACCGGCACGCGCGCCCAGGAAGACTATGGCTGCCCCTTGATCCAGCGCTCCGACCCCGAGTCGGAGATCTCTTGATAACGACAGGCTATTCCCCAGAGGCACGCCGCGGCCTCCTGCTCCACTACTCCCTGCAACGGCTGTATCTGATGCTGCTCCACGATCTCCTGCATCAGCCGTACAAAGCGGAGCCCCACTATGCCCTGACGTGGCCGTACCCGGTGCTGCTCCACGACGCCCTGTAACGGCCATGTCAGTGGCCACACCATCGTGCCCCACGATAACGAACCCCCCTGAGAGACCCCCCAGCCAGGTATATATGCGGCTGGGGGGAGAAAGGGGGGAGGTGAGCAATATCTCCCAGAGCACTCTCTTACTTGCGATTATCACCTCTCCTCCTCCTCCAATCTCCTCTGACTTGACCGTCGGAGGGCCATCACCACCCTGGTGGTGGTGCAAGGCTTGTTTGCAGGTTTCTTGGCGGAAGGTGGAGCACAGCCAACACCAACCAAGACAACTCAGACGGAACCCCGTTCACACCGCAGTGCCAATCGTTCACGGTTTGGACCACCAGCAACAGTTGGCGCTAGAGGGAGGGCCCGAATCTTAGAACGATCGTAATGGCACGGCGAGGTGGTCGTGGAGCTTCCAATGCTTCCGGTCGCGGAGCCTCTCGCGCCTCCGGCCGAGAGGCTGCTGCGTCCCCAACGCACTCTCAGCAGCACTCCACCGCCCCTTCTCCCATTCAGACGGTCGAAGCTGCTAAGTTCGACCAGCTAGCCCAGCAGGTTCGCACCCTCGCGGAGGCAGTGCAGAATCTGCAGGGTGTGATCTCTCGGGTGCCGCAACGGGCTCAGGAGCCGCTGCCCCCCGAGCACTCGCCTCTTCCTCACAACCCGCGCTCCTTCCTCTCCCACGGAGAGGAGCGCCGGCGCGAGGAGGATTCTCGAGTGCGGTCCATTCTGCCAGGACCTTCTCATCGGAGCTGTGCGGGGTACGAGAGGCGGACCCGGGCGCGTTCTCAGACACCCCAGTCCTCGAGGGGCCCGCACTCCAGTCGGTCCCCCTCGCGCCGCTCCTTGTCCCCCACCCACCGGTCGTGCTCCCTGGACCGGCGGGTGGACGATCTCCACAGACAACTCCAGGTCCTGAAGGGCCACTCCAAAGATCCCTTCGCTGACTTGGAGATCTCCTCCCAGCCGGCGCTTGCCTCGAGGATCCTGCGGACCCCGAACCCGCCGGGGTTCAAAATGCCGGCGATCGAACCCTACGACGGGGCGGCGGACCCGCGGGACCACGTGGAGAGTTTCAGGACTCTTATGCTCCTCCATGGAGCATCGGATCCGCTCCTCTGCAAGGCCTTCCCGGCGACCCTCCGTGGCCCGGCAAGGGCATGGTTCGCCGGCCTGGAGGCTAACTCCATCCAGTCCTTCGACCAGTTCACCCGCTTCTTCATCAGCCATTTCGCTGTCAGTAGCAGGCGGCGACTGGTCTCCGACTCCCTCTTTGATGTCCGGCAAAACGAGGGAGAAAGCCTGCGGGATTATCTCACCCGCTTCAACAAGGCTACACTGGAGGTCCGGAACCTGAGCCAGGAAGTGGCTCTCTCAGCCCTGAAGCGTGACTTCCGGAAGGGCAGACTCACCTTCTCCCTGGACAAACGCCTGCCGCGGAGCTTCCCGGAGCTGTTATCTCGGGCAAACCAGTATGCAGACGCCGAGGAGGCAGCATCCCACCGGAACAAGGAGGCCGCCGAGGCCCCTCTAAAGCCCGGGAAGAAAAGGCGAAAAGAGGCACCCCAGAGGAGGAGCCCGACGCCTCAACGCCGGCGCAGAAGCCCGTCACCAGCAAGGAACCACGGCGCCACACGCCCTCGTTCTCCGCACCGACGCTTCAACCGGTACACCCCACTCCTGGCCCCCCGGGCCCAGATCCTCATGGAGGTCAAGGGGCGGGAGGACCTCCCGGTCCCGAGGCAGATGAAGAAGATCCCTGGGAGGAGGCCTTCTCGGGCGTACTGTGAGTACCACCGAGACCACGGCCACGATACCGAAGACTGCTTCCAGCTTCGGGACGAGATCGAGGCTCTCATTCGCCGAGGGCGTCTCGGTCGATATGTAAACGACCGACGTCCCCCGGCAGGCCCGCGTCCGGTCGACCCGGCCCCTCAGGAGCCTCGGGAGCAGAATCGACCCGTTGCGGGAGTGATCCACACCATCACTGGGGGCTGCTCTCGGCCCGTGAGGAACGCAGGGGGCTCGGCGGAAGCATCAGGAGTGGCCGTCGCGAAGAGGCAGCGGGTCGGAAATGTAATCACTTTTTGCGATGAAGATGTAAAGGGGGTTCAGACTCCCCACGATGACGCCATGGTGATCTCTCTCACTATGGCGAACTATGATGTAAGGCGTGTTCTTGTGGATAGTGGAAGCTCAGCTGATATTTTGTATTACGAGGCCTTCCAAAAGATGAGCTTGTCCCGACAATTGTTGCACAAAACATCCACCCCCCTCATAGGATTCACTGGAGACGCTATCTCGGCCGAAGGTGTCATTGAGCTGCCTGTGACTGCGGGCGTTGCACCCGCAGAAGCCACGGTGCGACTCGGGTTCTTGGTCGTCCGTGTCCCCTTGGCCTACAACGCTATCCTCGGACGACCCAGACTGAACGCCCTTCGCGCGGTGGTTTCTACCTACCATTTGCTCATGCGGTTCCCCACGGCGGCCGGGATTGGAGAGGTCCGAGGTGACCAACCAACCGCACGGCAGTGTTTCCTAGCAACTCTCAAAGGGAAGAAGCCCATGGAGGCCCTAAGCGTCGAGTCCCTTGACGCCAGAGACGAAGTGGCCTTGCGGCACGGGGAGCCGGCCGAGGGCGTAATCGAAGTTCCCCTCGAAGAAGGCCGCCCGGACCGCACGGTCCGGGTCGGTGCCAACCTCGACTTGGAAGCTCGGCTCCGGTTAGTGGAATTCCTCCGAGCCAATGCTGATGTGTTTGCCTGGTCGGCGGCCGATGTACCTGGGATCGACCCGGAGGTCATTTCTCACGCCCTCAACGTCGACCCGACCCATCGACCAGTAAAGCAAAAGAAGAGACACTGTGCCCCGGATCGGATCCGGGTGGTCGACCAGGAGGTAGACAAACTCTTGGAGGCAGGTTTCATAAGGGAAGTGAGCTACCCCGAGTGGCTGGCAAACGTCGTACTTGTCCGGAAGGCGAGCGGGAAGTGGAGGATGTGCGTCGACTACACCGACCTGAACAAGGCGTGCCCCAAGGATAGCTTTCCGCTCCCGCGAATAGACCAACTGGTCGACGCGACTTCCGGATATCAGCTGCTGTCTTTCATGGACGCCTTCTCCGGCTACAACCAAATAATGATGGCTCCACAGGACGAGGAGAAAACGGCCTTCATAACAGACAGGGGGCTGTACTGTTACAAGGTAATGCCCTTCGGTCTGAAGAACGCTGGCGCTACTTACCAGCGCCTCGTCAATAAAATCTTCAAGGAGCAGATCGGCCGGAACATGGAGGTGTACGTGGACGATATGCTGGTAAAGAGCCGCCATGCGGATCAGCACATTGCGGATCTGGAGGAGACCTTCGCCACCTTGCGGAAGTTTCGTATGAAGCTAAACCTAGCGAAGTGCGCCTTTGGTGCTTCGGCCGGGAGGTTCCTCGGCTTCATTGTCAACCAGCGGGGGATCGAGGCCAACCCGGACAAAATCAAGGCCATCCAAGATATGTCCCCTCCGACCAAAGTGAAGGAGGTTCAGGAGCTCGCTGGGAGGGTCGCCGCGCTCGGACGATTTGTGGCAAAATCGGCCGAACGCTGCCAACCGTTCTTCAAGGTGTTGAAGCGCCCGAAAGACTTCCTCTGGACGGCTGAATGTCAAGTGGCGTTCGACCAGCTCAAGGAGTACATGGCGTCTCCTCCCCTGCTGTCCAAGCCGCAAGAGGAGGAGATGCTCTACCTTTACTTGGCGGTCTCCCCAACCGCAGTCAGCGCAGTACTGGTTCGGAAAGAGGCAAAACTTCAGAAGCCCGTGTACTACACCAGCCGAGTCCTCCGGGATGCCGAGACGCGGTACACGAAGGCTGAAAAGATCGCCTTCGCGCTGCTGACTGCGACCAGGAGGCTTCGCCCCTATTTCCAGGCTCATTCTGTCACCCTTTTGACCGATCAACCACTGCGGCAGATCCTCAGCAATCCTGAGAATGCGGGACGGCTGGTGAAGTGGGCAGTAGAACTTGGTGAGTTCGACATCCGCTACCAGCCCCGGCCCGCCATCAAGGCCCAGGTGCTCGCGGACTTTCTCGCTGAGTGCACTGTGCAGGAGACGGAACCTAGGCCGCCGGAAACACCCAGCCTCGATCTCCCGATCTGGACGCTCCACATTGACGGGTCGTCGAACCCTGAAGGTGGAGGGGCTGGGCTGGTCCTTACCAATCCCGATGGAGTGATAGCCGAGTATGCCTTGAGGTTCGGATTTCCAGTGACCAACAACGAGGCGGAGTACGAGGCCCTAGTCACGGGACTCAAACTCGCCAAGGAGCTCGGCATCCGGCGTCTGAAGGTCTTCACCGACTCCCAGCTGGTGGTCGGGCAGGTTCGAGGGGAGTTCGAGGCACGGAGCCCGACCATGCAGAGCTACGTCCGGAAGGTGCAAGCACTCATTCCCGACCTCGGCAGTATTGACATTCAGCAGGTCCCAAGGAGCGAAAATGCTAGGACCGACAGGTTGTCCCGCTTGGTGGGCGCTGAGGCACACAACTTGTCAAGGGCGATATACCTGAAGACCCTAGATGCCCCGAGCATCGGCGAGGCTGAAGCGGTAATGGCAATTGATCCGGAACCATCTTGGATGGACCCGCTTGTAGCTTACCTCGCCGAAGGGATCCTCCCCGAAGATGAAGATCAAGCTCGGCGACTTGTTATGAAGTCCGCCCACTACGTACTCTACGAAGGGAGGCTGTATCGGACCTCGTTCACCGCCCCCCTCTTAAGGTGCCTCCGCCCTTCGGAAGCGGCTTACGCCCTCAGCGAAGTCCACGAAGGCATCTGCGGATCGCACCTGGGGGCTAGGTCCCTGGCACATAAGATCATGAGGCAAGGCTACTATTGGCCGACCTTATTGGAAGACTCAAAGGATCACGTACGGAAATGCGACGCCTGCCAGCGCCACGCCAACATCCAGAGAGTCCCCTCTGTTCCCTTGGCGCCAATCACCGCCCCCTGGCCCTTTGCACAGTGGGGAATGGATATCCTCGGGCCATTCCCCATCGCTTCGGCCCAGCGGAAATTTTTGATTGTCGTCATCGACTACTTCACCAAGTGGGTGGAGGCAGAGCCACTGGCCACCATCACGGAGGCGCAAGTCCGGAAGTTCGTAAAGAAGAACATCATCGTCCGATTTGGGGTACCTCGGGTCCTCATCTCGGATAACGGTCGACAGTTTGATAACAAGCATTTCCGAGACTTCTGCGAGGAGTTCGGGATCGAACATCGGTTCACGTCCGTGTCGCATCCCCAAACCAACGGCGAGGCCGAGGTCACAAATCGGACAATCCTCCAAGGTATCAAAGCGCGGATCGGACGGACGGGGCAAGCTTGGGTCGAGGAACTCGAGAATGTCCTTTGGGCGTATCGGACCACGCATCGGACTCCTACCGGGGAGACGCCTTTCAGCCTAACCTATGGCACGGAAGCCGTTGTCCCCGTAGAGCTCGGACTTCCCTCACCTCGGGTAGCCGCACACCGACCCGAGGCCAACTCGGAGCAACTCCGAGGGAACCTGGATCTCTTGGAAGAAGCAAGGGAAATGGCGCAGGTTCGGATGGCAATGTATCAGCGGAGGGTGGCCCGATATTACAACTCCAAAGTCCGACCGAAGCTTTTCAGAATTGGAGATCTGGTGCTGAGGCGAGCTAAGGCATCTCAACCTACGGAAGGTGGGAAGCTAGCGCCGAATTGGGAAGGCCCGTATAAAGTTCGTTGGGTAAACCGACCTGGCTCCTACCAGTTGGAAGCCCTAGACGGCCGAGAAATTCCAAGGGGCTGGAATTCCGCTAACCTGCGGATGTATTACCAATAGAACAACAAGGCCAGAAAGACAATTTGAAAAGGTGCAACACTTTTCATTTCAATAATTTCTGGTTACAATGGTGTATTCGTGTGATTACAAGGAATTCCCAGAGGGGAATTAGGGAGTAAAGAAAGCAAAGAAGAGGTGGAGAATCCGTGGAGCTGAGGACCGAGGATCCCAAACCCTCAACCCAAAGCAGCTGCAATCCCACCGGAAGTGGGTGCTTCTAACCGGAGGCGCCATCCAGCACCTCACCAAAAAGACGAGGAGCCGCCGCAGAAGAAGCTCCCGCTGCCCCCAGGGGAACGCCGCCTCCAAAGGATATTCCCATCCTCCCCAGTGGTAGGAAAGAGAAGGAATACGAGGGGGAAGAGCATATGGAGGCGCGGTCCCGGACTGAGCGTCTGGTGCAGAGCTCAATCGGGAGGCTGAACTTCAAGGAGGGGAGATCTGATCCCGGATGAAACGCCTAGAGCGGAGCTCCGCCGGGAAGACCCTCCTTGTTGATCCCAGATGAAACGGCTAGTTGGCTGAAGTCGCAAGGGGAGCGTCTCCCCTTTCCTTCAACAGGAGTCTCTCAGTCATATGCCAAGGAGGAGGTCCGCGATCCATGGCAACTTGAACAGCTCCGGCTTGGCAAACTCCATCGTACCTGCACCTGTATTTATAGCCGAAACTGCGGCCCCCTGGTCGTTCCGATGCGGGTGGCTCCAATAAATGCAGGCGCATTGAAACCGGAGCCGTTCCGACTCCCGAGGCGTATCTTCCCGCGATTTCCTAAGCGTCATTCTCCTTAAACTGCATTCTTTGTGCAGGACAATCCGGGTGTCATGTACCCCTAGGTCCACATATCTCCGCTCGCGCCCAGGCCGTATCCTCCTCGGAGAACCCGCGTATCGCGGCCGCTCAACTAACACTCCTCGCAAGCAGCAGCTGGTGATCCGATTTCCCAGGTAACGCATTAATTAGCGTTTAATGCCCTTCTCGTGTTCCCCCAGGCAACGCTTAGAGAAAAGGAGAAACATGATCGCGGCTGGCCACGGAGAAACCCCGTCGGGCAGCGAGCGACAAGCGCACGACCAGCGAGCGGAATTTCCCGAGGCACGGCCCTCGGATGCCTGGCTAGCCCGATGATCATCCCGGGAGCAGACTAGCCGGAAGCCCCGACCGGTCGCCTCGGCTTGCGCCAGCCTTGGCCGACCAACGAGTGGAATGCCCCGAGGCTCGGCCCTCGGATGCCTGGCTAGCCCGATGATCATCCCGGGAGCAGACTAGCCGGAAGCCCCGACCGGTCGCCTCGGCTTGCGCCAGCCTTGGCCGACCAACGAGTGGAATGCCCCGAGGCTCGGCCCTCGGATGCCAGGCTAACCCGATGATCATCCCGGGAGCAGACTAGCCTGAAGCCCCGACCGGTCGCCTCGGCTTGCGCCAGCCTTGGCCGACCAACGAGCGGAATCTCCTGAGGATTGACAACCCTCGGATGCCAGGCTAACCCGATGATCATCCCGGGAGCAGACTAGCCTGAAGCCCCGACCGGTCGCCTCGGCTTGCGCCAGCCTTGGCCGACCAACGAGCGGAATGCCCCGAGGCTCGGCCCTCGGATGCCAGGCTAACCCGATGATCATCACGGGAGCAGACTAGCCTGAAGCCCCGACCGGTCGCCTCGGCTTGCGCCAGCCTTGGCCGACCAACGAGCGGAATTTCCTGAGGATTGACAACCCTCGGATGCCAGGCTAACCCGACGATCATCCCGGGAGCAGACTAGCCTGAAGCCCCGACCGGTCGCCTCGGCTTGCGCCAGCCTTGGCCAACCAACGAGCGGAATTTCCTGAGGCTTGACAACCCTCGGATGCCAGGCTAACCCGACGATCATCCCGGGAGCAGACTAGCCTGAAGCCCCGACCGGTCGCCTCGGCTTGCGCCAGCCTTGGCCGACCAACGAGCGGAATTTCCTGAGGCTTGACGGCCCTCGGATGCCTGGCTAGCCCGATGATCATCCCGGGAGCAGACTAGCCGGAAGCCCCGACCGGTCGCCTCGGCTTGCGCCAGCCTTGGCCGACCAACGAGTGGAAGGTCCCGAGGCTCGGCCCTCGGATGCCAGGCTAACCCGATGACCATCCCGGGAGCAGACTAGCCTGAAGCCCCGACCAGTTGCCTCGGCATGCGTCAGCCTTGGTCGACCAACGAGTGGAATTTCCTGAGGCCTAACCCTCGGATGCCTGGCTTGGCGCCGGAAGGATTTCCTGAGGCCTAACCCTCGGATGCCTGGCTTAGCGCCGGAAGAATTTCCTGAGGCCTAACCCTCGGATGCCTGGCTTAGCGCCGGAAGAGTTTCCTGAGGCCTAACCCTCGGATGCCTGGCTTAGCGCCGGAAGAATTTCCTGAGGCCTAACCCTCGGATGCCTGGCTTAGCGCCGGAAGAGTTTCCTGAGGCCTAACCCTCGGATGCCTGGCTTAGCGCCGGAAGAATTTCCCGAGGCCTAACCCTCGGATGCCTGGCTTAGCGCCGGAAGAATTTCTCGAGGCCTAACCCTCGGATGCCTGGCTTAGCGCCGGAAGAGTTTCCCGAGGCCTAACCCTCGGATGCCTGGCTTAGCGCCGGAAGAATTTCCCGAGGCCCAACCCTCGGATGCCTGGCTTAGCGCCGGAAGAGTTTCCTGAGGCCTAACCCTCGGATGCCTGGCCTAGCGCCGGAAGAATTTCGGGAGCCAGGAGTCAGCAAGACGCTACCGAGAGTTAAAAGAAAAAGAAGGACGAAGGCGAGATGAAGAAACATTCAACTTGCATTAATTTTCATTGTTTCAAGGCCGAGGCCCATACAATTTGGCAAAACCCCGGTATACAAAAAAAAGAGAAGACAACGAAAGGTACAAGAGGTCAGCTTGGAGGAACTCCCGGGTCGGGAACGTCGGGCTCGTCCGCAGGAGGTAGGGAAGCAGCAGGAGAACCAGCAGGCAATGGCGCCGGAGAGGAGTCGAGAAGGGAAATCTCGCTCAGGTCAACTTCGGGGTACTTAGCCGACACCCTTGCCAGGCCCTCCTCGAAGCCTAAGATAAAGGCTTCGGCCCCCGCGTCTGACGCGTCACGGACAAACTCGTCGGACTGACGATAGGTCTGTACTGCCTCCGACATATCATGAGCGAACTCGGCGGACTGGCGATAAGCCTCTACTGCCTGACGCCCGATTTCCGCACTCCTCTCGGCCAGTGCCGCCTCTGCCCGCTCCATAATCTGGACTTTCGCCTCCAAGACCTTCGCCACAATCCGGCCTTCCGCCTCGGTGGAGACCCTCAGCAGCTCAGCCCGAGCCTCCTTGTGCTTCGCTTCGGCAGCAATGCGAGCAGCCTCAGCCTCCGTCAGGCGCGAATGAAGCTCCTGATCGCTCGCACGGGACTTCTCCAAGGCCGACTCCAATTCGCCCAGCTTAGCTTCAAGAGACCGAATTCGGTCGCGGGCGTTGTCGGCTGACCGCTGGGCCTTCTCCCACCTCTCCCGGTAGTCGGCAGCCTTCCGGGACTGCTTCTCGGCCCGCTCATCCGCCTTCTTGACCTCGCCCTCGAGACCCGAGGCAAGCTCCTGAGCCTCCAACAGCTGCCTCTCGAGGGCAGCAAAGCCGAGTGCCCGCTCTTCGGCCTCCCGGAGCCTCGCCTCGAAGTCCCCGGTTGTCCTGCCTGCCACAGCCTGGCCTCCCTTTTCCACTGCTTTCAGCCGGTCCTCGGCCTTCGCCAGAAGCCCCGCCTGTTCCTTGTAGCACTCCTCCAGACGGATCATGTACTGGGCGAGCTAAGAAATAGGAAAAATAAGGGAGTCAGGCGGAGAACAACAGAGCCAATAAATGGTGAAAAGCGGCCAGAAGAACACTCACCGACATAAGACAGACACAGCTGGCAGCCCCAACGTCAGAGACCTCCAACTCCCGGACCCGCCGACGGTCCTTCTCCAGCAGCACTGTTTCGATGAGATTTCGGGCGCCATCGGTAGTGAAGGCAGACCCCGATTTCTCCCCAGAGCCGGACGGTGGTTCTGCAGCCTTACCCCTATCCATCGCCTGGGGAAGAGTCCGGCCGATCGCGCTCGGGGCGGGGGTCACCCCAGGAATTGATAGGGTCCCGCTCGGTCGGGGCCTCGGCGCGTCCCTCCTCGAGTCATCAGGAGCCGACCGAGTCGAAGGCCGGGTCGGGGACCGATCACGTCCGACCCGTCCGTCTCGGGCAGGCTCGGATGATACCTCCGGAGTAGCGGCAATCTTACCACCGGAGGGCTGATACAACGTCAGCTGCCGGTCCGTGCCCACGACGTCTCCCTGATCGGTGGGCCCGGACTCGTCGGTCGGCGTCGGAGGCACCTCCTTACGGGACTTCTTCGCCGGTGGGGCCCCGCTCGGAAGAGCTCGTTTCCTCCTCTGGGCTGCTTCCAGCAGGGACGCCCTACCAACAGCCTTTGTCTTCACCGACCGCATGACGTCGTCGATCTCTGCAAAAAGGACGGGATAGTCGGAGACGGAGAAACCAAAGGAAAGAACGGGACGAAAGAAGGGAAAAAGTCAAGAAAGAATCGGTGGCGGACTCACGGTCGGTGGGGACCGAGCTCAGACCGACATTCACCAAAGTATCCTCGGAAATAAGGCGGGCCACCGGGGGGAGCTGGCCCTCGGCAACCAACCCCTTCAAGGCGGCCAAGCCATCGGACTCCTCCCTTGACAGTCTCGATAGGCCGATCGGAGACTTCATCGGGGTCTCCCAGGTCGCCCTGATTTCCCAAGAGGGATCTGCATCAACAAAAAAGAAGCGCTCCTTCCATTTGTGAATGGAGGTAGGAGCCTCCTTGACAAGGCCGCATCCTCGCCGCGCTGCGAAGCACCACCACCCTTTGTCCTGGGGGTGGCCGCTCAGGCTGTAGAACTCCCAAAAAACATTCAGGGTGGCGGGGATCTCGTGCATACGGCAGAGAACCTGGAAGACTGTCAGGGCCCGCCACGAGTTCGGCACCAGTTGCGTCGGTGCCACTCTTAAACCCCGTAGCACCTGCATGACCAAATCCGAAGGGGGGAAGCGGAACCCGGCCTGGAGAATGCCCTCATTGATGGCGATCTTCCCTGGAGGAGGATGGGACATCCTCTCCTCAGGCCCCGGGAGCGTGGCGTTGCAGGCCTCGGGAAGGTGGTACCGAGCCACGAGTCTGTCTAAGTCTGTGGCGACCAGCTCCGACTTAATTTGGTCTGCCCTCACTTCGCCCATTCCTAATGGCCAATAAACCTACGGTCAGGACGGGGACAGGAAGGGGGGAAAGACCGGAGCGACTGGAGTACACTAGTATAAGAGGGGAAAGTATGGAGAACCCTAAGCTGAAGAATGGGGAAAACTCACCGGAAAAGAGGTAAGAGCGGCTCCGAGAGCGCCAAAGGAGAAACGAGCGAACAGTCCGACGGCAGCAACAGCGGCGCAAAGGGGAAACTTGAAAATATCTGTAAAGAAGAAGACGGACGGGGAAAGGCCCCCGATTAAATAGGCGGAAAGGCAAGTGACGCCTCAATGACGCCAGAGGACGCCTGGCTGCCGAAGGGTCGCTCGCGCCCCAAAGGCGAATCGACACCATTAAGGAAGGATGTCCGCCGAAATCCTCAGACTGCCGGGTCAGCAATAACCGCCATACGCCATAAAAAGGGCGGAGAGCTCGAAGCGCGCGCGCCTCTCCGAGGAACGGCGGCAATCCCGAAACATCACTCCCTTCACCTGTTCCCCTTCTGGTTCCAGGCTCGGAAGTGGGGGGCTACTGTTACGGGGGAAATAAGCCGCCATGCCCCACGTGACCGGCACGCGCGCCCAGGAAGACTATGGCTGCCCTTTGATCCAGCAATCCGACCCCGAGTCGGATATCCTCGGCTCCGCAGCCCGACCCCGAGTCGGCTGCCCTTTGATCCAGCAATCCGACCCCGAGTCGGATATCCTCGGCTCCGCAGCCCGACCCCGAGTCGGCTGCCCTTTGATCCAGCAATCCGACCCCGAGTCGGATATCCTCGGCTCTGCAGCCCGACCCCGAGTCGGCTGCCCTTTGATCCAGCAATCCGACCCCGAGTCGGATATCCTCGGCTCCGCAGCCCGACCCCGAGTCGGCTGCCCCTTGATCCAGCGCTCCGACCCCGAGTCGGAGATCTCTTGATAACGACAGGCTATTCCCCAGAGGCACGCCGCGGCCTCCTGCTCCACTACTCCCTGCAACGGCTGTATCTGATGCTGCTCCACGATCTCCTGCATCAGCCGTACAAAGCGGAGCCCCACTATGCCCTGACGTGGCCGTACCCGGTGCTGCTCCACGACGCCCTGTAACGGCCATGTCAGTGGCCACACCATCGTGCCCCACGATAACGAAACCCCCTGAGAGACCCCCCAGCCAGGTATATATGCGGCTGGGGGGAGAAAGAGGGGAGGTGAGCAATATCTCCCAGAGCACTCTCTTACTTGCGATTATCACCTCTCCTCCTCCTCCAATCTCCTCTGACTTGACCGTCGGAGGGCCATCACCACCCTGGTGGTGGTGCAAGGCTTGTTTGCAGGTTTCTTGGCGGAAGGTAGAGCGCAGCCAACACCAACCAAGACAACTCAGACGGAACCCCGTTCACACCGCAGTGCCAATCGTTCACGGTTTGGACCACCAGCAACAGGTAATATTTTTAAAAATATAATCAAATCACTTCATTTTATAGTATGCCTTACTTACTGCTGGATAAGTTGCTAAATGATTAATCAATTCATTAAGAATAACTCTATGAATTCTCTATCTACTTGATTGAGAGTTTTTATCAATGGTATTATCTTATTGATCATAGACATGAGAATGTATACTTGGTATGCCTTTAAATATATGCACTATGAATACCAAGATTAAAGAAACCACTTTTGGCATATAAAATCAACTCATACTAGTATGGACTTAATCTCAAAAGACCTTGTCATTGGTTCACTTAGATTAATTTTCGCAAGGTCAAAGTTTGCTATGTATGTCATCTAGAAAAATAAACTAGATCTTTTATTGAGAATATAGTTTATCACTTTGATTCTATGTAACAATCTGAATTTTGATAGAAACAACTATTTAAGATAATTTGATTAAAACTTAACTGGTATATCTTATTGATAATTATCTTAAGCAAATAGAATCTAAGCTAAATTGCTTTTGAAAATAAGAAATTGGTTTGACTTTGATAAATCTTCTTATTGCCTCACATGGGTGTCCTTGAACCATATTATTTAATAAAGTTATCTCTTCAGTTCAAGTGACTTGTGCTTGCTTATATTTAGGCAATCTCTTGAGTAAAGTGACTCAAATTCAATTATTGTCATGTCTCATGTTGAGTCATCTAGTTAAGAGATATGTTGTATGAATGTTTTTGTATCCTAGAGAACCTAATGAATTGCCTTCAAGAAAAGAAAAAGATTTTGCTAATGATACAGGATTTGTGAGCAAGAAATTTCAACTTAAAGGACACCTCGATGAAAGATACAATAAACATTCCCTTGGAAACAAAAAAAAGAGGAAGATTTTCTTCAGCTAAGGGTGTAAAGAATCTAAAAGTGTGGAGTGATTGATTAAAACCCCATTTGATTTTGATGAGCTCAAAGCATTTGAGTATATCTTGTGATTACTAATGAATTCAATTGAGTGTTTCAGTGAAAATCCTGTCCAAGTGTTTCTAGACTTGGTTCATAGTATTTTGGATAAGTTAAGAAGTCTGCATGAACCAATGTCTGAGACTCGAGTCGACTCCCGAGTATCACGAGTCGACTCCAAGCGTATCAAGTTCACTGGCACGAGCTCGAGTCGACTCCAGATCAGTACGAGTCGACTCCGACTGAGAACAGACAGAAGGACAGAAAGCTTCAACTCAGAAACTGTCAACGAGTCGACTCCCGAAGTGCGCGAGTCGACTCCAATGTTCAACGAGTCGACTCCAGGGTAGTAAGAGTCGACTCCAAGAGAAACACAAAGAAAAGTCAGAGAGCAGTTTTCGGGTCTGAGATTCGAGTCGACTCCAGTGGAACGCGAGTCGACTCCGATGGTTGGCAGATCGACTCCAAAGAAGGTAAGAGTCGACTCTCAGAGGAACACAAAGAAAAAGTCAGAGAACGATTTTCGGACTCTGAGATTCGAGTCGACTCCCGCAGTACGCGAGTCGACTCCGAGACTGAGCGACCATCAACAGACAGAAGACCATGTTACTGCCTCTGAGATTCGAGTCGACTCACAGACAGCTCGAGTCGACTCCGAGACAAGCTTCACGTCAAAAGGCAGAAGACCAACTTTCGAAAACTGAGAGCCGAGTCGACTCTAAGGAAGTTCGAGTCGACTCCAAGACTGGATGAGCCAAAAGACAGAGAATCGGGAGTTCGGGCTCTGAGATTCGAGTCGACTCCCAGGACAGTCGAGTCGACTCGAGTGGACAAAATTCAAATTTGGATCCACGGACTTCAGTGGATGAGCCGACTCCAAAATTGCCACGTCAGCTCCAGAAGTTGGCGAGTCGACTCCAGGTCAAGACGAGTCGACTCCCAGTCAAGACGGCAACTTTAATTCAAATTTGGAACAGTTGCCGAGTCGACTCCGGAAAAGCGTGAGTCAACTCCTGCTACAGCCGAGTCGACTCCTGATCGCGCGAGTCGACTCCAACCCACCAACGGTCATATTGTCAGGCTGCGCAGAGTGTGCAGAACGGCCAGAAAAAGCAGAGTAACGGCTAGTTTCCGTGGGGGTTGGCTTAAATAGCCACAGAGGACTGTAGCAAGGCAGAGAATAGACATTCCACTCCAAGCATTCAAGTTTTCAAGCTCTCCAAGTGCTCTTAAACGAAAAAGGGGAGATCTGCATTTACTGCTCCAACAACTTCTTCCCAACAATCAAAGCTTCCTCCTCCTGCATTCAAGTCGACCACTCTTTCAAGAGGAGACCGGAGTTCCAGAAGCCATACCTCTTCACCAGCTTAAAAGCGTTTGAGGGCTTCTAACTCCTTTACGATTATATTGTTTTAAATCTGCTTTTTGAGAAGCTATTTTCTGTTTTCTTCTATCTCTTGTATTTACTTGATTCAATCGGGGGATTGAATCAAGGGGTTTAAGGTTGGTTGGTGAGCCAAGTTAAAACCAACGTGTGTAAGGGTTTGATTGTGAGCCTGGGAAAACAATCGGGGTTTGGTTCTAGTCGGTGAGCCTGGGAAAACCGACCGAGTTTGTTGTGAGCTCGTAAAACAACAAGTTTGGTTGTGAGCTTGCAAAACAACCGGCTGTAATCCAAGGGGGTTATAGTGAAATTCCCAAGTGAGACTTGGGGAGTGGACGTAGGAGCAAGGGTTAGCTCCGAACCACTATAAAACTTTGTGTTTGTAGTGCATTGTCTCTCATCTTCTTCCCCGGACACTACTCACAGCACTTAGCTTTAATTAAACAACTTGCTATAGTTTTAAATTAATCATCCACAAAGTTTTAAATATTCAAGTTAATTTAAAAACCCAATTCACCCCCCCCCCTCTCTTGGGTTGTCTATCTGGGCAACAAGTGGTATCAGAGCCAAAAACTCTTCCACTCAAGAGTTAAAAGATCAAAATGACAACCCCATTTGGATCTTCTCACATTGAGGGTCAGTCCACCCAAAGACCCCCTTTCTTCAATGGATCTGACTACTCATACTGGAAGGCTAGGATGAGAATATTCATCCAAGCCCAAGACTATGAGATGTGGTCCATTGTAGTAAATGGGCCCTACATCCCATCCATATACGTAGATGGTGTTAAGGTACCTAAACTAGAAATGGACTGGGATGAACATGACATGAGGAAGGCACAATTAAACTCTAAAGCAATGAATGTCTTCTATTGTGCCTTAGACCGTAATGAATTCAATAGGGTCTCTACTTGCAATTCTGCAAAAGAGATTTGGGACAGACTTGAAGTGACCCATGAGGGCACGAATCAAGTGAAAGAGTCCAAAATAAATATTTTGGTTCATAAATATGAACTATTTAAAATGGACTCTAACGAAACAATTACATGCATGTTCACTAGGTTTACTGATATTGTCAATGGCCTAAAAAGCCTTGGCAAGAACTATACTAACAGTGAACTTGTCAGGAAAATCCTTCGGTGTCTACCAAGGTCGTGGAAAGCTAAAGTGACGGCAATCCAAGAAGCTAAAGACTTGAACAAGCTTCCACTTGAAGAGCTCCTTGGATCCCTTATGACGCATGAGCTTACCATGAAACAACACAACGAGGAAGAGTCCTCCCATAAGAAAAAGGTAATAGCTTTAAAATCTACTTTTTCTAACAAGGACTTGTCTTGCAGCAGCAGCAGTGAAGAAGAAGAAGATGAGGAAGATGGTGGTGAGGCTCTTCTTGTGCGCAAGTTCAAGAAATTCATCAACCACAAGAAGTCCTATCATCAAAGGAGAGGCCCCTCAAATTCCTACCGCAAGGACAAAGGTAAGGAAAGGGAAAGTGAGGGGATCGGGTGCTATGAGTGCAAAAAGCCGGGACACATCCGAGCTGAGTGTCCCTTACTAAAAAAGAGCAGCAAGTACAAGAAGAAGAAGAAAGCCCTTGTCACCACCCTATCGGACTCCGACGCATCATCCTCATCATCGGATGAAGAACAAGAAGAGAAGGCCAATTTTTGTTTCATGGCCAACGAAAATGAGGTAACTTCTGATACGCACTATGATTTTTCATTTGATGAACTTTATGATGCGTTTAACGAACTAATGATTGAATATAAGGATGTTAATGTTAAAAACAGGGAACTAAAAGTAACTAACCAAACTTATATCCGTAAGTATGATTCTTTAATTAAGGATAAAGATGCTATTACCAAAGAAAATCTAGAACTTAAGACAAGCAACCAACTCTTAATTAAGAAAACTAATACCTTAACTAAAGATAATGAAAAACTAACTAAGGAACTTTCAGAACTCAAAAACCATAAACAAGTCTTAAACAAGGATCTAACAAAAGAACTAAATGATCTAAAAGCCGAAAATCAAACATTAACTAAAGAACTTAACAAATACAAACCCTTAGTTGAAAAATTCACATATAGTTCTGAAAAGTTAAACATGATACTTAACAGTCAACGAGCCGTATTTAATAAAGCGGGTTTAGGGTATAAACCGAAAAATAAACAAAAACTTCTTAGTAACTTCTTTGTCAAAGCTGGAGAAAATAAAACTAAGAAAATGATCTGTTTTTGTTGTGGAAATATAGGACATAAAGCAAATGCATGTGACTATAGGAAAAGGAAAACTAAAAGAAAGATTAAAAGGGTATGGGTTCCAAAAGGAACCAACTTGACTAACCATGAAGGACCCAAGAAAACTTGGGTACCTAAGATGACATGATTTGCTTGTGTAGGAGTGTCTTGCAGCCAAGGTCAACAAAAATTGCTGGTATTTGGATAGTGGCTGCTCAAGGCACATGACGGGTGATAAAGACCAATTTTTCACCCTTGAAGCTAAGAAGGGAGGTGCTGTGACGTTTGGAGACAACAACCAAGGTCACATCATTGGTATTGGTAAAGTTCAAATCACTCCTTCTACTTTTATAGATAATGTCAGATATGTTGATGGTCTTAAGCATAACTTGTTAAGCATCAGTCAATTATGTGATAAAGGATATGATGTTATGTTTAAACCATCACTATGTATTATAACAAATCCTAATGATAATAGCTTAGTTTTTAAAGGGATTAGACGTGGAAATGTATATGTTGTAGACCTAGAAGATCTTGCAAAACATAACCAATGTCTAGTTGTAAATGAAACTAAAGATAATGATGCTAGTTGGTTATGGCACCGTAAGTTAGGTCATGCAAGCATGGACACAATAACTAAATTAGTTAAAAGAGACTCCGTGATAGGTTTGCCAAAATTAAAATTTGAAAAGAACAAAATATGTGAAGCATGTCAATTTGGCAAACAATCTAGGAACTCCTTTAAATCCATAAAATGTGTCTCTACCTCTAAGTCTCTAGAATTATTACACATGGACCTATTTGGTCCAACTAGAACAACAAGTCTAGGTGGAAATAAATATGGTCTTGTTATAGTAGATGATTACTCTAGGTACACATGGGTCATGTTCCTAGCACATAAGGATCAAGCATTTTCTATGTTTAAAAAATTCCATAAGGAAGTAACAAATGCTAGAGAGTCTTCAGTCATAGCCATTAGAAGTGACCATGGTACCGAATTCGAAAATCAATTATTTGACGAATTTTGTAGTAAAAATGGGATAACCCATAATTTTTCTGCACCTAGGACACCACAACAAAATGGAGTTGTGGAAAGGAAGAATAGAACTCTAGAGGAAATGGCTAGAACGATGTTATGTGAAAGTAACCTCCCTAAGTACTTTTGGGGAGAAGCCATTAATACTTCTTGCCATATATTAAATAGAGTTTTATTAAGACCCATTATAAAGAAAACACCTTATGAACTGTGGAAAAACAGAAAACCAAAAGTTAACTATTTTCATGTTTCTGGATGTAGGTGTTTTGTACATAATAATGGAAAAGATAATCTAGGAAAATTTGATCCTAAATCTGATGAAGGAATATTCCTAGGTTATTCTACAACTAGTAAAGCCTATAGAATCTTTAATAAAAGAACCCTAGTTATAGAAGAATCTATACATGTTGTTTTTGATGACTCTAGTGACATCTCATCTAGTAAGAAGGTTAATTTTGATGATGATATTGAAATACTTGAAGAAAAGATAGATGAGATGGGATTACAAGATGATAATCAAAAGTTGATTGAAGGAGAATCGTCAAACCAAGAGCCTATAGTGGATCATGGGCTAGCTAAAGCTTGGAGGTATGCTCACGGGCATCCTAAGGAACTAATTCTAGATGATCCATCACAACTGGTTGGGACTAGAGCATCCTTTAGGAATTTGAATAATCATCTAGCTTTTGTTTCACACTTTGAGCCCAAACATATAGAAGAAGCCGAAAATAATGTAAATTGGATAAATGCAATGCAAGAAGAACTAAATCAATTTACTAGAAACAAGGTTTGGGATCTAGTGGAGAGACCTTCTGAATATCCAATTATAGGTACTAAATGGATATATAAAAATAAGCTAGATGAAAATGGAATTGTTATAAGGAATAAGGCTAGACTAGTAGCAAAGGGTTATAATCAAGAAGAAGGCATAGATTTTGATGAAACCTTTGCTCCCGTAGCTAGACTTGAGGCAATTAGACTTCTATTAGCATATGCATGCTCTAAGGACTTCAAACTATATCAAATGGATGTAAAGAGTGCTTTTCTAAATGGGTTTATTAATGAGGAGGTGTATGTAGAACAACCTCCTGGTTTTGAAAATCATCAATACCCTAATCATGTGTATAAACTGAACAAAGCACTTTATGGACTAAAACAAGCACCTAGAGCATGGTATGAGAGACTTAGTAAATTCCTATTAGAACATGAATTCTCTAGGAAAAATGTAGATACAACATTATTTCTGAAAAAAAAAAATAAGGATATGTTATTAGTACAGATTTATGTTGATGATATCATTTTCGGTGCTACTAACAATCGCCTCTGCGAGGAATTTGCTGATTTGATGCAGAGTGAGTTTGAGATGAGCATGATGGGAGAGCTGAACTACTTTCTCGGGCTTCAAATCAAACAATCTGAAGGAGGCATCTTCATCAATCAAGCAAAATATATCAAGGAGATGCTCAAGAAGTTTGATATGGAGGGAAACAAGTCAATCAGCACCCCCATGAGCTCATCATGCAAGTTAGACCAAGATGAATCAGGTAAATCTGTAGATCAAAAACTTTATAGAGGTATGATAGGTTCTTTACTGTATCTTACTGCAAGTAGGCCTGATATTATGTTTAGTGTGTGTATGTGTGCTAGATATCAGGCTAATCCTAAAGAATCACACCTAGCTGCAGTTAAGAGAATCTTTAAATACTTAATTGGAACTAAGAACATAGGGCTGTGGTACTCTAAAGAATCTAGCCTAAACTTAATAGGGTACACAGATTCAGAGTTCGCTGGATGTAAGCTGGATAGAAAAAGTACCAGCGGGTCCTGTCAATTTCTAGGAGAAAACCTAATCTCATGGTTTAGCAAGAAACAAAACTCGGTTGCATTATCCACTGCAGAAGCTGAATATGTTGCAGCCGGGAGTTGTTGTGCTCAAATCTTATGGATTAAACAACAATTAGAAGATTATGGCATTAAACAAGATAAAATCCCCATTAATTGTGATAACACAAGTGCCATAAATCTCACTAAAAATCCAATTCAACACTCAAGAACTAAACACATTGAGATAAGACATCACTTCATAAGAGATCATGTATTGAATGGTGATGTGTCACTCCAATTTGTGTGTACTGATAATCAATTAGCAGACATTTTTACAAAACCCCTAAGTGAAGAGAGGTTTAGTGTGCTTAGAAGGGAATTAGGAGTGATTGATCCATCCTAGTGGGAGTTTTTCACTAGATTAATTGATTTTGATGATTAGAATGAGGTTAAAATAGAGTTTCTATACAGTGATCATCAAATCAGTCCTTAATTAGCTGATTTTTCCTCATTTGGCACGATTATGGCATGGTTTTTAGGTGCGTGCCAAGGTTAGAGACGACTCGAGTAAGTTTCAGAGCCGGCTCCTAAGGGGGAGTCGACTCGCACATTTGCGGGAGTCGACTCGCAAAGTTGGCAGCTGAGGGGGAGTCGACTCGCACAATGTCGGGAGTCGACACGAAGTCTACATGCGCTAACAGAGAGTCGACTCGCGCATATTCTGGAGTCGACTCGAGGTCGAGTCGACTCGCGACTCAGGGGAGTCGACTCGCAGTCGGGATCCGACTTTTTAACCCTAGGGTTGTCGTTTCGCAAACACTTTTTCTCAAGCCGCCACTGTTCACAAAGCCCTAGAGCCGACTCCTAGGTCATCCCCGATCGTCTCCAAGCCCTTTTCTCGTCGATTCTTCGTCGGACATTGAGTTTCCGTCCGTTCCTAGGTCATTTCCGGTCCGTCCCGAGCTTCCTCTGTCGGTCCTTCACCGTCCTCTAGGTATTTTTCTTCCCGTTTAGGTCAAGATGCCTCGTAAGACCGTCGTTAGGAAGAGGTCCCGTCCCGAGGCCGGTCCCGAGCGGCGCTCCAAGGCGCGGCACGATCCCGCGAGGCAACCACCTCCGGATCGTTCCCCGCCTAGGGTGGTTCTCGTTAGGCCGTTGGCCGGGAAGGCCGTCACCTCCGGGAGGTTTGTCGATTTCGACTATCTCTCCCGGGAGGGGTTCACCATAGGCGATAGGCTTAGAGCCCAGGGCCTAGAGTACTTCCTCACCTTGGACCTTCCCACCTATCCTGGCCTAGTTCAAGAGTTTTACAGTACCGTCCATCGGGGAGATGGAGGTATCGAGGGCACGGTAGTAGGTGTCCCGTTGCGTGTCACAGAGGACCTCATTGCCCATATCCTTCACCTTCCATTAGTAGGGGTGGCTCCCGCACACCCTGAGGATAGAGTTGCAGCCCTTACGGTCGTCTTAGGGCATCCACCTCAGTCCCCCCTAGATGAGGTATCTGCTAGCTCACTTCCTATTGAAGTGAGAATCCTTTTGAGCATTCTGTCCAGGTCCATCTTCCCTAAGACAGGGAGATTTGATTTTGTGAATGAGAGGGACTTAGCTATTATGTCTTATATCCTTCAGGACACCCCGATCAACTTCCCAAAGCTCATTTATAGGTATATGTGTGAGCCCCTAGATAGACCTAGGCTCTCACTCCCATACGGGATGTTATTCACTCTTCTTTTTAGGCAGTACGAGATTTCCATTCCTGAGAGGGAACCCTCTCGTGCCTTGCGATGGACTGATCGCTTATGTACAGGGACTATGCACAGGATGGGGTTTCGGAAGAGAGAAGGGATCTGGGTTAGGAAGTCCACTCTCACTGCTCAGACCACCAGACCATCACCCAGTCCTGAGCCAGATTCAGACTACCCAGACCTTCCAGACCATCCAGACCTCCCATCCACTCCTCCTGCTCCTACCACCTCTGCCGGACCTTCCTCCTCAGTTCCACCATCTATGGAGGTCCGTATTGATACAGAGCAGCTCCGGGAGCTGCGGCAGGAGATCGTCCGAGATCTGAAGGACGAGCTGCTTCGGGAGATCCGCGGCTCGGTGCCTGCTCCCTCTTCTGCGCCCACTTCCTCTGCCCTGGTCCCTTCCTTGACAGCCGTGACTGACATGACGGCTCATGTACAGGAAGAGATCTACAATATCCGGAGTTTGGTCCAGGCCCAGTTCCATAGCATGAGTGAGGTCATGAGCTCCACTCGACAGATGCGAGAGGAGATAGGTCGTGACATGCACACCACCACCGAGGGGGCCGAGCGCTTGTCGAATGTACTCATCGACAAGCTGGACGCACTACAGACATCGGTGACTGGGCTTCAGGCGTCGGTGACAGAGCTCTCCACTACACATAGCAGAGCCACCACGTCTATTATCACGCAGCTCGGACATGTGACAGATGCAGTCACCCTCCTCATGGAGCAGAGCCGATTGAGAGGAGGAGCACCATCCTCCAGAGGAGGTGCCACATCCTCGAGAGGAGGAGCCACACCCTCCAGAGGAGGAGATGCATCCTCGAGAGGGGGAGCTTCATCCTCGAGGAGGACATAGATGTGTTTGAGTTGTGTTTTGTCTTGCTTTGCTTTACTTATTGTATTCTCACATGTATTCACATTCATATCAATACAATGAGTAGACATTTTATCTTCAATTATGTGCCATTTGATGATTGGTTGTGCCATTGATTGTGTGTGATTACCTCCTTTTTGGTATGATGACAAAAAGGGGGAGAAATATGTATAAAATATGTAAAAAGGGGAGAAATATGAAAAAATATGTAAAAGAAATCAATAGAAATAAATAAAAAGATAAACTCTTAATAACACACACAAATTTGTTCTAAGTGGATTCGGTACCTCGAGGCTCATTATCTCTCTTTTGGGGCTCCAAATGGAGTAATCTCCAGAATCTATTCAAGGGATATTCGGAGATTAGCTGAATCCTACTCAAGAACAAATTGACAGATTTTTTCTCTAAAAAGATAAAATTCAGTTCAAAAACTTCAAAGCATTAAAAGGAAATTCATAGAATCAAAACATAGTTGAATGCATATGTTGAGGGGGAGAATCTGAATTTTAATCAAGCTAAATCATTAATGACATATAAGCCGAACAATTGATTGCATAATATGAAGGCTTATATAATTCCAAATGAAAGGGGGAGCTTTAACTCCGAAATTTAATGTTTCACTCCTTTCAAACTTGGATAAATTAAATTATCAGACATTTGAATTCATTTATGGATTTTACTTCATTGTTTTATGAGCAATTCATTTTACATATACTCAAAGTTTTGTCATCATCAAAAAGGGGGAGATTGTGGAGTGATTGATTAAAACCCCATTTGATTTTGATGAGCTCAAAGCATTTGAGTATATCTTGTGATTACTAATGAATTCAATTGAGTGTTTCAGTGAAAATCCTGTCCAAGTGTTTCTAGACTTGGTTCATAGTATTTTGGATAAGTTAAGAAGTCTGCATGAACCAATGTCTGAGACTCGAGTCGACTCCCGAGTATCACGAGTCGACTCCAAGCGTATCAAGTTCACTAGCACGAGCTCGAGTCGACTCCAGATCAGTACGAGTCGACTCCGACTGAGAACAGACAGAAGGACAGAAAGCTTCAACTCAGAAACTGTCAACGAGTCGACTCCCGAAGTGCGCGAGTCGACTCCAATGTTCAACGAGTCGACTCCAGGGTAGTAAGAGTCGACTCCAAGAGAAACACAAAGAAAAGTCAGAGAGCAGTTTTCGGGTCTGAGATTCGAGTCGACTCCAGTGGAACGCGAGTCGACTCCGATGGTTGGCAGATCGACTCCAAAGAAGGTAAGAGTCGACTCTCAGAGGAACACAAAGAAAAAGTCAGAGAACGATTTTCGGACTCTGAGATTCGAGTCGACTCCCGCAGTACGCGAGTCGACTCCGAGACTGAGCGACCATCAACAGACAGAAGACCATGTTACTGCCTCTGAGATTCGAGTCGACTCACAGACAGCTCGAGTCGACTCCGAGACAAGCTTCACGTCAAAAGGCAGAAGACCAACTTTCGGAAACTGAGAGCCGAGTCGACTCCAAGGAAGTTCGAGTCGACTCCAAGACTGGATGAGCCAAAAGACAGAGAATCGGGAGTTCGGGCTCTGAGATTCGAGTCGACTCCCAGGACAGTCGAGTCGACTCGAGTGGACAAAATTCAAATTTGGATCCACGGACTTCAGTGGATGAGCCGACTCCAAAATTGCCACGTCAGCTCCAGAAGTTGGCGTCGACTCTAGGTCAAGACGAGTCGACTCCCAGTCAAGACGGCAACTTTAATTCAAATTTGGAACAGTTGCCGAGTCGACTCCGGAAAAGCGTGAGTCGACTCCTGCTACAGCCGAGTCGACTCCTGATCGCGCGAGTCGACTCCAACCCACCAACGGTCATATTGTCAGGCTGCGCAGAGTGTGCAGAACGGCCAGAAAAAGCAGAGTAACGGCTAGTTTCCGTGGGGGTTGGCTTAAATAGCCACAGAGGACTGTAGCAAGGCAGAGAATAGACATTCCACTCCAAGCATTCAAGTTTTCAAGCTCTCCAAGTGCTCTTAAACGAAAAAGGGGAGATCTGCATTTACTGCTCCAACAACTTCTTCCCAACAATCAAAGCTTCCTCCTCCTGCATTCAAGTCGACCACTCTTTCAAGAGGAGACTGGAGTTCCAGAAGCCATACCTCTTCACCAGCTTAAAAGCGTTTGAGGGCTTCTAACTCCTTTACGATTATATTGTTTTAAATCTGCTTTTTGAGAAGCTATTTTCTGTTTTCTTCTATCTCTTGTATTTACTTGATTCAATCGGGGGATTGAATCAAGGGGTTTAAGGTTGGTTGGTGAGCCAAGTTAAAACCAACGTGTGTAAGGGTTTGATTGTGAGCCCGGGAAAACAATCGGGGTTTGGTTCTAGTCGGTGAGCCTGGGAAAACCGACCGAGTTCGTTGTGAGCTCGTAAAACAACAAGTTTGGTTGTGAGCTTGCAAAACAACCGGCTGTAATCCAAGGGGGTTATAGTGAAATTCCCAAGTGAGACTTGGGGAGTGGACGTAGGAGCAAGGGTTAGCTCCGAACCACTATAAAACTTTGTGTTTGTAGTGCATTGTCTCTCATCTTCTTCCCCGGACACTACTCACAGCACTTAGCTTTAATTAAACAACTTGCTATAGTTTTAAATTAATCATCCACAAAGTTTTAAATATTCAAGTTAATTTAAAAACCCAATTCACCCCCCCCTCTTGGGTTGTCTATCTGGGCAACAAAAAGGTATTTGGCTTGAAGAATGCTAAATGTACTGGTAATCTAAACTCTTCTCTTGTGAGTTAGTTGAGCAAAATTAATAGTCTGAAATTATATGGTAGCATGATTAAACCTTTAATTGCTAATCATCTTAATATCATGCTTCATTCTCATGCTAGTGATAATTGTTTAATGGTGTGATTAAATTGAAGTTTACTTTTTCCTATATAATGCATAACCATGAAATACACAAGTTTATGCCTCAAATCTCTAATTCAAAATAACTTGTGATAAGCTATGAATCATTGGGCATAATGAAAATGCTGTTTGCATGATATACATTTATATGCAGCATATTAGATTAATTCTTTATTCTGCTCTTTCATGTAAATTACTTGAGAATAACAAAAAGAGGGAGAGATAAAGAAAAGAAAATGAACAATTATTCAAGGAAAGTAAAATCTAAGTAAAGGCAAATGCTCCAATCTTTAGGAAAAGCAAAACAAGCATAATATATTTGGCACATTTGTAAGACTAATATGAACATTCTTTTGGAAGAGATAAAATCCGTAATTAATTACAAGAAAAGTTTGAAGTGAACATTTTAACCCTTCTATATTGCTCATCATAGGGATGGTGTCAATGGAGAGGCTAGTGGTAGTACCCGACACTATTTGACCCAACTATTCGGTGTAGGGCATATTAGGGACGGCACAAGAGGGAGGCTGGTGGTAGTACCTCGTGCCCCTTCCAACTCCACCGGATAGGGAGCAAATAGAGTATAGAGCATGGAAAAGTAAGACCAAAAGAAATGAAGATTAGAATGTTCACTAAGTGGTTAAAGGAAGAAATTCAAAAATGAGGAAATGAATGACAAGATAAATGAAAGTATATAAAAAGCTTGTGAAAAGCCAAATGAAGTTTCGATCACTTGAAAACACACCTTTAGGATAAAATCAGTGTAAAATTATATATAAATAGGGAGAGTTTATTTAAAAAAAGAATAAATTTTGATCCTTGACATGCTTGCTCTTAATGTTTTAATACATGATGTTATGACTTAATGCATATTATGTTTTGCATGTAACATGATGTTATGAATTATGTGTTTTCAATATTCAAATAACAAAGATCTTTCCTAAATATAACTTGTAATGCTTCATGCCTATAAAATTTGATTGAAACATGTTATTACCAACAACAACATCATTTTGTTTTAATGAATATATTTTGAAAAATAAAATAAAAGAATAATTTGAATTTGCAAATTAGGCAAAATGAATTAATTCTGATTTATCTTTTATCTTGTCTAACATTAGTACATAATGTCCTCCAATTTGTACCAAAATTCAATATGAATTACAAAGATTCTGGATGTGCTCTAATGTTCTTGAAATATGTGTTTTCAATCTTAATAATTTAAGATGAGCTACAATGTAGAAGATGCATATCTCAAATTATAATCCTGAAAGCCTCCTTGAAAATTTTTATGAAATTCAGAATCTGATTTTGTATAAAAGCTTAAACTTAATTTTAAAAAAAAAATGCTTCTATCATTGCATTTTTGTAACTTTCATTATATGCTTCAATGATTGCATCATTTTGAGGAATAACTCAATATGATTCCTAGATGAAAACTACGGTCTAAGAAAAATAGAATTAATTTTGATGCCTTGATTGTTTGCTCCGATACGCATCTGAAACATATCATTTTCTATCTTATAAGTTTATTAAAATTAGTCTAAATGATGCGTTTTTCAATGATCTTGATTGCAAATAAATGGTTCTAAACATATGATATTATTTTGATATTAAAAAGATTTATGGTGCTTCATATATACATTGCTGAAAAACTATGACTAAGAAATTAATATTTTGAATATACACTCCTACATAATTAAATGCTTCTATCATTAAAAAGAAAAGCTATTTTTAAGAAGAGAGTTAATGATCCTAAAGCTTAGAATATTTCAACTCACTTCAATAATTCTTATAGGAAAAAAAATGTAATTACTTTTGAAAGAAATTTGAGCTTCAAAAGAATTATTTTCTGATTAATATTTCCATACATATTCAAAAAAAAAAGAGGAAATATAATTTATTCTTGAAAGATTAAAAAGAGTGATTGCTATAAATTTTGAAAAATTCTAGATCACTCTACATTCTTGATATTATAGAAGAACAAAAAAAAAAGGTTTCAAAGAAAATGCATCTTTTGAGGGGGAGCTTTAAATACTCAATCTCTTTATTGAAAATTATCTTCAAACTCTAAACTCTCAAATGGAATGATTAATTAAGGGGGAGAAAGAAAATTTCAGAGTGAGAGATCATATAGAACTTAATCGTATAAATTCGTATCTAAAGATGAGACAAAGAATACTAAATGTAAAGTGGTATTAAGCTTTGTGCTTCATTGAATATCTTTTGAAAGTTGGATTTCCATCTGTATTCATCGGTAAATCATTTATTTCTGAAAATTTAATTGAAAAGGATTCCATCTGTCTTAGTTTTGAAAATTTATCTTGGAATCTACTTATGAGTTCTTATTGGCTTGCACTTTGGTGTTTCAATCCTGAGCCAATTCATTTTAATTGATTTTGATGCTATGATCTTTAAAGGAGTAAAAGAAAGTTTTTAAGAGAGCTCTAAAAGAACTTTCAAAGCCTTGAATTTTATATCCTACATTGCATAAATTCATATTTTGGTATCTATGCTCCAATACTTTTATATCATGAAAGAACTTTGAAGTCATTAAGAATTAAGGATTCAACATAATTTTATGTTTTTCGAGTATATAAGTTTTGATCTTTATTTGCTCTTATACTATACTCTAAAAATTAATTAGATTGCTCTCATCTTGTTATATACTTAATATATATATATATATAAAGATGTTGAGTTTTCATTCGTGCCTTCTTTGAATATTATTCTTGATACTCCTTGAAATAACTTGAAAAAGATTCCATCTACACTTGATTTGAAAAATATCTTTGGAATCTACATTTAGAGATCACTTCTGGCTTACATCCTTAATATCTCATTCCTAAAGCCAAACACATAGAAATAAGATATCATTTTATTAGGGATCGTGTGCAAAATGGAAACATATGTATTGAGCATATATGTACTGAAAAATAATTTGCCGACATATTCACAAAATCCTTGAGTGAAGATAGATTCTGCACGCTAAGGAGAGAATTAGGTATATGTGATCCTTTTTATTGAAGAAATATAAAAGGGAGCCAGTAGTCTCATGATACATTCCTCCAATTTCTAAAAATCCATGAAACATGAGTCAAACTTGTTATCTATAGATTCCTTACTCATGTATCATTGTCCCAGAAAGAATTTATAAGGATTGGAAGCAAGGAAAATTTTTAGAAGCAAAAAGGAAGAGAAAAGAAAAATACTGCACTTGGGTCAACCCAACCTAGAATAGGGTCGACCCAACGTTGAGTCGACCCAAGAAGTTTCTTGAGTCGACCCAACGTCGGGATCCCACTGTTAAAAGGAGGACCCGTGAGCTATCTAGGGCACTGTTTACCCTTTGTCCTCTTCCGAAAACCTTATTTTCCACTCTCAAATCTTCTCCAATCATCTCCAAACAGTAGATTACTTCAAAATCTTGGAGAAATGGGACCCGAGAGAGCCGTAGCCAAGCGATCCGGAAAAGTCTCACGATCTTGTTTAGAGACTAGGATATGTATCTAGTTCTCATATGTATTTGGTGGTCATCATGCATCTTTAAATCTTGATTAAGGAACATTGTATCTGCTTTTGTTTTTGACATTCATGTATGAAAATGTTCCTATTTTGATCAATGAAATTTGAAGTTTGTTATTTATTGCATTCTTCCCCATATATATATTTTTTTTTGATGATAACAAAAAGGGGGAGAAGAAAAGAAAGAGTATATCAATTTAAGAAAAGAAAGAGTATTTTATTTGAGAAGTAAAGAAAGAGTATTAATTTTGGGAGAAGTAAAGATATGTATAACAAAAAGGGGAGAAGTAAAGATAGTGTTTAGAGTATGTAAAGAAAGTGAATAAAGAAAGAGTATTAATTTTGGGAGAAAAAGTGAATAAAGAAGTTATGTAAAGAAAAGAGAAATGAATGGGCAAACAAATTGAAAATCATATAAGAAAGTTTATACATCTAAGGGGGAGCAATTTGTAACAATGAAATTGATCAAATCAAAAATTTATATCACAATTCAGAATTTGTCACATATAAATTCAGAAGTTGGCACGCACCTCTCGCACCCCGATACATAGCCTGAAACTCATATTATCTCAAATTTTTGAAGTTTCATCGCTAATGAATTATAAATGAAAGGGGGAGCAATTCAAAGAGTCAAATTTGCAACATTTAAATGATATAGGGGGAGATTTCACAAGTATATATGAAAAGCTGAAATTCAGCAGTTTAATCCCTTTTATAAACTGATTTTAAAGACAAGTATCAATAGGCTTATACTCTTTATTTTGTAATCATCAAAAAGGGGGAGATTGAGGATGATAGTGTTATTTTGATGATTAACAAGTAATTATCTAGAGCATGCTATAAGTTAAATTGATACTTCATTTATAAGTTCATTACTCTCAGTACATTTGTTTAAATTGAAAATATATATATGGTCTTGTTCATTTGGATGAATCTAACCTTGAGAATGCAGCAAAGTGTGGATTGAGTCGACCCATAGGTTGATTGGGTCGACCCCGGCACATCTAGGAATCATCTGGCACACTCCTGCAAAAACAGCACAAATGAACAGTGAGTTGGGTCGACCCAAGGTAAGCATGAGTCGACCCAACCTCCAAAGAACCTCAAAACGCAAAGGAAGAATGCTCTCTGGATTCACTGAGAGGGTCGACCCACACAGTGGTTGAGTCGACCCAAGCTTGAGTCGACCCAAACTCTGAGAGGGTCGACCCAAAGGGCAAGACAGAAAGACAGACAGAAAACGGTTCTCTGAAATTACTGAGAGGGTCGACCCAAGAAGAAGTTGAGTCGACCCAAGTGAACTTTGAGTCGACCCAAAGAAAGGATGGGTCGACCCAAGTGAAGGAAGGCTGAAATCAAAGTTTCTATGTTCTCTGAGAGGGTCGACCCAAGGAATGTTTGCGTCGACCCAAGGCAAAGTTGGGTCGACCCAAGGACAGGTTGAGCCGACCCAAACACGGGCTGAACAGTAACGGCTAGTTCTGCAGATGTACTTTTTGTCCTTCCCAAGGTGAATAACGGCTAGTTTTTCAAATCTGACCATTGGGGCTTGTCCAAGGAAGGTTGGAAACTATTTAAAGGGGCACTATTCATCAGAGAGAACAACTTTTGAAAGGAATATCAAGGAATACACAAGAAAACAAAAGTGCCCTAATCTCCTTCATCAAGAGCTTCATTCAAGAATCAAAGAAAGGGATTGAGCAGATTCAAAGAGGCATCAAGAGCTCCATCCCCCCTTGAAGAGTGAAGCATCCTTGACAAAGAAGAGCAAAGCCACTTCAAAGCGATAAATACTTTCTAACTCTTCTTTGTAGTTTATATTGTTTCATATGCTCATTTAGGAGTTTGAATCTTTTCTTTTGTTTATTAAACACTTTGTAAAGGTTCGTTGGTGAGCCCGTAAAACCAACAAAGGTTTTTGGTGAACCCGGAAAACCAAAGTGTAAAGGTTAGTTGGTGAGCCCGCAAAACCAACAAAGGTTTTTGGTGAACCCGGAAAACCAAAGTGTATAGGTTCGTTGGTGAGCCCGTAAAACCAACAAAGATTTTTGGATTGTGAGCCCGAAAAACAATCCAACTGTAATCCGCGGGATTATAGTGAATTCCCAAGGGGACGCTTGGGGAGTGGACGTAGGTGCTAAGGAGAGCACCGAACCACTATATATTGTTGTGTTTGTGTTGTGCTTGTGCTTACGTTTATTCTTGCATCATCTTCTATCTTTGCACTAGTTTAAATCATTCAAATAGTTTAAGGAAGCATCCGCCGCACTTAATTAAGAAAACGTTTAAAGCACCAAAATTTAGAAGAAACCAATTCACCCCCCCTCTTGGCTTGTCACCTTGGGCAACAATTTTCAAGAAGAATTCTCTTATGATGAATTATTAAATGCTTTTCATGAGTTGTATAGTGAATGTAGAAAATTAACTGTAAAGAATAAAAATCTTAAGAAACTAAATTCTGAAAATGAAAGCTTAAGGTCATTTTCAGAAGAATTGATTCAGAAAAATCATAGCTTAATTAAAGAAAATCAAAACTTAAGTAAAGAAATTAACCAATTAAGATGTTTTATTAACAAATTCACTGTAAGTTCAGAAAGATTAAAAATGATGTTTGAAAGCCAACATGCTGATTTTGATAAATCAAAATTTAGCTTGACTCCTTCACTTAGCCATAAATCTCTAGAGAAAAAGGTTATCAATTTATCAAGCAAACCATTAAATAAGATAACTTATTTCAAAAATGAAAAGGATGGGAATAACAACTTTACCTATCGTTCTAGTATAATTAAATCAAATGGTAAAGTTATTACTATTAAACAGATATGGGTTCCAAAAGGAACCATATGTCCTAACTCTCAAGGACTCAAGCAAGCTTGTGTACCCAAAATGAGAAAATGAGGATGTACACATAGGTGTACCAAGGTACCTATGGAACATAAAGAAACTTAAAAAGTTATTAACAAAAAAAAATAATAATGAAATCAGTAATTCTTGCATCTCATCATTACTTGTGCTTTAGTATTTGATATGATTTGCTAGTAGTGATCAATTTTGTGATATAGAAAATACTTTTAGAAATATAATCAAATCTCTTCATTTTTTAGTATACTTTACTCACTATTGGATAAGTTGCTAAATGATTAATCAATTTATTAAGAATAACTCTATGAATTCTCTATATGCTTGATTGAGAGTTATTATCCATGGCATTATTGTTTATTGATCATAGATATGATAATGTGTACTTGGTATGCTTTTGAATATATGCACTATGAATACCAAGAAACCATCCTTGGCATATAAAATTAACTCATGCTAGTATGTACTTAATCTCAAAAGACCTTGCCATTGGCTTACTTAGATTATCCTCTTAAAGGTCAAAGTTTTACTATGCATGCTAACTAAGGAAACAAACAAAAAAATTTCTAAATCTAGAGATGTTGTTTCCAACACTAATTTTACAAAAGCTTACATTAGCCTTGTTCTTGGCACTCAAATTAAAATATTTTCTGCATTGGGACAAACTCACAAAAAGCGATCAAATGATAAAGGTTTGTGTTGCCCAAGGTGACAAACCAAGAGGGGGGGGGGGTGAATTGGTTTCTTCTAAATTTTGATGCTTTAAACGTTTTCTTAATTAAGTGCGGTGGATGCTTTCTTAAGCTATTTGAGTGAGTTGAACTAACGCAAGAGTAGAAGATGATGCAAGAGTAAATGAAAACACAAGCACAACACAAACACAACAATATATAGTGGTTCGGTGCTCTCCTTAGCACCTACGTCCACTCCCCAAGCGTCCCCTTGGGAATTCACTATAATCTCGCGGATTACAGTTGGATTGTTTTCCGGGCTCACAATCCAAAAACCTTTGTTGGTTTTACGGGCTCACCAACGAACCTATACACTTTGGTTTTCCGGGTTCACCAAAAACCTTTGTTGGTTTTGCGGGCTCACCAACTAACCTTTACACTTTGGTTTTCCGGGTTCACCAAAAACCGTTGTTGGTTTTGCGGGCTCACCAACGAACCTTTACATAGTGTTTAATTAACAAAAGGAAAGATTCAAACTCCTAAATGAGCATATGAAACATTATAAGCTACAAGGAAGAGTTAGAAAGTATTTATCGCTTTGAAGTCGCTTTGCTCTTCTTTGTCAAGGATGCTTCACTCTTTAAAGGGGATGGAGCTCTTGATGCCTCTTTGAATCTGCTCAATCCCTTTCTTTGATTCTTGAATGAAGCTCTTGATGAAGAAGATTAGGGCACTTTTGTATTCTTGGGTACTCTTTGATATTCAACTCAAAAGTTATTCTCTCTGATGAATAGTGCCCCTTTAAATAGCTTCCCACCTTCTTTGGTCAAGCCCCAATGGTTAGAATTCAAAAACTTGCCGTTACTGACCTTGGGAAGAACAAAAAGTACATCTGCAGAACTAGCCGTTACTGTTCAGCCCGTGTTTGGGTCGGCTCAACCTGTCCTTGGGTCGACCCAACTTTGCCTTGGGTCGACTCAAACATTCCTTGGGTCGACCCTCTCAGAGAACACAGAAACCTCAATTTCAGCCTTTCTTCCCATGGGTCGACCCAACCATTCTTTGGGTCGACTCAAAGTTCACTTGGGTCGACTCAAATTCTTCTTGGGTCGACCCTCTCAGTAATTCCAGAGAACCGTTTTCTGTCTGTCTTTCTGTCTTGCCCTTTGGGTCGACCCTCTCAGAGTTTGGGTCGACTCAAGCTTGGGTCGACTCAACCACTGTGTGGGTCGACCCTCTCAGTGAATCCAGAGAGCATTCTTCCTTTGCGTTTTGAGGTTCTTTGGAGGTTGGGTCGACTCATGCTTACCTTGGGTCGACCCAACTCACTGTTCATTTGTGCTGTTTTTGCAGGAGTGTGCCAGATGATTCCTAGATGTGCCGGGGTCGACCCAATCAACCTATGGGTCGACTCAATCCACACTTTGCTGCATTCTCAAGGTTAGATTCATCCAAATGAACAAGGTCATGTATCTATTTTCAATTAACCAAATATACTGAGAGTAATGAACTTATAAATGAAGTATCAATTTAACTTATAGCATGCTCTAGATAATTACTTGTTAATCATCAAAATAACACTATCATCCTCAATCTCGCCCTTTTTGATGATTACAAAATAAAGAGTATAAGCCTATTGATACTTGTCTTTAAAATCAGTTTATAAAAGGGATTAAATTGCTGAATTTCAGCTTTTCATATATACTTGTGAAATCTCCCCCTATATCATTCAAATGTTGCCAATTTGACTTTTTGAATTGCTCCCCCTTTCATTTATAATTCATTAGCAATGAAACTTCAAAAATTGGAGATAAACTCTGAGTTTCAGGTTATGTATCGGGGTGCGAGAGGTGCGTGCCAAATTCTGAATTTATATGTGCCAAATTCTGAACTTTGATGGAAATTTTGATTTAGTCAATTTCATTGTTGCAAATTGCTCCCCCTTAGATGTATAAGCTTTCTTATATGATTTTCAATTTGTTTGCCCATTTATTTCTCTTTTCTTTACATAACTTCTTTACTCACTCTTTCTCACAAAGTTAATACTCTTTCTTTAAACACTATCTTTACTTCTCCCAAAATTAATACTCTTTCTTAACTTCTCAAATGAAATACTCTTTCTTTTCTTAAAGTGAATATTCTATCTTTTCTTCTCCCCCTTTATATACTCTTTCTTCTCTTCTCCTTTATATACTCTTTCCTTCTCTTCTCCCCCTTTTTGTTATCATCAAAAACATAGATATGGGAAAAGATGCAATTAAGAACAAACTTCAGACTTCATTGATCACAATAGGAACATTTTCATATATTAATGCCCAAAATAAAGATAAGTACAATGTTCCTCAATCGAGATTTAAAGATATAAGGGAAAAGCAAGATACATATGAGAAAAAAAACAAGATACATATGAGAACTAGATTTCTAGCCTAGGCTCTAAACATAGATGCTAAGATCAGCCTAGGGGGAATCTAATGGCTGGGATCTAGTCCTCATCCTCCTAGCATAAGTGGCGAGGGGAGGTCGAGCCTGGTGAGACTGTGTCTGGCGTGGAGCATGACGAGCGGGATGACTCTGTGCCGATATTTCTGACTCAGCAGCCTGTGGCACAGACGGTCCATGTGTCTCTCTCTCTCTCCGGAGTGCTCCTATCTGCTGCCTCAGATCACTGATCTCAGCAGACATGACATCCAACCGGGCGTCCAATCGGCTCGTGAGCCCGTCAGTAATAGTCCTCGCCTGAGCTGTCATGAGCTCTGTCATCCTGCTCCAGAAGTCATCCGTATCTGTCGGAGGAGCGGATGACGATGGTCCAGCCTCTGAGGGTACAGTAGGATGATCCATAGGCTCCTCATCCTCATCCTCTGGTGCCTCTTCCTCTGGTGCCTCACCCTGAATGCCTGCACCGGTGTGAATCCACTGCCCGTTCACTTTCGCATATCCCATGCGTATGAGTGTCCGTGCAGTGTACGTGTCCGTGTGATGCAGACTCTTGGATGCCTCCTCCTCAAGAGGTAAACCATGCTGACGGAAGATCAATGTAAGTATCATACCATAAGGTAGTGATACCCTGTTGCTGCACATCACCTTCCTCATCTGCCTTAATATCATAGCCGGAAGATTTAGAGGAGTCCCCCGAATCATACACTCCATAACTGCTAGATCTCGCTCTGAGATGAGATCAAATCTCCCGGTCTTCGGAAATAAAATCCTATTTATCATATTGAGCAATAACCTCATCCCAGCGGAAAGAGAACTAGCTATTACCTTCTGAGAAAAATCGAAGTTCTCGTTTTCCATGATCAATTGCAGAGCTCTCATTTTGTCTTCTGGCCTCTCCGGAGTGGCTCCTATGCAGGGTAGGTGTAGTAACTCACTCAAGCTCTCCTCGGATACACGGATCCGAACCCCTCGAACTTCCGACATAAGTCCTCCCATACCAGTCTTGAGGAAGGCGTAGAACTCTTGGACCAACCCGGGGTAAATCACCACATCAAGGGAGCAAAGATACTCCCAACCTTGTCTTTGGATCCATTCCCAAATCCGAAATCCTTCTTGGTTGAAAAACTCCGAATGAATCCTTCTCTCGGTAGTAACCGGCCTCCCCGCAAATCTTGCAAGGATCACTGAGGGGGAAGGAGGAGGAGGGACCTCCGCACGTGCCTCACGTCGTGGAGACACGGGAGAAGGCTCGGTAGGACGCCTTTCCTCTTGTTGGACTCGGGTCAGTCTTCCGGATCTCTTGGCTACGGCTCGTTTGGGTCCCATTTCTCCAAGATCTTCAGGAAATCTACTGTTTGGAGGAGTTTAGTGGAGATTGGAGAGTGGGGGCTAGACTTTTCGGAAGGAGACAAAGGGCAAACAGTGCCCTAGATGAGCTCTCGGGCCCCCTTATAACAGTGGGGTCCCGACGTTGGGTCGACTCAAGAATTTTCTTGGGTCGACTCAACGTAGGGTCGACCCATGTTCTGGGTTGGGTTGACCCAAGTGCAGAAATTTTGTTTTCTCTCCCTTTTTGCTTCTAAAAAGTTTTCCTTGCTTCCAATCCTTATAACCTCTTTATGGAACAATGATACATGAGTAAGAAATCTATAGATAACAAATTTGACTCATGTTTCATGGGATTTTTGAAGTTAGAGGAATGTATCATGACACTATTAGCTCCCTTTCATATCCATTCAATAAAAGGATCACATATACCTAATTCCCTCCTGAGCATACAGAATCTATCTTCACTCAATGATTTTATAAATATGTCGGCCAATTGTTTTTCTGTGCATATATGCTCAATGCATACGTTTCCATTTTGCACATGATCCCTAATAAAATGGTACCTTATTTCTATGTGTTTGGCCTTAGAGTGCTGAACTGGATTTTTAGTGAGATTGATAGCACTCGTATTATCACATTTAATAGGAATATTATCTAGTTTAACTCCATAGTCCTCTAATTGTTGCTTGAGCCATAATACTTGGGCACAACAACTACCAGCAGCTATGTATTCAGCTTCAGCTGTGGATAGTGCCACTGAGTTCTGCTTTTTACTAAACCATGATACTAAGTTATTTCCTAGGAATTGACATGTCCCACTTGTGCTCTTTCTATCTAATTTGCATCCAGCAAAATCTGCATCTGAATATGCAAGCAAATCTAGACAGGAGTCTCTCGAGTACCATAATCCAATGGTGGTAGTTCCTCTTAAATATCTAAGGATTCTCTTAACTGCACTTAAATGTGACTCCTTAGGATCCGATTGGGTATCTAGCACATATCCCTACACTGAATACAATGTCGGGTCTACTAGCAGTAAGATAGAGCAAGGATCCAATTAGTCCTCTATAGAGCTTAATATCCACACTTTTCCCTTTTTCATCCTTGTCTAGCTTACTAGTGGGATTCATTGGAGTGCCAATTCCCTTATGATTTTCATTCCCAAACTTCTTCAGTATTTCCTTTGTATACTTAGTTTGATGAATGAAAATGCCTTCTTTGGTTTGTTTGATTTGTAATCCTAAAAAGAAACTTAGTTCTCCCATCAAACTCATCTCAAATTCTCCATGCATTAAATCAGCAAATTCTTTGCACAGAGTATCGTTAGTGGCACCAAAGATTATGTCATCTACATATATTTGTACCACTAGTAGATTTTTGTCCTTTCTTTTGAGAAATAGAGTTTTATCTACATTTCCTCTACAAAAATCATTATCAATCAGAAATTTACTTAGTCTATCATACCAAGCCCTAGGTGCTTGCTTTAATCCATATAATGCCTTATGTAATTTAAACACATGATTTGGCAATTCATGATTTTCAAATCCTGGAGGTTGTTCTACATATACTTCCTCCTCAATAATACCATTTAAGAATGCACTCTTCACATCCATTTGATATAATTTAAAATCTATAAAACATGCAAATGCTAGAAGTAATCTAATAGCTTCTAATCTAGCTACAGGAGCAAATGTCTCATCATAATCTATTCCTTCTTCCTGATTGTATCCTTTAGCTACAAGTCTGGCCTTATTTCTTATAACTACTCCATTTTCATCTAGTTTATTTCTAAATACCCATTTTGTTCCAATTACTGAATTATGCTTTGGTCTTTCAGTTAATGTCCATACATTACTTCTTTTAAATTGATTTAATTCCTCTTGCATGGCATTTATCCAGTTAGTATCTTTTTCAGCTTCTTCATAAGTTTTAGGTTCTAATTGTGAAACGAAAGCAAGATAATCATTTAAATTTCTAAGAGAAGATCGAGTTCTTACCCCTTGAGATGGATCACCAATAATTAAGTCTTTAGGATGTCCATGTGCATACCTCCATTCTTTTGGCACGTCTTGGGGTTGTGGTGGCACGCAATCATCTTCCTTATCTTGATTTGGTACGTCATCAAATTTTAACTTCTCAAAATCGATAATTCCTGTATCATCATCAATAGAGTTTTCTTTCCTAGCAGACTCACTATCAGACTCATCAAATATAATATTGACCGACTCTTCCACTACTAAGGTTCTTTTGTTGAATACTCTGTATGTCTTGCTAGATGTGGAGTATCCTAAGAAGATACCTTCATCTGACTTGGCATCAAATTTACTTAAGTCCTCCTTGCCGTTATTTAAGATAAAACATCTACATCCAAACACTTTAAAATATTTTGCAGTGGGTTTCTTATTCTTCCAAAGTTCATAAGGAGTTTTCTTAGTTATAGGTCGTATTAAAACTCGATTTAGAATATGGCAAGAAGTGTTTATAGCTTCAGCCCAAAAGTACTTTGGAAGATTTGACTCGCACAACATTGTGCGTGCCATTTCTGCCAATGTCCTATTTTTTCTTTCAACAACCCCATTTTGTTGAGGCGTTCTAGGTGCTGAAAATTGATGTGATATTCCATTTTTAGTGCAAAATTCCTCGAAGTGTTGATTTTCAAATTCCGTGCCATGATCACTTCGAATTGCTACCAATGTGAGTTTCTTTTCATTTATGATTTTATTGTATAGTTTCAAAAATTCTGAAAATGCTTCATTCTTATGTGCCAAAAATGAAACCCATGTATATCTTGAAAAATCATCAACAATGACTAGTCCATATTTCTTTCCTCCTAGACTTGTAGTTCTAGTAGGTCCAAATAAGTCCATATGTATGAGTTCAAATGGTCTAGTTGTTGATACTACATTTTTCGATTTAAAAGATGATCTAGTTTGTTTTCCTAATGAACATGGTCCACATATTTTGTCCTTTTCAAAAATCAATTTTGGCACATCCTTTATTAATTCCTTCTTAACTAGTTTTGATATTAATTCCATACTAGCATGTCCTAGTCTTCGATGCCAAAGCCAACTAGTTTCATTCTTCTTTTCTTCATTAGTAATTAAGCATAAACCATTTTTCTTGCCTAATTCATGAAGATCTACTAAGTAAATATTTCTTTGCCTTTGTCCTACAAGTACAATGCTATTATTTTTAGGATTTGTGATTATACATACAGATGCTTCAAATGTAACTTTAAATCCTTTATCACAAAATTGACTTATACTAAGAAGATTATGTTTCAACCCTTTAACTAACAAAACATTTTCTATAAAAACAGATGGAGCAATGAAAATTTTACCCTTTCCAATGATATGGCCTTTACCATTGTCTCCATAGGTAACTACTCCACCTTTCTTTGGTTCCAAAGTGACAAATTGATCTTCGTCACCGGTCATGTGTCTTGAACAGCCACTATCTAGATACCATCGTTTTTCCATTTTATCAGCTGTAAGACACACCTGCAATCAAGATCAAGAAGAAACTTTAGGTACCCAAACTAAGTTGGGTCCTTTAGGGTTAGTACTCCATGTTCCTTTTGGAACCTAAACTTTCTTGAATTTAATCTTTTGATTATTACTTGATTTGTTTTGACTAGACTTTCTAAAGTTACATTCATATGCTCTATGTCCTATCTTATTGCAACAATAACAAGTAACATTTTCATTTTTAGCTTTTACAAAGATATTCTTTAAGAATTTTTGTTTTGTATTTGTTCTATAACCTAAACCAGCCTTATTATATACAGCTCTTTGACTATCAAGTATCATATTCAATTTGGTAGAACTAAGAGTAAATTTATCTACCAAGGATTTATACTTTTCAGCATCTTCTTTTAACTTAATATTTTCAGCAATTAGATTCTTGGTTTCATTTTCAAGTTTCCTACTTAACGTTTCATAGTTATGAGACAGTTTTATCTTATCTTTAATGAGAGATTGATTTTCTTCTTTTAGAGCTTTATTTTTATTAATTACTTTCTTATGTTCTTTCATAAGTTCTAAGAATGCATCATGCAATTCATCAACAGTAAAATCACAGTCAAGTTCAGAATCTACCTCATCGTCATTGGCCATATGACATATTTGGGCCGTGTCTTGATGATCTTCGTCCTCCGAACTTGATTCCTCACTTTCACTCCAATCGGCCATAAAATTCTTCTTTTTCAACTTTCTTGCCATCCTCTTCAAATCTGGGCAATCTATCTTATAATGCCCGGGTTTGTTACACTCATAGCAAATGGGAGTCTCCTTTTCTTTTTCCTTATCCTTAACCTTTTCTTTGCTTGAGTTACCTTTAAGAAAGGGTTTCTTTTTATGGAACTTATTCTTACCTCTCATGAATCTTCTGAATTTTCTCCCAAGCACTGCCATCCCTTCTTCATCAATATCTTCATCATCATCTGAATCTTCCGATTCAGTTTGTTGTCTAGGGGTGGTAGTCTTTAGGGCAATGGGTTTTCTTCTCTTGACCTCATCTTCTGAATTTTGCCTCATTGTCAACTCATGGGTCATGAGAGATCCTAGGAGCTCCTCTAACTGCAGTGTGTTGAGGTCCTTTGCCTCTTGAATAGCGGTTACCTTGGCCTCCCAATTCCTTGGTAGAGACCTGAGAATTTTACGCACCAAATCAGAGTTAGAATAAGACTTTCCTAAACTTTTAAGCCCATTTATAATATCAGTAAAACGAGTAAACATATCAGTTATGGACTCAGTAGATTCCATTTTAAACAGTTCATACTTGTGTACTAATATGTTTATCTTGGACTCCTTAACTTGATTGGTCCCTTCATGTGTGACCTCAAGTCTATCCCAAATTTCTTTGGCGGTGGTGCAAGTGGATATTCTATTAAATTCATTTACATCTAAAGAGCAGTAAAGTGTATTTACAGCTTTTGCATTTAACTGTGCTAATCTTCTATCACTTTCATTCCAATCCATTTCTGGTTTGGGTATGATAGTGCCATCTATGTTAAGTGTGGGTATGTGAGGTCCTCTAGTGATGATTTGCCACAGTTCATAGTCCGAAGCTTGAATGAATATCCTCATTCTAGCTTTCCAATATGTGTAGTTTGTGCCATTAAATAGAGGTGGTCTATTTGTGGATTGCCCCTCACTCATTGCACATCCCACTTGGGTTGTCATGATCTTTAACTCTTGATTGTTAGATCAATGAGCACTATTAGAGCACCTCGCTCTGATACCACTTGTTGCCCAAGGTGACAAACCAAGAGGGGGGGGGGGGTGAATTGGTTTCTTCTAAATTTTGATGCTTTAAACGTTTTCTTAATTAAGTGCGGTGGATGCTTTCTTAAGCTATTTGAGTGAGTTGAACTAACGCAAGAGTAGAAGATGATGCAAGAGTAAATGAAAACACAAGCACAACACAAACACAACAATATATAGTGGTTCGGTGCTCTCCTTAGCACCTACGTCCACTCCCCAAGCGTCCCCTTGGGAATTCACTATAATCTCGCGGATTACAGTTGGATTGTTTTCCGGGCTCACAATCCAAAAATCTTTGTTGGTTTTACGGGCTCACCAACGAACCTATACACTTTGGTTTTCCGGGTTCACCAAAAACCTTTGTTGGTTTTGCGGGCTCACCAACTAACCTTTACACTTTGGTTTTCCGGGTTCACCAAAAACCTTTGTTGGTTTTGCGGGCTCACCAACGAACCTTTACAAAGTGTTTAATTAACAAAAGGAAAGATTCAAACTCCTAAATGAGCATATGAAACATTATAAGCTACAAGGAAGAGTTAGAAAGTATTTATCGCTTTGAAGTCGCTTTGCTCTTCTTTGTCAAGGATGCTTCACTCTTTAAAGGGGATGGAGCTCTTGATGCCTCTTTGAATCTGCTCAATCCCTTTCTTTGATTCTTGAATGAAGCTCTTGATGAAGAAGATTAGGGCACTTTTGTATTCTTGGGTACTCTTTGATATTCAACTCAAAAGTTATTCTCTCTGATGAATAGTGCCCCTTTAAATAGCTTTCCACCTTCTTTGGTCAAGCCCCAATGGTTAGAATTCAAAAACTAGCCGTTACTGACCTTGGGAAGAACAAAAAGTACATCTGCAGAACTAGCCGTTACTGTTCAGCCCGTGTTTGGGTCGGCTCAACCTGTCCTTGGGTCGACCCAACTTTGCCTTGGGTCGACTCAAACATTCCTTGGGTCGACCCTCTCAGAGAACACAGAAACCTCAATTTCAGCCTTTCTTCCCATGGGTCGACCCAACCATTCTTTGGGTCGACTCAAAGTTCACTTGGGTCGACTCAAATTCTTCTTGGGTCGACCCTCTCAGTAATTCCAGAGAACCGTTTTCTGTCTGTCTTTCTGTCTTGCCCTTTGGGTCGACCCTCTCAGAGTTTGGGTCGACTCAAGCTTGGGTCGACTCAACCACTGTGTGGGTCGACCCTCTCAGTGAATCCAGAGAGCATTCTTCCTTTGCGTTTTGAGGTTCTTTGGAGGTTGGGTCGACTCATGCTTACCTTGGGTCGACCCAACTCACTGTTCATTTGTGCTGTTTTTGCAGGAGTGTGCCAGATGATTCCTAGATGTGCCGGGGTCGACCCAATCAACCTATGGGTCGACTCAATCCACACTTTGCTGCATTCTCAAGGTTAGATTCATCCAAATGAACAAGGTCATGTATCTATTTTCAATTAACCAAATATACTGAGAGTAATGAACTTATAAATGAAGTATCAATTTAACTTATAGCATGCTCTAGATAATTACTTGTTAATCATCAAAATAATACTATCATCCTCAGTTTGCAAACTATGAAATCATGGCATAGTGATTGAAAACCAATTTTGTGTTAAGTTGTGCACAGAAAAATAATATTTTCAGCACCAAGGACACCTTAAGTAAAATAGGATTAATAGAATTCTTGAAGAAATGAAAAAGACAATTGTGTATGATAGTCATCTACTTAAATGATTTTTTTTAAAAAAAAAAACTATCATCACTGCTTGTCATACATATGATTTCTATTAGATCTATTTTTGATGAAAACTCCTTTTGATCTTCTGAAAAATGGAAAATGAACCATTGCATATCTTTCATATTTTTCAGTCATACACGTTATGCTTGATATGATCTTATGAAAATAATGCCAAATCTGATAAAGATACTTCTATCCTTGGATATCATTCATCAAGCAATGCATATAGAACATTCATGAAAAATTCTAGTTGTAGAAGTATCAATTCATTTTATTCTTTATGAGACTAATGATTTATTATCAAAATACTAAAATCAAATTATATGGTTAATCTTTTACATATGTACTTAATGAAGAAAAATTGATGACTACTAAAAGACTAAATCAAGAAAAGAGGAAATAGATCTTGATAAAGATTCTTGCATGATTAGAAGTAAAGATCATCATTATCATGTGCTTGCTTCATGAGCTTTATATTCTGTCAAATGAATGTGTAGAATTCACTCCTATGTGGTTACTTCATTAAAAAGGAGATCTATGAAAACTAACCACCATATTTAAAAATACACATTACATATATGATAAAGCAATATGTGATTTAGAACAAGCATCAAAAGCATGATATATAAAAGCTTAAGCAACCTCTTTGATAGAAAGTAATAGTAATAAATCTATGTATCAAAAAGATGAATTTGTGATATCTTATTTGCTCAAAGTATGCATTGATGACATCATTTTTGGTTCTACTAATGAAGAGTTATATTGCAAAGTGAGTTTGAAATATGATGAATGAATTAACATCTTCTCTCAAACTCCAAATTAAGACAAACAGGAAAGGAGATCTTCATTGACCAACGTTAGTCCACAAGAAAACTCTTATAGAAGATTGGCATGAAGAAGGTATATCTATGACCCCATCTTGTAGAATTTGAAAAGGATGAGCAAAGTAGATCTATTGTGTTAAAGCTGTATTGAAGCATGATAGAATAATTATTTTATCATACAGCTAGTAGACCAGATTATATGCTCATTATGTGACCTTGTGCAAGACTTCAATCTAACTTTAATTAATCATATTTTATTGATAACAAATAAATCATAATCTGAATTTTGATAGAAACAAATGTTTAAGATAAATTGATTAAAACATAGTTAACATATCTTATTGATAATTATCTTAAGCAAATAGAATCTAAACTAAATTGACTTGAACTATCTTGGTTAATGAATCTATCTCTTTAGTTCAAATGATATGTGCTTGCTTATATTTAGGCAATTTCTTGAGTAAAGTGACTCAACATGCAACTATTGTCATATCTTATATTGAGTCATCTAGTTAAAAAATATGTATGTTGGATGAATGCTTTGTATCTTAAAGAAACTAATGACCTTCCTTCAAGAAAGAAAAATGAGAAATTTCAACTTGAAGGATATCTTCATGTAAGATACACTAAACATTCACATGCAAACAAGAGAGAGGATCTTCTTCAGCCAAAAGTTCACACATAAGAAATCGAGTTTGGCTTGAAGAACATATAATGAATAGGTAATTTAGATACCTTTCTCACAAATTAGTTGAGCGAAGTCAGTAACTTAAATCTTATTATGGCATGATTAAATTCTTTAATTATTAATTTTTGATATCATGTCTATATGTGTATTGACTGACTTATACTTTTAGAAATTATTTCATGGTTTGCCCAAACTAAAATATATCTTTGCCTATGTCATAACCATGAAATACACAAGTATATGCTTAAAATGTTGATGTAAAATAACTTGTGAGAAGTTATGAATCCTTGAGCATAATGAAAATGTTGTTTGCATGATATACATATATATGATACGTAAGATTAATTCTCTATTCTGCTCTCTCATGAAAATTACTTGAGAATAACAAAAAGAGAGAGAGAGATAAAGAAAAGAAAATGGATATTATTCAAGAGAAGTAAAATCCAAGTAGAGGCAAACACTTCAACCTTAAGGAAAAGCAAAACAAACTTAATATATTCGACACATTTGTGAGACTTGTGTGAGCATTCTTTTGGAAGGGATAAAATCCATAATTAATTACACTTAAACAGGGAGGTTTTGAAGTAAACATTTTAACCTTTCTATATTGCTCATCATAGGGATGGTGCCAATGGGGAGGCTAGTGGTAGTACCCGGCACTATTTGACCCAACTATTCGGTGTAGGGCATATTAGGGACGGCACAAGAGGGAGGCTAGTGGTAGTACCTCGTGCCCCTTCCCAACTCCACCGGATAGGGAGCAAATAGAGTATAGAGCATAAGAAAGTTATAAATAAAAAACAAAGTAAATGAAAGTAGAATTAAGTCAAATTTTTAATCACTTGAAAACACACTTTAAGGATGAAATCATTGCAAGATTATATTTAAATAGGGGGAGTTTATTTGAAAAGAATTGATTTTGATCCTTGACATTCTTGTTCTTAGTATTTTAATGCATGACTTAACACATGGTATATTTTGCATATGGTATGATGTCTTGATTTATGGGTTCTCAATATTTTGTAATGTTTCATACTTGAACAATTTGATTGAATGTTTGAATTGCTACATAACATCTTTTGTTTAGTTTTATTGAAAAGAAATTTCAGATTTGTCATTCACAATCATTGTTAAAATCTGAAAGCTAAATAAAATTGTAGAAAGGAGAAGAGAAGAACATCTCTATTTAGGGAAAATAAATTGATATTGATCTATCTTTCTACTTGCCTAACTTTGATACATAATGTCCTAATACTTGTTAAAATATCCTTTATTTTGTATCGAAACTCAAAATTAAACACAAAGATTCTGAAAGGGCTTTAATGTTATTGAAATATGTATTTTTCAATCGTAACAATTTAAGATGAGCTACATTGTGAAAGATACATATCTCATATTATGACTTAGAAAGCTTCTATTGAAAATCCTATGTAATTCAGAATCCGATTTTGTATAAAAGTTTAAACTCCATATGATTACTAAATAAAATGTTAATGTAAGAAAAATAGAATTTATTTTGATTGCTCCGATACGCATCCGAAACATATCATTTCTTACCTTCAAAGTATACTAATTTTGATTCAAATGATGTGTCTTACGATGATCTTGATTGCAAGTAAATATTTTTAAAATATATGACTTTATTTTAATATTTAAAAAAATTTATTGAGCTTCATGTATACATTGCTGAAAAATTGTGATTAAGAAATTGAGTTCTATAAATACACATACCTCAATGATCATCTATATGTTTTTCTCTCCTATATTCTTAGAAACTATCATCAGAATATATATATATAGAGTGAATACTATAAATTTTGAATAATTCTAGATCACTCTACATTCTCGATAACATAGAATTTTAGTTTTATTCACGTTTATTATTAAATTCTGAAATTCAATCAAAGAAAAGAATGATTAAAGAAGAATGCATCTTTTGAGGGGGAGCTTTAGATATTCAGTATCTTATCCTAAAGAAACTTTAATTTGATGCATACCTTGAATTTTATGGATTGATTTTGATGAACCTCCTTATATTGCAAGACATGCTTTAATTACCTTGAGATGAGTTCTATAAAGGCTGTCTTATCTCAAACCTTGAGTCTTATGAAAATGAGCTGAAACTTATAGAAAATATATTTTTGAGATTGACAATTTTATTGAACATTATCTTCAAATTCTAAACTCTTAAATGGAATGATCAATAGAGGGGGAGAAAGAAAATTTCAGAAGGAGAGGTCTCACGGAACTTAATCGCATATATCTATAACTAAAGGAGAGAGGAAGAATACAAAATGAAAAATGATCCTAATACTCTCCAATATGTATCATCTGAAATTTAATCTGAAAATCTTTATGATACACCTTGAGGCCTGTTATTTGGTTAGTATATCTTATGCATAAATCATGAACCAAATTGCAAGTTGAGCTTAAAGAGCCTCTAACTTAATGAAAAAGGGGGAGAATAACGTGTAAAATTTTCTTGAGTATCTTTTAGAAAATCTATTTTGATATTCACTAATGAGTCCTAATTGACTTGATCTTTAAAACTTAAATTGTGTGCCAATTCATTATTTTATGTATCAAATTATGCTTATTTTCTAAAGGAATAAAAGAAAGTCTTTAAAAGAGCTCAAAGATGTATCAAAAATTGCATAAACTCATATTTTGGTATTTGTGCCCCAATGCTCTTATTATCATATAAGAACTTTGAAGTCATTAAGAATTAATGATCCAACATGATGATATGTTTTTCCAAATATATAAGTTTTGATCTTTTACTCTGAAAATTAATTAAATTGCTCTCATGTTGATAAAATACTTAATAGATTGGGCAAAAGGTCTTAAATGAACAAGCTTTCATACTTAGTGAAGAGAGGTTAGATTTCCACTCATATTTTTTCTTGAATATCATTTGTGGTACTTCTTGAATTAACCTAAGGAAGATTCCACCTACACTTGATTAGAAAACTATTTGTGGTATCAAATTAAAAAACCTCTTGAATTCACATTCGATGTGTTCTGCTCTGAAATTATCTTAATTGGCTCTGATCTATGCTCATTAATCTGATTCTAATATTATTGCCTTGAGTTATATGATTCATATCCTTGCAATAATTTGACTTGCAAATCAGAGTACAATAAGGAAAAGAAATATATGAGCATTCTGATCTTTGTGCTTAATGTTTCACTATCTTTTTGATGTTGTCAAAAAGGGGGAGAAATATCTAAGTATATGCTCATAATGCCTTTATGCTTTGAATTGAATACAAATCAGCTTAAATTGAAATATGTTGATCGTGTTAAGCTGATTAAATCTAAAGCATTATCATGAAGTATGTTTTTTAAATATATATGTTTTCTACTTCATGCAACTTAGCTATGTATTACTTCTAGAAAACAATATCTTTTATATTGCATATACTCCAAGTTTTGTCATCATCAAAAAGGGGGAGATTGATGACCCAAAGATTGATTCATAGATTGATTTTGATGATCACAAAACCTTGAAGTATAGATACTAATGTTTATGTTGCAAGGAGAAAGATATTTATTTTGCAAGGAACATAGCAAGTTGGAAGAACACAAGAAGGCCTCCAAAGCTCTCAAGTTGGAAGAAAGCTACAATTTATTGGCCCAAGTTTAAAGTTCAAAGGATTCAAATTGGAGGAGTAAAATCAAAAGAAAAATTCAAAAGAACAGTCTTCGAGTCGACTCCAGTGGAATTCGAGTCGACTCCGGAGAAGTATGAGTCGACTCCGGAGAAGTATGAGTCGACTCCTAGGAGTCACAGGCAGAAAAGTCAGAGAGCAGTTTTCGGGTCTGAGATTCGAGTCGACTCCAGTGGAACGCGAGTCGACTCCGATGGTTGATAGGTCGACTCCAAAGAAAGCAAGAGTCGACTCTCAGCGGAACACAAGGAAAAAGTCAGAGAGCATTTTTGGGACTCTGAGATTCGAGTCGACTCCCGCATTGCACGAGTCGACTCCGAGACTCCGCGACCATCAACAGACAGAAAACCAAGTTACTGCCTCTGAGATTCGAGTCGACTCCCAGACAGCTCGAGTCGACTCCAAGGCAGCGCTACACCAAGATGGCAGAAGGCTGTGTTTCGCAAACTGAGAGCCGAGTCGACTCCAAGGAAGTTCGAGTCGACTCCAAGACTGGATGAGCCAAAAGACAGAGGATCGGGAGTTCGGGCTCTGAGATTCGAGTCGACTCCCAGGACAGTCGAGTCGACTCGAGAGGACAAAATTCAAAATTGGATCCACGGACTTCAGTGGATGAGCCGACTCCGAAATTGCCAAGTCAGCTCCAGAAGTTGGCGAGTCGACTCCAGGTTAAGACGAGTCGACTCCCAGTCGAGGCAAGCACATTAATTCAAATTTGGAACAGTGGCCGAGTCGTCTCCGGTAAAACACGAGCCGACTCCTGCAACAGGCGAGCCGACTCCTGATCGCGCGAGTCGACTCCGATCCCAACGGTCATATTGTCAGGAGGTGCAGACTGGTTCCAACGGCTCTATTTTTGTCTCTAACGGCTATATTCTTGTTTCCACGCCATCTAAAGCTATAAAAACAAGAAGAGAGCTAGGGGAGAACTTATGGAAGTGGGAGAGATCATCTAGGAAAGAGATCTCAAAGAGATTACAAAGGAAATCTCCCATAAGCACAAAAGGGCTATCCAAAGCGAAATAGAGAGAAGAAGAGCATCCAAGAGAATCCCAAAGCTTCCTCTCCATCCGTGTGCTGCCTCAGTGATCCTCTACCTCGGGCCAAATCAGAAGAGGGTCAAGTAAAGAAGAAGCCGAGCTCCTTCATCTTCGAAACTCGTTTGAGGGCTTCTCTTTACTCTATTTGTTTATATTGTCATATTTGCTTGTTTAAGAAGCTTTGTTTTGTTTTATACTCTGTTTTAATATCTTGTAACTTGATTCAATCAAGGGATTGAATCAAGGGGTTAAGGTTTGTTGGTGAGCCAAAGAAAAACTAACGGTGTTAAGGTTTGTTGGTGAGCCAAAGAAAAACCAACGGTGATAGGTTTGTTGGTGAGCCGAGGGTAAAACCAACGTGTAAGGGTTTGATTGTGATTCCGGAAAAACAATCGGGGAGGTTCTAGTCGGTGAGCCTGAAAAAACCGACCGAGTTCGTTGTGCGCTCGTAAAACAACAAGTTGGGTTGTGAGCTTGTAAAACAACCGGCTGTAATCGGTAGGATTATAGTGAAATTTCCAAGAGGTCTTGGGGAGTGGATGTAGGTGCTGGGGTGCACCGAACCACTATATGTCCTTTGTGTTTGTAATGCCTCTAGTTATTGTCTAACTAACACACTTACTTACTTAGATAAATTGCTTGCTTAATTCTTATCCGCACATCCTTTAGTTGCAAGCATATTTAATCAAGTCGAAGTCTATACATCAAACCCTTGCTAAGTTTAACTTTCACTGTGCATCTATACAACTTAGCTTAATTAAATCTAAAAGATTAGAAGTAGTTTAAAAGTTTTAAAAGACCCAATTCACCCCCCCTCTTGGGTTGTATCTACTGGGCAACACATGATATACATCTATATGATACATAAGATTATTTCTTTATTCTGCTCTTTCATATAAATTACTTGAGAATAACAAAAAGAGAGAGAGATAAAGAAAAGAAAATGAATATTATTCAAGAGATGTAAAATCTAAGCAAAGGCAAATACTCCAATCTTAAGGAAAAGAAAAACAAGCATAATATATTCAGCACTTTTGGAAGGGATAAAATCTGTAATTAATTACACTTAAACAGGAAAAGTTTGAAGTGAACATTTGAACCTTTCTATACTGCTCATCATAGGGATGGTGCCAATGGGGAGGCTAGTGGTAGTACCCGGCACTATTTGACCCAACTATTCGGTGTAGGGCATATTAGGGACGGCACAAGAGGGAGGCTAGTGGTAGTACCTCGTGCCCCTTCCAACTCCACCGGATAGGGAGCAAATAGAGAATAGAGCATAAGAAAGTAAAAATGAATGACAAAGTAAATGAAAGTATATAAGAAGCATCAAGTCAAGCTTTAATCACTTGGAAACACATCTTAAGGATGAAATCAATGCAAGATTATATTTGAATAGGGGGAGTTTATTTGAAAAAGAATTGATTTTGATCCTTGACATGCTTATTCTTAATATTTTAATGCATGACTTAACACGTAATATGTTTTGCATGTGGCATGATGCTTTAAATTACGGACTCTCAATATTGTGTAATGCTCCATGCTTGGATAATTTGATTGAATATTTGAAGTACTATTTTTTTAAGTAATATTAAAAAAGAAATTTCAGTTTTGTCATTCACGTTTATCTTTGAAAGTTAAATAGATGTGCAAAAAGAAGAAGAGAAGGATATTTTTATTTAGGCAAAATGAATTGATCTTGATCTATCTTTCTACTTGCCTAACTTTGATACATAATGTCCTAATACTTGTTAAAATATCCTCCATCGTGTATCGAAACTCAATATTAAATATAAAGATTCTGAAAGTGCTCTAATGTTATTGAAATATGTGTTTTCAATCATAATGATTTAAGATGAGCTACAGTGTGGAAGATACATATCTCAAATTATGACTTTGAAAGCCTCTATTGAAAATCTTTATGAAATTCAGAATCTGATTTTATATAAAAGCTTAAACTCAATATGATTTCTAAATAAAATCTTAATGAAAGAAAAACAGAATTAATTTTGATGCCTTGGTTGATTGCTCCGATACGCATCCGAAACATATCATTACTTATCTTTAGAGTGTACCAATATTGGTCCAAATGATGTGTCTTTCGATGATCTTAATTGTAAACAAATATTTTTAAATATATGATTTTATTTTGATATTAAAAAGATTTATTGTGCTTCATGTATATATTGCTAGAAAAGAATGATTAAAGAAGAATGCATCTTTTGAGGGGGAGCTTTAGATATTCAGTATCTTTTTATGGATTGATTTTAATGAACCTCGTTATATTGCAAGACTTGCTTTAATTATATAATGAGTTTATACCTTGAGATGAGTTCTATAAAGGTTGTCTTATCTCAAACATTGAGTTTTATGAAAATAAGCTGAAACTTATAGAAAATATTTTTTTTGATTGACAATTTTACTGAACATTATCTTCAAATTCTAAACTCTTAAATGGAATGATCAATTGAGGGGGAGAAAGAAAATCTTAGAAGAAGAGATCTTATGGAACTTAATCGCATAAATCTATAACTAAAGGAGAGAGAAAGCATACTAAATGAAAAGTGATCCTAATGCTCTCCAATATGTATCATCTAAAATTTAATCTGAAAATCTTTATGATACACCTTGAGGCTTGTTATTTGGTTAATATATCTTATGCATAAATCATGAACCAAATTGCAATTCAAATAGTTGATCTTAAGAGCCTCTAATTTAATAAAAAAGGGGGAGTATGATATGTTGAATTTGCTTGAGTATCTTTTAGAAAATCTATTTTGAAATTCACTAATGAGTCCTAATTGGCTTGCTCTTTAGAACTTCAAATTTTATGCCAATTCATATTTTTATGTATCAAATTGTGCTTATTTTCTAAAGAAATAAAAGAAAGTCTTTAAATGAGCTCTAAGATGTATCAAAAATTGCATATTTTGGTATTTGTGCCCCAATGTTCTTATTATCATAAAAGAACTTTGAAGTCATTAAGAATTAATGATCCAACATGATGATATGTTTTTCAAGTATATGAGTTTTGCACTTATACTCTGAAAATTAATTAAATTGCTCTCATGTTGATAAAATACTTAATATATTGGGCAAAAGATCTTAAATGAACGAGCTTTCATACTTATTATTGAAGAGAGGTTAGATTTCCATTCGTGCTTTCTTTGAATATCATTCGTGGTACTTCTTGAATTAACTTAAGAAAGATTCCATCTACACTTGAGTTGAAAACTATCCTTGGAATCATATTCGATGTGTTCTGCTCTGAAATTATCTTAATTGGCTCTGATCTATGCTCATTAATCTTATTCTAATATTATTGCCTTGAGTTATATGATTCATATCCTTGCAATAATTTGACATGCAAATCAGAGTACAATAAGAAAAAGAAATATTTGAGTAGTCTTATCTTTGTGCTTAATGTTTCACTATCTTTTTGATGTTGTCAAAAAGGGAGAGAAATACCTAACTATATGTTCATAATGCTTTATATTCTGTATGTTCTGAATTGAATACAAACCAGCTTAAATTTAGATATGTTGATTATGTTAAGCTGATTAAATCTAAAGCATTATCATGAAGTATGTTTTAAATATATATGTTTTCTACTTCATGCAACTTAGCTATGCACTACTTCTAGAACACAATATATTTTATATTGCATATACTCCAAGTTTTGTCATCATCAAAAAGGGGGAGACTGATGACCCAAAGATTGATTTAAAGATTGATTTTGATGATCACAAAACCTTGAAGTATAAATACTAACGTTTGTGTTGCAAGGAATATAGCAAGTTGGAAGAACACAAGAAGGCCTCCAAAGCTCTCAAGAAAAGTTGGAAGAAAGCTACAATTTATTGACCCAAGTTTCAAGTTCAAAGGACTCAAGTTGGAAGAGCAAATTCAAAGAAAAATCCAAAAGAATAGTCCTCGAGTCGACACCTGGATAGTACGAGTCGACTCCAGGGAGTAACAAGGCAGAAACACAGAGAAGCTATTTTGGACCCTGAGAGCCGAGTCGACTCCTGAGGAACTCGAGTCGACTCCGATGGTTGGCAGGTCGACTCCAAAGGAAGCTAGAGTCGACTCCCAGAGGAAAACAAGCAAAAAGTCAGAGAGCCAATTTCAGACACTGAGAGCCGAGTCGACTCCCGCAAAATCCGAGTCGACTCCGAGGCAGCGCAACCCCAAAGACAGAAGACGGCATTTTCGTCCCTGAGAGGCGAGTCGACTCCAAGACAGTTCGAGTCGACTCCAAGGCAGCGCGACCCCAAAAGACAGAAGACTGTTTTTTGGATACTGAGGGCCGAGTCGACTCCGAGACAGTTCGAGTCGACTCCGAGACAGCACGAGCCAAAAGACAGAAGCTCGGGAGTTCGGACTCTGAGCACCGAGTCGACTCCCAGAATTTTTGAGTCGACTCGAGTAAGCAAAGTTGAAAAATGCATCCATGGATTCCTTGGGATGAGCCGACTCCAAAAGTGCAAGGTCAGCTCCAGATTTTGGCGAGTCGACTCCGGGTTAAGTCGAGTCGACTCCCAGTCGAGAAGACCACTTTAATTCAAATCTGGAACAGTTGCCGAGCCGACTCCAGAAAAGCATGAGTCGACTCCTGCTACACTCGAGTCGACTCCAGATCGCGCGAGTCGACTCCGATCCCAACGGAAACTTTGTCAGGAGTTGCAGACTGTGGACAACGGCTCTATTTTTGTCTCTAACGGCTAGATTTCTGGTTCCATGACATGTAAAGCTATAAAATCAAGAGGAGAGCTAGGAGAGACGGTATGGAAGTGGGAGAGAACATTTAGGGAAGAGATTTCAAAGAGATTACAAGGGAAATCTCCCATAAGCACAAAAGAGCCATCCAAAGCGAAACAGAGAGAAGAAGAGCATCCAAGTGAATCCCAAAGCTTCCTCTCCATCCGTGTGCTGCCTCGGTGATCCTCTACTTTGTGCCAAATCCGAAGAGGGTCAAGTAAAGAAGAAGCCGAGCTCCTTCATCTTCAAAACTCGTTTGAGGGCTTCTCTTTACTCTATTTGGTTATACTGTTATATTTGCTTGTTTAAGAAGCTTTGATTTGTTTTAAACTTTGTTTTTAACATCTTGTAACTTGATTCAATCAAGGGATTGAATAAAGGGGTTAAGGTTTGTTGGTGAGCCAAAGGGAAAACCAACGGTGAGAGGTTGGTTGGTGAGCCGAGGGTAAAACCAACGTGTAAGGGTTCGATTGTGATCCCGGAAAAACAATCGGGGTTGGTTCTAGTCGGTGAGCCTGGGAAAACCGACCGAGTTCGTTGTGCGCTCGTAAAACAACAAGTTGGGTTGTGAGCTTGTAAAACAACCGGCTGTAATCTGTAGGATTATAGTGAAATTCCCAAGAGGTCTTAGGGAGTGGATGTAGGTGCTGGGGTGCACCGAACCACTATATGTTTGTTGTGTTTGTAATGCTTCTTGTCATTGTCTAACTTACACACTTACTCACTTAGATAAATTGCTTGCTTAACTATTATCCGCGAATTCTTTAGTTGCAAGCATATTCAATCTAGTCACATTCTATACATCAAACTGTTGCTAAGTTTAACTTTCACTGTGCATCTATACAACTTAGCATAATTAATCAAAAACTTTTATAAGTAGGTTAAAAGTTTTAAAAGACCCAATTCACCCCCCCTCTTGGGTTGTATCTACTGGGCAACATAGGACGTCCATTCCTTGCAACTTTTAATGCATTGATCAATTGTAGGAATGGTGTCATGAAGCTTTCTTTTGGCAATATGACCTTGGAACTGAACGTCTTTAGTATAGGTAAACAACCCAGTGATCATGAAGAAAGTAAAGAAGTTGAATGGGTTGAAACCATTGCGGAAGAATATTTGTTAAAAGAAACATTTACTGAATCGGCCGACAATGGTTTGATAGATTGGTGTTCTGAAGGTACTGCTAATGATGTGGTCCCACCTGGTTTAGATAATTCGGATGTTATGATGGTCAATGGGTGGAGACCACGAATAAAGGAATTTGAACAGTTGCCACCTCGAAAAGCAAAGATAGTACCATCCCATGAACAAACACCTAAGCTCGAGTTGAAACCTTTACCGAAGAAACTCAAGTATGCCTTTCTTGGATCCGATGACACATTTCCTATAATCATCTCATCTGATCTGGATCATGCCCAAGAAAGAAAATTACTTGGTGTTCTAAAGAATCATAAGGGAGCTTTAGGATGGTCTATTGCCGACTTGAAGGGGATTAGCCCTTTAATTTGCACGCACTGGATATATTTGGAGGACAATGCCAAAACCACAAGGCAAATGCAATGCAGGTTGAATCCTACGATGAGAGATGTGGTTAAAGTAGAAGTCCTCAAGTTGCTTGACGTGGGTATTATTTACCCAATTTCTGATAGCAAGTGGGTGAGTCCTACTCAAGTCGTGCCCAAGAAAGCAGGTCTGACGGTAGTCAAAAATGATCAGGGTGAACTAGTTCCAACTCGTGTTCCGACGAGTTGGAGCATGTGTGTTGACTACCGAAAATTGAATTTGGTCACTAGGAAAGATCACTTTTCCCTACCCTTCCTAGACCAAGTTTTGGAAAGAGTTGCAGGACACAAATTCTATTGTTTTCTCGATGGCTATTCCGGGTACTACCAAATCGAAATTTCACCTGAGGATCAAGAGAAGACTACCTTTACTTGTCCTTTTGGCACATTCGCTTTCCGTCGGATGCCATTCGGGTTGTGTAATGCACCTGCAACATTCCAAAGGTGTATGCTCAGCATTTTTGAAGAAATGAACGAGAAATTTTTAGAAGTGTTTATGGATGATTTCTCTGTTTTTGGCGATTCATTTGATGATTGCCTGCCACATTTACTAGCAGTCTTAGCTCGATGCATGGAAAAGAATCTGATACTGAATTGGGAGAAATGCCACTTCATGGTGCCAAAGGGAATTGTCCTAGGACATATTGTTTCATCGAAGGGCATGGAAGTTGATAGAGCTAAGATTGACCTAATCGCCTAGATACCTGCACCCAAGATGGTTAGAGATGTTAGATCATTTTTGGGTCATGCCGGATTTTATAGGAGGTTCATGAAGAACTTTAGTGTCATAGCTCGACCATTATTTTACCTCCTATCCCTTGATACACCGTTCAATTGGACCGAAACCTGCCAAGAGGCATTCGAAAAGTTGAAGTCTATGCTTAGCACTGCACCCATCGTGTGACCACCCGATTGGTCATTACCTTTTGAGATCATGTGCGATGCTAGCGACTATGCGATAGGACCTGTCCTAGGACAACGCAAGGATAATAAGCCATATGTCATTTACTATGCAAGCAAAACCTTAAACGATGCTCAAATGAATTACACCACCACCGAGAAGGAATTGCTTGCAGTAGTATTTGCATTAGACAAATTTCGCTCTTATATCCTTGGTGCTCCTATTGTTATCTTCACGGATCATGCAGCGCTAAAATATTTACTGGATAAGAAAGAGGCCAAACCACGCTTAATACGATGGATACTTCTACTCCAAGAATTTGACATCACTATCAAAGATAAAAAGGGAGTAGAGAATGTTGTTGCTGACCATTTATCACGGCTAGTTCTTCATGATTTGGTGCCACAGTTGCCCATCAAGGACTCGTTCCCTGAAGAGCAATTGTTTACACTTTCTACTATGCCATGGTATGCTGATATTGTAAACTTTCTTATCACGAACCGAATGCCGGAGCATTGGGGATCGAATGATAAGAATAATTTCTTACGTGAAGTAAGAAGTTATTATTATGATGCCCCCTATTTGTTCAAATATTGCAATGATCAAATCTTTAGAAGATGCATTCCGGATCATGAGATACAAAGTGTACTCTCTTTTTGTCATGCCAGTGCTTGCGGAGGACACTTTGCATCTAAGAAAACGGCAGCTAAGGTGTTACAATGTGGTTTTTATTGGCCTACACTATTTAAAGATGCCCACGAGTTCTGTAGGACATGTGACCCATATCACCGTATTGGAAGTCTAACTCGTAGGCAAATGATGCCTCTTCAGCCCATTACTGCTATTGAAATTTTTGACATGTGGGGCATTGATTTTATGGGCCTATTTCCACCATCTTTTGGATATGAGTATATTTTAGTTGGTGTTGAGTATGTGTCAAAATGGGTAGAAGCTGTTGCCTGTAGAACTAATGATCACAAACCTATTTTGAAATTTCTGAAAGAAAATATTTTTTCACAATTTGGGATGCCCAAGGTTATAATTAGTGATGGGAGAAAACATTTTTGTAATAAGCCTTTTGAGATCCTATTACGAAAGTACGGTATCACTCATAGAATTGCAACTCCTTATCACCCGCAAACTAGTGGCCAAGTAGAGTTAGCCAATCGGGAGATTAAACAAATTTTAGAGAAAACGGTGAATCCATCACGCAAAGACTGGTCTTTAAAACTTTCTGACGCATTGTGGGCTTATCGTACTGCTTATAAAACTATTCTTGGTATGTCCCCGTATCGGCTAGTCTATGGAAAAGCATGTCATCTATCTGTTGAAATAGAGCATAAATCGTATTGGGCCATTAGAAAATTAAACTTTGAACTGTCAGATGCTGGTTTAGCCAGAAAAATACAACTAAGTGAGTTGAATGAAATTCGACGGGATGCGTATGACAATGCTAGACTTTGTAAAGAACGAATGAAAATTAGGCATGATAAAATTCTAAGAAAATCTTTTAAACCTGCACAAAAAGTTCTTTGTTATGACTCCCGCTTACATCTGTTTCCTGAAAAGTTACGATCAAGATGGACAGGTCCTTTCATTGTAAAAACTGTTTTTCCACACGGGGCAGTTGAAATTGAAAATCCACAGGATGGCACAATTTTTAAGGTAAATGGACAAAGATTAAAACCTTTTCTTGAGAATTTTGCAGATGAAGAGGACTCCTTTTCCTTGGAGGAGCCTTCTTATGACTAAGCATGACGGCCAAGGTATGTGTATATTAGTTAGAATTCAATTTTTTCTTTTATTTCTAGTTTTCTTCTTATTTTGTAGGTCTTCTTTTTTGGAAATCAACAGCTCAAGGTATTCTTCTTCTCTCTATCATTTTCTCTATTGTCTCTCATATATAATTTTTTGTTTGTATCTTTTACATTGAGGACAATGCAATGTTTTAAGTTGGGGGGAGAAAAATATTTTGCAAAAAAAAAAAAAAAACTTGTTTTTGCATTTGATTTATTCTATTACTTTCTTTTCTGAGCAAATGCACATGTATTTTCATATTGAGTTTGTGCAACTATTAAGGCAAGGAACACATGCATACTATGATTGATCAGAGACCTATTATTAGATCCCCACACGTGTACTTAATGACAATAGAAAGGCCTCAGGAGTTCATATTTGTTAACTGCATTTTTGCTAGCCTTATCCGTAAAAGAAGTATGAGTATCCTTGTTCGTACCATAAGGTTCATGATTTGGTTTTCACATAAAGATAGAGGTTGAATATCCCAGTTAGATTACTTAGGTGCCTTATGATCCGACCTTGGTTGACCTATAGTCACGATGCAGTCACATATATAATAAAAATATTTATATGTTCAGTCTACCATCTCTTTTCTTGCATAATTATTAAAAAAAAATAAATACTTATGATGACAAGTCTGGCCTCGTGGCGTAGTCTGGTTCGAGTAATTAAGTCCGAGGGGTGTTTCACCTAATGTCTTGAGCCAACTGGATCGGGGGTCATTGACTGAAAGCTCGCTACATGGACCTTACTAGAGCCTAATGGGGTTGGATAGCTGTAGTTGTCATGTGTATTGAAAGAAAAAAAAATAAAAAAATAAAAATAAGCATGAATGAGTTGGTTAGGCTGAACCTAGTGACATATGGTAATGACTGGTTTGACTCCATTGTTTTGGACCTCTGTGTACCCGGGTTGTTTAGTTGGGATTGATAGCTCTTTCTTTACATGCAAACCATTCTTGACAAATTTAGACAACATGTGATATTCTAAAAATTTGATGGATCAGGTTCTAATAAATTGTAGAAAACACTTGTGGACTTGAGTAGTGCACCTAAAACTCAGGCGGTGCCCTGTTGTGGTGGAGGTATTAGTACTCTGAGAAAGTCATGCGATTTGATGCACACTTCACTTTTATATTTTCTTGCCTTGACAATTGCCATGCTTGAAAATATATATCAATTAATTACATGTGTATTAGCTCAAGATTTATCTTTATTAGAATCTCAGTTCATATCATTCATGATGTTTGTGGGTAACATCCCTGAAAACCCTCACGAGACAACACTCGTCCACTAGGGTAACCTAGGGGTTTAACGGCTTGTTGCACGTGCTAAGTGCAATCGTGATTCCTACGAAAGTGAGTGCTTATCTTAATTTTATGCAATTAGTTCTAATAAAACATTAAAGGATCAACCAACACCTTTTGCACTCTCATTTTATTATCTGCTTATTAATTGCTAGAGACTAGCAATAAGCTAGTTGGGGGGTGTGATGAGAGCACAAAAGTGCGATCTATACATCACTTAAATTAGTATTATTGCTAACAAATAATGATAGAAGTGCTGTATTAATATTATATTTTTGTGTGGTGCAGGTGATCGGAAATCAAAGCTAAAATACACATTGGGTCTAAAAATATGCATCACTGCAGGTGACCAGCCAACTGCATGGGTCGACCCCAGTTGCACACTAGAAGGAGGTCAAGTTCAGCCATATACTTCGTCGCAGCTTTATTCTTCTGCAAGCCCAAGCATCTATTCCACATGTCCGCCCGCGTGGAAGAAACGAGCATCCTCTTCTTTTCCCCATTTCAAAGGCTTTTGGAGTTCATTCATCCCAGCAGTCACCCCTGCATCATCTGCCGCGTCCACGAAGCATCCGAAGCATCCGAATCCAGTGATCCACCTTCCAAATCTCATCTTCCCCGAGTCCGCTTCTCCCGCGTGCAATCTTCCTGCTCTCAGCATTGGATCTTCCCAGCATCCCGCAGCCGTCCACCTCTTCTTCCGCTTCTCCCGCGAGTGATCCTCCACGTTCTAACCACATCAGCGCTTACGGCATCCCGCGATTTTAGCATCGGCGATCAACTCCCATCTATGTTCACAGCACCTCCCAGCCTTCTCCCGTGATTCTCCCGCATCCCATGCTTCTAGATCCGTATCTCATCTAGATCCCAGTCTTCTGCGATCGGATCTCCTGGCTTCATTCACCGTCTATCTCTTATGGATTCGCATGCAACCAATTCCCAGCATCCCGACCTCGAGATCCAGCCGTCCGTGAGCCAGCATTGGACTCCCCAGCGATTTCAGCGCCCTGTATCTAAGCTTCCTCCCGTGATCAGCTCGTTTCCGCTCATCCACGCGTTCATCCAAGTCCCAACAAGCCTTCCGCGATGCAAGCGATCGCGATCAGCTCCCGAGCGCCTCTGTGCATCCATTTGAAGAAGATCAGGATCCCACGCACCTCACGCGCTTCAGCTCCAACCGTCCGCGTGTAATCTTCCCAATCCCAGCCGTTTGAAAAAAAAAGATCCATCGCTGGCCCTAGAGTTTGTGAACTATATGAGGCTCTCTCGGTGAGGGCTGGGGGCGCATTCTTTCCCATTCGGTGAAACAGAGCCTCAGCTGGCTATTCAAAGAAAGAAAAAAAAAGGGGGGGGGGGGAAACAGAGCATGCTCTGTTTCCAAAAAGAATAGGAAAAAAGGAAAAGAAAAAAAAGGAGTTTTCTTTTATGTTAATGGAGGGCTGATTTCTTAGGGAGGGAGATGGAGGAATCTTTGATGTATTGCTCTTTGAAGTAAACTCTAAACTTTTGCCTTGAATGAATTATATTTACTGATATGTTTTTGATCTATGCATAGTTATTTCGTAGATAGCTCTTTAATGGATTATGATTATTGATATATGGATTGCTTTAGTATTTGATTCGTCGTAGACGTAGAAAGCACAACGAATGCTTAGAAATTGAGGTCATATGTTCATGAAATATATATCATGATTAGATCTATCCTACCATTCATTTTTAATCAAGAACCATAGAGTTTATTTCTTGGATGCAATATCGTCAAGGGGGATTCCAAATCCCTACCATCTTTATTTTATTAAACTTTGTTTATTGCTATATTGTTCTCCGATTTTAATTTCTGAAAATCAAAACATAATTTTAATCCACAAATTTATTGAATTAATTAATTTAAAATTATATTAAATAATCTCATATATATTTCGTTCCCTGAGGATTCGACCTCGGACTTCCGAGAATTTACTACTTGTGCGATTCTCCTGCACTTGGGAGAACAATTTTATTTTTGCACCAGGGGCCATCTGCTGGAAGAGTTCCAAGCAGCATACAGTGGCAGATTCTACATGTGAAGCAGAATATATCGCAGCATCTGATGCCGCCAAGGAAGCTGTATGGTTGCGAAAGTCATCACCGAGCTTGGAGTGACACCCTCCATTGATGGTCCAGTGTCTATATATTGTGACAATACTGGAGCCATAGCTCAAGCAAGAGAACCCAAAGCACATCAACGGACCAAGCATATTCTACGTCGCTACCATTTGGTTCGAGAGATCGTCGAACGAGGTGATATTGATCTTCAGAAGATTGACACAAAAGAAAATCTGGCTGACCCATTTACCAAAGTCCTCGGCATCAAAAAGTTCAACGAACATAAGTCGAAGATGGGTATTAGATACTATGCCGATTGGCTTTAGGCTAAGTGGGAGTTGTTGAGAATTATATCCTAAATGTCAATCGTCAGCATGTTGATGATTAAATGAATTGACAAATCAATAAAGTATTTTTTGGCATTATTCATCATTTTACATCTTCAAATGAACTCTTATATGATGAAGTCCTTAGGACTTATTAATGATAAAGGATGATTTATCTTCGAGTCCTTAAACTAGTTCGCGACCAAATGATATGTTGTTACAAGGACGACAACATTATCAAGATTAGGTCGTTGTGTGACATATACGTTGGTTGTCCTCTTAACCAAGGAGTGTGGAGACACTGGTATGCCACACAGGTGAAGTGTAGGAGTACATTTCACTGAACGTGACCAATTCTGGAATGCTGTACTGTCAAGAGATGTTCCGAGTGGATATGGGTATAAGTTTGGCCCTCTGACCTGAGACCGCAACTTGTGACTAGCAAGCAACTCATTATACTTTGGTACCGGACTACCTGGATTTCTAATTCAGTGACGGAAGGTCACTGGGTGCAGTCAAGTACTTGCGTAGTCAGTTGTGAGTCGAGATGGAATTGACCCCTCCTGGAAACCGGAGATAATGTCTTGTGATTAATTTAGCAAAACCTTGGCCAGGGTAATCCCAGTGAGGAGTCACGGGATATCTAAAGTTAATCACATAATGGATGTACTAATTATAGGGTTGACAGTGAGCTCTAAGTCATCCTGGCATTAGGAGTCAAAGGGATTGAATTATACAGTAACCATAGTTCAGGGTTCCAGAATATTTGCTTCGCATATATTCGGCCTATTCGGACGTCGGGTACCATTGCTAGATGGTCACATCGATTAGTGTAGGAAGTCGTTCCTATACTACCGGTTTAGGTTCGAACCTATGAGGTTACACGCATAGAAGATTCCTGATTGATCAAGAAGGCTGATGAATGATTAAGAATCATTCAGGGGTAATTTGGTCAATTTGATTGGCAAATTATCTTATAAAATAATTAAAGTAATTATTGGAGGATTAATTAGTAATTAGATTGCTAATGAACTCAATTGGATTGAGTAATTAGACTAAGGATGAGCCAAATTGAATTAGATTCAATTCTGGGCCCAATCAGGGTTTTTGACCTGATTGGATTAGGTCTGAATCAAGAGGACTTAGGTTGACCAAATTAAATTAGATTAAATTTGTGCTTAATTAAGGATTGACTTAATTGGATTAGGTTCAACCCATGGTAATTGGATTGTTGCCCAAGGTGACAAGCCAAGAGGGGGGGGGGTGAATTGGTTTCTCTTAATTTTAACTCTCTTACTTATGTTAAATGATGAGTTAGTGGAATTAAACAAATCACAATACAAACAACAAGAAGTATAGTGGTTCGGTGCTCTCCTTAGCACCTACGTCCACTCCCCAAGCGACTCCTTGAGAATTCACTATAATCCCGCGGATTACAGTTGGATTGTTTTCCGGGCTCACAATCCAAAAACCTTTACACTTTGGTTTTCCGGGTTCACCAAAAACCTATGTTGGTTTTACGGGCTCATCAACGAACCTACACAATTGGTTTTATGGGTTCACCAACAACCTACGTTGGTTTTACGGGCTTACCAACAACCTACGTTGGTTTTACGGGTTTACCAACAACCTATGTTGGTTTTACGGGCTTACCAACAACCTACGTTGGTTTTACGGGCTTACCAACAACCTATTTCGTTGGTTTTGCGGGCTAACCAACTAACCTTTACAAGGAGTTTAATAAACAAAGTAAGAAGATTTAAGCTCCTAGATGAGCAAATATAACAATATAATGTACAAAGAAGAGTTTAGAGAATAGTTATCGCTTGATGTGACTTCTCTCTTCTTTGTCAAGGATGCTTCACTCTTCAAGGGTGGATGGAGCTCTTATTGACTCTTGGAATCTGCTCAACCACTTTCTTTTGACTCTTGAATGAAGCTCTTGGATGAAGCTTGCCTTGCTAGGGTTCTCTCTTGAATGCACTTGATGTATTTTCCAAAGCTTGCTTCCTCTGATGAATATACCCTCTTAAATACTTCTCCAACCTCCAAATAGTCCTTCCTGACCGTTGGATTGAGAAACTAGCCATTTATAGCCGTTGGGAGTCCAAAAAGCACTTCTGCACAACTAGCCGTTATGCTTCTGCCCGTGCTTGGGTCGGCTCAACCTGTCCTTGGGTCGATTCAACTTTCACTTGGGTCGACTCAAACATTCCTTGGGTCGACCCTCTCAGAAACACAGAAACTTGCAATTCAGCCTTCCTTCACTTGGGTCGACCCAACCTTTCCTTGGGTCGACTCAAGGTTCAGTTGGGTCGACTCAACTTCTTCTTGGGTCGACCCTAACAAGGTTTCCAGAGAACCTTTTCTGTCATCTGTTCTGTCTTGCCTTTGGGTCGACCCACTCAGGGTTTGGGTCGACTCAAGCTTGGGTCGACTCAACTTCATCTTGGGTCGACCCTCTCAGTATTTCCAGAGAACCATTCTTTGAGTTGTTTGAGAAGCTTGATGTTTGGGTCGACTCATGCTTTCCTTGGGTCGACCCAACTTACTGTTCATCTGTGCCATTTTTGCAGAAGTGTGCCAAATGCTTTCCTGATGTGCCGGGGTCGACCCAATCATCCTTTGGGTCGACTCAATCCACACTTTGCTGCATCTCAAGGTTAGATTCATTCATATAAACAATGAAATGTATCTTTATCAATTTATACAAATATACTGAGAGTAACAGACTAATAAATGAAGTATCGATTTAACTTATAACATACTCTTGATAATTGCTTGTTAATCATCAAAATAACACTATCATCCTCAATCTCCCCCTTTTTGATGATTACAAAATAAAGAGTATGAGCCTATTGATACTTATCTTAAAATTAGTTTTAAAAAGGGCTTAACTTGCTGAAATTCAGCTTTTCAAAATATAAGAGTGAAGTCTCCCCCTATATCATTCAAATGTTGCCAATTTGACTTTTTGAATTGCTCCCCCTTTCATTTATAATTCATTAAAGATGAAACTCCAAAAATTTGAGATAAAACATGAGTTTCAGGTTATGTATCGAGATGTGAAAGGTGCGTGCCAAATTCTGAAATTTTATGTGCCAAATTCTGAGATTTGATAGAAATTTTTGTTTGATTTGATCATTTTCATTGTTACAAATTGCCCCTCCTTAAATGTATATGCTTTCCTATATGATTTTCAATTTGTTTTACAAGTAATTTCTCTTTTCTTACACAATTTCTTATTTCTCCTTGTTATTTCTCTTTCTTTACTTCAACTTCTTATTACTCTTTCTTTACTTCTCCCCCTTTTTGTTATCATCAAATAGGTGCATGGGAATAGACACAATAATTAACAACCATTTCAACTTCATTGATCGAAATAGGAACATTTTAGTACAATAATGCCAAAACAAAAACAAATGCAATGTTCCTCAATCAAAGTTCAAAATACATGATCAACACAAAATTCATATGAGAACTAGATACATATCCTAGGCTCTAAACAGAAATGTTAATATCATCCTAGGGAGTATCTAATGGCTGTGATCTAGTCCTCATCCTCCTAGTGTACGTGGCACGGGGAGGTCGGCTCTGTAGCTTCTCTTTTCGCACGTTGGATCCGTGAGACTCTCCCGGATCGCTTGGCTACGGCTCTCTTGGGTCCCATTTCTCCAAGATCTTGAAGTAATCTACTGTTTGGAGATGATTGGAGGAGATTGGAGAGTGGGGAATAAGATTTTCGGAAGAGGACAAAGGGTAAACAGTGCCCTAGAAGCTCACGGGTCCCCCTTTTAATAGTGGGGTCCCGACGTTGGGTCGACTCAAGAATTTTCTTGGGTCGACTCAACGTTGGGTCGACCCTATTCTGGGTTGGGTCGACCCAAGTTCAGAAATTTTTTCTTTCTCTTCCTTTTCGCTTCTAAAAATTTTCCTTGCTTCCAATCCTTACAAATTCTTTCTCGGACAATGATACATGAGTAAGGAATCTATAGATTATAAGTTTGACTCATGTTTCATGGGTTTTTAGAAATGGGAGGAATGTATCATGAGACTGCTTGCTCCCTTTTATATCTCTTAAATAAAAAGGATCACATATGCCTAATTCCCTCCTTAGCGTACAGAATCTATCTTCACTCAAGGGTTTTGTGAATATGTCAGCTAATTATTTTTCAGTACATATATGCTCAATACATATGTTTCCATTTTGCACATGATCCCTAATAAAATGATATCTTATTTCTATGTGTTTGGCTTTAGAAATGAGACATTTAAGATGTGAGCCAAAAGAGATCTCTAACTGTAGATTCCAAAGATATTTTTCAAATCAAGTGTAGATGGAATCTTTTTCAAGTTTTTTCAAGGAGTATCAAGAATAATATTCAAAGAAGGCACGAATGAAAATTCAACACCTTTATATATATATATATATATTAAGTATATAGCAAGATGAGAGCAATCTAATTAATTTTCAGAGTATAGTATAAGAGCAAATAAAGATCAAACCTTATATACTCGAAAAACATAAGATTATGTTGAATCCTTAATTCTTAATGACTTCAAAGTTCTTTCATGATATAAAAGTATTGGGGCATAGATACCAAAACATGAATTTATGCAGTGTAGGATACATAAAATTCAAGGCTTTGAAAGTTCTTTTAGAGCTCTCTTAAAGACTTTCTTTTACTCCGTTAAAGATCATAGCATCAAAATCAATTAAAATGAATTGGCTCAGGATTGAAACACTAAAGTGCAAGCCAATAAGAACTCATAAGTAGATTCCAAGATAAATTTTCGAAACTAAGACAGATGGAATCCTTTTCAATTAATTTTCAGAAATAAATGATTTACCGATGAATACAGATGGAAATCCAACTTTCAAAAGATATTCAATGAACCACAAAGTTTAATACCACTTTACATTTAGTATTCTTTGTCTCATCTTTAGATGCGAATTTATACGATTAAGTTCTATATGATCTCTCAATCTGAAATTTTCTTTCTCCTCCTTAATTAATCATTCCATTTGAGAGTTTAGAGTTTGAAGATAATTTTCAATAAAGAGATTGAGTATTTAAAGCTCCCCCTCAAAAGATGCATTTTCTTTCAAACCTTTTTTTTTTTGTTCTTCTATAATATCAAGAATGTAGAGTGATCCAGAATTTTTTAAAATTTATAGCAATCACTCTTTTTAATCTTTCAAGAATAAATTATATTTTCTCTGCCTGCTATGGTCGCGATCCTCCAACATTATTTTTTTTTGAATATGTATGGAAATATTAATCAGAAAATAATTCTTTTGAAGCTCAAATTTCTTTCAAAAGTAATTATATTTTCTTTCCTATAAGAATTATTGAAGTGAGTTGAAATATTTTAAGCTTTAGGATCATTAACTCTCTTCTTAAAAACAGCTTTTCTTTTTAATGATAGAAGCATTTAATTATGTAGGAGTGTATATTCAAAATATTAATTTCTTAGTCATAGTTTTTCAGCAATGTATATATGAAGCACCATAAATCTTTTTAATATCAAAATAATATCATATGTTTAGAACCATTTATTTGCAATCAAGATCATTGAAAAACACATCATTTAGACCAATTTCAGTATACTTATAAGATAGAAGAAGATATGTTTCATATGCGTATCGGAGCAAACAATCAAAGCATCAAAATTAATTCTATTTTTCTTAAACCGTAGTTTTCATCTAGGAATCATATTGAGTTATTCTCTAAATTTTTTTTTAATTTCTTCCTTTAACCACTCAATGAACATTTTGATTATCTTCATTTGTTTTTCGGTTTTACTTTTCTATGCTCTATATTCTATTTGCTCCCTATCCGGTGGAGTTGGAAGGGGCACGAGGTACTACCACTAGCCTCCCTCTTGTGCCGTCCCTAATATACCCTACACCGAATAGTTGGGTCAAATAGTACCGGGTACTACCACTAGCCTCTCCATTGGCACCATCCCTATGATGAGCAATGTAGAAAGGTTAAACTTTTCTCTTTAAAAATGTTCACTCCAAACTCTTCCTATTATAGTTGATTATGAATTTTATCCCATCCAAAGGAATGCTCACATAATTCTTATAAATGTGCTGAATATATTATACTTCTTTTGCTTTTATCTAAGATTGGAGTACTTAGTTTTATTATCTTAACAGATTTTTATGAATCTTTTGATATCAATTAGATGTGATTCATTAGAATTAGTTTGATATCTTTGCATATAAGCACAAAATGAGCATACAATTTGGCCTAGAAGCTGCATGATATAGTAATACAGCTTCAAACAATAAAATTACCTTGCTCATTATTTTTAAACTCTACAATATAGGGTCATAGATATACCTTTCTTCATGCCAAACTTCTGTAAGAATATTCTTGTGAACTTACTTTGGCCAATGAAGATCCTCTTTCTTATTTGTCTTAGTTTGGAGTTCGAGAGGAAAGATTAGTTCATCCATTTTACTCATTTCGAACTCACCCTGCATGAGCTTAAAAAAAAAAACTTTACATAAAGCTTCATTAGTAGCACCACAAATAATATCATCAATATATATTTGAGCAATTATGATATCAGATTTTTTTTTTTTAAACATAGTTTTATCACTATTACTTTCTATCAAAAAGTTACTTAATCATTCATATCATGCTCTTGGTGCTTGTTCTAAATCAAATAGTATTTTATCATGTTTGTAATGAATATTTTTCAAATATAGATGGTTATTTTTACATAAAAATTTTAATAATATAACCACACAGAAGTTCATTCTACACATTTATTTGACAAAATACAAGTCTCATAAAACAATCAAATGAAAGTGGTTATCTTTGGCTTCTAATTATGCAAAGATTTCATCAAGATCTATTTCATCTTTTCTGATTAATTCTTTTAGTAATCACAAATTCTTCTTAATTTAGTGTGTTTCTGAAAAACTCAGTTTTGTTCCAAATATAAAAAGTTTTCAGATTCTTCAATAAGATTTCAAATTTTATCCCTTTCAAAATGATTTAGTTTAACTTAACCAATTATCATCTTGTTCATTCTTCTTAATGTCTTTTAAATAGAAGCAAAAATGACAAACTATATTCTCAATAAAAGATCTAGTTTTAATAAGAATAATATGAATTGACATTTCTATAACTGGTATCTTTTCATTGAATATTCTATATGCATTGCTTAGAGAGTAATATCCAAAGAAACACTTGTTTTATCAGATTTGGCATATATTTCATTCTTGAGAACATAACATGTATAACTGGAAAAAAAAAATGAAGGTATGCACCATTTGATTTTCTGTTTTTCATGAGTTCACATGGGGTTTTCTTCAAAAATAGATTTAATAGAAACCTTATAATATGACAAGCTGTGATGATAACATTAATCAACTGCTATCACAAAGCATTGTCCTTACACAACAAAGGTTCTATTTTTATATTTTTATAACCCCTATATGTAATAGTATTCTTGGTGCAAAAACAATTGTATTCAATACTGTTTTCTGTGCAAACCTTATTAACAAATTAGTTTTCAAAACTGTGCCATGAATAAAACCAACGTTAGCTTTGAAAAATCATCCATAATTACAAAGTCAAGAAGCTTATCTCCTAGGCTCACTATCCTAGAGATCCAAATAAGTTCTTATGGAGAATTTTCAAAGACTAAGAGGTGGAAACAATGTTTTCAGATTTCGAAATGATTCTAGTTTGTTTTTCTAGATGACATGCATAGCAAACTTTGACCTTGTAGAAATTAATTTAAGTAAGCCAATGACAAGGTCTTTTGAGATTAAGTACATACTAGTATGAGTTGATTTTATATGCCAAAAGTGGTTTCTTTAATCTTGGTATTCATAGTGCATATATTTAAAGTCATACCAAGTATACATTCTCATGTCTATGATCAATAAAAGATAATACCATTGATAAAACTCTCAATCAAGCATATAGAGAATTCATAGAGTTATTCTTAATAAATTGATTAATCATTTAGCAACTTATCCAGCAGTAAGTAAAGCATACTATAAAATGAAGTGATTTGATTATGTTTTTAAAAATATTACCTATATCACAAAATTGATTAATACCATCAATTTGTTTTAATTAGATACTAAGGCAAAGAGAATGATGAGATGCAAGGATTACTAATTTCATTATTCTTTTCATTTCAATTACTTTTTTTAAGTATATTTTAAGTTTCATTCTCTAATATATGTCTAGAGCACCCAATGTCTAAATTAACATCTTTTGTTGGAGCCTTGAGTGCTAGACACACCTATAGAAAATATTCAGATTTTCAACTTAGGAACCCAAGCTCTTTTGGGTCCTTGTAGGTTAGCTATTATTGTTCCTTTTGGAACCCATATTTTCTTAATAGCTATTTTGTCCATAGGCTTGCAGATTTTAGGATTTTAAGAAATGTATTTCTGCATACTCTTATTAAATTTAACAAACATCGATTTAATATAAGTAGATGATGGATTTTTAATTTTCTGTTTTTGTTCATTAGGTTCATCAGATAAATTAGAATCCGTTTTATGATAGATAGTGGAGGATTTAACACATATGTCATTAAAGGATTTTTGTGTGTACCAAGATTGATATCCTAATTCAGCCTTTTCAAATTCAGCTCTTTGATTATTTATCATTAAGTTCAGTTTTTCAGAGCTGATAGTAAATTTTTCAACTATAGGCTTAAATTTGTTAACTTCTTTAGTTAGCCTTTTATTGTCTTCTGAAAGTAATTTATTATTTTTCTGAGTTATATCATAGCTTTCAGCAAGAGATAGATTTTTCTGATTTAGCTTTTTATTCTTTAAACTAAGCTTCTTATATTCTAAGTATAGATCAGAAAAAGCATCATGAAGTTCATCAAATGTAAAATCAGATTGAGTTTCAGCATGTACTTTATCTTGGAATGAGAAATGTGGAGTGATTGATCATAACCCTATTTAATTTTGATGAGCTCAAAGCATCTGAGTATATCTCTTGTTTACTAATGAATTCAATTGAGTGTTTCAGTGAAAATCTTGTCTAAAGTGTTTCTAGACTTGGTTCATAATATTTTGGATAAGTCAAGAAGTCAGTTTGAACCAAAGTCTGAGACTCGAGTCGACTCCAGAGTATTACGAGTCGACTCCAAGCGTATCAGAATCACTGGCACGGGCTCGAGTCGACTCCGAATCATTACGAGTCGACTCCGACTGAGAACAGACAAACGAGCAGAAAGCATCAACTCAAAACCTGTCAGTGAGTCGACTCCTGAAGTGCGCGAGTCGACTCCGATGTTTACCGAGTCGACTCCGGAGTAGTATGAGTCGACTCCAAGGAGTTACAGACAGAAAAGTCAGAGAGCGAATTTCGACCCTGAGATTCGAGTCAACTCCTGTGGAACGCGAGTCGACTCCGATGGTTGGTAGGTCGACTCCAAAGAAAGCGAGAGTCGACTCTCAGTGGTTCACAAGGCAAAAGTCAGAGAGCAGTTTTCGGACTCTGAGATTCGAGTCGACTCCCGCAATGCGCGAGTCGACTCCGAGACAGCGCGACCCCAAAAAGACAGAAGACCGAATTATTGTCTCTGAGAGCCGAGTCGACTCCCAGACAGCTCGAGTCGACGCCAAGGCAGCGCTACACCAAAAAGGCAGAAGGCCATGTTTCGAAAACTGAGAGCCGAGTCGACTCCAGAACAGTCCGAGTCGACTCCAAGACTGGACGAGCCAAAAGACAGAAGATCGGGAGTTCGGGCTCTGAGCGCCGAGTCGACTCCCAGGATTGTCGAGTCGACTCGAGTGGGCCAGGTTGAAAATTGGCTCCGTGGACTTCATGGGATGAGCCAACTCCGAAAATGCCAAGTCAGCTCCAGAAGTTGGCGAGTCGACTCCGGGTCAAGTCGAGTCGACTCCCAGTCGAAGAGGCCACTTTAATTCAAATCCGGAACAGTTGCCGAGTCGACTCCAGAAAAGCATGAGTCGACTCCCGCTACAGCCGAGTCGACTCCTGATCGCGCGAGTCGACTCCGACCCCCAACGGACATATTGTCAGGTTGTGCAGAGTGTGCAGAACGGACAGAAAAAGGTGTCTAACGGCTAGTTTCCGTGGGGGATGGCTTAAATAGCCACAGAGGACTGTAGCAAGGCAGGGAAGCACCATTCCATTCAGAGAAATCAAGCATTCATTCTCTGCATACTTGTCTTCAATGAAAAAAGGAAGAGCGCCATTAACTCCATCCAACTTCCTCTTCCCAGCATTTTAAAGAAGCCTCCTCCTGCATTCAAGTCGACCAGACATTCCAGAGGAGACTCAAAGTTCAAGAAGCCCTACTCTACTCCAACTCAAAAGTGTTTGAGGGCTCTTAACTTCTCTCTAGTTTATATTGTAGCAAATCTGCTTTTTAAGAAGCTCAGTTTTTCTGTTTGTTTCTTATTCTTTCCATATTGTCTTTGCTTGGTTCAATCGGAGGATTGAATCAAGGGTGTAGAGGTTGGTTGGTGAGCCGAGTGTAAAACCAACGTGTAAGGGTTCGATTGTGATCCCGGAAAAACAATCGGGGTGGTTCTAGTCGGTGAGCCAGGGAAAACCGACCGAGTTTGTTGTGAGCTCGTAAAACAACAAGTTTGGTTGTGAGCTTGTAAAACAACTGGCTGTAATCCGAGGGATTATAGTGAATTCCCAAGTGAGACTTGGGGAGTGGACGTAGGAGCAAGGGTTAGCTCCGAACCACTATAAAAGCCTTGTGTTTGTGATTGTGTGTCTCTTTCTTTTACTCTCATTTCATTCACAGCACATAGCAATTAATTAATCATCTTGGTAAAGCATTAATTAGTCATCCACAACGTTTTAATTGCAAAATTATTTTAAAACCCAATTCACCCCCCCCCCCCTCTTGGGTTGTCTATCTGGGCAACAAGTGGTATCAGAGCCTAAACTCTTCTACCCTAAGAGTAAAAGATCAAAATGACAACCCCATTTGGATCTTCCCACATTGAGGGTCAGTCCACCCAAAGACCTCCATTCTTTAATGGATCCGACTACTCATATTGGAAGGCTAGGATGAGAATATTCATCCAAGCCCAAGACTATGAGATGTGGACCATTGTAGTAAATGGACCATACATCCCATCCATCTATGTAGAGGGTGTCACTGTACCTAAACTAGAAAAGGATTGGGATGAACATGACATGAGAAAGGCACAACTCAATTCTAAAGCAATGAATGTGCTTTACTGTGCATTAGATAGGAATGAATTCAATAGAGTCTCTACTTGCAATTCTGCAAAAGAGATTTGGGACAGACTTGAAGTGACCCATGAGGGCACGAATCAAGTCAAAGAATCCAAAATAAATATATTAGTTCATAAGTATGAACTATTTAAGATGGATTCTAATGAGACAATCACTAGCATGTTCACTAGGTTTACTGACATTGTCAATGGCCTAAAAAGCCTTGGCAAAAAACTATACTAACAGTGATCTTGTCAGGAAAATTCTTCGCTGTCTACCAAGGTCATGGGAAGCCAAGGTGACGGCAATCCAAGAAGCTAAGGACTTGAACAAGCTTCCACTTGAAGAGCTCCTTGGATCCCTAATGACTCACGAGCTAACAATGAAGCAGCACAGCGAAGAAGAGTCCTCCCATAAGAAAAAGGTAATAGCTCTCAAATCTACATCATCTAACAAAGATTTGTCTTGCAGTAGTAGCAGTGAAGAAGAAGATCATGAGGGAGATGATGATGAGGCTCTTCTTGTGCGCAAGTTCAGAAAATTCATCAACCACAAGAAGTCCTATCATCAAAGGAGAGGCCCCTCAAATTCCTATCGCAAGGATAAAGGTAAGGAAAGGGAAAATGAGGGGATTGGGTGTTATGAGTGCAAGAAGCCGGGGCACATCAGAGCTGAGTGTCCCTTACTAAAGAAGGGCAGCAAGTACAAGAAGAAGAAAGTCCTTATCACCACCTTATCGGACTCCGACGCATCATCTTCATCATCGGATGAGGAACAAGAAGAAAAGGCCAATTTCTGTTTCATGGCCAATGAAAATGAGGTAACATCCAACACGCATCTCGATTTTACCTTTGATGAATTGTATGATGCATTTAATGAATTAATGATTGAATATAAGGCCATAAATCTTAAGAATAAAGAACTAAAAATAGCTAATCAATCTTACCTACATAAATACGATAAGTTAGTTAAGGATAAGGATTGTATCACCAAAGAAAATGCAGAACTTAAAACAAGCAACCAAATCTTGATACAAAAGAATAATACCTTAACTAAAGAAAATGAAAGGCTGAACAAAGAAACATTAGAACCCAAAAACAATAAACATATAAATGAGAGTATCACAAAAGAACTGAATGATTTAAAAGCAGAAAAACAAACACTAACTAAAGAACTTGAAAAATACAAACCCTTGGTTGAAAAATTTACATATAGTTCAGAAAAACTGAATATGATACTTAATAGTCAACGAGCAGTATTCAATAGAGCAGGTTTAGGATATAAACCTAAAAATAAGCAAAAACTTCTGAGTAAATTCTTTGTTAAAGCTGGAGAAAGCAAAACTAAGAAAGTAACCTGCTTTTGTTGTGGAACTGTAGGACATAAAGCAAATGTATGTGACTATAGGAAAGGGAAAAGTAAAAGAAAAATTAAAAGGATATGGGTTCCAAAAGGAACCAATATGACTAACCATGAAGGATCCAAGAAAACTTGGGTACCTAAGATTATATGATCTGCTTGTGTAGGAGTGTCTTGCAGCCAAGGTCAACAAAAATTGCTGGTACTTGGATAGTGGCTGCTCAAGACACATGACGGGTGACAAGGATCAATTCTTCACCCTTGAAGCTAAGAAAGGAGGTGCTGTGACTTTTGGAGACAATAACCAGGGTCACATCATTGGTATAGGTAAAGTTCAAATTACCCCTTCTACTTTTATTGATAATGTTCGCTATGTTGATGGTCTTAAGCATAATTTATTAAGCATTAGTCAATTATGTGATAGAGGTTATAATGTTATGTTTAAACCATCACTATGCATCATAACAAACCCAAATGACAATAGTTTAGTTTTTAAAGGAATAAGACGTGGAAATATGTATGTTGTAGACCTTGAGGATCTTGCCAAACACAATCCATGTTTAGTTGTTAATGAAACTAAGGACAATGATGCTAGTTGGTTATGGCACCGTAAGTTAGGTCATGCAAGCATGGACACAATATCTAAACTAGTTAAAAGAGATTCGGTGATAGGTTTGCCAAAATTAAAGTTTGAAAAGAATAAAATATGTGAAGCATGTCAATTTGGCAAACAATCAAAGAACTCCTTTAAATCTATAAATAGAGTCTCAACCTCTAGACCTCTAGAACTACTACACATGGACCTATTCAGACCAACTAGAACCACAAGCCTAGGTGGAAATAAATATGGTCTAGTTATTGTAGATGATTATTCTAGATACACTTGGGTCATGTTCTTAGCTCATAAGGATCAAGCTTTTTCAGTTTTCAAGAAATTTCATAAAGAAGTAACCAATGCTAGAGATACTTCAGTAATAGCTATTAGAAGTGACCATGGTACCGAATTCGAAAATCATTTATTTGATGAGTTTTGTAGTAAAAAGGGGATAACACACAATTTTTCTGCACCTAGGACACCACAACAAAATGGAGTTGTGGAGAGGAAAAATAGAACTCTAGAGAAAATGGCTAGAACCATGTTATGTGAAAGTAACCTCCCTAAGTACTTTTGGGGAGAAGCCATTAATACTTCTTGTCATATATTAAATAGAGTTTTATTGAGACCTATTATAAAGAAAACACTTTATGAACTTTGGAAAAACAGAAAACCAAAGGTAAACTATTTTCATATCTTTGGATGTAGGTGTTTTGTTCATAATAATGGAAAAGATAATTTAGGAAAATTTGATTCTAAATCTGATGAGGGCATATTCTTGGGGTACTCTACAACTAGTAAAGCATATAGAGTCTTTAATAAAAGAACCCTAGTTATAGAAGAATCCATACATGTTGTCTTCGATGATTCTAGTGATATTTCTTCTAGTAAGAGAGTTAATTTTGATGATGATACGGAAATTCTTGAAGAAAAGATTGACGAGATGACATTACAAGATAATAATCAAAAATTAATTGGAGATGCATCATCAAGCCAAGAGATTATAGTAGATCATGGGCTAACTAAGGCGTGGAGGTTTGCTCACGGGCATCCTAAGGAATTAATTCTAGATGATCCATCTCAACCCGTTAGGACAAGAGCATCCCTTAGGAACTTAAACACTCATCTAGCTTTCGTTTCACATTTTGAGCCCAAACACATAGAAGAAGCTGAAAAAGATGTAAATTGGGATAAATGCAATGCAAGAAGAATTAAACCAATTTACTAGAAACAAGGTATGGAATCTAGTTGAAAGATCTTCAGAATATCCAATTATAGGTACCAAATGGATTTATAAAAATAAACTTGATGAAAATGGAATTGTCATAAGGAATAAGGCTAGACTAGTAGCAAAGGGCTATAATCAAGAAGAAGGTATAGATTTTGATGAAACCTTTGCTTCTGTAGCTAGACTTGAGGCTATTAGATTATTATTAGCGTATGCATGCTCTAAGGACTTCAAACTATTTCAAATGGATGTAAAAAGTGCATTTTTAAATGGGTATATTAATGAGGAGGTATATGTAGAACAACCTCCTGGTTTTGAAAATCATCAATACCCTAATCATGTATATAAATTGAACAAAGCACTTTATGGTTTGAAACAAGCACCTAGAGCATGGTATGAGAGGCTTAGCAAATTCCTATTAGAACATGAGTTCTCTAGGGGTAATGTAGATACAACACTATTTCTGAAAAAGCAAAACAAAGATATGTTATTAGTGCAGATTTACGTTGATGATATTATTTTCGGTGCTACTAACAATCGCCTCTGCGAAGAATTTGCTGATTTGATGCAGAGTGAATTTGAGATGAGCATGATGGGAGAGCTGAACTACTTCCTCGGGCTTCAAATCAAACAGTCTGAAGGAGGCATCTTCATCAATCAAGCCAAATATATCAAGGAGATGCTTAAAAAGTTTGATATGGAGGGGAACAAGTCAATCAGCACCCCCATGAGCTCATCATGCAAATTAGACCAAGATGAATCAGGTAAATCTGTAGATCAGAAACTATATAGAGGTATGATAGGATCTTTATTGTATCTTACTGCAAGTAGACCTGATATCATGTTTAGTGTTTGCATGTGTGCTAGATATCAGTCTAATCCTAAGGAATCACATCTAATTGCAGTTAAGAGAATCTTTAAATACCTAATAGGAACTAAGAATATAGGTTTATGGTATTCTAAAGAATCTAGCCTAAAATTAATAGGATACACAGATTCAGACTTTGCTGGATGTAAACTTGATAGAAAAAGTACCAGCGGGTCTTGTCAATTTCTAGGAGAAAACTTAATCTCATGGTTTAGCAAGAAACAAAACTCGGTTGCATTATCTACTGCTGAAGCTGAATATGTTGCAGCCGGGAGTTGTTGTGCTCAAATCTTATGGATCAAACAACAATTAGAAGATTATGGCATTAAACAAGATAAAATACCCATTAATTGTGATAATACAAGTGCCATTAATCTAACTAAGAATCCAATTCAGCATTCAAGAACTAAACATATTGAGATAAGACATCACTTCATAAGAGATCATGTACTGAATGGTGATGTGACACTACAATTTGTTTGTACTGATGATCAATTAGCTGACATTTTTACAAAACCCCTAAGTGAAGAGAGATTTAGTGTGCTTAGGAGGGGATTAGGAGTGATTGATCCATGCTAGTGGTGTTTTTCACTAGTTCATTGATTTTGATGATTAGATTGTGGTTAATTTAGAGTTTCTTTACAATGATCATCAAATCAGATCATAACTTAATGATTTTTTCTCATTCGGCACGAACATAGCATGATTTTTAGGTGCATGCCAGAGTTCGAGACGACTCGAGTAAGTTTCAGAGTCGGCTCGTAAGGGGGAGTCGACTTGCACATTTACGGGAGTCGACTCGAAAACAATGGCAGCAGAGGGGGAGTCGACTCGCATACAGTAAGGAGTCGACTCGTGGTCAACAGGCGCCTAAGGAGAGTCGACTTGCGCATATTTTGGAGTCGACTCGAGGTCGAGTCGACTCGCAACTCAGTGGAGTCGACTCGCAGTCGGGATCCGACTTTTTTAACCCTAACTCCATCGTTTAGAAAACACTTATTTTCACCGCCGCCACTGTTCAAAACCCTAGAGCCGACTCCTTGAACGTCTCCGGCCGCCCCTAGGTCCTTTTCCCGTTGATCCTTCATCGTCCATTAGGATTTCATACCATTCTAGGTCAACCATGCCTCGCAAAGCCACTGTCCCAAGCCGGAAGAGGCCCCATTCCACGACCGGTGCCGAGCGGCGTTCCAAGGCTCGGAACGACCCCGTGAGGCCACAACCTCCAGCTCGTTCCCCGCTGAGGGCCGTTCCCTCGAGGCCGTGTGCCGGGAAGGCGGTCTCCACCGGGAGATACGTCGATTTCGACTATCTCTCCCGGGAGGGCTTCACTATAGGAGATAGACTTAGGGCCCAGGGTTTAGAGTACTTTTGTTCCCTAGACCTCCCCACATACCCTGGCCTAATTAGAGAGTTCTATGGTACTGTCCATAGGGGGAATGGGGGAATAGAGGGAACCGTAGCCGGTGTCCCATTGTTTATTTCCGAAGATAGGGGTGGCTCCCACACACCCCAAAGATAGGACTGAGGCCCTTACGGCCATTCTAGGGCATCCACCCCAGTCCCCTTTAGATGAGGTGTCCGCCATCTCACTTTCAGTTGAGATGCGGCTCCTCTTGAGCATCATTTCTCGGTCTTTGTTCCCAAAGACCGGACGGTTTGATTTTGTGTCTGAGAGGAACCTAGCCCTCATGTACTACATTCTTCAGGATACCCCCATAAACTTTCCCAAGATGATATATAGATACCTATGTGAGCCACTAGATAGACCTAGGCTCACCCTCCCCTATGGCATGATGTTCACCCTTATCTTTAGGGAGGCCGAGATCCCTATTTCTGAGGGGGAACCCTCTCGCGCATTGCGATGGACAGATCGCATGCGTCCGGGGACCCTACACAGGATGGGGTTTCGGAAGGTAGAGGGGACCTGGGTTAGGAAATCTTCCACCTCCACACATACCACCAGACATTCCCCTAGTCCTGAGCCAGACTCAGATTATCCTGACTTTCCCTCCACTTCTGCTCCTACCACCTCAGCCGGACCCTCCTCCTCAGCTCCTCAGCCCATGGAGGTCCGGATCGCTCCTGAGCAGCTCCGGGAGTTGCGCCAGGAGATAGTTAGAGACCTGCGGGATGATCTACTTCGGGAGCTCCGGGGTTCAGTGCCTGCTCCCTCTCCTGCACCATCTTCAGCGTTGGTCCCTTCCTTGACAGCCGTGACTGAGATGACGGCCCATGTGCGGGAAGAGATCGACAATGTACGGTTCCTGGTCCAAGCCCAGTTCCATAGCATGAGCGAAGTCTCGAGCACCACTCGAAAGATGCGCGGTAACGTCCGACAGGATATGGGCACCACTACCCAGGGGGCCGAGCGCTTGGCGAATGTGCTCATCGACAAGCTGGACACACTTCAGAAGTCGGTGACCGAGCTCGATACGACACATAGCAGGGCCACCTCGGCCATTATCCGATAGCTCGAGCACGTCACCAATGCAGTCACACTACTTGCAGAGCGCATGCACCGGAGACCCGCATCCTCCTCGAGGAAGCTTTAGATTATTTTGTGTTATTTTGACATGTACTTTTTTGCTTTACTTATTGTATTCTAAAATGCATTTACATAAACATCAATACAATGAGTAGACATATTCTCTTCAATTGTGTGCAGTTTGATCTCTAAGTGATTGTTTGTTCTGCTTACCTCCTTTTTGATATGATGACAAAAAGGGGGAGAAATATTTAGTAGATATGTAAATGGAATCAACATAAAAGAACTCAAAATGAGAATCAAAAATTAAAACATAATTTGTTCTTAGTGGATTTGGTACCTCGAGGCTCATTATCTCTCTGTTGGGGCTCCTAATGGAGTAATCTCCAGAATCTATTCAAGGAATATTCGGAGATTAGCTGAATCCTACTCAAGAACAAATTGACAGATTTTTCCTCTAAAAACCAAAAATTTCAGTTCAAAAACTTCAATGCATTAAAAGGAAATTCAGAGAATCAAAACAAAGTTGAATGCATATGTTGAGGGGGAGAATCTGAATTTTTAAGAAAGCTAAATTATTAAATATATATAAGCCAAACAATTGATTGCATGATATGAAGGCTTATATAATTCCAAATGAAAGGGGGAGCTTTAATTCCAAAATTTATTGTTTCACACCTTTCAAGCTTGGATAAATTAAATAACCAGACACTTGAATTCATTTATGGATTTTATTTCCTTGTTTATTGAGCAATTCACTTTACATATACTCAATGGTTTGTCATCATCAAAAAGGGGGAGATTGTGGAGTGATTGATCATAACCCTATTTGATTTTGATGAGCTCAAAGCATCTGAGTATATCTCTTGTTTACTAATGAATTCAATTGAGTGTTTCAGTGAAAATCTTGTCTAAAGTGTTTCTAGACTTGGTTCATAATATTTTGGATAAGTCAAGAAGTCAGTTTGAACCAAAGTCTGAGACTCGAGTCGACTCCAGAGTATTACGAGTCGACTCCAAGCGTATCAGAATCACTGGCACGGGCTCGAGTCGACTCCGGATCATTACGAGTCGACTCCGACTGAGAACAGACAAACGAGCAGAAAGCATCAACTCAAAACCTGTCAGCGAGTCGACTCCTGAAGTGCGCGAGTCGACTTCGATGTTTACCGAGTCGACTCCAGAGTAGTATGAGTCGACTCCAAGGAGTTACAGACAAAAAAGTCAGAGAGCGAATTTCGACCCTGAGATTCGAGTCGACTCCTATGGAACGCGAGTCGACTCCGATGGTTGGTAGGTCGACTCCAAAGAAAGCGAGAGTCGACTCTCAGTGGTTCACAAGGCAAAAGTCAGAGAGCAGTTTTCGGACTCTGAGATTCGAGTCGACTCCCGCAATGCGCGAGTCGACTCCGAGACAGCGCGACCCTAAAAAGACAGAAGACCGAATTATTGTCTCTGAGAGCCGAGTCGACTTCCAGACAGCTCGAGTCGACCCCAAGGCAGCGCTACACCAAAAAGGTAGAAGGCCATGTTTCGGAAACTGAGAGCCGAGTCGACTCCAGAACAGTCCGAGTCGACTCCAAGACTGGACGAGCCAAAAGACAGAAGATCGAGAGTTCGGGCTCTGAGCGCCGAGTCGACTCCCAGGATTGTCGAGTCGACTCGAGTGGGCCAGGTTGAAAATTAGCTCCGTGGACTTCATGGGATGAGCCGACTCCGAAAATGCCAAGTCAGCTCCAGAAGTTGGCGAGTCGACTCCGGGTCAAGTCGAGTCGACTCCCAGTCGAAGAGGCCACTTTAATTCAAATCCGGAACAGTTGCCGAGTCGACTCCAGAAAAGCATGAGTCGACTCCCGCTACAGCCGAGTCGACTCCTGATCGCGCGAGTCGACTCCGACCCCCAACGGACATATTGTCAGGTTGTGCAGAGTGTGCAGAACGGGCAAAAAAAGATGTCTAACGGCTAGTTTCCGTGGGGGATAGCTTAAATAGCCACAGAGGACTGTAGCAAGGCAGGGAAGCACCATTCCATTCAGAGAAATCAAGCATTCATTCTCTGCATACTTGTCTTCAACGAAAAAAAGGAAGAGCGCCATTAACTCCATCCAACTTCCTCTTCCCAGCATTTTAAAGAAGCCTCCTCCTGCATTCAAGTCGACCAGACATTCCAGAGGAGACTCAAAGTTCAAGAAGCCCTACTCTACTCCAACTCAAAAGTGTTTGAGGGCTCTTAACTTCTCTCTAGTTTATATTGTAGCAAATCTGCTTTTTAAGAAGCTCAGTTTTTCTGTTTGTTTCTTATTCTTTCCAATTGTCTTTGCTTGGTTCAATCGGGGGATTGAATCAAGGGTGTAGAGGTTGGTTGGTGAGCCGAGTGTAAAACCAACGTGTAAGGGTTCGATTGTGATCCCGGGAAAACAATCGGGGTGGTTCTAGTCGGTGAGCCAGGGAAAACTGACCGAGTTCGTTGTGAGCTCGTAAAACAACAAGTTTGGTTGTGAGCTTGTAAAACAACCGGCTGTAATCCGAGGGGTTATAGTGAATTTCCAAGTGAGACTTGGGGAGTGGACGTAGGAGCAAGGGTTAGCTCCGAACCACTATAAAAGCCTTGTGTTTGTGATTGTGTGTCTCTTTCTTTTACTCTCATTTCATTCACAGCACATAGAATTAATTAATCATCTTGGTAAAGCATTAATTAGTCATCCACAACGTTTTAATTGCAAAATTATTTTAAAACCCAATTCACCCCCCCCCCCTCTTGGGTTGTCTATCTGGGCAACAAGAAATCACTTTGTGTTCCAATACATACCTTATCTTCATGTGCCATAAAGCAAGAATTTTTAATTTCAGTTTGCTGCTCTACTTCTTCGGAGCTAGTTTCAAATTCACTAGAAATGTTAGTGCATTCATATTTAACTTCAAGCATACTCCATATATCCTTAGCAGTCATGCAAAAAGATATGTTATTAAGTTCACTATCATCCAATGCACAATATAGAATATTCATGGCTTTTGCATTTTGCTGAGCCATTTTCTTATCATGATTAACATTTGTATGTAGCCCATTGACTATGATACTCCATAAATCGTAGTCATGTGCTTGAATGAATATGCGCATGCGTGCTTTCCAATGTGTGTAGTTTATACCATTAAATAGTGGAGGTCTATCAATTAATTGTCCCTCACTCATAGAACATCCCACTTGGGTTGTCATGATCTTTAACTCTTGATTGTGAGATCAATAATTACTATTGGAGCACCTTGCTCTGATACCACTTGTTGCCCAAGGTGACAAGCCAAGAGGGGGGAGGGGGGTGAATTGGTTTCTCTTAATTTTAACTCTCTTACTTATGTTAAATGATGATTTAGTGGAATTAAACAAATTACAATACAAACAACAAGAAGTATAGCGGTTCGGTGCTCTCCTTAGCACCTACGTCCACTCCCCAAGCGACCCCTTGAGAATTCACTATAATCCCGCGGATTACAGTTGGATTGTTTTTCGGGCTCACAATCCAAAAACCTTTACACTTTGATTTTCCGGGTTCACCAAAAACCTATGTTGGTTTTACGGGCACACCAACGAACCTACACAATTGGTTTTACGGGTTCACCAACAACCTACGTTGGTTTTACGGGCTTACCAACAACCTACGTTGGTTTTACGGGTTTACCAGCAATCTATGTTGGTTTTACGGGCTTACCAACAACCTACGTTGGTTTTACGGGCTTACCAACAACCTATTCCGTTGGTTTTGCGGGCTAACCAACTAACCTTTACAAGGAGTTTAATAAACAAAGTAAGAAGATTTAAGCTCTTAGATGAGCAAATATAACAATATAATCTACAAAGAAGAGTTTAGAGAATAGTTATCACTTGATGTAACTTTTCTCTTCTTTGTTAAGGATGCTTCACTCTTCAAGGATGGATGGAGCTCTTAATGACTCTTGGAATCTGCTCAACCACTTTCTTTTGACTCTTGAATGAAGCTCTTGGATGAAGCTTGCCTTGCTAGGGTTCTCTCTTGAATACACTTGATGTATTTTCTAAAGCTTGCTTCCTCTGATGAATATACCCTCTTAAATACTTCTCCAACCTCCAAATAGTCCTTCCTGACCGTTGGATCGAAGAAACTAGCCGTTTATAGCCGTTGGGAGTCCAAAAAGCACTTCTGCACAACTAGCCGTTATGCTTCTGCCCGTGCTTGGGTCGGCTCAACCTGTCCTTGGGTCGACCCAACTTTCACTTGGGTCGACTCAAACATTCCTTGGGTCGACCCTCTCAGAAACACAGAAACGTGCAATTCAGCCTTCCTTCACTTGGGTCGACCCAACCTTTTCTTGGGTCGACTCAAGGTTCAGTTGGGTCGACTCAACTTCTTCTTGGGTCGACCCTAACAGGGTTTCCAGAGAACCTTTTCTGTCATCTGTTCTATCTTGCCTTTGGGTCGACCCACTCAGGGTTTGGGTCGACTCAAGCTTGGGTCGACTCAACTTCATCTTGGGTCGACCCTCTCAGTATTTCCAGAGAACCATTCTCTGAGTTGTTTGAGAAGCTTGATGTTTGGGTCGACTCATGCTTTCCTTGGGTCGACCCAACTTACTGTTCATCTATGCCATTTTTGCAGAAGTGTGCCAAATGCTTTTCTGATGTGCCGGGGTCGACCCAATCATCCTTTGGGTCGACTCAATCCACACTTTGCTGCATCTCAAGGTTAGATTCATTCATATAAATAATGAAATGTATCTTTATCAATTTATATAAATATACTGAGAGTAATAGACTTATAAATGAAGTATCGATTTAACTTATAACATACTCTTGATAATTGCTTGTTAATCATCAAAATAACACTATCATCCTCATGGATCATTCTAATTGTTAGGATTTAATTAAATTAAATGGGTTTGATCTAAAACTGTTCGGATCTTGAAATCCACTTGTCACATATCCATGCATGACGCCATAAATTGATTTTTAATATAATTAAAAATTAATTTAATTTATTTAATGGTGCCATGGGACACTTGGCAACATCAGAGACCTCTTTCATCATTAGATGGGTCGAAATGGAGAGATAAATTCATGAAAAGAATTGGATAAGATCAAATTCTCTCTTTTCATGGCATATGTCATCCTTATCTTTATCTCACTTCTAATTAAGGTTGAATTTCGAATTTAATCACCACAAAATCACCACGTGACCCTCTAATCTGATTGGGGGCATGGGAATTTCGAAATTGAAAGAGGAAAGTGGCAACATGATGAATGGTTTAGATTAGATCAAGCTTCATCATGTAATGGCACATGAACTTGAATTTTGAATTCAAAATTCAAAATCCCACAAAATCCTCCACAAATATGGGATGGTTGGCATAAAGTTAGAGGGGATAGCAACAATAAAAGGACCTCCATCAGCTGGTGGTCGAATTCAAGGAAAAAAGAGAGAAAAAGAAGAAGAAAAAAGGGAAAAGAAAAGAGAGGAACCCAGTTCATGCATGGAAAAATTCTGCATTCAATCTAGCCGATTTCTTCCTCCTCTAAATCCATCGTGCCCATTAGTATTAGGGGTCCCTGATAAGAGTCTTTAGATCAGATCTAAGTCCTCTTCAATCCCTCCAAACCTTTTCTCCAAGTTCTTCCAAGAAGGCGGATCGAAAGTTGATAGCGTTGGGAAGATCAAATTTCAGCCTCAAGAAATTCTGCGCAAGCTAGCACTTCCGCAGGATTGGATCTCTTCAGGAACTTCGCGTGGACTTCTCGTAGAGGCCATTCATGTGCATGGCTGCGAAGTCGAGGATCATATCTACAAGTTTCATTCATCATAAAAGGTATTAATCCTACATTAATCTTTTATTATGGTGTCAAGATCTAGGTCCAATTCCCCGATGTTTTACCCTCTTTTGGGGCTCCTCACGGAGATATCTCCAGAATCCATTCAATGGATATTCAGAGATTAATTGGAATAGAGTTTTTAAGTTTCAGATCTGATAGCTAATCATGCATGAAAGTTTTAGCATAATTATTTAAACGATTCCGGCATAATCCTATGTGTTCTTACGGTGCTGATTTCTAGATTTGATCTTGTAAGCATGCATGAATTAAATTGTTTGATTCGATTTTTCTGCTGCATTTTAGAACTTAAAAAGAACTACGTATGGCTTGATCTCCCTTATGAAGGGGTACGTAGGCAACCCGATCAGGTTCAGCCATGGTTTTAAAAAAAAAAATCAGCATGCTTAACACCGAAGAACCTAGGATTCTCTTTCAGATGAACCGTGGACGGCTGGGAGTTGATCACACGCGCTGGGAGATGTTGGATGCGGGAGGTTAGATCACGGATCCTGGGACGCGCTATATCTGAGAAGGCTGATGTGGCTGGAACTCGGGAGAGCTGGCTCACACGTGAGACGGGCTAAAGAAGAGCTGGGATCTCTTCTGCAGCTGGGAAGAGATGAATTTGTATAAAATAATGATGAAAATTATAATAAGTGCTATGGATAAAATATTTAATCATGCAAATGTTAACATCTATCATTTATCATTATTTTGCTAGCATTAGGCTAAGTTAATTTATACTTAGATCGCACTTTTGTGCTCTCATCACCTATGTGTTCTTAAGATGCTGATTTCTAGATTTGATCTTGTAAGCATGCATGAATTAAATTGTTTGATTTGATTTTTCTGCTGCGTTTTAAAACTTAAAAAGAACTACGTATGGCTTGATCCCCCTTATGAAGGGTATGTAGGCAACCCGATCAGGTTCAGCCATGGTTTTAAAAAAAAAAAATTCAGCATGCTTAATACCGAAGAATCTAGGAATCACTTTCATAATATCCTTCTTTGGCATTGCTGACTAGGTCATATTAATGAGTCAAGAGTACATAAGTTATACAAAGAAAAGTTTTTTGATCCTTATGATTTTGAATCATTAGGAACTTCTGAATCTTGTCTTATGGGTAAAATGACCAAGTCTCCATTTACTGGATATGGAGAAAGGGCAAGTGAGTTATTAGGACTTGTGCATACAGATGTATGTGGTCCTATGAGAACTCCAGCTGGAGGTGGATACTCTTACTTCATCACATTCACTGATGATTTATCAAGTTTCAGATATGTGTATCTTATGAAACATAAATCCGAAGCCTTTGATAAGTTTAAAGAGTATCAAAGTATGGTTGAAAAACAAACCGGAAAGTGTATTAAAATTCTTCGATCAGATCGAGGAGGTGAATACCTTTCTAGTGAGTTTTTAAATCATCTTAAAGAAAAGGATATTCTCTCTGAATGGTGTAGCCGAACGGAAGAATCGTACTCTATTAGATATGGTACGGTCCATGATATGCTTTACAGATCTTCCTATTTTCTTCTGGAGTTTTGCCCTAGAGACTACTGCACTTGTATTAAACAGGATATCTTCTAAATCTGTACCTAGCATGTTGGGGTATGTGGAGACCTTTGGTGATGAAGAGAATTGAAGGAAAATCAATTCTGCATAGTTTTCTGTCTGGCGGACTGTCGGAGTCGACTCGAGCTTCAGTCGAGTCGACTCGGGAACAGTCGAGTCGACTCGAGGTCTGTCGAGTCGACCCGAGAGGAGAAAGCCGCAAAAACCATGTTTCTGTCTGGACTGTCGAGTCGACTCGAACTACAGTCGAGTCGACTCGGAGCATCGTCGAGTCGACTCGAGATACAGTGGAGTCGACTCGAGATCGTGCCAGTTAAACTGGAAGTTGTTCAGACGTGCCAGTTAAACTCGAGATACTACAGCCGAGTCGACTCGGGCTCGCGAAAAATCGTACGGACGATTTTCTTTTGGTGTTTTTGGTGGCGTTTCGACGGCTATGATCATCTGAAGGTCTTGAGACTATATATAGGACTCATGAGAGCCCTAGGGTAGGGTTATTGGCCGTATATTTGAGAGAGACTCTTGTTTGTGAGGCTAGGGTTCTAGAGAAGAAGAGGATTGGGATCCTACTTCTTGTGTAAAGGGAATTCTGTGTGAATCTCTTGTAGATCGATCGCTTATGATCGTTCGGGTGTGTGCTATCTCTGTAATCAGTTCATCCTTATTGAGATTTGGAGCGGTGGAGGACGTAGGCTATTTGTAGCCGAACCTCGTTACATTTTTGTGTTTGCTTTGCTATTTTCTTCCTTCTTCTTCCTTTGATCTTTGATAATCCGTTGCGGTGCTCAAGTGTTTTATCCTACTGATACCACGGGGTAATCTTTTGCCCTTCGTAGGCGGAGCGAAGAGGTGATCCTTGAGTCCGGAGTCGAGGGAGCGAGAGAGTGCTTATCCGTTTGTATCTCTCTTGCTTGTTCGACGTCGGTGGCGGCGCTGGTGTGAGTGGGTTCCGGTGCGGGGCGCCGACAACAATTGGTATCAGAGCTATTGGTTATTCTGCAATGGCGGATGAAGGGAAGTTGCGAATTGAGAAGTTCAATGGCACGAACTTCGGGTTTTGGAAGATGCAAATAGAAGATTATCTTTACCAGAAGGATCTCTATTTACCTCTTGGAGGTAGAGCAAAGAAACCAGAGAAGATGTCCGATGAAGATTGGGAGGTCCTCGATCGGAAGACGCTCGGCACCATCAGATTGTCACTTGCATCCCAAGTGGCATTCAACATCAAAAACGAGAAGACGACGATGGAGTTGATGGCAACATTGTCGCGGATGTACGAGAAACCCTCAGCATCAAACAAGGTATTTCTCATGAAGAGGTTGTTTAATCTTCGTATGAAAAATGGCGGCAGCATAGTAGAATACCTCAACGAGTTCAATGGACTCACGGCCCAGTTGGAGTCAGTGGAGATTAGTTTTGACGATGAGATTCGGGCATTGCTAATCCTCTCCGGATTGCCTGATAGCTGGGAGGGCCTGGTGATGGCGGTGAGCAACTCTTCGGCAACGGGGAAGTTGATTTTTGATGACATTGTGGGAGTGCTTCTGAGTGAAGAAGCAAGAAGGAAATCTTCTGGAGCTACGGAGTCGTCTGGAAGTGCACTAAACACCTCTGACCGGGGAAGACAAAAGAAGGACGGTCGATTTCGAAGCGACTCGAAGTCGAGATCCAGCAGGTCTCGAGCACCTCAGAACAAGGGAGCGAAGTGCTGGAACTGCAGGAAGACGGGGCACTTTAGGAGGGATTGCAAATCTCCTAAAGGGAAGCAAGGCGACCACACCGAAGGAGTCAGCAAGGATCTGGCAAATCTTGCTGAAGACGGTGATATGGATGCCCTCGTTCTATCTTTGTCTACCTGTGACGAGTCTTGGGTGATAGACTCGGGCGCGTCTTTCCATGCTACATCCCAACGGAAGCTTCTTGAAGGATATGAGAAGGGAGACTTTGGCAAAGTCTACCTAGGGGATGGAGAGCCTTGCACCATACAAGGAAGGGGAAGCGCGGAAGTGAAGTTGGTTTCTGGATCTTCACTTGAGCTTGAGGACGTACGGCACGTACCTCAACTGCAGAGGAATCTGATTTCTGTTGGACAGTTGGCGAGCCAGGGGTACAAGGCTACTTTCACAGCTGATCAGTGGAAGATATCCAGAGGTTCGTTGACGGTGGCTAGTGGCAAGAAGGTTGGGACACTTTATGTCACCAACGGCACGGAGAACTCTATTGGAGTTGTTGCAGCAGATGTGGACACCAAGTTATGGCATTGTAGACTTGGGCACATGAGTTATCAGGGACTGGAGGTGATGCACCAGTTGGGAAAGCTGCAGGGTCTCAGGAGTGTTGAGATGGACTTCTGTGAGGATTGTGTTCTCGGAAAGCAGAAGCGTGTTTCATTCAACAAAGAAGGTAAACCTCGGAAGCAAGAAAAGCTAGATCTCGTGCACACGGACGTGTGGGGGCCTGCACCAGTTTCTTTCATTGGTGGATCTTAATACTATGTTACTTTTATTGATGATGCTACCAGGAAGCTTTGGGTGTTCTTCTTGAAGCACAAGTCAGAGGTATTTGGGGTCTTCAGGAGATGGCAGGTGATGGTAGAACTCGAGACAGGAAAGAGGTTGAAATGCCTGAGATCGGACAACGGTGGTGAGTATTGTAGCAGGGAGTTTGAGGACTACTGTGCAGATGCTGGGATCGTCAGGCAAAGGACAGTTCCAGGAACACCACAACAAAATGGAGTTGCTGAAAGGATGAACAGAACAATTAATGAGCGTGCCAGGAGTATGAGGATACATGCTGGATTGCCACAGCAGTTTTGGGCGGAAGCAGTTAACACTGCTGCCTACTTGATCAACAGAGGGCCATCAAAGAAACTTGAATTTGGGATTCCTGAGGAAGCATGGACAGCGAAGAAAATTGATTTGGCGCACTTACGAGTATTCGGTTGTACCAGTTATGTCCATGTTGATTCCAGTCAAAGAAGCAAACTAGACGCCAAATCAAAGAAGTGTATTTTCGTTGGATACGGAGGTCAACAGTTTGGGTACCGGCTTTGGGATCCCGAACACAAGAAGATCATTCGTAGTAATGATGTGGTATTCAATGAGAAAATGCAGCAGAGCACTGAATCAGAAACAAAACCTGTTGAGCCGTGTTTTGTGGATCCTGAAGAGGAGTCTACAAATTCTGGTCAGAAGACTCAGTCAGAGCAAGAACCTGAAGCATTGGCACCCCCTCCACAACTAAGAAGGTCCACTCGTAGTACTCATGGGAAGCCTCCTCAAAGGTATGATGGGACTCTTAGTTATTTGCTGCTCACAGATAATGGCGAACCTGAATGCTTCACGGAGGCATTGGAGGTTGATACCAGGAAGGAGTGGGAGTTGGCCATGGATGATGAGATGAAGTCATTGGAGCAGAATCAAACGTGGGATTTGGTGGATCTGCCCAAGGGGAAGAAAGCACTGTCAAACAAATGGGTTTACAGGCTGAAGGAAGAGCAAGGCGGGAAGAAGTGATACAAGGCCAGGCTGGTTGTAAAAGGATTTCAGCAGAGAGCAGGTATCGACTTCACAGAGATCTTTTCTCCTGTAGTCAAGATGAGTACTATTCGAGCGGTGCTGAGCATGGTGGCAGTAGAGGATCTTCACTTAGAGCAGCTTGATGTGAAGACGGCCTTTCTCCATGGAGATCTCGATGAGGAGATATATATGCAGCAGCCGGAGGGATACATTGCAGCTGGCACGGGTGACTTAGTCTGCAAACTAAAGAAAAGCCTCTATGGTTTGAAACAGGCACCCAGACAATGGTATCTCAAGTTCGATAGTTACATGCTTGAGATAGGATACAGGAGATGTCAGGAGGATCACTGTTGCTACTTCCGGGACTTCGGTACATCTTACATTATCTTGCTATTGTATGTTGATGACATGTTAGTTGCAGGAGCTAGCATGCATGAGATTGCAAAATTGAAGCTGAAGCTGTCAAGAAAATTTGCAATGAAGGATCTAGGAGCAGCAAAACAGATCCTTGGGATGCGGATCAGTAGAGATAGGTCTAAACATATCCTCAGACTATCTCAGGCGGAGTACATTAGCCGAGTACTCAGGAGATTCTGCATGGAGGGTGCCAAACCTGTTGGCACACCGCTGGGTGCCCATTTTAAGCTCTCAAAAGGGCAAAGTCCGAAGACGCGGGTGGAGGAGCTCAATATGTCAAAAATCCCGTATGCATCGGCAGTGGGGAGCTTGATGTACGCTATGGTGTGTACGAGACCAGACATTGCTCAAGCAGTGGGAGTTGTGAGTCGCTTCATGAGCTGCCCAGGCTTGGAGCATTGGCGCGCAATCAAATGGATACTGAGGTATCTGAAAGGCACTGAGCACATGTCATTGTGCTATGGAGGTTCTGAGATCCGGTTACAGGGCTATGTGGACTCAGACATGGCAGGGGACTTGGACGGCAGGAGAAGCACGACAGGGTACTTGTTCACCTTGGGCAGTGGAGCCGTCAGTTGGATTTCCAGGTTGCAACCAGTTGTTGCATTGTCGACTACGGAGGCGGAGTATGTGGCAGCCACAGAGGCGTGCAAAGAACTAATATGGCTTCAAGTCTTGATGAAGGAGCTTGGGAAGGAACAGAAGGATTGCATGTTATATTCAGATAGTCAAAGTGCAATTCATCTGGCAAAGAATTTAGCTTTCCATTCAAGGATGAAGCATATTGACATACGGTACCACTTCGTGAGGTCATTGCTTGCTGGGACTCGTCAAGTTGGAGAAGATTCATACAAGTCAGAATCCTGCAGATATGTTGACGAAGGTCGTCACGGTGGAGAAGCTGAGGAGTTGTTCAGCTTCTGCTGGTCTTCATGCTTGAAGACGTTGAGGAGGCATCATACCTATTTCACTAAGATGATTTAGTTTCAGTGGGAGCACATAGGAGAGCCAAGTAACAAGAGGATATACCCAAGGTCTCCAAGTGGGAGATTGTTGGGGTATGTGGAGACCTTTGGTGATGAAGAGAATTGAAGGAAAATCAATTCTGCATAGTTTTCTGTCTGGCGGACTGTCGGAGTCGACTCGAGCTTCAGTCGAGTCGACTCGGGAACAGTCGAGTCGACTCGAGGTCTGTCGAGTCGACCCGAGAGGAGAAAGCCGCAAAAATCATGTTTTTGTCTGGACTGTCAGAGTCGACTCGAACTACAGTCGAGTCGACTCGGAGCATCGTCGAGTCGACTCGAGATACAGTGGAGTCGACTCGAGATCGTGCCAGTTAAACTGGAAGTTGTTCAGACGTGCCAGAGTCGACTCGGACTTCAGCCGAGTCGACTCGGGCTCGCGAAAAATCGTACGGACGATTTTCTTTTGGTGTTTTTGGTGGCGTTTCGACGGCTATGATCATCTGAAGGTCTTGAGACTATATATAGGACTCATGAGAGCCCTAGGGTAGGGTTATTGGCCGTATATTTGAGAGAGACTCTTGTTTGTGAGGCTAGGGTTCTAGAGAAGAAGAGGATTGGGATCCTACTTCTTGTGCAAAGGGAATTCTGTGTGAATCTCTTGTAGATCGATCGCTTGTGATCGTTCGGGTGTGTGCTATCTCTGTAATCAGTTCATCCTTATTGAGATTTGGAGCGGTGGAGGACGTAGGCTATTTGTAGCCGAACCTCGTTACATTTTTGTGTTTGCTTTGCTATTTCTTCCTTCTTCTTCCTTTGATCTTTGATAATCCGTTGCGGTGCTCAAGTGTTTTATCCTACTGATACCACGGGGTAATCTTTTGCCCTTCGTAGGCGGAGCGAAGAGGTGATCCTTGAGTCCGGAGTCGAGGGAGCGAGAGAGTGCTTATCCGTTTGTATCTCTCTTGCTTGTCCGACGTTGGTGGCGGCGCTGGTGTGAGTGGGTTCCGGTGCGGGGCGCCGACAACATAGCACTCCATATGAGTTCTGGAGAGGAAAGAAGCCAAATCTTAAGTATCTTAAGATATAGGGCTGTCAAGCTTATGTCAAAAAAAATTTGGACACAAGCTAAGTGCTAGATCTGAAAAGTGTATTTTTGTAGGTTATCCTAAAGATAATTTAGGATACATCTTCTATCAACCTACCGAACAAAAGATCTTTGTAGGTAGGCATGCCACTTTCATGAAGAAAGAGTTTTTCCTTGAAAAGTGCAAGGATAGAAAAATTGAACTTAAAGAAGTTCAAGATCTATAAATGGAGACACAAGATATTTCTCAACCAGATGTACCCATAAATGAGGTACAACCACAACACACATCTCCTCTCCGAAGGTCAGATAGAGTGCGAAGAGCACCAGAGAGGTATTGGTTTATCATTGAGAATGATGAAGCCCACATCGTTGAGAATGATGATCCTTTGACCTATTCGAAAGCTGTCATGAGTAATGACTCTGACAAATGGCTAGAAGCCATGAAATTCGAAATAGATTCTATGTATACCAACCAAGTATGGACTTTGGTTGATGCACCTGAGGGTGTAAACCCTATAGGTTTCAAATGGGTCTATAGGAAAAAGATTGGACCAGATGGGCAAGTAGAAACTTACAAAGCCAGACTGGTGGCAAAAGATTTCAGGCAAAGACGAGAAATTGACTATGATGAAATCTTTTCACCAGTAGCTATGCTCAAATCTATTAGGATTATGCTTGCAATAGCTGCATACTATGACTATGAAATTGGGCAGATGGATGTTAAAACCACCTTCCATAATGGTCATCTTGAGGAAGAGGTTTACATGACACAGCCAGAAGGATTTGTCTCAAGTAAGAGAGCGAATCAAGTATACAAGCTTAAGAGATCTATTTCTGGATTAAAGCAAGAATCGAGGAGTTGGAACATCCGTTTTAATACAATAGTCAAAGAGTTTGGTTTTATCAAAAATATGGATGAACTATGTGTATACAAGAAGACTAGTGGGAGTGCCATTGTCTTCTTGATATTGTATGTAGATGACATACTAATCATTGGAAATGATATTCCAATGTTACAATCGATCAAGTCTTGGCTATCAAAAAGCTTTTCCTTGAAAGACTTGGGAGAAGCATCCTATATACTTGGTATAAAGATCTATAGGGATAGATCTAAAAGGATGCTAGGCTTGTCCCAGTCTAGATACATAGATCATGTGCTGAAAATATTCAGCATAGAAGGAAGTAAAAGATGTTACTTACCTATGAGTCATGGCATATGTCTCTCTAAGAAGATGTATCCTAGGACATCTGAAGAGAGGAATAGAATGAATTCTATACCCTATGCTTCGGCAGTAGAATCGATTATGTATGCTATGCTATGTACTAGGCCTGATGTGGATTAGGTCTTAGGCATAACAAGCAGATTCCAGGCTGATCCAGGGGAGGATCATTGGATAGCTGTGAAAAATATTCTTAAGTACTTGAGAAGGACTAGAAATATTTTTCTAGTTTATGGAGGTTCTGAATTGAAACTAGGATTTTCTGATTCTAGTTTTCAGTCAGACCTAGATGATAGCAAGTCCACTTCAGGGTATGTCTGTACCCCTAATGGTGGTGCAGTGAGCTGGAAGAATTTTAAGAAGCAAACTGTAGCTGACTCAACTACTGAGGCAGAATACATTGCTGTAAGTGAAGCCGCTAAGGAAACTGTCTAGATGAAGAAGTTCATCTTTGAGTTGGAAGTAGTTCCTGAGATTGCTGAACCAGTCCTAGTTTATTATGATAATACTGGAGCTGTTGCTCAAACGAAGGAACCAAGGTCTCATCATAAATCCAAGCACATTCTAAGATGCTTCCACCTCTTTCGAGAGATTGTCGAGAGATAAGACATAGTCATTGAACTAGTAGACACAAAGAACAACCTAGCAGACCCGTTCACTAAAGCTCTACCACAGCAGCAGTTTGATCGCCACCTCGATTGTATGGATGTTGCCCAAGGTGACAAACCAAGAGGGGGGGGGGGTGAATTGGTTTCTTCTAAATTTTGATGCTTTAAACATTTTCTTAATTAAGTGCGGTGGATGCTTTCTTAAGCTATTTGAGTGAGTTGAACTAACGCAAGAATAGAAGATGATGCAAGAGTAAATGAAAACACAAGCACAACACAAACACAACAATATATAGTGGTTCGGTGCTCTCCTTAGCACCTACGTCCACTCCCCAAGCGTCCCCTTGGAAATTCACTATAATCTCGCGGATTACAGTTGGATTGTTTTCCGGGCTCACAATCCAAAAACCTTTGTCGGTTTTACGGGCTCACCAACGAACCTATACACTTTGGTTTTTCGGGTTCACCAAAAACCTTTGTTGGTTTTGCGGGCTCACCAACTAACCTTTACACTTTGGTTTTCCGGGTTCACCAAAAACCTTTGTTGGTTTTGCGGGCTCACCAACGAACCTTTACAAAGTGTTTAATTAACAAAAGGAAAGATTCAAACTCCTAAATGAGCATATGAAACATTATAAGCTACAAGGAAGAGTTAGAAAGTATTTATCGCTTTGAAGTCGCTTTGCTCTTCTTTGTCAAGGATGCTTCACTCTTTAAAGGGGATGGAGCTCTTGATGCCTCTTTGAATCTGCTCAATCCCTTTCTTTGATTCTTGAATGAAGCTCTTGATGAAGAAGATTAGGGCACTTTTGTATTCTTGGGTACTCTTTGATATTCAACTCAAAAGTTATTCTCTCTGATGAATAGTGCCCCTTTAAATAGCTTCCCACCTTCTTTGGTCAAGCCCTAATGGTTAGAATTCAAAAACTAGCCGTTACTGACCTTGGGAAGAACAAAAAGTACATCTGCAGAACTAGCCGTTACTGTTCAGCCCGTGTTTGGGTCAGCTCAACCTGTCCTTGGGTCGACCCAACTTTGCCTTGGGTCGACTCAAACATTCCTTGGGTCGACCCTCTCAGAGAACACAGAAACCTCAATTTCAGCCTTTCTTCCCATGGGTCGACCCAACCATTCTTTGGGTCGACTCAAAGTTCACTTGGGTCGACTCAAATTCTTCTTGGGTCGACCCTCTCAGTAATTCCAGAGAACCGTTTTCTGTCTGTCTTTCTGTCTTGCCCTTTGGGTCGACCCTCTCAGAGTTTGGGTCGACTCAAGCTTGGGTCGACTCAACCACTGTGTGGGTCGACCCTCTCAGTGAATCCAGAGAGCATTCTTCCTTTGCGTTTTGAGGTTCTTTGGAGGTTGGGTCGACTCATGCTTACCTTGGGTCGACCCAACTCACTGTTCATTTGTGCTGTTTTTGCAGGAGTGTGCCAGATGATTCCTAGATGTGCCGGGGTCGACCCAATCAACCTATGGGTCGACTCAATCCACACTTTGCTGCATTCTCAAGGTTAGATTCATCCAAATGAACAAGACCATATATATATTTTCAATTAAACAAGTGTACTGAGAGTAATGAACTTATAAATGAAGTATCAATTTAACTTATAGCATGCTCTAGATAATTACTTGTTAATCATCAAAATAACACTATCATCCTCAATCTCCCCCTTTTTGATGATTACAAAATAAAGAGTATAAGCCTATTAATACTTGTCTTTAAAATCAGTTTATAAAAGGGATTAAATTGCTGAATTTCAGCTTTTCATATATACTTGTGAAATCTCTCCCTATATCATTCAAATGTTGCCAATTTGACTTTTTGAATTGCTCCCCCTTTCATTTATAATTCATTAGCAATGAAACTTCAAAAATTGGAGATAAACTCTGAGTTTCAGGTTATGTATCGGGGTGCGAGAGGTGCGTGCCAAATTCTGAATTTATATGTGCCAAATTCTGAACTTTGATGGAAATTTTGATTTAGTCAATTTCATTGTTGCAAATTGCTCCCCCTTAGATGTATAAGCTTTCTTATATGATTTTCAATTTGTTTGCCCATTTATTTCTCTTTTCTTTACATAACTTCTTTACTCACTCTTTCTCACAAAGTTAATACTCTTTCTTTAAACACTATCTTTACTTCTCCCAAAATTAATACTCTTTCTTAACTTCTCAAATGAAATACTCTTTCTTTTCTTAAAGTGAATATTCTATCTTTTCTTCTCCCCCTTTATATACTCTTTCTTCTCTTCTCCTTTATATACTCTTTCCTTCTCTTCTTCCCCTTTTTGTTATCATCAAAAACATAGATATGGGAAAAGATGCAATTAAGAACAAACTTCAGACTTCATTGATCACAATAGGAACATTTTCATACATTAATGCCCAAAATAAAGATAAGTACAATGTTCCTCAATCGAGATTTAAAGATATAAGGGAAAAGCAAGATACATATGAGAAAAAAAAAACAAGATACATATGAGAACTAGATTTCTAGCCTAGGCTCTAAACATAGATGCTAAGATCAGCCTAGGGGAAATCTAATGGCTGGGATCTAGTCCTCATCCTCCTAGCATAAGTGGCGAGGAGAGGTCGAGCCTGGTGAGACTGTGTCTGGCGTGGAGCACGACGAGCGGGATGACTCTGTGCCGATATTTCTGACTCAGCAGCCTGTGGCACAGACGGTCCATGTGTCTCTCTCTCTCTCCGGAGTGCTCCTATCTGCTGCCTCAGATCACTGATCTCAGCAGACATGACATCCAACCGGGCGTCCAATCGGCTCGTGAGCTCGTCAGTAATAGTCCTCGCCTGAGCTGTCATGAGCTCTGTCATCCTACTCCAGAAGTCATCCGTATCTGTCGGAGGAGCGGATGACGATGGTCCAGCCTCTGAGGGTACAGTAGGATGATCCATAGGCTCCTCATCCTCATCCTCTGGTGCCTCTCCCTCTGGTGCCTCACCCTGAATGCCTGCACCGGTGTGAATCCACTGCCCGTTCACTTTCGCATATCCCATGCGTATGAGTGTCCGTGCAGTGTACGTGTCCGTGTGATGCAGACTCTTGGATGCCTCCTCCTCAAGAGGTAAACCATGCTGACGGAAGATCAATGTAAGTATCATACCATAAGGTAGTGATACCCTGTTGCTGCACATCACCTTCCTCATCTGCCTTAATATCATAGCCGGAAGATTTAGAGGAGTCCCCCGAATCATACACTCCATAACTGCTAGATCTCGCTCTGAGATGAGATCAAATCTCCCGGTCTTCGGAAATAAAATCCTATTTATCATATTGAGCAATAACCTCATCTCAGCGGAAAGAGAACTAGCTATTACCTTCTGAGAAAAATCGAAGTTCTCGTTTTCCATGATCAATTGCAGAGCTCTCATTTTGTCTTCTGGCCTCTCCGGAGTGGCTCCTATGCAGGGTAGGTGTAGTAACTCACTCAAGCTCTCCTCGGATACACGGATCCGAACCCCTCGAACTTCCGACATAAGTCCTCCCATACCAGTCTTGAGGAAGGCGTAGAACTCTTGGACCAACCCGGGGTAAATCACCACATCAAGGGAGCAAAGATACTCCCAACCTTGTCTTTGGATCCATTCCCAAATCCGAAATCCTTCTTGGTTGAAAAACTCCGAATGAATCCTTCTCCCGGTAGTAACCAGCCTCCCCGCAAATCTTGCAAGGATCACTGAGGGGGAAGGAGGAGGAGGGACCTCCGCACGTGCCTCACGTCGTGGAGACACGGGAGAAGGCTCGGTAGGACGCCTTTCCTCTTGTTGGACTCGGGTCACTCTTCCGGATCTCTTGGCTACGGCTCGTTTGGGTCCCATTTCTCCAAGATCTTCAGGAAATCTACTGTTTGGAGGAGTTTAGTGGAGATTGGAGAGTGGGGGCTAGACTTTTCGGAAGGAGACAAAGGGCAAACAGTGCCCTAGATGAGCTCTCGGGCCCCCTTATAACAGTGGGATCCCGACGTTGGGTCGACTCAAGAATTTTCTTGGGTCGACTCAACGTAGGGTCGACCCATGTTCTGCGTTGGGTCGACCCAAGTGCAGAAATTTTGTTTTCTCTCCCTTTTTGCTTCTAAAAAATTTTCCTTGCTTCCAATCCTTATAACCTCTTTATGGAACAATGATACATGAGTAAGGAATCTATAGATAACAAATTTGACTCATGTTTCATGGGATTTTTGAAGTTAGAGGAATGTATCATGACACTATTAGCTCCCTTTCATATTCATTCAATAAAAGGATCACATATACCTAATTCCCTCCTGAGCATACAGAATCTATCTTCACTCAATGGTTTTGTAAATATGTCGGCCAATTATTTTTCTGTGCATATATGCTCAATGCATACGTTTCCATTTTGCACATGATCCCTAATAAAATGGTACCTTATTTCTATGTGTTTGGCCTTAGAGTGCTGAACTGGATTTTTAGTGAGATTGATAGCACTCGTATTATCACATTTAATAGGAATATTATCTAGTTTAACTCCATAGTCCTCTAATTGTTGCTTGAGCCATAATACTTGGGCACAACAACTACCAGCAGCTATGTATTCAGCTTCAGCTGTGGATAGTGCCACTGAGTTCTGCTTTTTACTAAACCATGATACTAAGTTATTTCCTAGGAATTGACATGTCCCACTTGTGCTCTTTCTATCTAATTTGCATCCAGCAAAATCTGCATCTGAATATGCAAGCAAATCTAGACAGGAGTCTCTCGAGTACCATAATCCAATGGTGGTAGTTCCTCTTAAATATCTAAGGATTCTCTTAACTGCACTTAAATGTGACTCCTTAGGATCCGATTGGTATCTAGCACATATCCCTACACTGAATACAATGTCGGGTCTACTAGCAGTAAGATAGAGCAAGGATCCAATTAGTCCTCTATAGAGCTTAATATCCACACTTTTCCCTTTTTCATCCTTGTCTAGCTTACTAGTGGGATTCATTGGAGTGCCAATTCCCTTATGATTTTCATTCCCAAACTTCTTCAGTATTTCCTTTGTATACTTAGTTTGATGAATGAAAATGCCTTCTTTGGTTTGTTTGATTTGTAATCCTAAAAAGAAACTTAGTTCTCCCATCAAACTCATCTCAAATTCTCCATGCATTAAATCAGCAAATTCTTTGCACAGAGTATCGTTAGTGGCACCAAAGATTATGTCATCTACATATATTTGTACCACTAGTAGATTTTTGTCCTTTCTTTTGAGAAATAGAGTTTTATCTACATTTTCTCTACAAAAATCATTATCAATCAGAAATTTACTTAGTCTATCATACCAAGCCCTAGGTGCTTGCTTTGATCCATATAATGCCTTATGTAATTTAAACACATGATTTGGCAATTCATGATTTTCAAATCCTGGAGGTTGTTCTACATATACTTCCTCCTCAATAATACCATTTAAGAATGCACTCTTCACATCCATTTGATATAATTTAAAATCCATAAAACATGCAAATGCTAGAAGTAATCTAATAGCTTCTAATCTAGCTACAGGAGCAAATGTCTCATCATAATCTATTCCTTCTTCCTGATTGTATCCTTTAGCTACGAGTCTGGCCTTATTTCTTATAACTACTCCATTTTCATCTAGTTTATTTCTAAATACCCATTTTGTTCCAATTACTGAATTATGCTTTGGTCTTTCAGTTAATGTCCATACATTACTTTTTTTAAATTGATTTAATTCCTCTTGCATGGCATTTATCCAGTTAGTATCTTTTTCAGCTTCTTCATAAGTTTTAGGTTCTAATTATGAAACGAAAGCAAGATAATCATTTAAATTTCTAAGAGAAGATCGAGTTCTTACCACTTGAGATGGATCACCAATAATTAAGTCTTTAGGATGTCCATGTGCATACCTCCATTCTTTTGGCACGTCTTGGGGTTGTGGTGGCACGCAATCATCTCCCTTATCTTGATTTGGTACGTCATCAATTTTTAACTTCTCAAAATCGATAATTCCTGTATCATCATCAATAGAGTTTTCTTTCCTAGCAGACTCACTATCAGACTCATCAAATATAATATTGACCGACTCTTCTACTACTAAGGTTCTTTTGTTGAATACTCTGTATGCCTTGCTAGATGTGGAGTATCCTAAGAAGATACCTTCATCTGACTTGGCATCAAATTTACTTAAGTCCTCCTTGCCGTTATTTAAGATAAAACATCTACATCCAAACACTTTAAAATATTTTGCAGTGGGTTTCTTATTCTTCCAAAGTTCATAAGGAGTTTTCTTAGTTATAGGTCGTATTAAAACTCGATTTAGAATATGGCAAGAAGTGTTTATAGCTTCAGCCCAAAAGTACTTTGGAAGATTTGACTCACACAACATTGTGCATGCCATTTCTGCCAATGTCCTATTTTTCCTTTCAACAACCCCATTTTGTTGAGGCGTTCTAGGTGCTGAAAATTGATGTGATATTCCATTTTTAGTGCAAAATTCCTCGAAGTGTTGATTTTCAAATTCCGTGCCATGATCACTTCGAATTGCTACCAATGTGAGTTTCTTTTCATTTATGATTTTATTGTATAGTTTCAAAAATTCTGAAAATGCTTCATTCTTATGTGCCAAAAATGAAACCCATGTATATCTTGAAAAATCATCAACAATGACTAGTCCATATTTCTTTCCTCCTAGACTTGTAGTTCTAGTAGGTCCAAATAAGTCCATATGTATGAGTTCAAATGGTCTAGTTGTTGATACTACATTTTTCGATTTAAAAGATGATCTAGTTTGTTTTCCTAATGAACATGGTCCACATATTTTGTCCTTTTCAAAAATCAATTTTGGCACATCCTTTATTAATTCCTTCTTAACTAGTTTTGATATTAATTCCATACTAGCATGTCCTAGTCTTCGATGCCAAAGCCAACTAGTTTCATTCTTCTTTTCTTCATTAGTAATTAAGCATAAACCATTTTTCTTGCCTAATTCATGAAGATCTACTAAGTAAATATTTCTTTGCCTTTGTCCTACAAGTACAATGCTATTATCTTTAGAATTTGTGATTATACATACAGATGCTTCAAATGTAACTTTAAATCCTTTATCACAAAATTGACTTATACTAAGAAGATTATGTTTCAACCCTTTAACTAACAAAACATTTTCTATAAAAACAGATGGAGCAATGAAAATTTTACCCTTTCCAATGATATGGCCTTTACCATTGTCTCCATAGGTAACTACTCCACCTTTCTTTGGTTCCAAAGTGACAAATTGATCTTCGTCACTGGTCATGTGTCTTGAACAGCCACTATCTAGATACCATCGTTTTTTCATTTTATCAGCTGTAAGACACACCTGCAATCAAGATCAAGAAGAAACTTTAGGTACCCAAACTAAGTTGGGTCCTTTAGGGTTAGTACTCCATGTTCCTTTTGAAACCCAAACTTTCTTGAATTTAATCTTTTGATTATTACTTGATTTGTTTTGACTAGACTTTCTAAAGTTACATTCATATGCTCTATGTCCTATCTTATTGCAACAATAACAAGTAACATTTTCATTTTTAGCTTTTACAAAGATATTCTTTAAGAATTTTTGTTTTGTATTTGTTCTATAACCTAAACCAGCCTTATTATATACAGCTCTTTGACTATCAAGTATCATATTCAATTTGGTAGAACTAAGAGTAAATTTATCTACTAAGGATTTATACTTTTCAGCATCTTCTTTTAACTTAATATTTTCAACAATTAGATTCTTGGTTTTATTTTCAAGTTTCCTACTTAACGTTTCATAGTTATGAGACAGTTTTATCTTATCTTTAATGAGAGATTGATTTTCTTCTTTTAGAGCTTTATTTTTATTAATTACTTTCTTATGTTCTTCCATGAGTTCTAAGAATGCATCATGCAATTTATCAACAGTAAAATCACAGTCAAGTTCAGAATCTACCTCATCGTCATTGGCCATATGACATATTTGGGCCGTGTCTTGATGATCTTCGTCCTCCGAACTTGATTCCTCACTTTCACTCCAATCGGCCATAAAATTCTTCTTTTTCAACTTTCTTGCCATCCTCTTCAAATCTGGGCAATCTATCTTATAATGCCCGGGTTTGTTACACTCATAGCAAATGGGAGTCTCCTTTTCTTTTTCCTTATCCTTAACCTTTTCTTTGCTTGAGTTACCTTTAAGAAAGGGTTTCTTTTTATGGAACTTATTCTTACCTCTCATGAATCTTCTGAATTTTCTCCCAAGCACTTCCATCCCTTCTTCATCAATATCTTCATCATCATCTGAATCTTCCGATTCAGTTTGTTGTCTAGGGGTGGTAGTCTTTAGGGCAATGGGTTTTCTTCTCTTGACCTCATCTTCTGAATTTTGCCTCATTGTCAACTCATGGGTCATGAGAGATCCTAGGAGCTCCTCTAACTGCAGTGTGTTGAGGTCCTTTGCCTCTTGAATAGCGGTTACCTTGGCCTCCCAATTCCTTGGTAGAGACCTGAGAATTTTACGCACCAAATCAGAGTTAGAATAAGACTTTCCTAAACTTTTAAGCCCATTTATAATATCAGTAAAACGAGTAAACATATCAGTTATGGACTCAGTAGATTCTATTTTAAACAGTTCATACTTGTGTACTAATATGTTTATCTTGGACTCCTTAACTTGATTGGTCCCTTCATGTGTGACCTCAAGTCTATCCCAAATTTCTTTGGCGGTGGTGCAAGTGGATATTCTATTAAATTCATTTACATCTAAAGAGCAGTAAAGTGTATTTACAGCTTTTGCATTTAACTGTGCTAATCTTCTATCACTTTCATTCCAATCCATTTCTGGTTTGGGTATGATAGTGCCATCTATGTTAAGTGTGGGTATGTGAGGTCCTCTAGTGATGATTTGCCACAGTTCATAGTCCGAAGCTTGAATGAATATCCTCATTCTAGCTTTCCAATATGTGTAGTTTGTGCCATTAAATAGAGGTGGTCTATTTGTGGATTGCCCCTCACTCATTGCACATCCCACTTGGGTTGTCATGATCTTTAACTCTTGATTGTTAGATCAATGAGCACTATTAGAGCACCTCGCTCTGATACCACTTGTTGCCCAAGGTGACAAACCAAGAGGGGGGGGGGTGAATTGGTTTCTTCTAAATTTTGATGCTTTAAACGTTTTCTTAATTAAGTGCGGTGGATGCTTTCTTAAGCTATTTGAGTGAGTTGAACTAACGCAAGAGTAGAAGATGATGCAAGAGTAAATGAAAACACAAGCACAACACAAACACAACAATATATAGTGGTTCGGTGCTCTCCTTAGCACCTACGTCCACTCCCCAAGCGTCCCCTTGTGAATTCACTATAATCTCGCGGATTACAGTTGGATTGTTTTCCGAGCTCACAATCCAAAAACCTTTGTTGGTTTTACGGGCTCACCAACGAACCTATACACTTTGGTTTTCCGGGTTCACCAAAAACCTTTGTTGGTTTTGCGGGCTCACCAACTAACCTTTACACTTTGGTTTTCCGGGTTCACCAAAAACCTTTGTTGGTTTTGCGGGCTCACCAACGAACCTTTACAAAGTGTTTAATTAACAAAAGAAAAGATTCAAACTCCTAAATGAGCATATGAAACATTATAAGCTACAAGGAAGAGTTAGAAAGTATTTATCGCTTGGAAGTCGCTTTGCTCTTCTTTGTCAAGGATGCTTCACTCTTTAAAGGGGATGGAGCTCTTGATGCCTCTTTGAATCTGCTCAATCCCTTTCTTTGATTCTTGAATGAAGCTCTTGATGAAGAAGATTAGGGCACTTTTGTATTCTTGGGTACTCTTTGATATTCAACTCAAAAGTTATTCTCTCTGATGAATAGTGCCCCTTTAAATAGCTTCCCACCTTTTTTGGTCAAGCCCCAATGGTTAGAATTCAAAAACTAGCCATTACTGACCTTGGGAAGAACAAAAAGTACATCTGCAGAACTAGCCGTTACTGTTCAGCCCGTGTTTGGGTCGGCTCAACCTGTCCTTGGGTCGACCCAACTTTGCCTTGGGTCGACTCAAACATTCCTTGGGTCGACCCTCTCAGAGAACACAGAAACCTCAATTTCAGCCTTTCTTCCCATGGGTCGACCCAACCATTCTTTGGGTCGACTCAAAGTTCACTTGGGTCGACTCAAATTCTTCTTGGGTCGACCCTCTCAGTAATTCCAGAGAACCGTTTTCTGTCTGTCTTTCTGTCTTGCCCTTTGGGTCGACCCTCTCAGAGTTTGGGTCGACTCAAGCTTGGGTCGACTCAACCACTGTGTGGGTCGACCCTCTCAGTGAATCCAGAGAGCATTCTTCCTTTGCGTTTTGAGGTTCTTTGGAGGTTGGGTCGACTCATGCTTACCTTGGGTCGACCCAACTCACTGTTCATTTGTGCTGTTTTTGCAGGAGTGTGCCAGATGATTCCTAGATGTGCCAGGGTCGACCCAATCAACCTATGGGTCGACTCAATCTACACTTTGCTGCATTCTCAAGGTTAGATTCATCCAAATGAACAAGACCATATATATATTTTCAATTAAACAAATGTACTGAGAGTAATGAACTTATAAATGAAGTATCAATTTAACTTATAGCATTCTCTAGATAATTACTTGTTAATCATCAAAATAACACTATCATCCTCAATGGAGATGAAATATAAAGACGATTGGCTTTAGTGCAAGTGGAAGATTGAAAGAATAGATGCCCTACAAACCAATCTTAATATGTATTGCGAAGGATTTTTCTTTTATTTTTTTCAAATCATGTATATGACATTTAATTATGAATAAAGGCATAGTGTTTCATCATATGCTGTTTATTATTTTGCGATGAACCCCTTAGATTAAGTTAATGATTTTAGGGCTATGATGAGATCATACTAGTGAGACCTAAAATCTTAAAATCCTAATCTTAAGTATTTTCAGTTATTGGTACATTGAGTTGGGGATCAATGCTACCGAAAGGACTGGCACATCTTATGTATGCCCGATCAGAGGGTGATTGATCTCATAATCACTTGTGTGGAGATATTAATACAAAGATGTGGGTGTTCATTAGAGGAATGAGTTTAATGAATTGACCTGCCAAGAGAATATCTTATGAAGTCTTACTTATATGTCAAAAGATGATTCTCTTAGTGGAAGTTGTGCAACTGATCCTTTGACCTGAGATCACCATGGTATCTTGTACACAAAAATCCACATTTTGGTATACACTCATTCATAACTTTAAGTTGTATACAGGGTCTTCTAGATATGATGAATTATGTAGGAAGATTTGAGTAGGTCAACAAGAAATCAATCATTTCTAGTAAGAGAAGATCGCATTCCATTTATTCTAATCATATGATAATTTAGGGAGCCTTTGATCAAAGCAGAATAAAAATTAGAAAGAGTTTCTAATGTTTCATGATTCGAATTATCATTAGAAGATTAAGAGAAATATGAATATAAAATTGAGTTTGACATATATTCATACTCATATACATATTCGGAATACAGTTTGATTGAAGGATTGAATTGTACGGTAACTTGCCACTAAAGGGTATATTTGGTATTTTCACCAAATTCCATATTCCCAAATCTTAAGTATTTTCAGTCATTGGAACATTGAGTCGGGGATCAATGCTACCGGCAAGACTGGCACATCTTATGTATACTCGATGCAGAGGGTGATTGATCTCACAGTCACTAATGTGGAGACACTAATATAAAGATGTGGGTGCTCATTAGAGGAATGAGTTCACTGAATTGACCTGCAAAGAGAAATCTTATGAAGTCTTACTTACATATCAAAAAATGATTCTCTTAGTGGGAGTTGTGCAACTGATCCTATGACCTGAGATCACCAAAGTATATTGTGCACATGAACCCATGTTTTGGTTTACACTCATTCGTGACTTTAAATTGTGTACGGGGTCTTCTGGATATGGTGAAATGTGTATGAATATTATGAGTAGATCAACAAGGAATCAATCATTTCTAGTAACAAAATATCGCATCCCATTTATTCTAATCATATGATAATTTAGGGAGTCTTATATCAAAGCAGGATGAAAATTGGAAAGAGTTTCTAATGTTTCATGATTCGAATTATCATAAGAAGATTAAGAGAAATATGAATATGAAATTGAGTTTGACGTACGTTCATACTCATATACATATTCGGGATATAGTTTGATTGAAGGATTGAATTGCACGGTAACTTGCCACTGAAGGGTATTTTTGGTATTTCTACCAAATTTTATATTTTTTGGGTAGACATGGCACGTTGCTAGACGTCAATCTTGTCTTATAGATTTGATCGAATTAAAGAGTTTAATTCGATCACCAATTAGAAAGGATTATAATTGTTAAGTTCGGGTTCGCGCAGTTTGGACCTAAATCGATTAGAAGAGTTGAGGATGATAGTGTTATTTTGATGATTAACAAGCAATTATCTAGAGTATGCTATAAGTTAAGTTGATACTTCATTTATAAGTTCATTACTCTCAGTATATTTGGTTAATTGAAAATAGATACATGACCTTGTTCATTTGAATGAATCTAACCTTGAGAGTGCAGCAAAGTGTGGATTGAGTCGACCCAAAGGTTGATTGGGTCGACCCCGGCACATCAAGAAATCATTTGGCACACTCCTGCAAAAATGGCACAAATGAACAGTGAGTTGGGTCGACCCAAGGTAAGCATGAGTCGACCCAACCTTGAAGAACCTCAAAAATACAACTGAAGAATGCTCTCTGGATTTACTGAGAGGGTCGACCCAAACAGTGGTTGAGTCGACCCAAGCTTGAGTCGACCCAAACCCTGAGAGGGTCGACCCAAAGGCAAGACAGAAAGACAGACAGAAAATGGTTCTCTGGAATTACTGAGAGGGTCGACCCAAGAAGAAGTTGAGTCGACCCAAGTGGACTTTGAGTCGACCCAAAGAATGGTTGGGTCGACCCATGGGAAGGAAGGCTGAAATTGAAGTTTCTGTGGTTTCTGAGAGGGTCGACCCAAGAAATGTTTGAGTCGACCCAAGGCAAAGTTGGGTCGACCCAAGGACAGGTTGAGCCGACCCAAACACGGGCTGAACAGTAACGGCTAGTTCTGCAACTGTACTTTTTGTCCTTCCCAAGGTGAGTAACGGCTAGTTTTTCAAATCTAACCATTGGGACTTGTCCTAAGAAGGTGGGAAGCTATTTAAAGGGGCACTATTCATCAGAGAGAACAACTTTTGAGTGGAATATCAAAGAGTACCCAAGAATACAAAAGTGCCCTAATCTTCTTCATCAAGAGCTTCATTCAACAATCAAAGAAAGGGATTGAGCAGATTCAAAGAGGCATCAAGAGCTCCATCCCCCTTAAAGAGTGAAGCATCCTTGACAAAGAAGAGCAAAGCGACTTCAAAGCGATAAATACTTTCTAACTCTTCCTTGTAGCTTATATTGTTTCATATGCTCATTTAGGAGTTTGAATCTTTCCTTTTGTTATTAAACACTTTGTAAAGGTTCGTTGGTGAGCCCGCAAAACCAACAAAGGTTTTTGGTGAACCCGGAAAACCAAAGTGTATAGGTTCGTTGGTGAGCCCGTAAAACCAACAAAGGTTTTTGGTGAACCCGGAAAACCAAAGTGTATAGGTTCGTTGGTGAGCCCGTAAAACCAACAAAGGTTTTTGGATTGTGAGCCCGGAAAACAATCCAACTGTAATCCGCGAGATTATAGTGAATTCCCAAGGGGACGCTTGGGGAGTGAACGTAGGTGCTAAGGAGAGCACTGAACCACTATATATTGTTGTGTTTGTGTTGTGCTTGTGTTTTCATTTACTCTTGCATCATCTTCTACTCTTGCGTTAGTTTAACTCACTCAAATAGCTTAAGAAAGCATCCACCGCACTTAATTAAGAAAACGTTTAAAGCACCAAAATTTAGAAGAAACCAATTCACCCCCCCCTCTTGGCTTGTCACCTTGGGCAACAAGTGGTATCAGAGCGAGGTGCTCTAATAGTGCTCATTGATCTAACAATCAAGAGTTAAAGATTATGACAACCCAAGTGGGATGTGCAATGAGTGAGGGGCAATCCACAAATAGACCACCTCTATTTAATGGCACAAACTACACATATTGAAAAGCTAGAATGAGGATATTCATTCAAGCTTCGGACTATGAACTGTGGCAAATCATCACTAGAGGACCTCACACACCCACACTTAACATAGATGGCACTATCATATCCAAACCAGAAATGGATTGGAATAAAAGTGATAGAAGATTAGCACAGTTAAATGCAAAAGCTGTAAATACACTTTACTGCTCTTTAGATGTAAATGAATTTAATAGAATATCCACTTGCACCACCGCTAAAGAAATTTGGGATAGGCTTGAGGTCACACATGAAGGGACCAATCAAGTTAAGGAGTCCAAGATAAACATATTAGTACACAAGTATGAACTGTTTAAAATAGAATCTACTGAGTCCATAACTGATATGTTTACTCGTTTTACTGATATTATAAATGGGCTTAAAAGTTTAGGAAAGTCTTATTCTAACTCTGATTTGGTGCGTAAAATTCTCAGGTCTCTACCAAGGAATTGGGAGGCCAAGGTAACCGCTATTCAAGAGGCAAAGGACCTCAACACACTGCAGTTAGAGGAGCTCCTAGGATCTCTCATGACCTATGAGTTGACAATGAGGCAAAATTCAGAAGATGAGGTCAAGAGAAGAAAACCCATTGCCCTAAAGACTACCACCCCTAGACAACAAACTGAATCGGAAGATTCAGATGATGATGAAGATATTGATGAAGAAGGGATGGCAGTGCTTGGGAGAAAATTCAGAAGATTCATGAGAGGTAAGAATAAGTTCCATAAAAAGAAACCCTTTCTTAAAGGTAACTCAAGCAAAGAAAAGGTTAAGGATAAGGAAAAAGAAAAGGAGACTCCCATTTGCTATGAGTGTAACAAACCCGGGTATTATAAGATAGATTGCCCAGATTTGAAGTGGATGGCAAGAAAGTTGAAAAAGAAGAATTTTATGGCCGATTGGAGTGAAAGTGAGGAATCAAGTTCGGAGGACGAAGATCATCAAGACACGGCCCAAATATGTCATATGGCCAATGACGATGAGGTAGATTCTGAACTTGACTGTGATTTTACTGTTGATGAATTGCATGATGCATTCTTAGAACTCATGGAAGAACATAAGAAAGTAATTAATAAAAATAAAGCTCTAAAAGAAGAAAATCAATCTCTCATTAAAGAGAAAATAAAACTGTCTCATAACTATGAAACATTAAGTAGGAAACTTGAAAATGAAACTAAAAATCTAATTGCTGAGAATGTCAAGCTAAAAGAAGATGCTGAAAAATATAAATCTTTGGTAGATAGATTTACTCTTAGTTCTACCAAATTAAACTTAATTCTTGATAGCCAAAAAGCTGTATATGATAAGGCCGGTTTAGGGTATAGAACAAATAGGAAACAAAAACTCTTAAAGAATATTTTTGTAAAAGCTAAAAGGGAAAATATTACTTGTTATTGTTGTAATAAGATAGGACATAGAGCATATGAATGTAATTTTAGAAAGTCTAGTCAAAACAGATCAAGTAATAATCAAAAGATAAAATTCAAGAAAGTTTGGGTTCCAAAAGGAACATGGAGTACTAACCCTAAAGGACCCAACTTAGCTTGGGTACCTAAAGGTTCTTCTTGATCTTGATTGCAGGTGTGTCTTGCAGCTGATAAAATGGAAAAACGATGGTATCTAGATAGTGGCTGTTCAAGACACATGACCGGTGACGAAGATCAATTTGTCACCTTGGAACCAAAGAAAGGTGGAGTAGTGACCTATGGAGACAATGGTAAAGGGTATATCATTGGAAAGGGTAAAATTTTCATTGCTCCATCTATTTTTATAGAAAATATTTTATTAGTTAAGGGTTTGAAACATAACCTTCTTAGCATAAGTCAATTTTGTGATAAAGGATTTAAAGTTACATTTGAAGCATCTGTATGCATAATCACAAATCCTAAAGATAATAGCATTGTACTTGTAGGACAAAGGCAAAGAAATATTTACTTAGTAGATCTTCATGAGTTAGGCAAGAAAAATGGTTTATGCTTAATTACTAATGAAGAAAAGAAAATTGAAACTAGTTGGCTTTGGCATCGAAGATTAGGACATGCTAGTATGGAATTAATATCAAAACTAGTTAAGAAGGAATTAATAAAGGATGTGCCAAAATTGATTTTTGAAAAGGACAAAATATGTGGACCATGTTCATTGGGAAAACAAACTAAGTCATCTTTCAAATCGAAAAACGTAGTATCAACAACTAGACCATTTGAACTCATATACATGGATTTATTTGGACCTACTAGAACTACAAGTCTAGGAGGAAAGAAATATGGACTAGTTATTGTTGATGATTTTTCAAGGTATACATGGGTTTCATTTTTGGCACATAAGAACGAAGCATTTTCAGAATTTTTGAAACTATATAATAAAATCATAAATGAAAAGAAACTCACCTTAGTAGCCATTCGAAGTGATCATGGTACTGAATTTGAAAATCAACACTTCGAGGAATTTTGCACTAAAAATGGAATATCACATCAATTTTCAGCACCTAGAACGCCTCAACAAAATGGGGTTGTTGAAAGGAAAAATAGGACATTGGCAGAAATGGCACGCACAATGTTGTGCGAGTCAAATCTTCCAAAGTACTTTTGGGCTGAAGCTATAAACACCTCTTGCCATATTCTAAATCGAGTTTTAATACGACCTATAACTAAGAAAACTCCTTATGAACTTTGGAAGAATAAGAAACCAACTGCAAAATATTTTAAAGTGTTTGGATGTAGATGTTTTATCTTAAATAATGGCAAGGAGGACTTAAGTAAATTTGATGCCAAGTCAGATGAAGGTATCTTCTTAGGATACTCCACATCTAGCAAGGCATACAGAGTATTCAACAAAAGAACCTTAGTAGTAGAAGAGTCTGTCAATATTATATTTGATGAGTCTGATAGTGAGTCTGCTAGGAAAGAAAATACTATTGATGATGATACAGGAATTATCGACTTTGAAAAGTTGAAAATTGATGACGTGCCAAATCAAGATAAGGGAGATGATTGCGTGCCACCACAACCCCAAGACGTGCCAAAAGAATGGAGGTATGCACATGGACATCCTAAAGATTTAATCATTGGTGATCCATCTCAAGGGGTAAGAACTCGATCATCTCTTAGAAATTTAAATGATTATCTTGCTTTCGTTTCACAATTAGAACCTAAAACTTATGAAGAGGCTGAAAAAGATACTAACTGGATAAATGCCATGCAAGAGGAATTAAATCAATTTAAAAGAAGTAATGTATGGACATTAACTGAAAGACCAAAGCATAATTCAGTAATTGGAACAAAATAGGTATTTAGAAATAAATTAGATGAAAATGGATTAGTTATAAGGAATAAGGCTAGACTTGTAGCTAAGGGATACAATCAAGAAGAAGGAATAGATTTTGATGAGACATTTGCTCCTGTAGCTAGATTAGAGGCTATTAGATTGCTTCTGGCATTTGCATGTTTCATGGATTTTAAATTATATCAAATGGATGTGAAGAGTGCATTCTTAAATGGTATTATTGAGAAGGAAGTATATGTAGAACAACCTCCAGGATTTGAAAATCATGAATTGCCAAATCATGTGTTTAAACTACATAAGGCATTATATGGATTAAAGCAAGCACCTAGGGCTTGGTATGATCGACTAAGTAAGTTTCTGCTTGAAAATGATTTTTGTAGAGGAAATGTAGATAAAACTTTATTCATCAAAAGAAAGGACAAAAATCTATTAGTGGTGCAAATATATGTAGATGACATAATCTTTGGTGCCACTAATGATACTCTATGCAAAGTATTCGCTGATTTAATGCATGGAGAATTTGAGATGAGTTTGATGGGAGAACTAAGCTTCTTTCTAGGATTACAAATCAAACAAACCAAAGACGGCATTTTCATTCATCAAACTAAGTATACAAAGGAAATACTGAAGAAGTTTGGGAATGAAAATCATAAGGAAATTGGCACTCCAATGAATCCTACTAGTAAGCTAGACAAAGATGAAAAAGGGAAAAGTGTTGATATTAAGCTCTATAGAGGACTAATTGGATCCTTGCTCTATCTTACTGCTAGTAGACCCGACATTGTATTTAGTGTAGAGATATGTGCTAGATACCAATCGGATCCTAAGGAGTCACATTTAAGTGCTGTTAAGAGAATCCTTAGATACTTAAGAGGAACTACCACCATTGGATTATGGTACTCGAGAGACTCCTGTCTAGATTTGCTTGCATATTCAGATGCTGACTTTGCTGGATGCAAGTTAGATAGGAAGAGCACAAGTGGCACATGTCAATTCTTAGGAAATAACTTAGTATCATGGTTTAGTAAGAAGCAGAACTCAGTGGCACTGTCCACAGCTGAAGCTGAATACATAGCTGCTGGTAGTTGTTGTGCTCAAGTATTATGGCTCAAGCAACAACTAGAGGACTATGGAGTCAAACTAGATAATATTCCCATTAAGTGTGATAATACTAGTGCTATCAATCTCACTAAAAATCCAGTTCAGCACTCTAAAGCCAAACACATAGAAATAAGGTACCATTTTATTAGGGATCATGTGCAAAATGGAAATGTATGTATTGAGCATATATGCACGGAAAAATAATTGGCCGACATATTTACCAAACCATTGAGTGAAGATAGATTCTGTATGCTCAGGAGGGAATTAGGCATATGTGATCCTTTTTATTAAAGAAATATAAAAGGGAGATAGTAGTCTCATGATACATTCCTCTAATTTCAAAAATCCCATGAAACATGAGTCAAATTTGTTATCTATAGATTTCTTACTCATGTATCATTGTTCCATAAAGAGTTTATAAGGATTGGAAGCAAGGAAAACTTTTTAGAAGCAAAAAGAAAGAGAAAAGAAAATTTCTGCACTTGGGTCGACCCAACCCAGAACATGGGTCGACCCAACGTTGAGTCGACCCAAGAAAAATCTTGAGTCGACCCAACGTCGGGACCCCACTGTTAAAAGGGGGCCCGAGAGCACATCTAGGGCACTGTTTGCCCTTTGTCTTCTTCCGAAAAGACTAGCTCCCACTCTCCAATCTCCACTAAACTCCTCCAAACAGTAGATTTCCTAAGGATCTTGGAGAAATGGGACCCAAACGAGCCGTAGCCAAGAGATCCGGAAGAGTGACCCGGGTCCAACCAGAGGAAAGGCACCCTACCGAGCCTTCTCCCGTGTCTCCAAGACGTGAGGCACGTGCGGAGGTCCCTCCTCCTACTTCCCCCTCAGTGATCCTTGCAAGATTTGCGGGGAGGCCGGTTACTACCGGGAGAAGGATCCATTCGGAGTTTTTCAATCAAGAAGGGTTTCGGATTTGGGAATGGATCCAAAGACAAGGTTGGGAGTATCTTTGCTCCCTAGATGTGGTCATCTACCCCGGGTTGGTACAAGAGTTCTATGCCTTCCTCAAGACTGGTATGGGAGGGCTTGTGTCGGAAGTTCGAGGGGTTCGGATCCGTGTGTCCGAGGAGAGCTTGAGTGAGTTACTACACCTACCCTGCATAGGAGCCACTCCGGAGAGGCCAGAAGACAAAATGAGAGCTCTGCAATTGATCATGGAAAACGAGAACTTCGATTTTTCTCAGAAGGTAATAGCTAGTTCTCTTTCCGCTGAGATGAGGTTATTGCTCAATATGATAAATAGGATTTTATTTCCGAAGACCGGGAGATTTGATCTCATCTCAGAGCGAGATCTAGCAGTTATGGAGTGTATGATTCGAGGGACTCCTCTAAATCTTCCGGCTATGATATTAAGGCAGATGAGGAAGGTGATGTGCAGCAACAGGGTATCACTACCTTATGGTATGATACTTACATTGATCTTCCGTCAGCATGGTTTACCTCTTGAGGAGGAGGCATCCAAGAGTCTGCATCACACGGACACTCATACGCATGGGATATGCGAAAGTGAACGGGCAGTGGATTCACACCGGTGCAGGCATTCAGGGTGAGGCACCAGAGGGAGAGGCACCAGAGGATGAGGATGAGGAGCCTATGGATCATCCTACTGCACCCTCAGAGGCTGGACCATCGTCATCCGCTCCTCCGACAGATACGGATGACTTCCGGAGCAGGATGACAGAGCTCATGACAGCTCAGGCGAGGATGTTAGAAGTATGCCCTAGAAGCCAATCTGGCTAACACATTATTAATTCTGGGACATAATTTTGTACTTGACTTTATTATTATTGATTAATAAATGGGCATTCCTTTCATTCATATTGTTTATGTGTCTATGAATCATCCAAGGAATTAATAAGATGATGATACATATTCTCAAGAGTTGAGAATTTGAGCCATGTATCATTGGTGATTAATTTCTAAATGCTCCTGATCAATGGATCATCACGAGGACGGTGATCGATCTGATCAGTGCACACATCGCTTTCCTTATGGATGGACGAGACTCGAGTCCACAGTGCAGGGACACTGAAGTGATAGTGCAGGTGCTTGTTAGAGAACAAGGGTACTGAGCGTGACCAACACAAGAAGTCACTTGGATGTCTATCCACTCGTCAGTGACTTGCTTGATGTTGCAGTAGTGTGACTGGTCCTTTGACCTGCGGTGCTTCAGCTACTCACAGTAAGGTTATTGTAGTTTGACTACACGTATACATGGTCTCTAGTCATATGGGTCCTTGTAGTGTAGATTGGCTGCAGTAAGTTCACTGTAGGAGTAGGGTATGCACTTACATGGAATCTATCGACCTTGATAGAAGAGGAGTGATCCTATGTGATTTGTTAGACTGAGTTCTAAGACCTTGGCCAGGGCAGTAATATAAAGTGGAGAAAGAGTTTTTCACTATCGAACTCGAGTCGAATAAATCTTGACATATGACAGACGAAGGGGTTTGACGAGTTATCCATGACCTCCGTCCTGTAGGGATCCACGATAGTAGGACTGTATCACACGATAACTGCACCTAGAGGTTCATCATTCTATTCTACTGGGTAGCCACTACATGCTGCTAGGTGTCACTGGTGGATGGTGGGACTCACAGGGATTATCTCGATGATCGATAAACCCTAAAGAGTAGAGTTGGAATCGTTCCAATCCATTGAAAGGAGTTTTCAATGATATTGTGATAGAGATCATAATATATCTCACTACCAGTCAGAGTAGAACCTATGGGGTCACACACACTAGAAGTAATGACCGATCCGATGGTTGAATCGTGATTAGGAATCACAAGTAATCAATTTGATTGATAATAAGTTGAAGAAGGAACAAAGGGAATTGATTAATTGGACTTAAAACAAGAGTCCTACTTGGAGTAGGATTCATAGAGTCCTAATTGGATTAGGACTAGAAATCCTACTTGGACTGGGATTCCTACTTGGACTGGAAATCCTATTTGGAGTAGGACTAGGAGTCCTACTTGGAGTAGGATTCATAGAGTCCTAATTGGATTAGGACAGGAATCCTACTTGGATTGGGATTCCTACTTGGACTGGGAATCCTATTAGGAGTAGGACTAGGATTCCTACTTGGAGTAGGATTCCTATAATCCTAATTAGATTAGGAGTTTTGAATTAAATTTGGATTCCTACTTGGAGTAGGATTCCTAGAGTCCTAATCGGATTAGGACTTCGAATTCAAATTAGAGTCCTAATTGGATTAGGACTAGAATTAAACAAGTCCTAATTGGATTAGGATTTCTTAAGTCCCAATTAATTATTAATCCAATGAATCAAGATGGCTCCTAATTAGATTAGGATTGAAGAGTTCAATTGAGTCATGGTTCATTCAAGTTCTAATTGGATTAGGACTAGCATAAATTGAACCCAATTGATTCATGATTTGGACTAAACCAAATAGGAGCCCTAGATGCTATTTAAGAGGAGGCTTGGGGGCTGACCTAATTCATATGTGAAGCCCTCCTCCTCTCCATCACGTGGCCACCCTCCTCTCCTCTCTTTTCAGCCACCAACAACAAAGGGAAGAAAAGGATCTTGGTGGCCTCCTTCTTCCTCCACCGTTTGGTTCCAACGCAAGGAAGAAAAAGAAGGCTGCAGGGCTTCGTTCCTCTTCTTCTCTTCATCCTTCTTCTTCCTCCTTCCAAGCACAATCAAGGATTGATTGAAAGGGAGGATATCAGCCATCAAAGTTATCTCTGCAAGGGAGCTAGCACCCCGGGGAGATAGAAAGCTTGGATCGGTTTTCTGCTTCGTGTGGATACCCGTAGAGGCCGGACACTTGAACGACTTCAAGCGAACCTTCATCCTAAACCACGATCATCAGTTTGCGGTGATCATCTACCCGCACAAAGGTGAAGATCTGATCTTCCTAATTGTTTAAAAAGTTTTAATCCTAATCCATCTACGAACGGTTTTTGAAATAACGTTCATGAGATGAACGTATGACCCCGTGCATGCCTCTTCCGCTGCATCTGAAAAATTTTTAATTTTCTGCGGCATGGGCGGGTTCCCAACAGTGGTATCAGAGCCTAGGCTTCGTAGATTATGATTAGGATTAAAAGGATCAAGGCATATTAGATCTGAAAATTAAAGGATTATGCCTGCTGATTTTTATGCATGCAGAATTTCAGGTTGCAGAATTTTTCTGCATGCTGAATTTTGGTATGCATTGATTAATGATTATGTTATGTAATTAATATGATTACAATTATTTAAGAATCATCCCTTGCATGATCAGCGACTCATGAGATGAGGTAATCAATTAAGTTTCAGATCTGTAAATTAAAATTATGCATGTGATGCGAATGGTGATGATCATGGATGACCCTTTTGTGAATGTGCTGAAATATTATGCAATGCCTGAAATGTTCTGTGATGTTATGTGATAACATGTAAATCATTTTTCCAGATGCCTGCGAGCATCTTAAATTCATGTATTAGAGACCTGCGTGTCTCATCGAAAAAGGGTTGTAATTATTCTTTTATTTTGAATTTATCTGGGATGTAATCTGTGATGTATGTTGCACGTCGATGGTTGATCGATGTATGCCTCCTACAAGCAAGCCTTGCGCGGATTGAGATCATAGGTTGATTGAAGATGGATCAAGGAGTTGATTACAATTGAACCTAAGGGATCAAGATCGAGTCAAGAGTTGAAGACGATCAAACCAATTGACGTGCATGTGCTTGTACTATGACCCATCCTGGATCCATGATCATCACCAGTTACATTTACTTTCTTATATATATGCCTGGATGTTTAATGTTTATGCCTATGCATAGCGGGTAGATAGAAGTGTGCATAAGATGCGAGTTGTCAATCGAAAGAGACCTAAACTAAAACCTCCTCAATCAAGTCGAGAGTGAACCAACATGAACGGGTCATATTAGATTAATTGATCTAATTGGTGTCTAGGAAAGCATGAAAGGTGGTTACTTAATTAGGACCTTACTCTCTGAGTAAGGGGAGCCTCCCACCTGCTTACCTGGCCAATTGTTCGATTACCTCTTATGAAGAGCTCAAGTTGCAAACACTAAGACCTGATTAACCAATATTAAGTCAATAGGTCTTCCACTGTAGTAGAGCTGCTAAGGTCTTTCTGATGTTGATTTGTCTCGGCTGGATACAGTGGGCAAGTTGCATCGGGGGGCTGGACCTCTCTATAGACATGAGATGTTGTAGGGTAAAGGTGGGGTTGGGCACCAATAACTATTAGGTGAGGACCCAATGACGACTTTATTCCTACGGTTATACGGTGGGTTTGACTTAACTAAGAAATGGGACCAATAACTGTTAGGTGAGGTCTTCATGGCTTAGAGACCAAGTAGCACTGCAACATGCTTGAGAAGCATTGTACAAGAGTTGTACATTCATCAATTTATGTGTCACCAATAACTGTTAGGTGAGGTGGCATGTAAATCGGTGGGACCGCAGTACCCACTAGAAACCCTAGTCGCGTAGGATTTCCGTTTTCCTACCAGGAGAGTGTGAGGGATTCGAGAAAATAGTGGGAGGTACATTTGTTCTAAAAGACCCTAGAACAAATTAGGATCAAGTACAAAATTCTAACTAGAATCTTTACTCTCTGAGGATTATAAAGTCAGCTTCTAGACTTTTAACTCATATCCTATAGAACAACCGTTTGACCAAACCCAATTATAAAGACTGGCTCAGCAAATTTCAAAAATAATTTTGAATTATGAAATTAGGGTATGTGCTAGACCATGGAATCCCTATGTTACCAATCTGTCCGATCACTGATCAGCGTAAGACACATGCTAAAGTGGACGAACAATGACAATAAGGTTAGGTGCTGCATAATGGCATCCATGTCCAATGCATTACAATGCCAGCATGAGAACATGAAGACTGCCAGGAACATATTAAATCACCTGCAAGAGTTGTATGGCGATCAGAGTCGCGCAGCATGTTTTGAAGTGTCCAAGAGGCTCTTCAAGGCAAAGATGCGCGATGGACAGTCTGTCCATGATCATGGTTTGACCATGATAAAGGACTTAGAGAAGCTTGAGAAGCTCGGCATGACCATGCACAAGGAATTGCAAACGAATTTGATCCCACAATCCCTTCTAGCTTCATATGAACAGTTTATAGTAAATTACCATATGAACAAGATTGTATGCACCAAAACAGAATTGTTAAATAAATTGGTAACTACCTTAGGGGCCTTGAAGAGTTCAAGGGGCATCGTTCTCACTGTCGAGCTGGTTTCTACTTTCAAGAGAGAGTCTATTTGGAAGAAGAAAAAGCCTGCGAAGAAACAGAAGACCGAGAAAATGCCAAATAAGGAAGTTCCAAGAAAAAGGCCAATTGCAAGAAAAAATGTTTCCATTGCATCATGGACGGCCATTGGAAGAGGAACTGTCCTACATACATGGAAAAGCATAAAGAACATAAAGGGTGACAGACCTTCAGAAGGTATGTCAGATATGCTCAGGGTACTTAGGAACTGTTATCTGTTGCTAGCAAAAATTTGATTTCTGTATCTTAGCACAGAAAGATCTTTTTAAGACTGCTATTCCATTTATTTGAGAAATAAATTAGGTTCAATGTGGTTTTATGATTGACAGTCTCTATCACATACATATGGATGTATCTGTGAATATATCTGAGCAAACAGTGAATACCATAGGATCTAATAGATCCAAAAATGAGATAAAACTAAAGTATTTATGGCACCTCAGGCTTGGCCATATAGGAGAAGACAGAATAAACAAATTGGAGAAACATGAGCTTTTGGGCTCATTGACTTTCGAGTCATATTTGATTTGTGAATTCTGCCTTCAAGGAAAGATGGCCAAGTTATCCTTTGTAGGACACAGGGAGGTCCACTGAAATACTTATCCTAGTACACACTGATGTGTGTTGCCCATTCGATGTGCAGGCTAGGGGTTATAATTTTTTACTTCATTTACCGATGATTACTCACGATATGGATATGTGTATGATACACAAATCTGAAACTTTTGAAAGGTTCAAAGAGTTTAAATATGAAGTAGAAAAACATACAGAAAAACTCACTAAGGTTCTTCGATCAGATTGAAGAGGTAAATACCTTAGTGGAGAGTTCCGTGATTATCTCAAGGAGAATGGTATAGTTTTATAATGGACTCCTCCTGGTACACCTCAGTTCAACGGAGTGTCGGAGAGGAGGAATCAGACTCTATTGGATATGGTCCGATCCATGATGAGCTTCACTGATTTACCCTTGTTTCTTTAGAAGATGCCCTATTTTCAGCTATTTACTTATTGAATAGAATTCCCTCTAAAGTCCGTTCCTACCACACCATATGAGATATGACATGGTAAGAAGCCGAGTCTTGGTCATCTCAAGATTTGGGGATATCCGGCCCACGTCATGCGACAACAGGCGGACAAGTTAGAGGATAGGACAATTAATGCTCGTTTTATTGGATATCCTAAAGAGTCATTAGGATACGACTTTTCGTCTCAAAGGATCACAAAGTGTTTGTGAACCTAGATGCTATCTTCATGGAAATAGTTTATTCTTGACAGAGATAGTGGGAGAAAAATTTGAGCTTGAAGAGAAAGTCTCTAAACAGCAACGAGCCATTGTGCCTATAGAACCTATTTAAGCCAGTACACGTAGTACCTCCTCCACCTCGAAAATATAGTAGGATCTCCCGTCCGTCTGAAAGGTACTTAGGTATGCTTACAGAGGATGTAGAGGAAGTGTTTCTCATGAGAGATAGGGATCAAGGTAAGGATCTTAAAACCTACAACGAGGCGATGTTAGACATCAATTCTGAGAGATGGCTGAAAGCGATGAAGTTAGTGATGGACTCCATGCATTCCAGCCAAATCTGGATCTTAGTGGATCCACCAGAAGGTATAGTACCTATTGGGTGTAAATGGATCTACAAGAGAACATTAAGTTTGGATGGCTAGGTAGAGACCTATAAAGCAAGGCTAGTGGCGAAAGGTTATAGTCAGTGCGAAGGCATTGATTATAAGGATACTTTTCACCTGTAGCATTGCAAAAGTCCATTCGAATATTGCTTGTTGTTGCAGCATATCATGATACGATGATGGTGATCACAAGGTCTGTAAGCTGCAAAGGTTCATCTATGGACAAAAACAAGTATCTCGGAGTTGGAACACTCGTTTCAACGATATAATCAAATCGTTTGATTTTATCAAGAACGAAGAGGAACCATGTGTCTATAAGAAAGTTAGTGGGAGGACTATTGCATTCTTCTTATTGTACGTGGATGATATCCTTCAAATTGGCAATGATATTTCCATGCTAACTTAGGTCAAGTTTTGGTTGTGTAAGGAATTCTCCATGATAGACCTTGGGAAAGCATCCTATATTTTAAATTAAGGTCTATAAAGATAGATCTAAGAGGATGCTTGTCCTATCACAGCATATGTACATAGAGGGAGTGCTGAAGAGGTTCGGCATGAAAGACCTCTAAAAGGGGATTATTACCCCTTAGGCATGGGATAAATCACTCTAAGAAGATGTGCCCCAACACATATGAAGAGATTCAACGGATGAGCAAGATCCCTTATGCTTCGGCTATAGGGAGCCTCACATATACCATGCAATATACGTGATTTGATATAGTACTTGCTGTGAGTGTCACGAGCATATATCAGTCAAATCCAGGTAAGAAGTGCAAAATAGCTGTGAAGAACAGTCTTAAGTACTTGAGAAGAACTAAGGACATGTTCTTGGTCATTGGGAGAAGATCAGAGTTGAAGGTAGAAGGATGCACACATATTGATGATAGAAAGTCTACATCAGAATATGTGCAATGGTAGTTCAATAAATTGGAAGAGTTCCAAACAACCGATCATTATAGATTCTACCTTAGAAGCTGAATGTTAAGCCGTCTCTAAGGGTGCAGTGGAAATCTTTTGGTTTAAGAAGTTCATTGCAGAGTTAGGTGTAATGTCATCAGATGTCATAACACTCTACTGCGATAACAAAGGCACCATAGCACTAGCTAAGGAGCCAAAGGTCTCACCAGAAAACGAAGCACATAGAGCAGCAATTTAACCTAATAAGCGACTACCTCGAAACGAAATAAGTAGAGGATCAGAGAGTAGACTCCACAGAAAATGTGGCGGACCCATTCACTAAGCAGCTAAGTCGGCAGAAAACTGAAGCGCATCTTGAGAAGATGGGGCTTAGGTTTATGGCTGATTGGCTTTAGTGCAAGTGGGAGATTGTTAGAAGTATGCCCTAGAAGCCAATCTGGCTAACACATTATTAATTATGGGACATAATTTTGTACTTGACTTTATTATTATTGATTAATAAATGGGCATTCTTTTCATTCATATTGTTTATGTGTCTATGAATCGTCCAAGGAATTAATAAGATGATGATACATATTCTCAAGAGTTGAGAATTTGAGCCATGTATCATTGGTGATTAATTTCTAAATGCTCCTGATCAATGGATCATCACGAGGACGGTGATCGATCTGATCAGTGCACACATCGCTTTCCTTATGGATGGACGAGACTCAAGTCCACAGTGCAGGGACACTGAAGTGATAGTGCAGGTGCTTGTTAGAGAACAAGGGTACTGAGCGTGACCAACACAAGAAGTCACTTGGATGTCTATCCACTCGTCGGTGACTTGCTTGATGTTGCAGTAGTGTGACTGGTCCTTTGACCTGCGGTGCTTCAGCTACTCACAGTAAGGTTATTGTAGTTTGACTACACGTATACATGGTCTCTAGTCATATGGGTCCTTGTAGTGTAGATTGGCTGCAGTAAGTTCACTGTAGGAGTAGGGTATGCACTTACATGGAATCTATCGACCTTGATAGAAGAGGAGTGATCCTATGTGATTTGTTAGACTGAGTTCTAAGACCTTGGCCAGGGCAGTAATATAAAGTGGAGAAAGAGTTTTTCACTATCGAACTCGAGTCGAATAAATCTTGACATATGACAGACGAAGGGGTTTGACGAGTTATCCATGACCTCCGTCCTGTAGGGATCCACGATAGTAGGACTGTATCACACGATAACTGCACCTAGAGGTTCATCATTCTATTCTACTGGGTAGCCACTACATGCTGCTAGGTGTCACTGGTGGATGGTGGGACTCACAGGGATTATCTCGATGATCGATAAACCCTAAAGAGTAGAGTTGGAATCGTTCCAATCCATTGAAAGGAGTTTTCAATGATATTGTGATAGAGATCATAATATATCTCACTACCAGTCAGAGTAGAACCTATGGGGTCACACACACAAGAAGTAATGACCGATCCGATGGTTGAATCGTGATTAGGAATCACAAGTAATCAATTTGATTGATAATAAGTTGAAGAAGGAACAAAGGAAATTGATTAATTGGACTTAAAACAAGAGTCCTACTTGGAGTAGGATTCATAGAGTCCTAATTGGATTAGGACTAGAAATCCTACTTGGACTGGGATTCCTACTTGGACTGGGAATCCTATTTGGAGTAGGACTAGGAGTCCTACTTGGAGTAGGATTCATAGAGTCCTAATTGGATTAGGACAGGAATCCTACTTGGATTGGGATTCCTACTTGGACTGGGAATCCTATTAGGAGTAGGACTAGGATTCCTACTTGGAGTAGGATTCCTATAATCCTAATTAGATTAGGAGTTTTGAATTAAATTTGGATTCCTACTTGGAGTAGGATTCCTAGAGTCCTAATCGGATTAGGACTTCGAATTCAAATTAGAGTCCTAATTGGATTAGGACTAGAATTAAACAAGTCCTAATTGGATTAGGATTTCTTAAGTCCCAATTAATTATTAATCCAATGAATCAAGATGGCTCCTAATTAGATTAGGATTGAAGAGTTCAATTGAGTCATGGTTCATTAAAGTTCTAATTGGATTAGGACTAGCATAAATTGAACCCAATTGATTCATGATTTGGACTAAACCAAATAGGAGCCCTAGATGCTATTTAAGAGGAGGCTTGGGGGCTGACCTAATTCATATGTGAAGCCCTCCTCCTCTCCATCACGTGGCCACCCTCCTCTCCTCTCTTTTCAGCCACCAACAACAAAGGGAAGAAAAGGATCTTGGTGGCCTCCTTCTTCCTCCACCGTTTGGTTCCAACGCAAGGAAGAAAAAGAAGGCTGCAGGGCTTCGTTCCTCTTCTTCTCTTCATCCTTCTTCTTCCTCCTTCCAAGCACAATCAAGGATTGATTGAAAGGGAGGATATCAGCCATCAAAGTTATCTCTGCAAGGGAGCTAGCACCCCGGGGAGATAGAAAGCTTGGATCGGTTTTCTGCTTCGTGTGGATACCCGTAGAGGCCGGACACTTGAACGACTTCAAGCGAACCTTCATCCTAAACCACGATCATCAGTTTGCGGTGATCATCTACCCGCACAAAGGTGAAGATCTGATCTTCCTAATTGTTTAAAAAGTTTTAATCCTAATCCATCTACGAACGGTTTTTGAAATAACGTTCATGAGATGAACGTATGACCCCGTGCATGCCTCTTCCGCTGCATCTGAAAAATTTTTAATTTTCTGCGGCATGGGCGGGTTTCCAACAGAGGACTATTACTGACGGGCTCACGAGCCGATTGGACGCCCGGTTGGATGTCATGTCTGCTGAGATCAGTGATCTGAGGCAGCAGATAGGAGCACTCCGGAGAGAGAGAGAGACACATGGACCATCTGTGCCATAGGCTGCTGAGTCAGAGATATCGGCACAGAGTCATCCCGCTCGTCGTGCTCCACGCCAGACACAATCTCACCAGGCTCGACCTCCCCTCGCCACGTATGCTAGGAGGATGAGGACTAGATCCCAGCCATTAGATTTCCCCTAGGCTGATCTTAGCGTCTATGTTTAGAGCCTAGGCTAGATATCTAGTTCTCACATGTATCTTGCTTTTCTCCTATGTATCTTGTTTTTATCTTATGTATCTTTAAATCTTGATTAAGGAACATTGTATCTGTCTTTGTTTTTAACATGAATGTATGAAAATGTTCCTATTTTGATCAATGAAGTTTGAAGTTTATTATTTATTGCATCTTTTCCCATATATATATTTTTGATGATAACAAAAAGGGGGAGAAGAAAAGAAAGAGTATTTAAGAAAAGAAAGAGTATTTAAGAAAAGAAAGAGTATTCAATTGAAGTAAAGATATATAACAAAAAGGGGAGAAATAAAGATAAAAGTTATGTAAAGAAAAGAGAAATAAATGGGCAAACAAATTGAAAATCATATAAGAAAGCTTATACATCTAAGGGGGAGCAATTTGCAACAATGAAATTGACTAAATCAAAAATTTCCATCAAAGTTCAGAATTTGGCACATATAAATTCAGAATTTGGCACGCACCTCTCGCACCCCGATACATAACCTGAAACTCAGAGTTTATCTCAAATTTTTGAAGTTTCATTGCTAATGAATTATAAATGAAAGGGGGAGCAATTCAAAAAGTCAAATTGGCAACATTTGAATGATATAGGGGGAGATTTCACAAGTATATATGAAAAGCTGAAATTCAGCAATTTAATCCCTTTTATAAACTGATTTTAAAGACAAGTATCAATAGACTTATACTCTTTATTTTGTAATCATCAAAAAGGGGGAGATTGAGGATGATAGTGTTATTTTGATGATTAACAAGCAATTATCTAGAGTATGCTATAAGTTAAGTTGATACTTCATTTATAAGTTCATTACTCTCAGTATATTTGGTTAATTGAAAATAGATACATGACCTTGTTCATTTGAATGAATCTAACCTTGAGAGTGCAGCAAAGTATGGATTGAGTCGACCCAAAGGTTGATTGGGTCGACCCCGGCACATCAAGAAATCATTTGGCACACTCCTGCAAAAATGGCACAAATGAACAGTGAGTTGGGTCGACCCAAGGTAAGCATGAGTCGACCCAACCTTGAAGAACCTCAAAAACACAACTGAAGAATGCTCTCTGGATTTACTGAGAGGGTCGACCCAAACAGTGGTTGAGTCGACCCAAGCTTGAGTCGACCCAAACCCTGAGAGGGTCGACCCAAAGGCAAGACAGAAAGACAGACAGAAAATGGTTCTCTGGAATTACTGAGAGGGTCGACCCAAGAAGAAGTTGAGTCGACCCAAGTGGACTTTGAGTCGACCCAAAGAATGGTTGGGTCGACCCATGGGAAGGAAGGCTGAAATTGAAGTTTCTGTGGTTTCTGAGAGGGTCGACCCAAGGAATGTTTGAGTCGACCCAAGGCAAAGTTGGGTCGACCCAAGGACAGGTTGAGCCGACCCAAACACGGGCTGAACAGTAACGGCTAGTTCTGCAACTGTACTTTTTGTCCTTCCCAAGGTGAGTAACGGCTAGTTTTTCAAATCTAACCATTGGGACTTGTCCTAAGAAGGTGGGAAGCTATTTAAAGGGGCACTATTCATCAGAGAGAACAACTTTTGAGTGGAATATCAAAGAGTACCCAAGAATACAAAAGTGCCCTAATCTTCTTCATCAAGAGCTTCATTCAAGAATCAAAGAAAGGGATTGAGCAGATTCAAAGAGGCATCAAGAGCTCCATCCCCCTTAAAGAGTGAAGCATCCTTGACAAAGAAGAGCAAAGCGACTTCAAAGCGATAAATACTTTCTAACTCTTCCTTGTAGCTTATATTGTTTCATATGCTCATTTAGGAGTTTGAATCTTTTCTTTTGTTATTAAACACTTTGTAAAGGTTCGTTGGTGAGCCCGCAAAACCAACAAAGGTTTTTGGTGAACCCGGAAAACCAAAGTGTATAGGTTCGTTGGTGAGCCCGTAAAACCAACAAAGGTTTTTGGTGAACCCGGAAAACCAAAGTGTATAGGTTCGTTGGTGAGCCCGTAAAACCAACAAAGGTTTTTGGATTGTGAGCCCGAAAAACAATCCAACTGTAATCCGCGAGATTATAGTGAATTCCCAAGGGGACGCTTGGGGAGTGGACGTAGGTGCTAAGGAGAGCACCGAACCACTATATATTGTTGTGTTTGTGTTGTGCTTGTGTTTTCATTTACTCTTGCATCATCTTCTACTCTTGCGTTAGTTTAACTCACTCAAATAGCTTAAGAAAGCATCCACCGCACTTAATTAAGAAAACGTTTAAAGCACCAAAATTTAGAAGAAACCAATTCACCCCCCCCCCCCTCTTGGCTTGTCACCTTGGGCAACAAGAGTTCTAATCAAGTTGAGTCAACTCGCACTCACACCTATTGCTGGCTAAGTATGGAACCCAATGGGTCACACACAAGAAAACTGATCAAGGGTCTAATTGGATTAGATCATGTTTGCAAGATAAACATCCTAGCAGATGTTGCAAACCTTAGCTCCTGATTCAAATTGGATTCGAATCTGATTCGAATTGGATTCGAATCTGATTCTTAATTGATCTAATTTGATTAGATCATATCCTAATATAGGTTAGCCAAGAGTTGGCACCTAATTAGCTTGTTTTGAGTCTAATTGAACTAGATTTGATAAATCATTAATTTTTGACCGTTGGATCATCATTGGATGATGAGATGGATGAAGATGATGGCGCATGCATTCCGAGCCATTAGATCACATGATCTTGTGATGAAAGATTGCATAAGGCGTGAGAAGGGAATACAATGAAAAATGATACGGTGCCCCATGAAGAGGCGCCTCTTGGTTTGGATAAGGATGAAAAGTCCTTATCTCCTTCTCTCTCCTTATCACACCCCTTATCTAGATATGACTTATCATCATGGGACGCCTCCCTTGGATCTCACGCCTCCCTTGGTGCATGAAAGGATGGCTAGGATGCATCCCTTCACATCTATAAATAGGGAGCCATTCCACTGTATTCTTCATCCCATTCCACCGCATTCTCTCTCCCTTATCTCTTCTTTCTTACAAGAGTTTGTCTCTTTCTAGGATTGCTTCTAGGATATCCTAATCCAAGATAAGGTGGTCTTCTTTAGGACAGAAAGATTAGAAGTGATTTTAGAAGGTGAAAGAAAAATAGAGAGGAAAGAAAGCAAGCCAAATTAAATCCTTTGGAAGGATTTGTTGCCCAAGGTGACAAGCCAAGAGGAGGGGGGGGGGGGGTGAATTGGTTTTTCTAACTTTTTGATTTCTTAATCGAGTTAATTGATGAGTAAGTAATTGTAGTAAAGTAAGACAATACACAATGCAAACACACAAGAAATATAGTGGTTCGGTGCCCTCCTAAGCACCTACATCCACTCCCCAAGCGACCCCTTGGAAATTCACTATAATCCCGCGGATTACAGTTGGATTGTTTTTCGGGCTCACAATCCAAAAATCTTTACACTTTGGTTTTTCGGGATCACCAAAAATCTATGTTGGTTTTACGGGCTCACCAACGAGCCTTCACAATTGGTTTTACGGGTTCACCAACAACCTACGTTGGTTTTACGGGCTTACCAACAAAGCTTACAACAAGAGTAATAAGTAAAGAATAAAAGCTCCTAAAAGAGCAAATAAAATAATTATGAGCTACAAAGAAGAGTTTAGAATATAGTTATCCCTTTAATAAGGCTCTTCTCTTCTTTGTCAAGATTGCTTCACTCTTCAAGTGTTGGTGGAGTTCTTAATGTCTCTTGGAATCTACTCAACTACTTCCTTTTGGCTCTTTGAATGAAGCAATTGAATGAAGCTTGTCTTGCTAGGGTTTTCTCTTGAATGCACTTGATGTCTTTTCAAAAGCTTGCTTCCTCTGATGAATACTCCTTCTTAAATACTTCTCCAACCTCCAAATAGTCCTTCCTGACCGTTGGATTGAAGAAACTAGCCGTTTATAGCCGTTGGGAGTCCAAAAAGCACTTCTGCACAACTAGCCGTTATGCTTCTGCTCGTGCTTGGGTCGACCCAAACTTTTCTGGGGTCGACCCAAACCACTGTTCATCAAACTTGGGTCAGCTCAAGCTTTTCTTGGGTCGGCCCTCTCAGAAAATACAGAACCTTGTATTTCAGCCTTCCTTCACTTGGGTCGACTCAACTCTTTTTGGGGTTGACTCAAGGTTGGGTCAACTCAAGGTTGGGTCGACTCAAGGTGGGGTCGACTCAAGTTCTATTGGGGTCGATCCTCTCAAGGATTCCAGAGACTTGTTTTCTTGAGGCTTGAAGATGGGGTTGACTCAACTTTCACTTGGGTCGACCCAAGTACTATTCATCCATGCCATAAGTGCTAGAATGTGCCATAATATTTCTAAAACGTGCCAGGGTCGACTCCATCTCTTCTAGGGTCGACTCCTACTCTGTGCCAGATGTTCCAAAGGCATGCCACTTCGTTCCAAGGCGTGCCAAATGTATCGGGATCGACTCCAAACTAATTGGGGTCGACTCTAACCATATTTTTCTGCACTTTGAAGATTAGTTATGCACATTGAAATAACAATATGATATTTCAAGCAAATTACGATGCAAGGCACAATAGAGTTTCATACACTTAATAGTAAAAATTACCGAATTGCCCTTTTAGGTATTTTTAACGTGAAACTTTGCCAAAATGGATTCTTAAGCTTTCTACCATTCTCTATTACAAATTTTATCTCATTTATCAATTCTTGAGAGTGGTTTTGACCATATAGTCCTAATGTATCATGAGTGCATCAAGGGTGTGCCATTTATCAATGATGTATCGAGTTAATTTGCATTTCTAATTTGATATGGCCTCAATGGTTGTGTTAATCATCAAAATAGCATTATCATCCTCAATCTCCCCCTTTTTGATGATTACAAAACATTGAGTGTAAGCAAATTGGCATTCATATGAAAAGTTAGATTTGACATTCATAAAGTACTTTTGGTTCAAGAGTTTCAAAGTAGTCTTATTTAGAGTTTGTATAAATGAACCAAGAACTCCACCTATCCTATCCAAATGGATGCCAAATGAGTTTTAGCTTTGCTCCCCCTTACTCTTGTATTTCATTAAGATAAAATTTTCAAAAGTTTGTGTCAAAGCAAGAGTTTCTAGTCATGTATCGAGGCAAGAAAAATCTCTATGATTATGTGCCAGATTCAGATTTTCTCTTTGTCAAATGTCTCCTCCTTAAGTGTATAATACATGTCTCCCCCGTAAGTATATAATATATACCTTTTATATTTTCTCCCCTATACTGTTTTTTTTATAGAATTTGCTTCTAGTTTCTTTCTTATATTTTCTCCCCCTTTTTGTTATCATCAAAAAGAATGAATAACAATGAAATGGATAGCATTGTAATGACAATCACAAAGATCATAACTCAAGAAAAAAATGTATTTCATCATCTTTGCCAAAAGTATAATATTCTAGAGAAAAAATACAGACAATAACAAAGAGTAGATACTGGTCAAAACAAATACAAAATCTAGAAGACACTAGTCATAATGAACATGCTTCATTATGAGCATATACTCAGATATTTTTCCCCCTTTTTGACAACATCAAAAAGATTGCAAAATAATGAAATATTAAGCACAAGACAATATTTCATTCATTGCATGCCAAATTATTGCAAGAATATGAATTATGTGACTCAAGGCAATACTGTTAGGGCAAGATAATGAGTAAAGATCAGAGCCAATTACTATAGTTTTAAAATTATGATTGGATCACATCAAAATCAAAGATGAAAAGTTTGGCTTTAAAAATGAGACATTTAAGATGTGAGCCAGAAGAGATCTCTAAATGTAGATTCCAAAGATAGTTTTCAAATCAAGTGAGATGGAATCTTTTTCAAGTTATTTCAAGAAGTATCAAGAATAATATTCAAAAAAAGCACGGATGAAAATCCAACACCCTTTTTTTTTAATATATTAAGTATATAGCAACATGAGAGCAATCTAATTAATTTTCAGAGTATAGTATAAGAGCAGATAAAGATCAAAATTTATATACTCGAAAAACATAAGATAATGTTGAATCCTTAATTCTTAATGACTTCAAAGTTCTTTCATGATATAAAAGTATTGGGGCATAGATACCAAAACATGAATTTATGCAATGTAGGATACATAAAATTCAGAACTTTGAAAGTTCTTTTAGAGCTCTCTTAAAGACTTTCTTTTACTTCTTTAAAGATCATAGCATCAAAATCAATTAAAATGAATTGGTTCAGGATTGAAACACAAAAGTGCAATCCAATAAGAACTCATAAGTAGATTCCAAGATAAATTTTTGATACTAAGACAGATGGAATCCTTTTCAACTAATTTTTAGAAATAAATGATTTACCGATGAATATAGATGGAAATCCAACTTTCAAAAGATATTCAATGAAGCACAAAGTTTAATACCACTTTACATTTAGTATTCTTTGTCTCATCTTTAGATGCGAATTTACACGATTAAGTTCTATATGATCTCTCCCTCTGAAATTTTCTTTCTCCCCCTTAATTAATCATTCCATTTGAGAGTTTAGAGTTTGAAGATAATTTTCAATAAAGAGATTGAGTTTTTAAAGCTCCCCCTCAAAAGATGCATTTTCTTTCAAACTTTTTTTTGTTCTTCTATAATATCAAGAATGTAGAGTGATCCAGAATTTTTCAAAATTTATAGCAATCACTCTTTTTAATCTTTCAAGAATAAATTATATTTCCTCTTATTTTTTTTGAATATGTATGGAAATATTAATCAGAAAATAATTCTTTTGAAGCTCAAATTTCTTTCAAAAGTAATTACATTTTCTTTCCTATAAGAATTATTGAAGTGAGTTGAAATATTTTAAGCATTAGGACCACTAACTCTCTTTTTAAAAATAGCTTTTCTTTTTTTTTAATGATAGAAGCATTTAATTATGCAGGAGTGTATATTCAAAATATTAATTTCTTAGTCATAGTTTTTCAGCAATGTATATATGAAGCACCATAAATCTTTTTAATATCAAAATAATATCATATGTTTAGAAACATTTGTTTGCAATCAAGATCATTGAAAAACACATCATTTAGGCCAATTTCAGTACACTTATAAGATAAAAAATGATATGTTTCAGATGCATATCGGAGCAAACAACCAAGGTATCAAAATTAATTCTATTTTTCTTAAGCTGTAGTTTTTATCTAAGAATCATAATAAATTATTCTCCAGCATGATGCAATCTTTGAAGCATATAATGAAAGTTACAAAAATGCAACGATAGAAGCATTTTTAAATTAAGTTTAAGCTTTTATACAAAATCAGATTCTGTATTTTATAAAAATTTTCAAGGAAGCTTTCAGGATTATAATTTGAGATATGCATCTTCTACATTGTTGCTCATCTTAAACTATTAAGATTGAAAATACATATTTCAAAAACATTAGAGCACATCCAGAATCTCTATAATTCATATTGAATTTTGGTACAAATTGGAGGACATTATGTACTAATGTTAGGCAAGTTGAAAGATAAATTATAATCAATTCATTCTGCCTAATTTGTAAATTCATATTATCTTTTTATTTTATTTTTTAGAAGATATTCATTAAAATAGAAGTATCCTTTTCTTCTTCTTTTTATAAATATATTCAACTTTCAGATTTCAAAGGTGATCATGAACGAAAAATCTAAAATTTCTTTCAAAAATATTTTTAGAAAAATTCTTATTTAATTTTTCAAACATTCAAGCATTGGAACCGATTTAATAAGAAATTTTATTTTTGATCAAGAGAGTACAAGAGAAATCCAAAATATCATTGATGAGTATAGAATACAAGTAAAACAATTTTCATTAGGCTTTGGAACACAAGTTATTTCGAAGTCAAAGGTGAAGCAAAAACTTGTATACAAAGTTAAAGCCTATTCCAAATTATGAGTGTCATAAAAAGAAAAATAAATTTGCTATTGGTAGAAACATGTTTCAATCAAATTATTCAAGCATGGAGCATTTCAAACTGAATACTGAAAACATATAATTCAAAGTATGCAAAACATAACAAGCATGTCATGGATCAAAATCAATTCTTTTCAAATAAAATTCTTCCTATTTAAATATAATTTAGCACTGATTTTATCCTTAAGGTGTGTTTTCAAGTGATTGAAACTTTATTTGCTTTTTCACAACCTTCTTATATATTTTTATTTATTTATCATTCATTCCCCATTTTTTTTTTAAATTTCTTTCTTTAACCACTCAATGAACATTTTGATTGTCTTCATTTATTTTTCGGTTTTACTTTTCTATGCTCTATATTCTATTTGCTCCCTATCTGGTGGAGTTGGAAGGGGCACGAGGTACTACCACTAGCCTCCCCATTGGCACCATCCCTATGATGAGCAATGTAGAAAGGTTAAACTGTTCTTTTTAAAAATGTTCACTCCAAACTCTTCCTATTTAATTATAGTTTATTACAGATTTTATCCCATCCAAAAGATTGCTCACACAAGTCTCACAAATGTGCTGAATATATTATCCTTGCTCTGCTTTTACTTAAGATTGGAGTATTTACTTAGTTTTTACTATCTTAACAGATTTTTATGAATCTTTTGATATCATTTAGATGTGATTCATTAGAATTAGTTTGATATCTTTGCATGTAAGCACAAAATGAGCATACAATTTGGCCTACAAGCTGTATGATATAGTAATACAGCTTCAAACAATAAAATTACCTTGCTCATCATTTTTAAACTCTACAATATGGGGTCATAGATATACCTTTCTTCATGCCAAACTTCTGTAAGAATATTCTTGTGAACTTACTTTAGCTAATGAAGATCCCCTTTCTTATTTGTCTTAGTTTGGAGTTTGAGAGGAAAGATTAGTTCATCCATTTTACTCATTTCGAACTCATCCTGCATGAGCTTAGTAAAAACTTTACATAAAGCTTCATTAGTAGCACCACAAATAATGTCATCAATATATATTTGAGCAATTATGATATCAGAATTTTTCTTTTTGATACATAGTTTTATCACTATTACTTTCTATCAAAAAGTTACTTAATCTTTCATATCATGCTCTTGGTGCTTGTTCTAAATCAAATAGTGTTTTATCATGTTTGTAATGAATGTTTTTCAAATATAGATGGTTTTTACATAAAAATTTTAATGATATAACCACACAGAAGTTCATTCTACACATTCATTTGACAAAATATAAGTCTCATAAAACAACCAAATAAAATGGTTATCTTTGACTTCTAATCATGCAAAGATTTCATCAAGATCTATTTCATCTTTTCTGATTAATTCTTTTAGTAATCACCAATTCTTCTTAATTAAGTGTGTTTCCGAAAAACTCAATTTTGTTCCAAATATAAAAAGTTTTCAGATTCTTCAACAAGATTTTAAATTTTATCCCTTTCAAAATAATTTAGTTTAACTTAACCAATTATCATCTTGTTCATTCTTCTTAATGTCTTTTAAATAGAAGCAAAATGACAAACTATATTTTCAATAAAAGATCTAGTTTTAATAAGAATAATATGAATTGATATTTCTACAACTAGTATCTTTTCATTGAATATTCTATATGCATTGCTTAAAGAGTAATATCCAAAGAAGCACTTGTTTTATCAGATTTGGCATATATTTCATTCTTGAGAACATAATATGTATAACTGAAAAACATGAAGGTATGCACCATTTGATTTTCTATTTTTCATGAGTTCATATAGGGTTTTCTTCAAAAATAGATTTAATAGAAATCTTATAATATGACAAGTTGTGATGATAGCATTAATCAACTGCTATCACAAGGTATTGTCCTTACACAACCAAGGTTCTATTTTTATAACCCCTATATGCAATAGTATTCTTGGTGCAAAAACAATTGTATTCAATATTATTTTCTATGCAAACCTTATTAACAAATTGCAAACCTTTTTTATTTGAAACCTTTTGTAAATTTGTGCTAATGCAGAAAATATTTTAATTTAAGTGCCAAGAACAAAACCAATATTAGCTTTGAGAAATTATCCACAATTACAAAATCAAAAAGCTTATCTCCTAGGTTCACAATCCTAGAGATCCAAATAAGTTCTTATGAAGAATTTTCAAAGGCTAAAGGTGAAAACAATGTTTTCAGATTTAGAAATGATTCTAGTTTGTTTTTCTAGATGACATACATAGCAAACTTTGACCTTGCAAAAATTAATCTAAGTGAACCAATGACAAGATCTTTTGAGATTAAGTCCATACTAGTATGAGTTGATTTTATATGCCAAAACTAGTCTATTTAATCTTGGTTTCTTAATGCATATATTAAAAAAAAAATACCAAGTAGACATTCTTGTGTTTATGATCAATAGAAGATAATGCCAAGGATAAGAACTCTCAATCAAGTATATAGAGAATTTAAAGAGTTATTCTAAGAGTATTGATTAAGTAAATTATCCATCAATAACTGAAGCATAATATAGGAAGATGGAGTGATTTGGATATATTTTCTTTTCATACCAAAAGTATCACTTATATCACAGAAATGATTAATACTAGCTACAATTTCAATATGAGAGGATGCAAGGATTACTAATTTCATTATTTCTTCCATTTTGGTCACTCTTCTTAATTATATTTTAAGTTTCATTTTTTAACACGTGTCTAGAGAACCCATTGTCCAGATAACATCTTTCATTGGAATCTTGGGTAGCTAGACACATTTGCTAAAAATGATCATGTTTTCAACTTAGAAACCCAAGCTCTTTTGGGTCCTTGCAGGTTAGCTATAATTGTTCCTTTTGGAACCCATATTCTCTTAATAGCTATTTTGTTTATTAATTTGCAGGTTTTAGGATTATAAGGAATATATTTCTGCATACTCTTATTAAATTTAACAAACATAGATTTAACATAAGTAGATGATGAATTTTTAATTTTCTGTTTTTGTTCATTAGGTTCATCAGATAAATTAGGATCCGTTTTAGAAAAGATAGTGGAGGATTTAACACATATGTCATTAAGAGATTTTTGTGTGTACCAAGATTGATATCCTAATCTAGCCTTTTCAAATTCAGCTCTTTGATTATTTATCATTAAGTTTAGTTTTTCAGAGCTGATAGTAAATTTTTCAACTATAGGCTTAAATTTGTTAACTTCTTTAGTTAACCTTTCATTGTCTTCTGAAAGTAATTTATTCTTTTTCTGAGTTATATCATAGCTTTCAACAAGAGATAGATTTTTCTGATTTAGCTTTTTATTCTTTAAACTAAGCTTCTTATATTCTAAGTATAGATCAGAAAAAGCATCATGAATTTCATCAAATGTAAAATCAGATTGAGTTTCAGCATGTACTTTATCTTGGAATGAGAAATCACTTTGTGTTCTAATACATACCTTATCTTCATGTGCCATAAAGCAAGGATTTTTAATTTCAGTTTGCTGCTCTTCTTCTTCAGAGCTAGTTTCAGATTCACTAAAAATGTTAGTGCATTCATATTTACCTTTAAGTATATTCCAGATTTCATTAGCAGTTATGCAAAAAGATATGCTATTAAGTTCACTATCATCTAATGCACAATATAGAATATTCATGGCTTTTGCATTTTGCTGAGCTATTTTCTTATCATGATTAGTGTTTGTGTGTAGCCCGTTGACTATGATACTCCATAAATCATAGTCATGTGCTTGAATGAAAATGTGCATGCGTGCTTTCCAATGTGTGTAGTTTATGCCATTAAATAGTGGAAGTCGATCAATTAACTGTCACTCTCCTAGAAAACTATCTATTTGAGCTGTCATGATCTTTGGCTCTTTGACGGTTAGGTCAAAATCAAAAAGACAAGGAATTATAGAGCACCTGCTCTGATACCACTTGTTGCCCAAGGTGACAAGTCAAGAGGGAGGGTGAATTGGTTTTTCTAACTTTTTGATTCCTTAATCGAGTTAATTGATGAGTAAGTAATTGTAGTAAAGTAAGACAATACACAATGCAAACGCACAAGAAATATAGTGGTTCGGTGCTCTCCTAAGCACCTACGTCCACTCCCCAAGCGACCCCTTGGAAATTCACTATAATCCCGCGGATTACAGTTGGATTGTTTTCCGGGCTCACAATCCAAAAATCTTTACACTTTGGTTTTTCGGGATCACCAAAAACATATGTTGGTTTTACGGGCTCACCAACGAACCTTCACAATTAGTTTTACGGGTTCACCAACAACCTACGTTGGTTTTACGGGCTTACCAACAACCTACGTTGGTTTTACGGGCTTACCAACAACCTACAATGTTGGTTTTACGGGCTTACCAACAAACCTTACAACAAGAGTAATAAGTAAAGAATGAAAGCTCCTAAAAGAGCAAATAAAACAATTATGAGCTACAAAGAAGAGTTTAGAATATAGTTATTCCTTTAATAAGGCTCTTCTCTTCTTTGTCAAGATTGCTTCACTCTTCAAGGGTTGGTGGAGTTCTTAATGTCTCTTGGAATCTGCTCAACTACTTTCTTTTGGCTCTTTGAGTGAAGCAATTGAATGAAGCTTGCCTTGTTAGGGTTTTCTCTTGAATGCACTTGATGTCTTTTCAAAAGCTTGCTTCCTCTGATGAATACTCCTTCTTAAATACTTCTCCAACCTCCAAATAGTCCTTCCTGACCGTTGGATTGAAGAAACTAGCCGTTTATAGCCGTTGGGAGTCCAAAAAGCACTTCTGCACAACTAGCCATTATGCTTCTGCCCGTGCTTGAGTCGACCCAAACTTTCCTGGGGTCGACCCAAACCACTGTTCATCAGACTTGGGTCATCTCAAGCTTTTCTTGAGTCGGCCCCTCTCAGAAAATACAGAACCTTATATTTCAGCCTTCCTTCACTTGGGTCGACTCAACTCTTTTTGGGTCGACTCAAGGTTGGGTCGACTCAAGGTGGGTCGACTCAAGTTCCATTGGGGTCGATCCTCTCAGGGATTCCAGAGACTTGTTTTCTTAAGGCTTGAAGATGGGGTCGACTCAACTTTCACTTGGGTCGACCCAAGTACTGTTCATCCATGCCATAAGTGCTAGAATGTGCCAGAATATTTCTAAAACGTGCCAGGGTCGACTCCATCTCTTCTAGGGTCGACTCCTACTCTGTGCCAGGTGTTCCAAAGGCGTGCCACTTCGTTCCAAGGCATGCCAAATGTATCGGGGTCGACTCCAAACTAATTGGGGTCGACTCTAACCATGTTTTTCTGCACTTTGAAGGTTAGTTATGCACATTGAAACAACAATATGATATTTCAAGCAAATTACGATGCAAGGCACAATAGAGTTTCATACCCTTAATAGTAGAAATTACCGAATTGCCCTTTTAGGTATTTTTAACGTGAAACTTTGCCAAAATGGATTCTTAAGCTTTCTACCATTCTCTATTACAAATTTTATCTCGTTTATCAATTCATGAGAGTGGTTTTGACCATATAGTCCTAATGTATCATGAGTGTATCAAGGGTGTGCCATTTATCAATGATGTATCGAGTTAATTTGTATTTCTAATTTGATATGGCCTCAATGGTTGTGTTAATCATCAAAATAACATTATCATCCTCAGGATTTATCATTAAGGATCAAAGTCTTTGGTGCTAAAGTTTTGAATCAAGTTTTCGTGTGGATCATCATTGGAGGGCGGACACTTGGATGCCTCGAGGAGATCATTCATATTGGATTAGCGTTAGAGGTATTCTTCTATTCCTACATTTATATTTATATATTATTTGATTATTACCATTAAGGTGATCTAGGCTTATAAGGGTTTCATGTTAAGGAACTTCATTAAGAAATTTTTGAAATTTCTAGCTTCCGCTGTGTATTATGATATGTTAGAACCCTACAGTGGTATCAGTGCCACCCTTAATTGGTTCAATCAAATGATTATGCATGATGTATGATTGTTAATTTGCTATGAGATAGTAATACCATATTTTAGAGAAATGTTGAATTGTATGATTTATATATGATATCATATATAATAAAATATCAAAATATGAATTTTTTATATGAAGATATATTAAAGCATGTTAATTGATTCAATCAATTGATAATAATTTGTACATGCTATGAGATAGTTATGATGTATGATAATCATTTTTGATTTATATATGCTATGAGATAGATATATAGTTTATTGTAGACATATTAAATATGTTACAATTATAGAATGTGCATGAGACCAATAAACCCTCAATAAAAATTATATTAAGTCGTAATGTTGAAAAAATTTGAGCTAACCCATTCTAGAACAATTTATCTAATTGGTGTCTAGAAAAGCACTAAAGGTGGTTACTTAATTAGGACCTTACTCTCTGAGTAAGGGGAGCCTCTCACCTGCTTACCTGACCAATTATTTGATTGCCTATAATGGATAAGCTTAATGTTGATAAAACACTATCCTTTGCCTTCCTTCATGCCTCGACATTATTATGTCAAGATCTATGCTAGTTTGTTGTGCAACCACAAGGCTTGCAATGGGGACTGATGTTATACTGTCTTGGTGCATAGAGATGCTTATGGCATATTTTAATATGTTGCTTTGTTGTTCAACCACAAGAGCAATATTATTCAAATATGACTATATGAAAATGAAGGATTTGAATTAACTAAAATATTATAGTTTGTTGTGCAACCACAAGGCTATAAGTGTTTTAAGAGGACAAGATAAAGTTGAGAATTGCATGAGATGCAATTGGAAAGAGTTTCCTACCTCTGAACTCATACAGGTTTGTTGTGTAACCACAAGGCTTTTATGATGAATTAGGATCTCAACCCTACTAAGAAAAAATTAGGTTTTCTCGTTTATCATAGGAGAGGGCTATGATATTCGATAAAAATAATAGGAGATGATTAGATAAAAGCCCTTATTTAATTGTATACATATCACCATGATTGGTCTACTTATGTTAGTTTTATTTTTGCTTATGTAGAATTATTAAATGACTTCTTCACTTTTACTAAGAGGCATCTCAGATGCCAACAAGTTGACTGGTCCAAACTATGTGGACTGGTTGAGGAATCTAAAAATTGAACTCACTTAGGAGAAAATTTTCTATATACTTGAAACCTCTGATCTTGGAGATCTAGGGGATGATGAGAGCACAAAAGTACGATTTATATATCCCTTAAATTAGTATTATTGCTAACAAAAAAATGATAAAAGTGCTGCATTAATATTATATTTTTGTAGGGTGCAGGTGATCGTAAATCAAAGTTAAATTTCGCATCGGGTCCAAAAATATGCATCACTATAGGTGACTAGCCAACCACATGGGGTCAGTCCCAGTTGCACACTAGAAGGAGCATTAGCCGACTAGGTGCAGCCACATCCAGCGTGCAACCCATCCTCCCACGAGTGATCAACGGCATCCGCGAGCCATCCACGGTTTAGATCTCCCAAGCTACCACCGAGCGTCCTCATTCCAGCTCTCTCGAGATCCCAGCTTCTGTGATCAGCTCCCAGCGTCCGCGTGCAATCCGCGAAGATCCCACATCCACAGCCTCATCGAGCCTTTTCCAGCATCTTGCGAGGCATCATCTGCACCCCATCCTTCGATCCTCATTCGAAGATCCCGGCATCTCCCAATTTTCCCTTCCGCATCCCTTGGCAATCGCAATCTTCCGGAATATCAGCTCTTTCAGCCGTCCGCGTGCACCCTCCCAGCAAAGATCCGACTTCATCCCAGCATCCAACGCGTCCCAGCCTTCCGAGTTCGTATCCCAGAGCCTTCAGTCGTCCGCGTGAGAATCTCCCGAGCCCTGAGTCCTATCTTCCTTCCGATCCATCCGCTTCTTCCGCCTAGATTTGCATGCGTGCGATCCCCTGTTTCTGCTATCCAGCCGTCCCTCTGCATCTGAAGATCCCGGCATCCCGTGATTTCAGCATCAGTGATCATCTCCCATCCGTCCGTCCTCTCCACGTGCCAGGAGGGAATCCATCGCTGGTTGAGGAGCTCGGGGGATCTATATGAAGGAACCTCTCTCGGCTGGGAAGGGGGATTTTTCCTATTCGAAAAAACAGATCCCCTGTCATTGAAAAGAAAAAGAAAAAAAGAAAAGGAAACGGGGGATGCCCTATTTCTGAAAGTAAAAAGAAAAAAAAAGAGAGAAGAGGAACAGGGGAGTTTTCTTTGATGTGGATGGCCGGCTGATATCTTGTGGAGGGTGATGGAGGAACCTTTGATGGCTTATTTTATTTCAAGTAAATTCTAAACAATTGATCTCTTTGATTTACATCTATTAATATGTTTTTGATTCTTGCATGCTTATTTATGAGATAGATCTTTTATGGTTTATATTTCTTGATTTATGGATTGTTTCGATGTTTGATTTATCGTAGACATATCGGCACGAAAAATACTTAGATCTTGAATTCATGTTTTTAAATTATATACTCTATGATTAGAACTATTCTATCTGATTGATCCTTAATCAAGAATCGCAGAATTTAATTGTTGAAAATATTATCATCAAAGGGGATTCCAGATCCCTACACCATCTTAAATTATCCAAACTTCGATTCTCTGTTTACTGATTTATTTTCTATTTGCAAAACATCATCTTAATCCATAAATTTATTAAATTAATTAATCTAAAATTATATTAAATAATCTAATATATATTTCGTTCCCTGAGGATTCGACCTCGGACTCCCGAGAATTTACTACTTGTGCGATTCTCCTATACTTGGGAGATTAGTTTCGCGAAAGCATTTTTGCGAGCGCGTCAAGTTTTTGGCGCCGTTGCCAGGGAACGGCTGATTTATAAGTATAATTTTAGATTTAATTAGTACTTTAGTAGTTAGTCTTTTTCTTTCGAAAAAAAAAATTCTTTACTGCTATTTGTTTATTCCCTGCACAGTCTGCATCAAACTCTGATATCAAAGTAATTAACCGTCTGATTGAACTCAAATTTGGTCGTCAGGTGCAGGACCTATCTTTCTTTCATCGGAACGGTCTGATTGATATTCTGAAGCTTTTAAGACCATTAGATTAATACGAAACCTTGCTGCTTTCTGTTTTGAATTTTCTGCATTTAATTTTTTTTGAATCAGAATTTTATTGTTATCATATCTCATTAACCCTTGTTGCTAATTGAAAATTTAAGAAAAAAAACTTTAAGAAAAGATCAAGGGTGATTATTCAAAAATTAAAAAAAAGGAGGAAAAACCTAAAATTTCAAATTTCAAATTTCAGAATTCAAATTTCAAACTTCAACTCATAAAATTTTTAAAAAATAATTAAGTTGCTTGATCACCTATTCAATAAAATTTAATGTCATGTGATAAAACATTAAAAAAAAAAATCTCTTGATTGTTGCATATAGTATAAGGCATCAGCATAAAATATTCTAAGGGCTGAACACATTTAAAAAGATAAGGTCGGGATTTCATCACTCGTCCTTAGCCCAAAAATCACCCTATTACATAAATATCCTAAGCTTAACTAAAATCAACTAGACGTTGGCCCCTAAAGACATTCGAGCTCAATAGGACGAAGACTACCGAAAGTTGCACCAATTTCGCTCTGTGGCTTAGTTGATGTCTAGGCAAGCTTTGTTCCTATAAGGAAGACAGTTCATCTGTTCGAGGCAAGTGGGTTTTAAGTGGGACCTTGACGAATGCATCGTGACCCCTCCACTTACCTGAGAGCTTACCTGGTCAACTCGGTTCATTAGACCGGATTGGAGGCTTAGGTGCCCTCTTCAAACCGGTTAGGAGCTGTCTAGAAATTTAAGAAAAACATTAGAAATTGAGGCATAATGTTTTGTTGCATGTTTAATTGTGAATAGATTTTTGTTTTAGGATGTCGTTTTAGGGTATCTTTAGTTGGTACTTATATTTATATTTATTTTTTTAAAAAAAATATAAAAAAAAATTAAATTAAATTTTGTATGCTAGGTTGGAATAGGGACAACACTAGGCGTTTGAATCGAAAAACTTTTGATAATTTCTTAGATCATATTATTAAAACTCTTTCGCAAAATCTCAAATCTGGTGAGATGGCTGATGATGATGTAGGAAGTCACCATGGTAATGAAGGTAGACCCCCAGTTATGACACTTCGACAATACTTACACCCCACTAGGACTAGTCAACCTTCATGCATGATTATTCCTAAAAACGTAGGACACTTTGAAATCAAACCAGGAGTAATTCAATTGCTGCCAAAGTATCATGGAATGGAATCCGAGAACCCTTATCTTCACCTTAAGGATTTTGAGAAAATTAGCATCACATTTAGAGTGCCAAATGTATCGGAAGACGTCCTTAAATTGACCTTGTTTCCTTTTTTCTTAAAGGATAAAGCCAAAACGTGGCTGAACTCCTTGGGACCTAGATCACTAGGAACATGGCATGATATGCAAAGAGAATTCTTGAAAAAATTCTTTCCCACACAAAGGACTAACTTTTTGAAAAAGCACATTAGTAACTTCCAACAAAAAGACCATGAAATATTTTATGAATGCTGGGAGAGATTTAAAGAGTTGCTTCTCTCTTGTCCTCATCACGGGTTTGAAGCATGGAGAACCATTAGTTTCTTGTACGAAGGGTTGTCTCCACAGTTAAAACAATTTATAGAGACTATGTGCAATGGTCTATTTTTGGAAAAGCAGCCCGATGAGGCATGGGACTATTTAGACTCTCTCGCAGAGACTGCACAATTATGGGATACAGGGGATACAGTGAATAAACCTTTACCTAAGCCTACTAGCGTTGGACACGGGGGCCTTTACAACCTTAGTACTCCGGATGATATTCAGGCTAAAATGGCAGCCCTTACTAGAAAGGTAGAGAAAATTGAACTTAGAAGGATTGAACCCGTCAAGACCATAGAACATAACAGCGAGTGTTGTAGGATTTGCGAGATTCCTGGCCATCTCACCACTGATTGCCCCACAATACCCGCATTCAAGGAAGTCTTGCACGATCAGGCCAATGTTATGAATACCTATCAAAAATCTTTCAATAATCCTTTTTCGGATACTTACAACCCTGGATGGAAGAACCATCCAAATTTTAGGTGGAGGAATGACCAACCTCAACAAGTATATAACCCAACTTCTCCACCTCCGCAACCTCATTATGCACACGCACCCCCTCAAAAACCCAGTCTTGAAGAAACTTTGCAATCTTTCATGCAAGGTCAAGCCAAAATCAATGATGAAAATAACATTATCATCCTCAGGATTTATCATTGAGGATCAAAGTCTTTGGTGCTAAAGTTTTGAATCCAGTTTTCGTGTGGATCACCATTGGAGGGCGGACACTTGGATGCCTCTAGGAGATCATTCATATTGGATTAGCGTTAGAGGTATTCTTCTATTCCTACATTTATATTTATATATTATTTGATTATTACCATTAAGGTGATCTAGGCTTATAAGGGTTTCATGTTAAGGAACTTCATTAAGAAATTTTTGAAATTTCTAGCTCCCGCTGTGCATTATGATATGTTAGAACCCTACAGTGGTATCAGTGCCACCCTTAATTGGTTCAATCAAATGATTATGCATGATGTATGATTGTTAATTTTCTATGAGATAGTAATACCATATGTTAGAGAAATGTTGAATTGTATGATTCATATATGATATCATATATAATAAAATATCAAAATATGAATTTTTTATATGAAGATATATTAAAGCATGTTAATTGATTCAATCAATTGATAATAATTTGTACATGCTATGAGATAGTTATGATGTATGATAATCATTTTTGATTTATATATGCTATGAGATAGATATATAGTTTATTGTAGACATATTAAATATGTTACAATTATAGAATGTGCATGAGACCAATAAACCCTCAATAAAAATTATATTAAGTCATAATGTTGAAACACTTTGAGCTAACCCATTCTAGAACAATTTATCTAATTGGTGTCTAGGAAAGCACTAAAGGTGGTTACTTAATTAGGACCTTACTCTCTGAGTAAGGGGAGCCTCTCACCTGCTTACCTGACCAATTATTTGATTGCCTATTATGGATAAGCTTAATGTTGATAAAACACTATCCTTTGCCTTCCTTCATGCCTCGACATTATTATGTCAAGATCCATGCTAGTTTGTTGTGCAACCACAAGGCTTGCAATGGGGACTGATGTTATACTGTCTTGGTGCATGGAGATGCTTATGGCATATTTTAATATGTTGCTTTGTTGTTCAACCACAAGAGCAATATTATTCGAATATGACTATATGAAAATGAAGGGTTTGAATTAACTAAAATATTATAGTTTGTTGTGCAACCACAAGGCTATAAGTGTTTTAAGAGGACAAGATAAAGTTGAGAATTGCATGAGATGCAATTGGAAAGAGTTTCCTACCTCTGAACTCATAAAGGTTTGTTGTGCAACCACAAGGCTTTTATGATGAATTAGGATCTCAACCCTACTAAGAAAAAATTATGTTTTCTCGTTTATCATAAGAGATGGCTATGATATTCGATAAAAATAATAGGAGACGATTAGATAAAAGCCCTTATTTAATGTTAGATGTATGCCCTAGAAGCCAATCTGGCTGACACATTGTTAATTCTAGGGACATAATTTTGTACTTGACTATTTATTATTGAATAAATAAAAGGCATCTTTTCATTCATATTATTTATGTGTCTATGAATCGTCCAAGAAATTAATAAGATGATGATACATATTCTCAAGAGTTGAGAATTTGAGCCATGTATCATTGGTGATTAATTTCTAAATGCTCCTGATCAATGGATCATCACGAGGACGGTGATCGATCCGATCAGTGCACAGATCACTTTCCTTCTGGATAGACGAGACTTGAGTCCACAGTGTAGGGACACTGAAGTGATAGTGCAGGTGCTTGTTAGAGAACGAGGGTACTGAGCGTGACCAAGACAAGAAGTCACTTGGATGTCTATCCACTTGTCAGTGACTTGCTTGATGTTGCAGTAGTGTGACTGGTCCTTTGACCTGCGGTGCTTCGGCTACTCACAGTGAGGTTATTGTAGTTTGACTGCACACATACATGGTCTCTAGCCATATGGGTCCATGCAGTGTAGATTGGCTGCAGTAGGTTCACTGTAGGAGTAGGGTATGCACCTACAAGAAATCTATCGACCTTGATAGAAGAGGAGTAATCCTATGTGATTTGTTAGACTGAGTTCTAAGACCTTGGCCAGGGCAGTAATATAAAGTGGAGAAAGAGTTTTCCACTATCGAACTCGAGTCGAATAAATCTTGACGTATGACAGACGATGGGGTTTGACGAGTTGTCCATGACCTCCGTCCTGTAGGGATCCACGATAGTAGGACTGTATCACATGGTAACTGCACCTAGAGGTTCATCTTTCTATTCTACTGGGTAGCCACTACATGCTGCTAGGTGTCACTGGTGGATGGTGGGACTCACAGGGATTATCTCGATGATCGATAAACCCTAATGAGTTGAGTTGGAATCGTTCCAACCCATTGAAAGGAGTTTTCAATGATATAGTGATAGAGATCACAATATATCTCACTACCAGTCAGAGTAGAACCTATGGGGTCACACACACTAGAAGTATTGACCGATCCGATGGTTCAAAAGTGATTATGAATCACAAGTAATCAATTCGATTGATATTCAGTTGAAGAAGGAACAAAGGGAATTAATTAATTGGACTTGAAACAAGAGTCCTACTTCGAGTAGGATTCCTAGAGTCCTAATTGGATTAGGACTGGAAATCCTAGTTGGAGTAGGACTGGGATTCCTACTTGGAATAGGATTCCTGCAATCCTAATGAGATTAGGAGTTTTGAATCAAAATTGGATTCCTACTTGGAGTAGGATTCCTAGAGTCCTAATCGGATTAGGACTTCGGATTCAAATAGAGTCCTAATTGAATTAGGACTAAAATTATATATGTCCTAATTTGGATTAGGGTTTCTTAAGTCACAATTAATTATTAATCTAATGAATCAATAAGACTCCTAATTGGATTAGGATTGAAGAGTTCAATTGAGTCAAAATTGATTTAAGTTCTAATTGGATTAGGACTTACCTAGATTGGATCCAAATTGGTTCACCCTTGGGCTAAGCCTAATTGGATTAGGGCTTGACCACATTAGGGCATTCCAATCCCTATCTAATATGGATTAGGGTTTACCATGAGGAAGGAGATAAGCCCCTCCCCTTTCCACGTGGAGAAGGGAGAAGAGACGGCGCCCCCTCTTAGGAAAGACATCAAGAACTCCTAAATGTTAGGAGCTCCACATGTCTATAAAAAGGGACTTGTGGGCGGCACCTAGGGCATAGAAGAAGTCCTCTTCCTCCTTGCCGTACGCCTCCCTCTCCTCTCCTCTTGGTTCAGCCGCAAGCAAGGAAGATAAAAGCCAAAGGTGTTGGCGGCATCCTCTTCCTCCCTTCTTCCTTCCAACGCAGGGAAAAGAAAGAAGGCTGCGTGGGGATTCTTCTTCTTCCTCTTCTTCATCCTTCTTCTTCCTCCTCTCAAGCACAATCAAGGGTTGATTGAAAGAGAGGAAATCAGCCATCAAAAGAAGTCTTTGCAAGGGAGCTAGCACCCCGGGAAGACAAGAGAGCTTTGATCGGATCACTGCTTCGTGTGGATACCCGTAGAGGCCGGACACTTGAACGGCTTCAAGCGAACCTTCATCCTAGACCACGAATTTCAGTTTGCGGTGATCATCTACCCACACAAGGTGAAGATCTGATCTTCCTAAAGGTTTAAAAAGTTTTAATTCTTATCTAACTACGAACGGTTCATGAAACAACGTTCATGCGATGAACGTCGATCCCGCTTATGCCGATTCCGCTGCCATCTGAATTTTTTTTGAAATATCAGCGGCATGGGCGGGTTCCCAACATTTAATTGTATACATATCACCATGATTGGTCTACTTATGTTAGTTTTATTTTTGCTTATGTAGAATTATTAAATGGCTTCTTCACTTTTACTAAGAGGCATCTCAGATGCCAACAAGTTGACTAGTCCAAACTATGTGAACTGGTTGAGGAATCTAAAAATTGTACTCACTTAGGAAAAAATTTTCTATATACTTGAAACCTCTGATCTTGGAGATATAGGGGATGATGAGAGCACAAAAGTATGATCTATACATCCCTTAAATTAGTATTATTGCTAACAAAAAATGATAAAAGTGCTGCATTAATATTATATTTTTGTAGGGTGCAGGTGATCGTAAATCAATGTTAAATTTCGCATCGGGTCCAAAAATATGCACCACCATAGGTGACCAGCCAACCACATGGGGTCAGTCCCAGTTGCACACTAGAAGGAGCATTAGCCGACTAGGTGCAGCCACATCCAGCGTGCAACCCATCCTCTCACGAGTGATCAACGGCATCCGCGAGCCATCCACGGTTTAGATCTCCCAAGCTACCATCGAGCGTCCTTGTTCCAGCTCTCCCGAGATCCCAGCTTCTATGATCAGCTCCCAACGTCCGCGTGCCATCCGCGAAGATCCCGCATCCACAGCCTCATCCAGCCTTTTCCAGCATCTTGCGAGGCATCATCCGCGCCCCATCCTTCGATCCGCATTCGAAGATCCCGGCATCTCCCGATTTTCCCTTCCGCATCCCTTGGCGATCGCAATCTTCGAAATATCAGCTCCTTCAGCCGTCCGCGTGCACCCTCCCAGCAAAGATCCGACTTCATCCCAGCATCCAATGCGTCTCATCCTTCCGAGTTCGTATCCCAGAGCCTTCAGTCGTCCGCGTGAGAATCTCCCGAGCCCTGAGTCCTATCTTCCTTCCGATCCATCCGCTTCTTCCGCCTGGATTTGCATGCGTGCGATCCCCTGTTTCTGCTATCCAGTCGTCCCTCTGCGTCCGAAGATCCCGGCATCCCGTGATTTCAGCATCAGCGATCATCTCCCATCCGTCCGTCCTCTCCACGTGCCAGGAGGGAATCCATTGCTGGTTGAGGAGCTCGGGGGATCTATATGAAGGAACCTCTCTCGGCTGGGAAGGGGGATTTTTCCTATTCGAAAAAACAGAGCCCCTGTCATTGAAAAGAAAAAGAAAAAAAGAAAAGGAAACGGGGGATGCCCTATTTCCGAAAGTAAAAAGAAAAAAAAAGAGAGAAAAGGAACAGGGGAGTTTTCTTTGATGTGGATGGTCGGCTGATATCTTGTGAAGGGTGATGGAGGAACCTTTGATGTCTTATTTTATTTCAAGTAAATTCTAAACAATTGATCTCTTTGATTTACATCTATTAATATGTTTTTGATTCTTGCATGTTTATTTATGAGATAGATCTTTTATGGTTTATATTTCTTGATTTATGGATTGTTTCGATGTTTGATTTATCGTAGACATATCGGCACGATAAATACTTAGATCTTGAATTCATGTTTTTAAATTATATACTCTATGATTAGAACTATTCTATCTGATTGATCCTTAATCAAGAATCACAGAATTTAATTGTTGAAAATATTATCATCAAAGGGGATTCCAGATCCCTACACCATCTTAAATTATCCAAACTTCGATTCTCTATTTACTGATTTATTTTCTATTTGCAAAACATCATCTTAATCCATAAATTTATTAAATTAATTTGATGACCCAAAGATTGATTTAAAGATTGATTTTGATGATCACAAAACCTTGAAGTATAAATACTAATGTCTGTTTTGCAAGAAGAAAGATAATTTGTTTTGCAAGGAGCATAGCAAGTTGGAAAAATATAAGAAGACCTCAAAAGCTCTCAAGAAAAGTTGGAAGAAAGCTACACTTTATTGGCCCAAGTTTCAAGTTCAAAGGATTCAAGTTGGAGGAGCAAATTCAAAGAAAGATTCAAAAGAATAGTCCTCGAGTCGACTCCTGGAAGTTCAGAGTCGACTCTGGCACTCTGGAGTTTCAAGGAACAGTGCTCGAGTCGACTCCGGAACTCTGCGAGTCGACTCCGACTGAGAACAGACAAAAAGACAGAGAGTTGATTTTCAGTCCTACAGTGCTTGAGTCGACTCCGAGATCGACTCCGAGACTGCAGGTCGACTCTAGGACTGCAAACAGACAAAAAACAGAGAGTTGATTTTCAGTGCTACAGTGCTCGAGTCGACTCCGAGATCGACTCCGAGACTGCAGGTCGACTCCAGGACTGCAAACAGACAAAAAACAGAGAGTTGATTTTCAGCCGAGTCGACTCCTACTTCAGCCGAGTCGACTCCAGCACGCTGGGAGGCATAACGGCTAGTTTTTTTTTTAACTCCAACGGCTCTATTTTTGTCTCTAACGGCTAGATTTTTGTTCTCACTCCCTCTAAAGCTATAAAATCAAGGGAAGAGCAAGGGGAGAAGGCATGAAAGTGGGAGAGAACATTTAGGGAAGAGATTTCAAAGAGATTACAAGAGAAATCTTCCAAAAGCACAAAAGGGCCATTCAAAGTAAAAGAGAGAGAAGAAGAGCATCCAAGTGAATCCCAAAGCTTCCTCACCAACTGTGTGCTGCCTCGGTGATCCTCTACTTCATGCAAAATCAGAAGAGGGTCAAGTAAAGAAGAAGCCGAGTTCCTTCATCTACAAATTTATTTGAGGGCTTCTTCTCTTTACTTTACTTGGTTATATTTGCTATATTTGCTTATTTGAGAAGCTTGTATTTGATTTAAACTCTTGCTCTAATATCTTGTAACTTGATTCAATCAAGGGATTGAATCAAAGGGTTAAGGTTTGTTGGTGAGTCAAAGAAAAAACCAACGTTGTAAGGTTGTGGTTGGTGAGCCTTTGGAAAAACCAACTAGGTTGATTGTGAACCCGAAAAACAATCGTTGTAAGGTTGTGGTTGGTGAGCCTTTGGAAAAACCAACTGGGTTGGATTGTGAGCCCGTGAAAACAATCGGTTGGTTCTAGTCGGTGAGTTTGTGAAAACCGACCGAGTTCGTTGTGATCTCACAAAACAACAAGTTGGGTTGTGAGCTTGTAAAACAACCGACTGTAATCTGAGGAATTATAGTGAAATTTCCAAGAGGTCTTGGGGAGTGGATGTAGGTGCTGGGGTGCACCGAACCACTATACATCTTTGTGTTTGTGATGCCTTATCTCTTGTATTTCATGCCTTACATTCATGCTTGATTGTGTAATATCTCTAGCTTTATTTTCTATAGAGTTATAAGTGATTGTTTAGAACGTGCTTAGCTTCCACTCCATTCTTACCATACACATAGATTAAAATTGATCATACAACTATAAGTTAATTTTAGATCAATTGCACCCTAAAGCCATAGTATAATTGCTCTAGCTTAATTTTCCACTGCTTTACTTGTAATTGCCTAGAGCTTAAGTAAATAACATCTTATCATTCCGCTGCATTCTATTCAAAGTAAAAATTAGGGAACATAATTTTTAGAAAACCCAATTCACCCCCCCTCTTGGGTTGTCACCTTGGGCAACAAGTGGTATCAGAGCAGGTGCTCTTCTATTAATTATAGTCTTAACCGACTAAAGCTAAAGATTTTGACAACCCCACATAACATATTATTTGTCGAGGGACTTTCCATAAACAGACCTCCACTGTTTGATGGAACTTACTATATTTAATGGAAAGCTAGAATGAAAATTTTTGTTCAATCACAAAACTATAAAATATGGAATATCATTATAAATGGACCTCACACACTCTCTCAAAATGTCAATAAAAAAGACTTAGCACAATTGAATGCTAATGTTATGAACTTTCTATATTGTGCTATCCATGAATCTATATTTCATAAGATTTCTGCATGCTTATCTGCTAAAGAAATATGGGATACTTTAAGAAATATTTATGATAAATCTCAGATTAGCTCACATGTGCTTCAATTGCATACTAACAATGAGACTGCAGAATCTTCCACATTAGTCGAGTCGACTTCCAGTTTGTCCGAGTCGACTCCTAGAGAAAAACAGTCTGAAAGGCAAAGACTCAGTCTTGGAGATCCTATGAACGAGTCGACTCCAAGTATTTCAGAGTCGACTCCCAAGTTAGCCGAGTCGACTCCAACAAGACCCGAGTCGACTCCGAGGCAGAACAGTTCAAAAGACAGAGAATCATCTTTTAGGCCTCTGAGAACGAGACGTCTCCCGAAGATCTCGAGTCGACTCTCAAGTCAGTCGAGTCGACTCCAAGTAAACCCGAGTCGACTCGAGGAAGAAAGAACAACAAAAAAATTCAAAAGCTTCCTAAAGACAAAGAAGAAGAGGAAGCAAGAAGAAAGAAAGAAAGAGATAAAAAGAAAGAAAGCCTTGACCAAGGAAGAGTCAAGCAAGAAAATGAAAGCTAGGAGCAACAATGATGATATTAGCTCCAAAGAACTACAAGAGGTAACTAACTTGTGCTTTATGGCACAAGAAGATAAGGTAAAATCTGAATCTACTTTTACATCAAATGATTTTCAAGAAGAATTTTCTTATGATGAACTTTTAAATGCTTTTCATGACTTGTATGGTGAATGTAGAAAATTAGCTATGAAGAATAAAAATCTTAAGAAACTAAATCTAAAAATTTCAAAAGAAAGAAATTCTAGTGATGAAATACAAGATAAACTAAATTCTGAAAATGAAAGCTTAAGGTTAAATTTAGAACAATTGATTCAAAAAAATCAGAGTTTAATTAAAGAAAATCAAAACTTAAGTAAAGAAATTAATCAATTAAAATCTTTTATTAACAAATTTACTGTAAGTTTAGAACGATTAAAAATGATGTTTGAAAGCCAATATGTTGCTTATAATAAATCAAAACTTGGCTTGACTCCTTTACTTAACAATAAATCTCTAGAGAAAAAGGTTATCAATTCACCAAGCAAACCATTAAATAAGATAACTTATTTCAAACATGAAAAGAATGGGCATAACAACTTTACCTATTGTTCTAACATAATTAAATCAAGTGGTAAAGTTATTACAATTAAACAAATTTGGGTTCCAAAAGGAACCATATGTCCTAACTCTCAAGGACCCAAGCAAGCTTGGGTACCCAAAATAAAAATATGAGGATGTAGACATAGGTGTGCCAAGATACCCATGGAACAAATAGAACTTTCATACAAATGGGTGTTCTAGACACACGTAAAAAAAAAATAAAACTTAAAATATACTTATGAAAAGTAATTTTAAAATAATAATAATAATAATAATAATGAAATCAGTAATCCTTGCATCTCATTATTATTTTTGCTTTAGTATTTGATTAAAATATGAATTGCAAGTATTGATCAATTTTGTGATATAAAAAATACATTTGAAAATATAATCAAATCACTTCATTTTATAGTATGCTTTACTCACTATTGGATAAGTTGCTAAATGATTAATCAATTTATTAAGAATAACTCTATGAATTCTCTATATGCTTGATTGTGAGTTTTTATCCATGGCATTATTGTTTATTGATCATAGATATGATAATGTGTACTTGGTATGCTTTTGAATATATGCACTATGAATACCAAGATTAAAGAAACCATCTTTGGCATATAAAATTAACTTATGCTAGTATGGACTTAATTTCAAAAGACCTTGCCATTGGCTTACTTAGATTATCTTCTGAAAGGTCAAAGTTTGCTATGCATGTTAACTAAGGAAACAAACAAAAATCAATTTCTAAATCTAAAGATGTTGTTTCCAACGCTAAGTTTTCAAAAGCTTACATTGGCTTTGTTCTTGGCACGTAAATTGAAATATTTTCTGCATTGGCACAAACTCACAAAAAGGGATCAAATGAAAAAGGTTTGCAAACTATGAAAGTAAAAGAAGTATCATGGCATAGTCTTGAAAACCAATTTCTTATTTAGTTGTGCACAGAAAATAATATTGAATACAATTATTTCTGCACCAAGAATACCATAAGTAAAATAGGAATAATAGAATCCTTGAAGAAATGAAAAAGGCAATTTTGTATGATCGTCATCTACTTAAATGATTTTTTGTTAAAAGCTATCATCATTGCTTGTCATATATATAGTTTCTATTAGATCTATTTTTGATGAAAACTCCATTTGATCTTCTAAAAAATAGAAAATGATCTGTTGCATATCTTTCATATTTTTCAGTAGTATATGTTATGCTTGATATGGTCTTTTGAAAATAATGCCAAATCTGATAAAGATATTTCTATCTTTGGATATCATTCATCAAGCAATGCATATAGAACATTCAATGAAAAGATTCTAGTTGTAGAAATATCAATTCATTTTATTCTTTATGAGACTAATGATTTATTATCAAGATACTAAAATCAAATTATATATGTATATGGTTAATCTTTTACATATAACAATCTGAAAACTTGTTAATAATTAGAACTAAATTGGATTTTTCAGAAATGCACTTAATGAAGAAAAATTGATGACTACTAAAAGACTAAATCAAGAAAAGATGAAATAGATCTTGATGAAATTCTTGCATGATTAGAAGTTAAGATCACCATTATCATTTGCTTGCTTTATGAGCTTTATATTCTGTCAAATGAATGTGTAGAATGCCCTCCTATGTGGTTATTTCATTAGAAAAGATCTATGTAAAATAACCACCTTATTTGAAAACATTCATTACAAAAATGATAAAGCAATATGTGATTTGGAACAAGCATCAAAAGCATGATATATAAAAGCTTGAGTAACTTTTTGATAAAAAGTAATAATGATAAATCTACACATTAAAAAGAAGAATTTGTGATATCTTGCTTGTTCAAAGCATACATTGATGGCATCATTTTTGGTTCTACTAATGAAGATTTATATGGAGATTTTACTAAGCTCATGCAAAGTGAGTTTGAAATATGTATAATAAATGAATTAACATTTTTTTCTTGAACTCCAAATTAAGATAAACAAGAAAGGGGATCTTCATTGACCAAAGTTAGTCCACAAGAAAACTTTTATAGAAGTTTGGCATGAAGAAGGTATGTCTATGACCCCATCTTGTAGAATTTGAAAAGGATGAGCAAAGTAGATCTATTATTTTAAAGCTGTATTGAAGCATTATTTTATCATACAGCTAGCAGACCAGATTGTATGCTCATTATGTGCACTTGTGCAAGACTTCAATCTAACTCTAATGAATCATATTTTATTGATAACAAATGAATCATAATCTGAATTTTGATAGAAACAACTGTTTAAGATAAATTGATTAAAACTTAGCTAGCATATCTTATTGATAATTATCTTAAGCAAATATAATCTAAGCTAAATTGATTCTGAAAATAAAAAAATTGATTTGACCTTGATGAATCTTCCTATTGCTTCACATGCTTGTCCTTGAACCATCTTGGTTAATGAAACTATCTCTTTAGTTCAAGTGACATGTGTTTGCTTATATTTAGGCAATCTCTTGAGTAAAGTGACTCAACATTCAATTGTTGTCATATCTTATGATTGAGTCACCTAGTTAAGAAATATGCTATATGAATGTTTTGTATCTTGAAGAAACTAATGACTTTCCTTCAAGAAAGAAAAGAATTTTGTTAATAATGCAGGATCTTTGAGCAAGAAAATGAGAGATTTCAACTTGAAGGATATCTCCACGTAAGATACAACAAACATTCACATGCAAACAAGAGAGAGGACCTTCTTCAGCCAAAAGTTCATACATAAGAAATCTAGTAGGTATTTGACTTGAAGAATGCAGAATGAATCGGTAATTTTAGATACCTCTCTCATAAATTAGCTAAGCAAAGTCAATAACTTAAATCTTATTGTGGCATGATTAAAATCTTTAAATATTAATTTCTAGATATCATGTCTATATATGCATTAATTGACTTATGCTTTTAGAAATTATTTCATGGTTTGCTCAAACTAAAATATTTCTTTGCCTATATCATAACCATGAAATACACAAGTATATGCTTAAAATTTTGATTTAAAATAACTTGTGAGAAGTTATGAATCCTTGAGCACAATGAAAATGTTGTTTGCATGATATACATCTATATGATACATAAGATTATTTCTTTATTCTGCTCTTTCATGTAAATTACTTGAGAATAACAAAAAGAGAGAGAGATAAAAAAAAATGGATATTATTCAAGAGAAGTAAAATCTAAGTAAAGGCAAATACTCCAATCTTAAGGAAAAGCAAAACAAGCATAATATATTCGGCACATTTGTGAGACTTGTGTGAGCATTCTTTTGGAAGGAATAAAATCCGTAATTAATTACACTTAAACAGGGAGAGTTTGAAGTGAACATTTTAACATTTCTATATTGCTCATCATAGGGATGGTGCCAATGGAGAGGCTAGTGATAGTACCCGGCACTATTTGACCCAACTATTTGGTGTAGGGTATATTAGGGACGGCACAAGAGGGAGGCTAGTGGTAGTACCTCGTGCCCCTTCCAACTCCACCGGATAGGGAGCAAATAGAGTATAGAGCGTAAGAAAGTAAAAATGAAAAACAATATCAAAATGTTCGTTTATCTGTTAAGAAAAGAAATTCAAAAAAAAAAGAGGAAATGAATGACAAAGTAAATGAAAGTATATAAGAAGAATCAAGTCAAGTTTTAGTCACTTGGAAACACACCTTAAGGATGAAATCAGTGCAAGATTATATTTAAATAGGGGGAGTTTATTTGAAAAGAATTGATTTTGATCCTTGACATGCTTATTCTTGATATTTTAATGCATGACTTAACACATAATATATTTTGCATGTGGCATGATACTTTAAATTATGGATTCTCAATATTTTGTAATGCTCTATGCTTGGATAATTTGATTGAATGTTTTTTTTGTGTATTATTGAAAAGAAATTTCAGATTTGTTGTTCACAATCATCTTTAAAATCTGAAAGTTGAATAAATTTGTAAAAAGGAGAAGAAAAGGATATCTCTATTTAGGCAAAATGAATTGATTTTATTTTATCCTTCAACTTGCCCAAATTTGGTATATAATATTCTAATTCGTACCAAAACTCAACATTAAATACAAAGATTCTGAATATGCCCTAATATGTTTGAAATATGTGTTTTCAATCGTAATGATTTAAGATGAGCTACAATGTGGAAGATGCATATCTCAAATTACAACTTTGAAAGCCTCCTTGAGAATCTTTATGAAGTTCAGAATCCGATTTTGTATAAAAGCTTAAACTTAATTTAAAAATGCTTATATCGTTATATTTTTGTAATCTTAGTTATATGTTTCAATGATCGCAACATTCAGGAGAATAACTCAATATGATTCCTAAATAAAAATCTTAACTTAAGAAAAACAGAATTAATTTTGATGCCTTGGTTGATTGCTCCGATACGCATCCGAAACATATCATTTCTTATCTTTAAAGTGTACTAAAATTGGTTTAAGTGATGTATTTTTCAATGATCTTGATTGCGAACAAATGTTTCTAAATATATGATTTTATTTTGATATTAAAAAGATTTATTATGTTTCATGTATACTTTGCTGTAAAATCATTGAATTCTATAAATATATATACTTGAATGATCTTCTATATGTTTTAGTCTTGTGCTTCTATCATTAAAGAAAAAAGCTATTTCTAAAAGTAGAGTAAATACTCCTAAAGCTAGAAATATTTTAACTCACTCAAATGACTCTTAAAAGAAAGACAATGTAATTGCTTTTGAAAGAAATTGAGCTTCAAAAGAATTATTTTGTGACTAATATTTCATTACATCTTCTCAAAGATTAAGACAAAGAATAACTTGCTCTTGAAAGATTAAAAAAGAGTGATTGCTATAAATTTTGAATAATTCTAGATCACTCTACATTCTTGATATCATAGAATTTCAGTTCTATTCATGCTTATCATCAAAATCTGAAATTCAACAAAGAAAAGAATGATTAAAGAAGAATGCATTTTTTTTGAGGGGGAGCTTTGGATATTCAATCTAAATGCAAAATATCACGTCCGTTTGATAAATATCTTCTATACGTTATGGATTGATTTTGATGAACCTCCTTATATTGCAAGACTTGCTTTAATTATATAATAAGTTTATACCTTGAGATGAGTTCTATAAAAGTTGTCTTATCTCAAACCTTGAGTCTTATGAAAATAAGCTGAAACTTATAGAAAATATATTTTTGAGATTGACAATTTTATTGAACATTATCTTCAAATTCTAAACTCTTAAATGGAATGATCAATTGAGGGGGAGAAAGAAAATTTCAGAAGGAGAGATCTTATGGAACTTAATCGCATAAATATATAACTAAAGGAGAGAGAAAGAATACTAAATGAAAAGTGATCCTAATACTCTCCAATATGTATCATCTGAAATTTAAATCTGAAAATCTTTATGATACACCTTGAGACTTGTTATTTGGTTAATATATCTTATGTATAAATCATGAACCAAATTGCAATTCAAACAGTTGATCTTAAGAGCCTCTAACTTAATGAAAAAGGGGGAGAATAATGTGTTGAATTTTCTTGAGTATCTCTCAGAAAATCTATTTTGGAATTCACTAATGAGTCCTAATTGGCTTGCTCTTTAGAACTTCAATTTAGTGCCAATTCATATTTTTATGTATCAAATTATGCTTATTTTTTAAGGAATAAAAGAAAGTCTTTAAAAGAACTCTAAAAGAACTTTCAAAGCTTTGCATTTTATGTATGCTCTAAGATATATTAGAAATTTCATGAATTCATATTTTGATAAAAGAACTTTGAAGCCATTAAAAATTAATGATCCAACATGATGTTATATATATATTTTTTAAAAAAAGTTTTGTTCTTATACTCTGAAAATTAGTTCAATTGCTCTCATGTTGCTAAAATACTTAATATATTGGGCAAAAGATCTTAAATGAACAAGCTTTCATACTTATTATTAAAGAAGGGTTAGATTTCCATTCGTGCTTTCTTTGAATATCATTCTTGGTACTTCTTGAATTAACTTGAGAAAGATTCCACCTACACTTGATTTGAAAACTATCTTTAACACCACATTCGATGCGTTCTCATTAGAATTGGCTCTGATCTATGCTCATTAATCTTTTTCTAACATTATTGCCTTGAGTTATATGATTCATATTCTTGCAATAATTTGACATGCAAATCAGAGTACAATAAGAAAAAGAAATATTTGAGTATTCTTATCTTTGTGCTTAATGTTTCATTATCTTTTTGATGTTGTCAAAAAGGGGGAGAAATATCTAAGTATATGCTCATAATGCTTTATGTGTTGATTATGTTAAGTTGATTAAATCTAAAGCATTATCATGAAGTATATTTTAAAGATATAAATTTTCTACTTCAAACAACTTAGCTATGCATTACTTCTAGAACACAATATATTTTATATTGTGATTATGTTAAGTTGATTAAATCTAAAGCATTATCATGAAGTATATTTTAAAGATATATATTTTCTACTTCAAACAACTTAGCTATGCATTACTTCTAGAACACAATATATTTTATATTGCATATACTCCAAGTTTTGTCATCATCAAAAAGAGGGAGACTGATGACCCAAAGATTGATTTAAAGATTGATTTTGATCATCACAAAACCTTGAAGTATAAATACTAATGTCTGTGTTGCAAGAAGAAAGATAATTTGTTTTGCAAGGAACATAGCAAGTTGGAAAAATACAAGAAGACCTCAAAAGCTCTCAAGAAAAGTTGGAAGAAAGCTACACTTTATTCACCCAAGTTTCAAGTTCAAAGGATTCAAGTTGGAGGAGCAAATTCAAAGAAAGATTCAAAAGAATAGTCCTCGAGTCGACTCCTGGAAGTTCAGAGTCGACTCTGGCACTCTGGAGTTTCAAGGAACAGTGCTCGAGTCGACTCCGGAACTCTGCGAGTCGACTCCGACTGAGAACAGACAAAAAGACAGAGAGTTGATTTTCAGTGCTACAGTGCTCGAGTCGACTCTGAGATCGACTCCGAGACTGCAGGTCGACTCCAGGACTGCAAACAGACAAAAAACAGAGAGTTGATTTTCAGTGCTACAGTGCTCGAGTCGACTCCGAGATCGACTCCAAGACTGCAGGTCGACTCCAGGACTGCAAACAGACAAAAAACAGAGAGTTGATTTTCAGCCGAGTCGACTCTAGCACGCTGGGAGGCATAACGGCTAGTTTTTTTCTCAACTCCAACGGCTCTATTTTTGTCTCTAACGGCTAGATTTTTGTTCCCACTCCCTCTAAAGCTATAAAATCAAGGGAAGAGCAAGGGGAGAAGGCATGGAAGTGGGAGAGAATATTTAGGGAAGAGATTTCAAAGAGGTTACAAGAGAAATCTTCTAAAAGCACAAAAGGGCCATTCAAAGTAAAAGAGAGAGAAGAAGAGCATCCAAGTGAATCCCAAAGCTTCCTCACCAACTGTGTGCTGCCTCGGTGATCATCTACTTCATGCAAAATCAGAAGAGGGTCAAGTAAAGAAGAAGCCGAGTTCCTTCATCTACAAATTTGTTTGAGGGCTTCTTCTCTTTACTTTACTTGGTTATATTTGCTATATTTGCTTATTTGAGAAGCTTGTATTTGATTTAAACTCTTGCTCTAATATCTTGTAACTTGATTCAATCAAAGGATTGAATCAAGGGGTTAAGGTTTGTTGGTGAGCCAAAGGGAAAACCAACGTTGTAAAGTTGTGGTTGGTGAGCCTTTGGGAAAACCAACTAGGTTGATTGTGAACCCGGAAAACAATCGTTGTAAGGTTGTGGTTGGTGAGCCTTTGGGAAAACCAACTGGGTTGGATTGTGAGCCCGTGAAAACAATCAGTTGGTTCTAGTCGGTGAGCCTGTGAAAACCGATCGAGTTCGTTGTGATCTCGCAAAATAACAAGTTGGGTTGTGAGCTTGTAAAATAACCGACTGTAATCTGAGGGATTATAATGAAATTCCCAAGAGGTCTTGGGGAGTGGATGTAGGTGCTGGGGTGCACCGAACCACTATACATCTTTGTGTTTGTGATGCCTTATCTCTTGTATTTCATGCCTTACATTCATGCTTGATTGTGTAATATCTCTAGCTTTGTTTTCTATAGAGTTATAAGTGATTGTTTAGAACGTGCTTAGCTTCCACTCCATTCTTACCATACACATAGATTAAAATTGATCATACAACTATAAGTTAATTTTAGATCAATTGCACCCTAAAGCCATAGTATAATTGCTCTAGCTTAATTTTCCACTGCTTTACTTGTAATTGCCTAGAGCTTAAGTAAATAACTGTTGGGAATTGTATCCTAAATGTCAATCGTCAGCATATTGATGATTGAATTTTGTAAATAAATTGACAAATTAATAAAGTATTATTTGGCATTATTCATCATTTCATCTTCAAATGAACTCTTATATGATGAAGTCCTTAGGACTTATGTTATGATAAAGGAGGATTTATTTTTGAGTCCTTAAACTTGTTCGCGACCAAATGATATGTTGTTACTAGGATGACAACATTATCGAGATTAGGTCGTTGTGTGACATATACGTTGGTTGTCCTCTTAACCAAGGAGTGTGGAGACACTGGTATGCCATACAGGTGAAGTGTAGGAGTACATTTCACTGAACGTGACCAATTCCGGAACGCTCTACTGTCGAGAGATGTTCCGAGTGGATATGGGTATAAGTTTGGCCCTCTGACCTGAGATCGCGACCTGTGACTAGCAAGCAACTCACTGTACTTTGGTACCGGACTACCTGAATTTCTAATTCAGTGACGGAAGGTCACTGGGTGCAGTCAAGTACTTGCGTAGTCAGTTGTGAGTCGAGATGGAATTGACCCCTCCTGCAAACAGGAGATAATGTCTTGTGATTAATTTAGCAAAACCTTGGCCAGGGTAATCTCAGTGAGGAGTCACGGGATATCTAAAGTTAATCACATAATAGATGTACTAATTATAGGGTTGACAGTGAGCTCTAAGTCATCCTGGCATTAGGAGTCAAAAGGATTGAATTATACAGAAACCATAGTCCAGGGTTCCAGAATATTTGCTTCGCATATATTCGGCCTATCCGGACATCGGGTACCATTGCTATATGGTCACATCGATTAGTATAGGAAGACGTTCCTATACTACCGGCTTAGGTTCGAACCTATGAGGTCACACGCATAGAAGTTTCTAGGTTGATCAAATGGCTGATTGATGATTAAGAATCATTCAGGGGTAATTTGGTCAATTCGATTGACAAATTATCCTAAGCAAAAGTTGCATTAAAATAATTATTGAATTATTTGAGGATTAATTAGCAATTAGATTGCTAATGAACTCAATTTGATTAAGTAATTAAGCTTAGGTTGAGCCAAATTGAATAGGATTCAATTTGGGCTGCATCAGGGTTTGACCCAATTGGATTGGGTTCAACCCTAGTAGATTGAGCTTGACCCAATTGATGGGACTTGACCCAATTGGATTGGGCTTGATCCAAATCAATTAGAAGACCTTATTTGATGAGGATTATGAGTCCAAATAATCAGAATTGGATAAGGAGAAGAATCCCTAAATTTTAGGAACCCATCCTTATCTTCTTTGAGAAGAATGACACCTTAATTTATTCCCAATATTTTCTATGCCTATCCTCTTTATTTTTGGCCAAAAATTGGTGTGAGAAGAGAGAAGGCGTGGGGCTATAATTCCTATAAACATTTAATTGTATACATATCACCATGATTGGTCTGCTTATGTTAGTTTTATTTTTGCTTATGTAGAATTATTAAATGGCTTCTTCACTTTTACTAAGAGGCATCTCAGATGCCAACAAGTTGACTAGTCCAAACTATGTGAACTGGTTGAGGAATCTAAAAATTGTACTCACTTAGGAAAAAATTTTCTATATACTTGAAACCTCTGATCTTGGAGATATAGGGGATGATGAGAGCACAAAAGTATGATCTATACATCCCTTAAATTAGTATTATTGCTAACAAAAAATGATAAAAGTGCTGCATTAATATTATATTTTGTAGGGTGCAGGTGATCGTAAATCAAAGTTAAATTTCGCAACGGGTCCAAAAATATGCACCACCATAGGTGACCAGCCAACCATATGGGGTCAGTCCCAGTTGCACACTAGAAGGAGCATTAGCCGACTAGGTGCAGCCACATCCAGCGTGCAACCCATCCTCCCACGAGTGATCAACGGCATCCGCGAGCCATCCACGGTTTAGATCTCCCAAGCTACCACCGAGCGTCCTTGTTCCAGCTCTCCCGAGATCCCAGCTTCTATGGTCAGCTCCCAACGTCCGCGTGCCATCCGCGAAGATCCCGCATCCACAGCCTCATCCAGCCTTTTCCAGCATCTTGCGAGGCATCATCCGCGCCCCATCCTTCGATCCGCATTCGAAGATCCCGGCATCTCCCGATTTTCCCTTCCGCATCCCTTGGCGATCGCAATCTTCCGGAATATCAGCTCCTTCAGCCGTCCGCGTGCACCCTCCCAGCAAAGATCCGACTTCATCCCAGCATCCAACGCGTCTCATCCTTCCGAGTTCGTATCCCAGAGCCTTCAGTCGTCCGCGTGAGAATCTCCCGAGCCCTGAGTCCTATCTTCCTTCCGATCCATCCGCTTCTTCCGCCTGGATTTGCATGCGTGCGATCCCCTGTTTCTGCTATCCAGTCGTCCCTCTGCGTCCGAAGATCCCGGCATCCCGTGATTTCAGCATCAGCGATCATCTCCCATCCGTCCGTCCTCTCCACGTGCCAGGAGGGAATCCATTGCTGGTTGAGGAGCTTGGGGGATCTATATGAAGGAACCTCTCTCGGCTGGGAAGGGGGATTTTTCCTATTCGAAAAAACAGAGCCCCTGTCATTGAAAAGAAAAAGAAAAAAAAAGAAAAGGAAACGGGGGATGCCCTATTTCCGAAAGTAAAAAGAAAAAAAAAGAGAGAAAAGGAACAGGGGAGTTTTCTTTGATGTGGATGGTCGGCTGATATCTTGTGAAGGGTGATGGAGGAACATTTGATGTCTTATTTTATTTCAAGTAAATTCTAAACAATTGATCTCTTTGATTTACATCTATTAATATGTTTTTGATTCTTGCATGTTTATTTATGAGATAGATCTTTTATGGTTTATATTTCTTGATTTATGGATTGTTTCGATGTTTGATTTATCGTAGACATATCGGCACGATAAATACATAGATCTTGAATTCATGTTTTTAAATTATATACTCTATGATTAGAACTATTCTATCTGATTGATCCTTAATCAAGAATCACAGAATTTAATTGTTGAAAATATTATCATCAAAGGGGATTCCAGATCCCTACACCATCTTAAATTATCCAAACTTCGATTCTCTATTTACTGATTTATTTTCTATTTGCAAAACATCATCTTAATCCATCAATTTATTAAATTAATTTGATGACCCAAAGATTGATTTAAAGATTGATTTTGATGATCACAAAACCTTGAAGTATAAATACTAATGTCTGTTTTGCAAGAAGAAAGATAATTTGTTTTGCAAGAAGCATAGCAAGTTGGAAAAATACAAGAAGACCTCAAAAGCTCTCAAGAAAAGTTGGAAGAAAGCTACACTTTATTGGCCCAAGTTTCAAGTTCAAAGGATTCAAGTTGGAGGAGCAAATTCAAAGAAAGATTCAAAAGAATAGTCCTCGAGTCGACTCCTGGAAGTTCAGAGTCGACTCTGGCACTCTGGAGTTTCAAGGAACAGTGCTCGAGTCGACTCCGGAACTCTGCGAGTCGACTCCGACTGAGAACAGACAAAAAGACAGAGAGTTGATTTTCAGTCCTACAGTGCTCGAGTCGACTCCGAGATCGACTCCGAGACTGCAGGTCGACTCTAGGACTGCAAACAGACAAAAAACAGAGAGTTGATTTTCAGTGCTACAGTGCTCGAGTCGACTCCGAGATCGACTCCGAGACTGCAGGTCGACTCCAGGACTGCAAACAGACAAAAAACAGAGAGTTGATTTTCAGCCGAGTCGACTCCTACTTCAGCCGAGTCGACTCCAGCACGCTGGGAGGCATAACGGCTAGTTTTTTTTTTAACTCCAACGGCTCTATTTTTGTCTCTAACGGCTAGATTTTTGTTCTCACTCCCTCTAAAGCTATAAAATCAAGAGAAGAGCAAGGGGAGAAGGCATGGAAGTGGGAGAGAACATTTAGGGAAGAGATTTCAAAGAGATTACAAGAGAAATCTTCCAAAAGCACAAAAGGGCCATTCAAAGTAAAAGAGAGAGAAGAAGAGCATCCAAGTGAATCCCAAAGCTTCCTCACCAACTGTGTGCTGCCTCGGTGATCCTCTACTTCATGCAAAATCAGAAGAGGGTCAAGTAAAGAAGAAGCCGAGTTCCTTCATCTACAAATTTGTTTGAGGGCTTCTTCTCTTTACTTTACTTGGTTATATTTGCTATATTTGCTTATTTGAGAAGCTTGTATTTGATTTAAACTCTTGCTCTAATATCTTGTAACTTGATTCAATCAAGGGATTGAATCAAAGGGTTAAGGTTTGTTGGTGAGTCAAAGGGAAAACCAACGTTGTAAGGTTGTGGTTGGTGAGCCTTTGGAAAAACCAACTAGGTTGATTGTGAACCCGAAAAACAATCGTTGTAAGGTTGTGGTTGGTGAGCCTTTGGAAAAACCAACTGGGTTGGATTGTGAGCCCGTGAAAACAATCGGTTGGTTCTAGTCGGTGAGTTTGTGAAAACCGACCGAGTTCGTTGTGATCTCGCAAAACAACAAGTTGGGTTGTGAGCTTGTAAAACAACCGACTGTAATCTAAGGAATTATAGTGAAATTTCCAAGAGGTCTTGGGGAGTGGATGTAGGTGCTGGGGTGCACCGAACCACTATACATCTTTATGTTTGTGATGCCTTATCTCTTGTATTTCATGCCTTACATTCATGCTTGATTGTGTAATATCTCTAGCTTTATTTTCTATAGAGTTATAAGTGATTGTTTAGAACGTGCTTAGCTTCCACTCCATTCTTACCATACACAGATTAAAATTGATCATACAACTATAAGTTAATTTTAGATCAATTGCACCCTAAAGCCATAGTATAATTGCTCTAGCTTAATTTTCCACTGCTTTACTTGTAATTGCCTAGAGCTTAAGTAAATAACATCTTATCATTCCGCTGCATTCTATTCAAAGTAAAAATTAGGGAACATAATTTTTAGAAAACCCAATTCACCCCCCCTCTTGGGTTGTCACCTTGGGCAACAAGTGGTATCAGAGCAGGTGCTCTTCTATTAATTATAGTCTTAACCGACTAAAGCTAAAGATTATGACAACCCCACATAACATATTATTTGTCGAGGGACTTTTCATAAACAGACCTCCACTGTTTGATGGAACTTACTATATTTAATGGAAAGCTAGAATGAAAATTTTTGTTCAATCACAAAACTATAAAATATGGAATATCATTATAAATGGACCTCACACACTCTCTCAAAATGTCAATAAAAAAGACTTAGCACAATTGAATGCTAATGTTATGAACATTCTATATTGTGCTATCCATGAATCTATATTTCATAAGATTTCTGCATGCTTATCTGCTAAAGAAATATGGGATACTTTAAGAAATATTTATGATAAATCTCAGATTAGCTCACATGTGCTTCAATTGCATACTAACAATGAGACTGCAGAATCTTCCACATTAGCCGAGTCGACTTCCAGTTTGTCCGAGTCGACTCCTAGAGAAAAACAGTCTGAAAGGCAAAGACTCAGTCTTGGAGATCCTATGAACGAGTCGACTCCAAGTATTTCAGAGTCGACTCCCAAGTTAGCCGAGTCGACTCCAACAAGACCCGAGTCGACTCCGAGGCAGAACAGTTCAAAAGACAGAGAATCATCTTTTAGGCCTCTGAGAACGAGACGTCTCCCGAAGATCTCGAGTCGACTCTCAAGTCAGTCGAGTCGACTCCAAGTAAACCCGAGTCGACTCGAGGAAGAAAGAACAACAAAAAAATTCAAAAGCTTCCTAAAGACAAAGAAGAAGAGGAAGCAAGAAGAAAGAAAGAAAGAGATAAAAAGAAAGAAAGCCTTGACCAAGGAAGAGTCAAGCAAGAAAATGAAAGCTAGGAGCAACAATGATGATATTAGCTCCAAAGAACTACAAGAGGTAACTAACTTGTGCTTTATGGCACAAGAAGATAAGGTAAAATCTGAATCTATTTTTACATCAAATGATTTTCAAGAAGAATTTTCTTATGATGAACTTTTAAATGCTTTTCATGACTTGTATGGTGAATGTAGAAAATTAGCTATGAAGAATAAAAATCTTAAGAAACTAAATCTAAAAATTACAAAAGAAAGAAATTCTAGTGATGAAATACAAGATAAACTAAATTCTGAAAATGAAAGCTTAAGGTTAAATTTAAAACAATTGATTCAAAAAAATCAGAGTTTAATTAAAGAAAATCAAAACTTAAGTAAAGAAATTAATCAATTAAAATCTTTTATTAACAAATTCACTGTAAGTTTAGAACGATTAAAAATGATGTTTGAAAGCCAATATGTTGCTTATAATAAATCAAAACTTGGCTTGACTCCTTTACTTAACAATAAATCTCTAGAGAAAAAGGTTATCAATTCACCAAGCAAACCATTAAATAAGATAACTTATTTCAAATATGAAAAGAATGGGCATAACAACTTTACCTATCGTTCTAACATAATTAAATCAAGTAGTAAAGTTATTACAATTAAACAAATTTGGGTTCCAAAAGGAACCATATGTCCTAACTCTCAAGGACCCAAGCAAGCTTGGGTACCCAAAATAAAAATATGAGAATGTAGACATAGGTGTGCCAAGATACCCATGGAACAAATAGAACTTTCATACAAATGGGTGTTCTAGACACACGTAAAAAAAAAAATAAAACTTAAAATATACTTATGAAAAGTAATTTTAAAATAATAATAATAATAATAATAATGAAATCAGTAATCCTTGCATCTCATTATTATTTTTGCTTTAGTATTTGATTAAAATATGAATTGCAAGTATTGATCAATTTTGTGATATAAAAAATACATTTGAAAATATAATCAAATCACTTCATTTTATAGTATGCTTTACTCACTATTGGATAAGTTGCTAAATGATTAATCAATTTATTAAGAATAACTCTATGAATTCTCTATATGCTTGATTGAGAGTTTTTATCCATGGCATTATTGTTTATTGATCATAGATATGATAATGTGTACTTGGTATGCTTTTGAATATATGCACTATGAATACCAAGATTAAAGAAACCATCTTTGGCATATAAAATTAACTTATGCTAGTATGGACTTAATTTCAAAAGACCTTGTCATTGGCTTACTTAGATTATCTTCTGAAAGGTCAAAGTTTGCTATGCATGTTAACTAAGGAAACAAACAAAAATCAATTTCTAAATCTAAAGATGTTGTTTCCAACGCTAAGTTTTCAAAAGCTTACATTGGCTTTGTTCTTGGCACGTAAATTGAAATATTTTCTGCATTGGCACAAACTCACAAAAAGGGATCAAATGAAAAAGGTTTGCAAACTATGAAAGTAAAAGAAGTATCATGGCATAGTCTTGAAAACCAATTTTTTATTAAGTTGTGCACAGAAAATAATATTGAATACAATTATTTCTGCACCAAGAATACCATAAGTAAAATAGGAATAATAGAATCCTTGAAGAAATGAAAAAGGCAATGTTGTATGATTGTCATCTACTTAAATGATTTTTTGTTAAAAGCTATCATCATTGCTTGTCATATATATAGTTTCTATTAGATCTATTTTTGATGAAAACTCCATTTGATCTTCTGAAAAATAGAAAATGATCTGTTGCATATCTTTCATATTTTTCAGTAGTATATGTTATGCTTGATATGGTCTTTTGAAAATAATGCCAAATCTGATAAAGATATTTCTATCTTTGGATATCATTCATCAAGCAATGCATATAGAACATTCAATGAAAAGATTCTAGTTGTAGAAATATCAATTCATTTTATTCTTTATGAGACTAATGATTTATTATCAAGATACTAAAATCAAATTATATATGTATATGGTTAATCTTTTACATATAACAATCTGAAAACTTGTTAATAATTAGAACCAAATTGGATTTTTCAGAAATGCACTTAATGAAGAAAAATTGATGACTACTAAAAGACTAAATCAAGAAAAGATGAAATAGATCTTGATGAAATTCTTGCATGATTAGAAGTTAAGATCACCATTATCATTTGCTTGCTTTATGAGCTTTATATTCTGTCAAATGAATGTGTAGAATGCCCTCCTATGTGGTTATTTCATTAGAAAAGATCTATGTAAAATAACCACCTTATTTGAAAACATTCATTACAAAAATGATAAAGCAATATGTGATTTGGAACAAGCATCAAAAGCATGATATATAAAAGCTTGAGTAACTTTTTGATAAAAAGTAATAATGATAAATCTACTCATTAAAAAGAAGAATTTGTGATATCTTGCTTGTTCAAAGCATACATTGATGGCATCATTTTTGGTTCTACTAATGAAGATTTATATGGAGATTTTACTAAGCTCATGCAAAGTGAGTTTGAAATATGTATAATAAATGAATTAACATTTTTTTCTTGAACTCCAAATTAAGACAAACAAGAAAGGGGATCTTCATTGACCAAAGTTAGTCCACAAGAAAACTCTTATAGAAGTTTGGCATGAAGAAGGTATGTCTATGACCCCATCTTGTAGAATTTGAAAAGGATGAGCAAAGTAGATCTATTGTTTTAAAGCTGTATTGAAGCATTATTTTATCATACAGCTAGCAGACCAGATTGTATGCTCATTATGTGCACTTGTGCAAGACTTCAATCTAACTCTAATGAATCATATTTTATTGATAACAAATGAATCATAATCCGAATTTTGATAGAAACAACTGTTTAAGATAAATTGATTAAAACTTAGCTAGCATATCTTATTGATAATTATCTTAAGCAAATATAATCTAAGCTAAATTGATTCTGAAAATAAAAAAATTGATTTGACCTTGATGAATCTTCCTATTGCTTCACATGCTTGTCCTTAAACTACTTGGTTAATGAAACTATCTCTTTAGTTCAAGTGACATGTGTTTGCTTATATTTAGGCAATCTCTTGAGTAAAGTGACTCAACATTCAATTGTTGTCATATCTTATGATTGAGTCACCTAGTTAAGAAATATGCTATATGAATGTTTTGTATCTTGAAGAAACTAATGACTTTCCTTCAAGAAAGAAAAGAATTTTGTTAATAATGCAGGATCTTTGAGCAAGAAAATGAGAGATTTCAACTTGAAGGATATCTCCACGTAAGATACAACAAACATTCACATGCAAACAAGAGAGAGGACCTTCTTCAGCCAAAAGTTCATACATAAGAAATCTAGTAGGTATTTGACTTGAAGAATGCAGAATGAATCGGTAATTTTAGATACCTCTCTTATAAATTAGCTAAGCAAAGTCAATAACTTAAATCTTATTGTGGCATGATTAAAATCTTTAAATATTAATTTCTAGATATCATGTCTATATATGCATTAATTGACTTATGCTTTTAGAAATTGTTTCATGGTTTGCTCAAACTAAAATATTTCTTTGCCTATATCATAACCATGAAATACACAAGTATATGCTTAAAATTTTGATTTAAAATAACTTGTGAGAAGTTATGAATTCTTGAGCACAATGAAAATGTTGTTTGCATGATATACATCTATATGATACATAAGATTATTTCTTTATTCTGCTCTTTCATGTAAATTACTTGAGAATAACAAAAAGAGAGAGAGATAAAAAAAATGGATATTATTCAAGAGAAGTAAAATCTAAGTAAAGGCAAATACTCCAATCTTAAGGAAAAGCAAAACAAGCATAATATATTCGGCACATTTGTGAGACTTGTGTGAGCATTCTTTTGGAAGGAATAAAATCCGTAATTAATTACACTTAAACAGGGAGAGTTTGAAGTGAACATTTTAACATTTCTATATTGCTCATCATAGGGATGGTGCCAATGGGGAGGCTAGTGATAGTACCCGGCACTATTTGACCCAACTATTTGGTGTAGGGTATATTAGGGATGGCACAAGAGGGAGGCTAGTGGTAGTACCTCGTGCCCCTTCCAACTCCACCGGATAGGGAGCAAATAGAGTATAGAGCGTAAGAAAGTAAAAATGAAAAACAATATCAAAATGTTCGTTTATCTGTTAAGAAAAGAAATTCAAAAAAAAAAGAGGAAATGAATGACAAAGTAAATGAAAGTATATAAGAAGAATCAAGTCAAGTTTTAGTCACTTGGAAACACACCTTAAGGATGAAATCAGTGCAAGATTATATTTAAATAGGGGGAGTTTATTTGAAAAGAATTGATTTTGATCCTTGACATGCTTATTCTTGATATTTTAATGCATGACTTAACACATAATATATTTTGCATGTGACATGATGCTTTAAATTATGGATTCTCAATATTTTGTAATGCTCCATACTTGGATAATTTGATTGAATGTTTTTTTTTTGTATTATTGAAAAGAAATTTCAGATTTGTCGTTCACAATCATCTTTAAAATCTGAAAGTTGAATAAATTTGTAAAAAGGAGAAGAGAAGGATATCTCTATTTAGGCAAAATGAATTGATTTTATTTTATCCTTCAACTTGCCCATATTTGGTATATAATGTTCTAATTCGTACCAAAACTCAACATTAAATACAAAGATTCTGAATATGCCCTAATATGTTTGAAATATGTGTTTTCAATCGTAATGATTTAAGATGAGCTACAATGTGGAAGATGCATATCTCAAATTACAACTTTGAAAGCCTCCTTGAGAATCTTTATGAAGTTCAGAATCCGATTTTGTATAAAAGCTTAAACTTAATTTAAAAATGCTTATATCGTTACATTTTTGTAATCTTAGTTATATGTTTCAATGATCGCAACATTCAGGAGAATAACTCAATATGATTCCTAAATAAAAATCTTAACTTAAGAAAAACAGAATTAATTTTGATGCCTTGGTTGATTGCTCCGATACGCATCTGAAACATATCATTTTTTATCTTTACAGTGTACTAAAATTGGTTTAAGTGATGTATTTTTCAATGATCTTGATTGCGAACAAATGTTTCTAAATATATGATTTTATTTTGATATTAAAAAGATTTATTATGTTTCATGTATACTTTGCTGTAAAATCATTGAATTCTATAAATATATATACTTGAATGATCTTCTATATGTTTTAGTCTTGTGCTTCTATCATTAAAGAAAAAAGCTATTTCTGAAAGTAGAGTAAATACTCCTAAAGCTAGAAATATTTTAACTCACTCAAATGACTCTTAAAAGAAAGAAAATGTAATTGCTTTTGAAAGAAATTGAGCTTCAAAAGAATTATTTTGTGACTAATATTTCATTACATCTTCTCAAAGATTAAGACAAAGAATAACTTGCTCTTGAAAGATTAAAAAAGAGTGATTGCTATAAATTTTGAATAATTCTAGATCACTCTACATTCTTGATATCATAGAATTTCAGTTCTATTCATGCTTATCATCAAAATCTGAAATTCAACAAAGAAAAGAATGATTAAAGAAGAATGCATTTTTTTTGAGGGGGAGCTTTGGATATTCAATCTAAATGCAAAATATCACGTCCGTTTGATAAATATCTTCTATACGTTATGGATTGATTTTGATGAACCTCCTTATATTGCAAGACTTGCTTTAATTATATAATAAGTTTATACCTTGAGATGAGTTCTATAAAAGTTGTCTTATCTCAAACCTTGAGTCTTATGAAAATAAGCTGAAACTTATAGAAAATATATTTTCGAGATTGACAATTTTATTGAACATTATCTTCAAATTCTAAACTCTTAAATGGAATGATCAATTGAGAGGGAGAAAGAAAATTTCAGAAGGAGAGATCTTATGGAACTTAATCGCATAAATATATAACTAAAGGAGAGAGAAAGAATACTAAATGAAAAGCGATCCTAATACTCTCCAATATGTATCATCTGAAATTTAAATCTGAAAATCTTTATGATACACCTTGAGACTTGTTATTTGGTTAATATATCTTATGTATAAATCATGAACCAAATTGCAATTCAAACAGTTGATCTTAAGAGCCTCTAACTTAATGAAAAAGGGGGAGAATAATGTGTTGAATTTTCTTGAGTATCTCTCAGAAAATCTATTTTGGAATTCACTAATGAGTCCTAATTGGCTTGCTCTTTAGAACTTCAATTTAGTGCCAATTCATATTTTTATGTATCAAATTGTGCTTATTTTTTAAGGAATAAAAGAAAGTCTTTAAAAGAACTCTAAAAGAACTTTCAAAGCTTTGCATTTTATGTATGCTCTAAGATATATTAGAAATTTCATGAATTCATATTTTGATAAAAGAACTTTGAAGCCATTAAAAATTAATGATCCAACATGATGTTATATATATATTTTTTAAAAAAAGTTTTGTTCTTATACTCTGAAAATTAGTTCAATTGCTCTCATGTTGCTAAAATACTTAATATATTGGGCAAAAGATCTTAAATGAACAAGCTTTCATACTTATTATTAAAGAAGGGTTAGATTTCCATTCGTGCTTTCTTTGAATATCATTCTTGGTACTTCTTGAATTAACTTGAGAAAGATTCCACCTACACTTGATTTGAAAACTATCTTTAACACCACATTCGATGCGTTCTCATTAGAATTGGCTCTGATCTATGCTCATTAATCTTTTTCTAACATTATTGCCTTGAGTTATATGATTCATATTCTTGCAATAATTTGACATGCAAATCAGAGTACAATAAGAAAAAGAAATATTTGAGTATTCTTATCTTTGTGCTTAATGTTTCATTATCTTTTTGATGTTGTCAAAATGGGGGAGAAATATCTAAGTATATGCTCATAATGTTTTATGTGTTGATTATGTTAAGTTGATTAAATCTAAAGCATTATCATGAAGTATATTTTAAAGATATATATTTTCTACTTCAAACAACTTAGCTATGCATTACTTCTAGAATACAATATATTTTATATTGTGATTATGTTAAGTTGATTAAATCTAAAGCATTATCATGAAGTATATTTTAAAGACATATATTTTCTACTTCAAACAACTTAGCTATGCATTACTTCTAGAACACAATATATTTTATATTGCATATACTCCAAGTTTTGTCATCATCAAAAAGAGGGAGACTGATGACCCAAAGATTGATTTAAAGATTGATTTTGATCATCACAAAACCTTGAAGTATAAATACTAATGTCTGTGTTGCAAGAAGAAAGATAATTTGTTTTGCAAGGAACATAGCAAGTTGGAAAAATACAAGAAGACCTCAAAAGCTCTCAAGAAAAGTTGGAAGAAAGCTACACTTTATTGGCCCAAGTTTCAAGTTCAAAGGATTCAAGTTGGAGGAGCAAATTCAAAGAAAGATTCAAAAGAATAGTCCTCGAGTCGACTCCTGGAAGTTCAGAGTCGACTCTGGCACTCTGGAGTTTCAAGGAATAGTGCTCGTGTCGACTCCGGAACTCTGCGAGTCGACTCCGACTGAGAACAGACAAAAAGACAGAGAGTTGATTTTCAGTGCTACAGTGCTTGAGTCGACTCTGAGATCGACTCCGAGACTGCAGGTCGACTCCAGGACTGCAAACAGACAAAAAACAGAGAGTTGATTTTCAGTGCTACAGTGCTCGAGTCGACTCCGAGATCGACTCCAAGACTGCAGGTCGACTCCAGGACTGCAAACAGACAAAAAACAGAGAGTTGATTTTCAGCCGAGTCGACTCCAGCACGCTGGGAGGCATAATGGCTAGTTTTTTTCTCAACTCCAACGGCTCTATTTTTGTCTCTAACGGCTAGATTTTTGTTCCCACTCCCTCTAAAGCTATAAAATCAAGGGAAGAGCAAGGGGAGAAGGCATGGAAGTGGGAGAGAACATTTAGGGAAGAGATTTCAAAGAGATTACAAGAGAAATCTTCCAAAAGCACAAAAGGGCCATTCAAAGTAAAAGAGAGAGAAGAAGAGCATCCAAGTGAATCCCAAAGCTTCCTCACCAACTGTGTGCTGCCTCGGTGATCCTCTACTTCATGCAAAATCAGAAGAGGGTCAAGTAAAGAAGAAGCCGAGTTCCTTCATCTACAAATTTGTTTGAGGGCTTCTTCTCTTTACTTTACTTGGTTATATTTGCTATATTTGCTTATTTGAGAAGCTTGTATTTGATTTAAACTCTTGCTCTAATATCTTGTAACTTGATTCAATCAAGGGATTGAATCAAGGGGTTAAGGTTTGTTGGTGAGCCAAAGGGAAAACCAACGTTGTAAAGTTGTGGTTGGTGAGCCTTTGGGAAAACCAACTAGGTTGATTGTGAACCCGGAAAACAATCGTTGTAAGGTTGTGGTTGGTGAGCCTTTGGGAAAACCAACTGGGTTGGATTGTGAGCCCGTGAAAACAATCAGTTGGTTCTAGTCGGTGAGCCTGTGAAAACCGACCGAGTTCGTTGTGATCTCGCAAAATAACAAGTTGGGTTGTGAGCTTGTAAAACAACCGACTGTAATCTGAGGGATTATAATGAAATTTTCAAGAGGTCTTGGGGAGTGGATGTAGGTGCTGGGGTGCACCGAACCACTATACATCTTTGTGTTTGTGATGCCTTATCTCTGGTATTTCATGCCTTACATTCATGCTTGATTGTGTAATATCTCTAGCTTTGTTTTCTATAGAGTTATAAGTGATTGTTTAGAACGTGCTTAGCTTCCACTCCATTCTTACCATACACATAGATTAAAATTGATCATACAACTATAAGTTAATTTTAGATCAATTGCACCCTAAAGCCATAGTATAATTGCTCTAGCTTAATTTTCCACTGCTTTACTTGTAATTGCCTAGAGCTTAAGTAAATAACTGTTGGGAATTGTATCCTAAATGTCAATCGTCAGCATATTGATGATTGAATTTTGTAAATAAATTGACAAATTAATAAAGTATTATTTGGCATTATTCATCATTTCATCTTCAAATGAACTCTTATATGATGAAGTCCTTAGGACTTATGTTATGATAAAGGAGGATTTATCTTTGAGTCCTTAAACTTGTTCGCGACCAAATGATATGTTGTTACTAGGACGACAACATTATCGAGATTAGGTCGTTGTGTGACATATACGTTGGTTGTCCTCTTAACCAAGGAGTGTGGAGACACTGGTATGCCATACAGGTGAAGTGTAGGAGTACATTTCACTGAACGTGACCAATTCCGGAACGCTCTACTGTCGAGAGATGTTCCGAGTGGATATGGGTATAAGTTTGGCCCTCTGACCTGAGATCGCAACCTGTGACTAGCAAGCAACTCACTGTACTTTGGTACCGGACTACCTGAATTTCTAATTCAGTGACGGAAGGTAACTGGGTGCAGTCAAGTACTTGCGTAGTCAGTTGTGAGTCGAGATGGAATTGACCCCTCCTGCAAACAGGAGATAATGTCTTGTGATTAATTTAGCAAAACCTTGGCCAGGGTAATCTCAGTGAGGAGTCACGGGATATCTAAAGTTAATCACATAATAGATGTACTAATTATAGAGTTGACAGTGAGCTCTAAGTCATCCTGGCATTAGGAGTCAAAAGGATTGAATTATACAGAAACCATAGTCCAGGGTTCCAGAATATTTGCTTCGCATATATTCGGCCTATCCGGACATCGGGTACCATTGCTATATGGTCACATCGATTAGTATAGGAAGACGTTCCTATACTACCGGCTTAGGTTCGAACCTATGAGGTCACACGCATAGGAGTTTCTAGGTTGATCAAATGGCTGATTGATGATTAAGAATCATTCAGGGGTAATTTGGTCAATTCGATTGACAAATTATCCTAAGCAAAAGTTGCATTAAAATAATTATTGAATTATTTGAGGATTAATTAGCAATTAGATTGCTAATGAACTCAATTTGATTAAGTAATTAAGCTTAGGTTGAGCCAAATTGAATAGGATTCAATTTGGGCTGCATCAGGGTTTGACCCAATTGGATTGGGTTCAACCCTAGTAGATTGAGCTTGACCCAATTGATGGGACTTGACCCAATTGGATTGGGCTCGATCCAAATCAATTAGAAGACCTTATTTGATGAGGATTATGAGTCCAAATAATCAGAATTGGATAAGGAGAAGAATCCCTAAATTTTAGGAACCCATCCTTATCTTCTTTGAGAAGAATGACACCTTAATTTATTCCCAATATTTTCTATGCCTATCCTCTTTATTTTTGGCCAAAAATTGGTGTGAGAAGAGAGGAGGCGTGGGGCTATAATTTCTATAAAAATGGTGCCTTAAATCTTTCTAGAAAGATTTAGATGAATTTCCAAATTTGTAGGGATTGCATGGTGCATGAAATAGGGTGGTCTGCGGCTGAACTTTGGATGCATGAATTCCTATCTTTTAGGGATCCAAAATGCACGAAATTTGGATATGTTTATCTCCTCTTAGCTGTCAAACCACCAGAATTTTTTAGGAATTTTATCAGCCAAATTAGTTGGCTAAATTAGGTGTGATACATGGGGGGATCTTTTGGCTATAAAAGACCCCCATGCCTTGGGTTCAATATATACCATATTTAGAGGTTTCAAAAAAATTCTAAAAAAATTCCCTGAGGGCCTCCATCCCTTCTTCTCCTTCTTCCTCACGTCCATCCTCCATCTCCTTGAAGAAGAATCAAAGGTTGAGTGTTTAGAAGGAGAAAGCTTCAGCCATTGCTGCGTTCCTGCACGAGCTAGCACTCCCGCGGAAGACGATCTACCTAGGGCTTCGCGTGTACTTCTCATAGAGGCCATTCGTGTGCGTGGCTGCGAAGTCAAGGATCAGATCCATAAGTTTCTTCCATCATAAAAGGTATTAATCCCACATCAATATTTTATTTTGGAGTCAGGGTCTAGGTCTGATTCCCCGAGGTTTTACCCTCCTTTGGGGCTCCTCACGAAGTTATCTCCAGAATCCATTCGATGGATATTCGGAGATTAATCGGAATAGAGTTCTTAAGTTTCAGATCTGATAGTTAATCATGCAAGAAAGTTTTAGAATAATTGTTTAAACGATTCCGGCATAATCCTATGTGTTCTTAAGGTGCTGATTTCTAGATTTGATCTTGTAAGCATGCATGAATTAAATTGTTTGATTCGATTTTTCCACTGCATTTTAAAACTTAAAAAGAACTACGTATGGCTTGATCCCCCTTATGAAGGGGTACGTAGGCAACCCGATCAGATTCAGCCATGGTTTTAAAAAAAAAAAAAATCAGCATGCTTAACACCGAATAACCTAGGATTCACTTTCAGTGGTATCAGAGCCAGGTTCATGTTTAAACTTTTATGTTTTAATTCTTGTAATTAAATCTAAAATCATTAACATATTTAGATTAGATCTAAAGTATTTTTTATGATTGATTTAATTACTGATTATGCATGATTAAGTAGATCTGAAATTTTGGATGCATATGATGCATGTTTGTGTTAGGATAGTAACATGAATAAATCTGAAATTATAATATTATTTAGATTAGATCTAAATAAAGTTTATGATTTATATGATCTCTGCTTTTAATGAACAAATCAGATCTGAAAATAAAAGTGAAAAAATAAATACATAAGATGTATATTGTTTGAATTAATTCATGTTGTTGTGTATATGTGTTGCATGAACATAAAACATAATGACTTAAACATGAATTAAATCTGATTACATGTGATTAATTACAAAAACTCAGATCTGAAAATATGTTTTAAGAACTGAAAGATTGTAATTAATATATAATTAAAAAGAAATATGCAATGATCAAAATTTTCATAAGTCTAAACTTAATTGAGAATTAAGTGTTATAAATAGAATTGTAACTCAATTAATTGACATTGCATAATTCTTTGGGCATATGGGTTAGCTTGAATCAAGTTCCTAGGATTGGATTAGACCTAAAGTTAGAATCATACATGGACAAATAGAATTAATTGATCAAATCTAATTAAGTAGTAACTAGATTAGGTCAAGAAAATTCTAGATCAATTTACAATAGTTGTAGATGGATCAAGTCCATATCTTTGATTAGACCAAGATGGAACTTGATTTAGGCTCAGAGGTGTAGCCCGAGTCATTTGAGTAATCAAATCGAAATTGATTAACCAGTCGGTGTCTAAGGTAAGTTTGGCAGTTTTGACCGGTGGTTTTTAATTGGGAGCTACTCGCACTGATTCGTCTTTGTCGAGTTAATGGCATATCCCTTCCACCGATCTCACTTACCTGGCCGACATGGTCAATCACATTTTGATTGGATCACTTAATAATTCGAGTTAGCCCATGCCTATAAGAAAAATCAGTTTGACTGATTTAGGTGCCTCCTTAACCGGTTTGAGTCTAATCTGATTTGGTGAAGTCAGTGGGAGAAATTAGACTAACCAGATCTTCTTATCTATCCTAATTAAGAAATCCTCTAAAATTATTAGGTCCTTAAAATGAAATGGTTATGGGGATAACTAGGTCATAGCCTCCCATTAAGTTGGGTGATAATGGGTCCAATGATTTGATAATTATTGGAGGCGCGACACGCCTGGTACTTATCAAGCATTGGAATTGTCATTCAATATATGATGAGTTAAGTGTACCTTCAATAGGCGGTCAGGTGAGCCGAGCCACACTCGGGCTTGGTCGTCTATTAGTTGATTAGACTTAACCCTATCATTTAATGGTTGGACCTGACTAGGGTATTCGGTGGAGGCGCCACACGCCTGCCGAAGAACCTAGGGCAAAATTATCACTAGAAGTTGCTTGATGAAGCAACTGGTTTAGAACCTACCAACAGGTGCATATGGATTAGCCGAGCCACACTCGGGCCTATATGCGATCTATTGGGTTCTAGTGCCCACTAAAGAATTAGGAGTAATTTTTCGAATTGGAGGTAGAGGCTACCAATTTGTATAAAATAGTGGAAGTATCTTTAGACTAAAGTCCAAGTCTACTGTGTTTAGTCAATTCATATACTAATAGCCAAATTTTCTTTTATACAGAAATGACCACTAATTTGTCACTTCGCTCATTATTGGATAATGACAAGTTGATAGGTCCCAACTTCAATAATTGGTATAGGAAACTGAAAATTGTGCTAGAGCATGAATGGATCCTTTATGTGATAACAGATCCGGCACCTGAGCAGCCCGCTGCTAATGCACGGGGTACAGTCAGAGACACTTATCAGAAGTGGCTCAGTGATCATATCACTGTCCGTTGCATTATGCTCGCTGCAATGAATGATGAGTTTAGTAGGCATTTTGAGAATGCGCAGCCGGAAGACATCATTCAAGTGTTGAATGAATCTTTCGGTATTTCTGATGATGTTGAAAGGCACAAGACTAGTTGTGCTATTTTCAGCGCACGTATGAAGGATGCAGCTTCGGTGACCGATCATGTATTGTACATGATTGAGTTAATCGAGCGCCTAGGCACTTTCGGATCTCCCCTACATGATCAATTGGGGAAGGATGCTATACTGAATTCTCTTCCTGGTTCGTACTGCCCATTTCTCACCAACTTTCGTATGACGAAACTGGTAGTAAATTATCACCAATTGTTGGATTTACTACAAACTTTTGAGAAGGATCACCAACTCCTAAAAGGGTCGGTGAATTTAGTGGGAGGTTCGTCCAGAGGTCGTGGTACCTTTAAGAAAGGAAAGAAGAAAAATAAGAATCAAAAGAAAAAGGTGCAACGTGCTAAGCCAAGTCAGACCAAAAAGATTAAGGCTGACCACAATCTGGCAGAATGCTTCTATTGTAAGAAGCAGGGGCATTGGAAGAGGAATTGTCCTCAGTACCTTACCTCACTTGACCCGAACAGGCCAAGCAAGAGAAAAGGGCAATCATTTGCTGATCAAGGTATTTATATGATAATACCTTGTAATTTCTCTATATGTGATAATTCGACCTAGGTATTAGATACTGGAAGTCCGTTTAATATATGCAATTCGTTGCAAGGACTTCAGGTCAATGAGAGATTTGAAAACAGCGAGAGATTTCTGAATGTTGGAGATGGAAGATCTGTTCCAGTTCTAGCTTTAGACAATCTCAAACTTGTTTTCAATTCTCATGTAGTTGTCTTGAGTGATTGTCACTATTGTCCTGTATTCTTATTGAATGTAATTTCCGTAGGCCTTTTGGCCATGAATGGTTATGAAATTTCAATAAAGAAATGTTCTTGTGATATCATTATGAATGGTGTTACTGTAATGAATGGACAATTGAGCAATGGCATCTACTTGTTATCACAACCTGTTAATGTAATGTACACGTCAAGTAAGCGTCCTAGAATAGATAATGTCACGGATGTCTACCTTTGGCATCATAGGCTAGGTCATATTAACAAGAACAGGATGAACAGGTTAAGTAAAGAGGAAATCCTCAATGTTAATGATTGTGAATTATTGACAACTTGTGAGTCATGTCTTCTTGGTAAGATGACCAAATCACCTTTTACCGGAAAAGGTGAACGAGCCAGTGATTTATTGATCCTTGTACATTCTGATGTATATGGGCCAATGAGCACAAATACTAGAGGTGGGTATTCATATTTCATTACGTTTACAGACGACCTTTCTAGGTATGGTTATGTCTATTTAATGAGACATAAATCTGAATCATTTGAAATGTTCAAATTATATCATAATGAAGTAAAAAACAAACTGGAAAGAGTATTAAAACTCTTCGATCAGATCGAGGAGGCGAATACCTTTCCAATGAGTTTTTGATATATTTAGGAGAGAATGGGATTCTCTCTCAATGGACTCCTCCTGGTACACCACAGTATAACGGTGTATCAGAAAGAAGAAATCGAACTATGTTAGACATGGTTCGATCCATGATGGGGTTTGCGAGTCTGCTCATATCCTTTTGGGGATATGCACTTGAGTTAGGCTGCTACATTCTAAATAAAGTTCCAAGTAAGTCTGTAAATAAAACACCACATGAGATGTGGACTGGACGTAAGCCGATGCTCTCTCACCTTAGGGTTTGGGGGTGTCCAGCATACGTCAAACATTTGAAAACAGACAAACTTGAACCCAAGTCTGACCAATGTTTCTTTGTTGGTTATCCTAAAGAAACTAAAGGATATTACTTCTACTTTGCTGAAGAACAAAAGTTATTCGTAAGCAATAGAGCTGTTTTCTTAAAGAAAGAATTCCTTAGTGAAGGAACTAAAAGCTCTAACGTTGAGCTTAGGGAAGTTCAACATGTAGAAGATCCGACACCATCTACTGAACTAGTTGAGTCGGATTTGATTAGATCAGATCCAGAACCCATCTTAGATGCACCATTAAGGCGATCAGGTAGAGTACCACGTCAGCCGGACAGATACTACGGTTTCTTAGTCCAGGACGGGGATCCTGTCGAACTTGATGAAAACGATGAGGATCCGATCACCTATATGGATGCTATGCAGAGGCATGACTCTGATGCATGGCTTGGAGCCATGCAATCCGAAATGGAATCCATGAAGGCCAATGATGTATGGACATTAGTTGACCCACCCGAAGGGATTAAACCCATAGGGTGTAAGTGGATTTTCAAAAGAAAACGGAGCGCAGACGGAAAAGTAGAGACCTATAAAGCCCGTCTGGTTGCCAAGGGATATCGTCAACGTTATGGTATTGACTATGACGAGACGTTTTCTCTTGTGGCAATGCTCAAATCCATTCGGATTATGCTTGCGATAGCAGCACACTTAGATTATGAGATCTGGCAGATGGATGTTAAAACCGCTTTTCTAAATGGAGATTTAGAAGAGGAGGTGTATATGATGCAACCTGAAGGTTTTATATCTGCAGATGAGTCTAAGGTGTGCAAGCTTCAAAAATCCATTTATGGATTAAAGCAAGCTTCACGGAGTTGGAACATACGATTTGATAAGGTGATCAAATCATATGGCTTCATTAAGAATGAAGAGGAACCTTGCATTTATAAATGGACAAATGGTTCAGTTATTATATTTCTTGTTTTGTATGTGGATGACATTCTTTGAATCGGGAATGACATTCCTGCATTATAAGGAATAAAGGTTTGGCTATCATCTCAATTTGCCATAAAGAATTTGGGAGAAGCATCTTACATCCTAGGGATGAAGATCTATAGAGATAGATCTAAAAGATTGCTTGGATTATCCCAATCCACATACATTGATACTATACTGAAGAGGTTCAGTATGATTAATTCCAAGAAAGGCTATCTTCTGATGGGCCATGGAATTAATCTCTCTAAAAGGGATTGTCCGACAACCCCTCAAGAAAGAGAGAGTATGGATAGAATTCCATATGCTTCGACAGTGGGATCTATAATGTATGCCATGATATGTACTAGACCAGACGTGGCATACTCACTAGGAGTAGTGAGCAGATACCAGTCTGATCCAGGTAGCAACCACTGGAAGGTTGTAAAAACCATCCTTAAGTATTTGAGAAATACTAAAAATCAGTGGCTTGTCTACGGTGATTCTGACTTAAAACTTGAGGGATATACCGATTCAAGTTTTCAGTCAGATCAAGATGATAGCAAGAGCGTGTCGGGATATATCTTCACTCTTAAGGGTGGTGCTATCTGCTGGAAGAGTTCCAAGCAGCACACAGTAGCGGATTCTACAGAAAATTGAAACAAAAGAAAATATGGCTGACCCATTTACCAAAGTCCTAGGCATCAAAGAGTTCAACGAATACAAGTCGAAGATGGGTATTAGATACTGTGCCGATTGGCTTTAAGCTAAGTGGGAGTTGTTGGCAATTGTATCCTAAATGTCAATCGTCAGCATATTGATGATTGAATTTTGTAAATAAATTGACAAATTAATAAAGTATTATTTGGCATTATTCATCATTTCATCTTCAAATGAACTCTTATATGATGAAGTCCCTAGAACTTATGTTATGATAAAGGAGGATTTATCTTTGAGTCCTTAAACTTGTTCGCGACCAAATGATATGTTGTTACTAGGATGACAACATTATCGAGATTAGATCGTTGTATGACATATACGTTGGTTGTCCTCTTAACCAAGGAGTGTGGAGACACTGGTATGCCATACAGGTGAAGTGTAGGAGTACAGTTCACTGAACGTGACCAATTTCGGAACGCTCTACTGTCGAGAGATGTTCCGAGTGGATATGGGTATAAGTTTGGCCCTCTGACCTGAGATCGCAACCTGTGACTAGCAAGCAACTCACTGTACTTTGGTACCGGACTACCTGAATTTCTAATTCAGTGACGGAAGGTCACTGGGTGCAGTCAAGTACTTGCGTAGTCAGTTGTGAGTCGAGATAGAATTGACCCCTCCTGCAAACAGGAGATAATGTCTTGTGATTAATTTAGCAAAACCTTGGCCAGGGTAATCTTAGTGAGGAGTCACGGGATATCTAAAGTTAATCACATAATGGATGTACTAATTATAGGGTTGACAGTGAGCTCTAAGTCATCCTGGCATTAGGAGTCAAAGGGATTGAATTATACAGTAACCATAGTCCAGGATTCCAGAATATTTGCTTCGCATATATTCGGCCTATCCGGACGTCGGGTACCATTGCTAGATGGTCACATCGATTAGTATAGGAAGATATTCTTATACTACCGGCTTAGGTTCGAACCTATGAGGTCACACGCATAGAAGTTTCTAGGTTGATCAAATGGCTGATTGATGATTAAGAATCATTCAGGGGTAATTTGGTCAATTCGATTGACAAATTATCCTAAGCAAAAGTTGCATTAAAATAATTATTGAATTATTTGAGGATTAATTAGCAATTAGATTGCTAATGAACTCAATTTGATTGAGTAATTAAGCTTAGGTTGAGCCAAATTGAATAGGATTCAATTTGGGCTGCATCAGGGTTTGACCCAATTGGATTGGGTTCAACCCTAGTAGATTGAGCTTGACCCAATTGATGGGACTTGACCCAATTGGATTGGGCTTGATCCAAATCAATTAGAAAACCTTATTTGATGAGGATTATGAGTCCAAATAATCAGAATTGGATAAGGAGAAGAATCCCTAAATTTTAGGAACCCATCCTTATCTTCTTTGAGAAGAATGACACCTTAATTTATTCCCAATATTTTCTATGCCTATCCTCTTTATTTTTGGCCAAAAATTGGCGTGAGAAGAGAGGAGGCGTGGGGCTATAATTCCTATAAAAATGGCACCTTAAATCTTTCTAGAAAGATTTAGATGAATTTCCAAATTTGTAGGGATTGCATGGTGCATGAAATAGGGTGGTCTGCGGCTGAACTTTGGATGCATGAATTCCTATCTTTTAGGGATCCAAAATGCATGAAATTTGGATATGTTTATCTCCTCTTAGCTGTCAAACCACCAGAATTTTTTGGGAATTTTATCAGCCAAATTAGTTGGCTAAATTAGGTGTGATACGTGGGGGGATCTTTTGGCTATAAAAGACCCCCATGCTTTGGGTTCAATATATACCATATTTAGAGGTTTCAAAAAAATTCTGAAAAAATTTTTTGAGGGCCTCCATCCCTTCTTCTCCTTCTTCCTCACATCCATCCTCCATATTCTTGAAGAACAATCAAAGGTTGAATGTTTAGAAGGAGAAAGCTTCAGCCATTGCTGCATTCCTGCGCGAGCTAGCACTCCCGCGGAAGACGATCTACCTAGGGCTTCGCGTGTACTTCTCATAGAGGCCATTCGTGTGCGTGGCTGCGAAGTCAAGGATCAGATCCATAAGTTTCTTCCATCATAAAAGGTATTAATCCCACATCAATATTTTATTTTGGAGTCAGGGTCTAGGTCTGATTCTCCGAGGTTTTACCCTCCTTTGGGGCTCCTCACGGCGTTATCTCCAGAATCCATTCGATGGATATTCGGAGATTAATCGGAATAGAGTTCTTAAGTTTCAGATCTGATAGTTAATCATGCATGAATGTTTTAGCATAATTGTTTAAACGATTCCGGCATAATCCTATGTGTTCTTAAGGTGCTGATTTCTAGATTTGATCTTGTAAGCATGCATGAATTAAATTGTTTGATTCGATTTTTCCGCTGTATTTTAAAACTTAAAAAGAACTACGTATGGCTTGATCCCCCTTATGAAGGGGTACGTAGGCAACCCGATCAGGTTCAGCCATGGTTTTAAAAAAAAAAATCAGCATGCTTAACACCGAATAACCTAGGATTCACTTTCAATAACATCTTATCATTCCGCTGCATTCTATTCAAAGTAAAAATTAGGGAACATAATTTTTAGAAAACCCAATTTACCCTCCCTATTGGATTGTCACCTTGGGCAACATAATTAATCTAAAATTATATTAAATAATCTCATATATATTTCGTTCCCTGAGGATTCGACCTCGTACTCCCGAGAATTTATTACTTGTGCGATTCTCCTATACTTGGGAGATTAGTTTCGCGAAAGCATTTTTGCGAGCGCGTCAAGTTTTTGGCGCCGTTGCCAGAAAATGGCTGATTTATTAGTATAATTTTAGATTTAATTAGTACTTTAGTAGTTAGTCTTTTTCATTCGAAAAAAAAAAATTCTTTACTGCTATTTGTTTATTCCCTGCACAGTCTGCATCAAACTCTGATATCAAAGTAATTAACCATCTGATTGAACTCAAATTTGGTCGTCAGGTGCAGGACCTGTCTTTCTTTCATCAGAACGGTCTGATTGATATTCTGAAGCTTTTAAGACCATTAGATTAATACGAAACCGTGCTGCTTTCTGTTTTAAATTTTCTGCATTTAATTTTTTTTGAATCAGAATTTTATTGTTATCATATCTCATTAACCCTTGTTGCTAATTGAAAATTTAAGAAAAAAAACTTTAAGAAAAGATCAAGGGTGATTATTCAAAAATTAAAAAAAAAAAGAGGAAAAACCTAAAATTTCAAATTTCAAATTTCAGAATTCAAATTTCAAACTTCAACTCATAAAATTTTAAAAAAATAATTAATTTGCTTGATTACCTATTCAATGAAATTTAATGTCATGTGATAAAACATTAAAAAAAAATCTCTTGATTGTTGCATATAGTATGAGGCATCAGCATAAAATATTCTAAGGGATGAACCCATTTAAAAAGATTAGGTCGGGATTTCATCACTCGTCCTTAGCCCAAAAATCACCCCATTGCATAAATATCCTAAGCTTAACTAAAATCAACTAGACGTTGGCCCCTAAGGACATTCGAGCTCAATAGGACGAAGACTACCGAAAGTTGCACCAATTTCGCTCTGTGGCTTAGTTGATGTCTAGGCAAGCTTTGTCCCTATAAGGGAGACAGTTCATCTGTTCGAGGCAAGTGGGTTTTAAGTGGGACCTCTGCGAACGCATCGTAACCTCTCCACTTACCTGGGAGCTTACCTGGTCAACTCGGTTCATTAGACCGGATTGGAGGCTTAGGTGCCCTCTTTAAACTGGTTAGGAGCTGTCTAGAAATTTAAGAAAAACATTAGAAATTGAGGCGTAATGTTTTGTTGCATGTTTAATTGTGAATAGATTTTTGTTTTAGGATGTCGTTTTAGGGTATCTTTAGTTGGTACTTATATTTATATTTATTTTTAAAAAAAAACATAAAAAAAAATTAAATTAAATTTTGTATGCTAGGTTGGAATAGGGATAACACTGGGCGTTTGAATCGAAAAACTTTTGATAATAACTTAGATCATATTATTAAAACTCTTTTGCAAAATCTCAGATCTGGTGAGATGGCTGATGATGATGTAGGAAGTCACCATGGTAATGAAGGTAGACCCCCAGTTATGACACTTCGACAATACTTACACCCCACTAGGACTAGTCAACCTTCATGCATGATTATTCCTGAAAACGTAGGACACTTTGAAATCAAACCAGGAGTAATTCAATTGCTACCAAAGTATCATGGAATGGAATCTGAGAACCCTTATCTTCACCTTAAGGATTTTGAGAAAATTAGCATCACATTTAGAGTGCCAAATGTATCGGAAGACGTCCTTAAATTGACCTTGTTTTCTTTTTTCTTAAAGGATAAAGCCAAAACGTGGCTGAACTCCTTGGGACCTAGATCGCTAGGAACATAGCATGATATGCAAAGAGAATTCTTGAAAAAATTCTTTCCCGCATAAAGGACTAACTTTTTGAAAAGGCACATTAGTAACTTCCAATAAAAAGACCATGAAACATTTTATTAATGCTGGGAGAGATTTAAAGAGTTGCTTCTCTCTTGTCCTCATCACGGGTTTGAAACATGGAGAACCATTAGTTTCTTGTACGAAGGGTTGTCTCCACAGTTAAAACAATTTATAGAGACTATGTGCAATGGTCTATTTTTGGAAAAGCAACCCGATGGGGCATGGGACTATTTAGACTCTCTCGCAGAGACTGCACAATTATGGGATACAGGGGATAGAGTGAATAAACCTTTACCTAAGCCTACTAGCGTTGGACACGGGGGCCTTTACAACCTTAGTACTCAGGATGATATTCAGGCTAAAATGGCAGCCCTTACTAGGAAGGTAGAGGAAATTGAACTTAGAAGGATTGAACCCGTCAAGACCGTAGAACATAACAACGAGTGTTGTAGGATTTGCGAGATGCCTGGCCATCTCACCACTGATTGCCCCACAATACCCGCATTCAAGGAAGTCTTGCACGATCAGGCCAATGTTATGAATACCTATAAAAAATCTTTCAATAATCCTTTTTCGGTTACTTACAACCCTGGATGGAAGAACCATCCAAATTTTAGGTGGAGGAATGACCAACCTCAACAAGTATATAACCCAACTTCTCCACCTCCGCAACCTTATTATGCATACGCACCCCCTCAAAAACCCAGTCTCGAAGAAACTTTGCAATCTTTCATGCAAGGTCAAGCCAAAATCAATGATGAAATAAGAAATCAACTGACAACGCTGACCACTGCTTTAAGTGCTCAAGAGAAGGGTAAGATACCAGCTCAACCACAACCAAACCCTCAAGTCTATGGCGGTAGCAATGCATCATCTTCAACTTCGCATAAAGAACAAGCGAAGAGTATAATAACTTTGCGAAGTGGAAAAGTTATTGACCGACCAGTCCCAGAACAAACACAAGTCATACCTGATTCTGACCCTCCCAAGACAAAAGAAAAGGATACCGAAGAAACCGAAGCACCAACATCTATTGAAAAAATCAAATGTCCTTTTTCTGCACCATTTCCACAAAGACTAAAGCCCTTGCAAAAGCTTGAACCAAACTCTGAAATTTTTGAGCTTTTTAAGCAAGTAACAATTAATGTACCTCTTCTTGATGCAATCAAACAAGTGCCTTCATATGCAAAATTTTTAAAGGATTTGTGCACTGTCAAGCGACGATTAAATGTTAAGAAGAAGGCATTTTTGGCTGAAAATGTGAGTGCGATTTTACAGCATAACATTCTCCCTAAATATAAGGATCCAGATTGCCCAACTATCTCGTGCATCATTGGCAATTTTAGGATTGAGCGAGCATTGCTAGACTTGGGAGCGAGTGTGAACTTGTTACCATATACGGTATATGAGCAACTCGGTTTGGGTGATTTGAAGCCAACAACTGTCACCTTACAATTCACCTACTTGGACCAACTTGTCTAGAGGGATTATCGAAGATATGTTGGTCCAAGTAGACAAGTTCTATTTTTCTGTTGACTTTATCATACTGGACACACATCCGACTTCCAATTCACCAACTCAGATTCCGGTCATCTTAGGACGTCCATTCCTTGCAACTTCTAATGCATTGATCAATTGTAGGAATGGTGTCATGAAGCTTTCTTTTGGCAATATGATCTTGAAATTGAACGTTTTTAGTATAGGTAAACAACCCAGTGATCATGAAGAAAGTAAATAAGTTGAATGGGTTGAAACTATTACGGAAGAATATCTGTTAAAAGAAACATTTACTGAATCGGCCGACAATGGTTTGATAGATTGGTGTTCTGAAGGTACTGCTGATGATGTGGTCCCACCTGTTTTAGATAATTCGGATGTCATGATGGTCAATGGGTGGAGACCGAGAATAAAGAAATTTGAACAGTTGCCATCTCGAGAAGCAAAGATAGTACCATCGCATGAACAAGCACCTAAGCTCGAGTTGAAATCTTTACCGAAGGAACTCAAGTATGCCTTTCTTGGATCCGAGGACACTTTTCCTATAATCATCTCATCTAATCTTGATCATGCCCAAGAAAGAAAATTACTTGGTGTTCTAAAGAATCATAAAGGAGCTTTAGGGTGGTCTATTGCAGACTTGAAGGGGATTAGCCCTTTAATTTGCACGCACCGAATATATTTGGAGGACAATGCCAAAACCACAAGACAAATGCAACGCAGGTTGAATCCTACGATGAGAGATGTGGTTAAAGCAGATGTCCTCAAGTTGCTTGACGTGGGTATTATTTATCCAATTTTCGATAGCAAGTGGGTGAGTCCTACTCAAGTCGTGCCCAAGAAAGCGGGTCTGACAGTAGTCAAAAATGACTAGGGTGAACTAGTCCCAACTCGTGTTCCGACGAGTTGGCGCATGTGTGTTGACTACCGAAAATTGAATTTGGTCACTAGGAAAGATCACTTTCCCCTACCCTTCCTAGACCAAGTTTTGGAAAGAGTTGCAGGACACAAATTCTATTGTTTTCTCGATGGCTATTCCGGGTACTACCAAATTGAAATTTCTCCTGAGGATCAAGAGAAGACTACCTTCACTTGTCCTTTTGGCACATTCGCTTTCCATCGGATGCCATTCGGGTTGTGTAATGCACCTGCGACATTTCAAAGATGCATGCTCAGCATTTTTGAAGACATGAACGAGAAATTTTTAGAAGTGTTTATGGATGATTTCTCTGTTTTTGGCGATTCTTTTGATGATTGTTTATTACATTTACAAGCTGTCTTAGCTCGATGTATAGAAAAGAATCTGATACTGAATTGGGAGAAATGCCACTTCATGGTGCCAAAGGGAATTATCCTAGGACATATTGTTTCATCGAAGGGCATGGAAGTTGATAGAGCCAAGATTGACTTAATCGCCAAGCTACCTGCACCCAAGACGGTTAGAGATGTTAGATCATTTTTGGGTCACGCAGGATTTTATAGGAGGTTCATCAAGGACTTTAGTGTCATAGCTCGACCATTATGTAACCTCCTATCCCTTGATACACCATTCAATTGGACTGAAATCTGTCAAGAGGCATTTGAAAAGTTAAAGTCTATGCTTAGCACTGCACCCATCGTGCGACCACCCAATTGGTCATTACCTTTTGAGATCATGTGCGATGCTAGGACAACGATAATAAGCCATATGTCATTTACTGTGCAAGCAAAATCTTGAACGATGCTCAAATGAATTACACCACCACCGAGAAGGAATTGCTTGCAGTAGTATTTGCATTAGACAAATTTTTTGCTCTTATATCCTTGGTGCTCCTATTGTTATCTTTACGGACCATGCAGTGCTAAAATATTTGCTGGATAAGAAAGAGGCCAAACCACGCTTAATACGATTGATACTTCTACTCCAAGAATTTGACATCACTATCAAAGATAAAAAGGGAGTAGAGAATGTGGTTGCTGACCATTAATCACGGCTAGTTGTTCATGATTTGGTGCCACAGTTGCCCATCAAGGACTCATTCCCTGAAGAGCAATTGTTTGCACTTTCTATTATGCCATGGTATGCTGATATTGTAAACTTTTTTGTCACGAACCGGATGCCGGAGCATTGGGGATCGAATGATAAGAATAATTTCTTGCGTGAAGTAAGGAGCTATTATTATGATGCCCCTTATTTGTTCAAGTATTGCAATGATCAAATCTTTAGAAGATGCATTCCGGATCATGAGATGCAAAGTGTACTCTCTTTTTGTCATGCCAGTGCTTGCGGAGGTCACTTTGCATCTAAGAAAACGGCAGCTAAGGGGTTACAATGTGGTTTTTATTGGCCAACACTATTTAAAGATGCCCACGAGTTCTGTCGGACATGTGACCTATGTCAATGTGTTGGGAGTCTAACTCGTAGGCAAATGATGCCTCTTCAGCCCATTACTGCTATTGAAATTTTTGACATGTGGGGCATTGATTTCATGGGTCCGTTTCCACCATCTTTTGGATATGAGTACATTTTAGTAGGTGTAGAGTATGTGTCCAAATGGGTAGAAGCTGTGCCTTATCGAACAAATGACCACAAACCAGTTTTAAAATTTCTTAAAGAAAATATATTTTCTAGGTTTGGGATGCCCAAGGTCATAATTAGTGATGGGGAAAAATATTTATGTAATAAGCCTTTTGAGATCCTATTACGAAAGTACGGTATCACTCATAGAATTGCAACTCCTTATCACCCGCAGACTAGTGGCCAAGTAGAGTTAGCCAATCGGGAGATTAAACAAATTTTAGAGAAAATGGTGAATCCATCACGCAAAGAATGGTCTTTAAAACTTTCTGACGCATTGTGGGCTTACCGTACTGCTTATAAAATTATTCTTGGTATGTCCCCGTATCGGCTAGTCTATGAAAAAGCATGTCATCTACCTGTTGAAATAGAGCATAAATCGTATTGGGCCATTAGAAAATTAAACTTTGAACTGTCAGATGCTAGTTTAGCTAGAAAAATACAACTAAGTGAGTTGAATGAAATTCGTCGGGATGCGTATGACAATGCTAGACTTTGTAAAGAACGAATGAAAATTAGGCATGATAAATCAATTTTAAGAAAATCTTTTGAACCTGCACAAAAAGTTCTTTGTTATGATTCTCGCTTACATCTGTTTCCTGGAAAGTTAAGATCAAGATGGATGGGTCCTTTCATTGTAAAAACTATTTTTCCACACGGGGTAGTTGAAATTGAGAATCCACAGGATGGAAAATTTTTTAAGATAAATGGACACAGATTAAAACCTTTTCTTGAGAATTTTGCAGATGAAGATGACTCCTTTTCCTTGGGGGAGCCTTCTTACAACTGAGCATGACGGCCAAGGTATGTGTATATTAGTTAGAATTCAATTTTTTCTTTTATTTCTAGTTTTCTTCTTATTTTGTAGGTCTTCTTTTCTGAAAATCAACAGCTCAAGGTATTCTTCTTCTCTCTATTATTTTCTCTATTGTCTCTCATATATAGTTTTCTTGCATTTTTTTTTTACATTGAGGACAATGCAATGTTTAAGCTGGGGGGAGGAAAATATTTTGATTTAAAAAAAAAAACTTGTTTTTGCATTTGATTTATTCTATTACTTTCTTTTCTGAGCAAATGCACATGTATTTTCATATTGAGTTTGTGCAACTATTAAGGCAAGGAACACATGCATACTATGACTGATCAGAGACCTATTATTAGATCCCCACACGTGTACTTAATGACAATAGGAAGGCCTCAGAAGTTCATATTTGTTAACTACATTTTTGTTAACCTTATCCGTAAAAGAAGTATGAGTATCCTTGTTCGTACCATAAGGTTCATGATTTAGTTTTCACATAAAGATAGAGGTTGAATATTCCAGTTAGATTTCTTAGGTGCCTTATGATCCGACCTTGGTTGACCTATAGTCACGATGCAGTCACATATATAATAAAAATATATATATATGGTTCAGTCTATCTTCTCTTTTCTTGCATAATTATATTAAAAAAAATTCTTATGATAACAAGTCTGGCCTCGTGGCGTAGTCTGGTTCGAGTAATTAAGTCTGAGGAGTGTTTCACCTAATGTCTTGAGCCAACTGGATCGGGGGTCATTGGCTGAAAGCTCACTACATAGACCTTACTAGAGCCTAATGGGGTTGGATAGCTGTAGTCGTCATGGGTATTAAAAAAAATAAAAAATAATATATATATATATAATAATAATAATAATAATAAAATAAAATAACAATAAGCATGAATGAGTTGGTCAGGCTGAACCTAGTGACATGTGGTAATGGCTGGTTTGACTCCATTGTATTGGACCTCTGTATACCCAGGTTGTTTAGTTGGGATTGATAACTCTTTCTTTACATGCGAACCATTCTTGACAAATTTAGACAACATATGATATTCTGAAAAATTGATGGATCAGGTTCTAACAAATTGTGGAAAACACTTATGAACTTGAGTAGTGCACCTAAACCTCATACGGTGCTCTGTTGTGGTGGAGGAATTAGTACTCTGAGAAAGTCATGCGATTTGATGCACACTACACTTTTATATTTCCTTGCTTTGATAGTTGCCATGCTTGAAAATATATATCAATTAATTACATGTGTATTAGCTTAGAATTTATTCCATATTTTTATTAGGATCTCATGTTATGTCATATCATGTATGACGTTTGTGGGTAGCATCCCTGAAAACCCTCACGAGACAACACTCGTCCACTAGGGTAACCTAGGGGTTTAACGGCTTGTTGCACGTGCTAAATGCAATCGTGAGCCCTACGAAAGTAGGTACATATCTTAGTTTTATGTCTTTAGCTTCAATAAAAAGTCATAGGTTAAACCACACCTTTTGCACTCTCATTTTAGTATTTGCTCGTTAATTGCTAGAGACTAGCAATAAGCTAGTTGGGGGGTGTGATGAGAGCACAAAAGTGTGATCTATACATCCCTTAAATTAGTATTATTGCTAACAAAAAAATAATAAAAGTGCTACATTAATATTATATTTTTGTAGGGTGCAGGTGATCGTAAATCAAAGTTAAATTTCGCATGGGGTCCAAAAATATGCATCACCACAGGTGACCAGCCAACCACATAGGGTCAGTCCCAGTTGCACACTAGAAGGAGCATTAGCCGACTAGGTGCAGCCACATCCAGTGTGCAACCCATCCTCCCACGAGTGATCAACGGCATCCGCGAGCCATCCACGGTTCAAATCTCCCAAGCTACCACCGAGCGTCCTCGTTCCAGCTCTCCCGAGATCCCAGCTTCTGTGATCAGCTCCCAGCGTCCGCGTGCAATCCGCAAAGATCCCGCATCCACAGCCTCATCCAGCCTTTTCCAGCATCTTGCGAGGCATCATCCGCGCCCCATCCTTCGATCCGCATCCGAAGATCCCGGCATCTCCCGATTTTCCCTTCCGCATCCCTTGGCGATCGCAATCTTCCGGAATATCAGCTCCTTCAGCCGTTCGCGTGCACCCTCCCAGCAAAGATCCGACTTCATCCCAGCATCCAACGCGTCCCAGCCTTCCAAGTTCGTATCCTAGAGCCTTCAGCCGTTCGCGTGAGAATCTCTCGAGCCCTGAGTCCTATCTTCCTTCCGATCCATCCGCTTCTTCCACCTAGATTTGCATGCGTGCGATCCCCTATTCTGCTATCCAGCCGTCCCTCTGCGTCCGAAGATCCCGGCATCCCGTGATTTCAGCATCAGCGATCATCTCCCATCCGTCTGTCCTCTCCACGTGCCAGGAGGGAATCCATCGCTGGTTGAGGAGCTCGGGGGATCTATATGAAGGAACCTCTCTCGGCTGGGAAGGGGGATTTTTCCTATTTGAAAAAATAGAGCCCCTGTCATTGAAAAGAAAAAGAAAAAAAGAAAAGGAAATAGGGGATGCCCTGTTTCCGAAAGTAAAAAGAAAAAAAAAAGAGAGAAGAGGAACAGGGGAGTTTTCTTTGATGTTGATGGCCGGCTGATATCTTATGAAGGGTGATGGAGGAACCTTTGATGTCTTATTTTTTTAAGTAAATTTTGAACAATTGATCTCTTTGATTTACATCTATTAATATATTTTTGATTCTTGCATGCTTATTTATGAGATAGATCTTTTATGGTTTATATTTCTTGATTTATGGATTGTTTCGATGTTTGATTTATCGTAGACGTATCGGTACGATAAATACTTAGATCTTGAATTCATGTTTTTAAATTATATACTCCATGATTAGAACTATTCTATCTGATTGATCCTTAATCAAGAATCGCAGAATTTAATTGTTGAAAATATTATCATCAAAGGGGATTCCAGATCCCTACACCATCTTAAATTATCCAAACTTCGATTCTCTGTTTACTGATTTATTTTCTATTTGCAAAACATCATCTTAATCCACAAATTTATTAAATTAATTAATCTAAAATTATATTAAATAATCTCATATATATTTCGTTCCCTGAGGATTCGACCTCGGACTCCCGAGAATTTACTACTTGTGCGATTCTCCTATACTTGGGAGATTAGTTTCGCGAAAGCATTTTTGCGAGCGCGTCAGGGGATAATGCTACTGAAAAAGAGGTTGCCACACATATGATATGGAAGAATGACAGTTTGACTGTCAAATGTATCATACTGGCCTCTATGTCAAATGAATTACAAAGGCAACATGAAAGCATGGACACTCTATCCATACTTCTAAATTTAAAAGAGTTGTATGGAGAGCAAAGCAGGACTGCTAGATATGAGATATCCAAGCAATTGTTCCGTGCTAGAATGAATGAAGGAACTCCAGTGCAAAACCATGCTCTTATGGTTATAGACTTGATCACCAGATTAAGTCAATTAGGTTTTGCTATGGACAATGAGCTTAGTTAGGATTTGATCCTGCAATCACTACCTGAATCATTCTCTCAGTTTGTTGTGAATTTTCATATGAACAAGTTGAACGTCTTCCTGCTTGAGCTGTTAAATATGTTAAAGAAAGCTGAGACCCATATCAAGAAGGAAAAGGGTCCGATCCTTCTTGTTGATAAGGGCTCAGGGAAGAAATTAGGCAATAAGGGTTCTAAGAAAAGGTTGAACCCTAATAGTAGCAAGATCAAGAAGAAGAAAGGAAAAAAAATCTTCGGATCAAGTACTTGTTTCCACTGCAGCAAGGAAGTTCACTGAAAAAGAAATTGCAAGAGCTTTCTTGCAACTGTAAAGCCTGATGCAAAAGTTGCATCAAAAGGTATGTTTATGTTATATGCCAATTTGTCATTAAGTTCTTCAAATTCAAATTCATGGATATTGGATACCGGCTGTGGTTCTCATATTTGCAAATCTTTGCATGGACTACAGAAAATTAAAAGTTTGAAGAAAGGTGACTTCGAGCTTTATGGCACTGGAGGAGAGTCCATCCAAGCTGAAGCTGTTGGAACTTACTACTTGGAGTTGCCTTCGGAAGAGCTCCTGAAATTAGAAGATTGTTATTATATGCCCAAGATTATTAGAAATGTAATTTTTATTCCTTTGTTGTTAAAGAAAGGATTTGAAATTAATGTAAAGAACAATGGTTGCTCAATTTTATTTTCTAATAAAGTATATTGCAATGGAATTATGGAAAATGGTCTTCTTGTTCTATCTCTTAATGACAATATATTTCATATTGATGAAAATAATAAAAGAAAGAGAGAAGAGGTGAATAATATCCTCCTTTGGCATTGCCGATTAGGTCATATTAATGAGTCAAGAGTACACAAGTTATACAAAGAAAAGTTCTTTGATCCTTATGATTTTGAATCATTAGGAACTTATGAATCTTGTCTTATGGGTAAAATAACCAAGTCTCCATTTACTGGACATGGAGAAAGGGCAAGTGAGTTATTAGGACTTGTGCATACAGATGTATGAGATCCTATGAGAACTCCAGCTAGAGATGGATACTCTTACTTCATCACATTCACTGATGATTTTATCAAGGTTCAGATATATGTATCTTATGAAACATAAATCTGAAGTCTTTGATAAGTTTAAAGAGTATCAAAGTATGGTTGAAAAACAAACCGAAAAGTGTATTAAAATCCTTCGATCAGATCAAGGAGGTGAATACCTTTCTAGTGAGTTTTTAAATCATCTTAAAGAAAAGGGTATTCTCTCTGAATGGACACCTCCATATACGCCACAATTAAATGGTGTAGCCGAACGGAGGAATCGAACTCTATTAGATATGGTACGGTCCATGATGTGCTTTACAGATCTTCCTATTTTTTTTTAGAATTTTGCCCTAGAGACTACTGAACTTGTATTAAACAGGATATCTTCTAAATCTGTACCTAGCACTCCATATGAGTTCTGGAGAGGAAAGAAGCCAAATCTTAAGTATCTTAAGATATAGGGCTGTCAAGCTTATGTCAAAAAAAATTTTGGACACAAGCTAAGTGCTAGATCAGATAAGTGTATTTTTGTAGGTTATCCTAAAGATAGTATAGGATACATCTTCTATCAACCTACCGAACAAAACATCTTTGTAGGTAGGCATGCCACTTTCATGAAGAAAGAGTTTTTCCTTGAAAAATGCAAGGATAGAAAAATTGAACTTAAAGAAGTTCAAGATCTATAAATGGAGACACAAGATATTTCTCAACCAGATGTACCCATAAATGAGGTACAACCACAACACACATCTCCTCTTCGAAGATCAGATAGAGTGCGAAGAGCACCAGAGAGGTATGGGTTTATCATTGAGAATGATGAAGCCCACATCGTTGAGAATGATGATCCTTTGACCTATTCGGAAGCTGTCATGAGTAATGACTCTGACAAATGGCTAGAAGTCATGAAATTCGAAATAGATTCTATGTATACCAACCAAGTATGGACTTTGGTTGATGCACCTGAGGGTGTAAACCCTATAGGTTTCAAATGGGTCTATAAGAAAAAGATTGGAGCAGATGGGCAAGTGAAACTTACAAAGCCAGACTGATGGCAAAAGGTTTCAGGCAAAGCAAGAAATTGACTATAATGAGACCTTTTCACCAGTAGCTATGCTCAAATCTATTCGGATTATGCTTGCAATAGCTGCATACTATGACTATGAAATCGGACAGATGGATGTTAAAACCACCTTCCTTAATGGTCATCTTAAGGAAGAGGTTTACATGACACAGCCAGAAGGATTTGTCTCAAGTAAGAGAGCGAATCAAGTATACAAGCTTAAGAGATCTATTTCTAGATTAAAGCAAGAATCGAGGAGTTGGAACATTCATTTTGATACAACAGTCAAAGAGTTTGGTTTTATCAAAAATATGGATGAACTATGTGTATACAAGAAGACTAGTGGGAGTGCCATTGTCTTCTTGATATTGTATGTAGATGACATACTAATCATTGGAAATGATATTCCAATGTTACAATCGGTCAAGTCTTGGCTATCAAAAAGCTTTTCGTTGAAAGACTTGGGAGAAGCATCCCATATACTTGGTATAAAGATCTATAGGGATAGATCTAAAAGGATGCTAGGCTTGTCCCAGTCTAGTACATAGATCATGTGCTGAAAATATTCAGCATGGAAGGAAGTAAAAGAGGTTACTTACCTATGAGTCATGGCATACGTCTCTCTAAGAAGATGTATCCTAAGACATCTGAAGAGAGGAATAGAATGAATTCTATTTCCTATGCTTCGGCAGTAGAATCGATTATGTATGCTATGCTATGTACTAGGCCTGATGTTGCTTAGGCCTTAGGCATAACAAGCAGATTCCAGGCTGATCCAGAGGAGGATCATTGGATAGTTGTGAAAAATATTCTTAAGTACTTGAGAAGGACTAGAAATATTTTTCTAGTTTATGGAGGTTCTGAATTGAAACTTGAATTTTCTGATTCTAGTTTTCAGTCAGACCTAGATGATAGCAAGTCCACTTCAGGGCATGTCTTTACCCCTAATGGTGGTGCAGTGAGCTGGAAGAATTTTAAGAAGCAAACTGTAGCTAACTTAACTACTGAGGTAGAATACATTGCTGTAAGTGAAACCGCTAAGGAAGCTGTCTGGATGAAGAAGTTCATCTCTGAGTTGGGAGTAGTTCCTGAGATTGCTGAACTAGTCCCAGTTTATTATAATAATATTGGAGCTGTTGCTCAAACGAAGGAACCAAGGTCTCATCACAAATCCAAGCACATTCTAAGATGCTTCCACCTCGTTCGAGAGATTGTCGAGAGACAAGACATAGTCATTGAACGAGTAGACACAAAGAACAACCTAGCAGACCCGTTCACTAAAGCTCTACCACAGCAGCAGTTTGATCGCTACCTCAATTGTATGGGGATGAATTATAAAGGCGATTGGCTTTAGCGCAAGTGGAAGATTAAAAGAATAGATACCCTACAAGCCAATCGCAATATGTATTGCGAAGGGTTTTTCTTTTATTTTTTTCAAATCATGTATATGACATTTAATTATGAATAAAGGCATTGTGTTTCATCATATGCTGTTTATTATTTTGCGATGAACCGCTTAGATTAAGTTAATGGTTTTAGGGATATGATGAGATCATACTAGTGAGACCTAAAATCTTAAAATCCTAATCTTAAGTATTCCCAGTCATTGGTACATTGAGTCGGGGATCAATGCTACCGAAAGGACTGGCACATCTTATGTATGCCCGATGCAGAGGGTGATTGATCTCATAATCACTTGTGTGGAGATATTAATACAAAGATGTGGGTGTTCATTAAGGAATGAGTTTAATGAATTGACCTACCAAGAGAACATCTTATGAAGTCTTACTTACATGTCAAAAGATGATTCTCTTAGTGGAAGTTGTGCAACTGATCCTTTGGCCTAAGATCACCATGGTATCTTGTACCCAAAAACCCATGTTTTGGTATACACTCATTCATAACTTTAAGTTGTGTACGGGGTCTTCTGGATATGGTGAATTATGTAGGAAGATTATGAGTAGGTCAACAAGGAATCAATCATTTCTAGTAAGAGAATATCGCATCCCTTTTATTCTAATCATATGATAATTTAGGGAGCCTTTGATCAAAGCAGAATAAAAATTAGAAAGAGTTTCTAATATTTTATGATTCGAATTATCATTAGAATATTAAGAGAAATATGAATATGAAATTGAGTTTGACATATATTCATACTCATATACATATTGGGATATAGTTTGATTGAAGGATTGAATTGTACGGTAACTTGCCACTAAAGGGTATATTTGGTATTTTCACCAAATTTCATATTTTTCGGATAGATATGACACGTTGCTAGACGTCAATCTTGTCTTATAAGTTTGATCGAATTAAAAAAATGTTCTTTGATCCTTATGATTTTGAATGATTAGGAACTTGTGAATCTTGTCTGATGGGTAAAATGATTAAGTCTCCATTCACTGGACATGGAGAAAGGGCAAGTGAGTTATTAGAACTTGTCCATACAGATGTATGTGGTCCTATAACAACTCTAGCTAGAGGTGGATACTCTTACCTCATCATATTCACTGATGAAACATAAATCCGAAGCCTTTGATAAGTTTAAAGAGTATCAAAATATGGTTGAAAAACAAACCGAAAAGTGTATTAAAATCCTTCGATCAGATCGAGGAGGTGAATAGCTTTCTAGTGAGTTTTTAAATCATCTTAAAGAAAAGGGTATTCTCTGTGAATAGACACCTCTGTATACATCACAATTAAATGGTGTAACCGAACGAAGGAATCGTACTCTATTAGATATGGTATGGTCTATGATGTGCTTTACAGATCTTTCTATTTTATTCTGGAGTTTTGCCCTAGAGACTGCTGCACTAGTATTAAATAGGGTACCTTCTAAGTCTGTACCTAGCACTCCATATGAGATATGGAGAGTGTTGCCCAAGGTGACAAGGCAAGAGGGGGGGGGGGTGAATTGGTTTTTCTTGATTTTCGATTTTCTTAATTATGTTAATTGATGAGTGAGTGATTTAGTTAATATAGATTAAGTGCAAGTAGTGAAGTTAGAACAATACACAATACAAACGACAAGAAGTATAGTGGTTCGGTGCTCTTCTATGCACCTACGTCCACTCCCCAAGCGACCTCTTGGGAATTCACTATAATCCCGCGGATTACAGTTGGATTGTTTTCCGGGCTCACAATCCAAAAATCTTTACACTTTGGTTTTTTCGGGATCACCAAAAATCTATGTTGGTTTTACGGGCTTACCAACAAACCTTCATCGTTGGTTTTACGGGTTCACCAACAAACCTACACCGTTGGTTTTACGGGCTAACCAACAAACCTTACAAGATTGTTAAGAAGAAGAAGGTTGAAACTCCTAGATGAGCAGATATAATAATTATAAGCTACAAAGAAGAGTTAGAATATAGTTATCGCTTTGATAAGGCTCTTCTCTTCTTTGTCAAGGAATGCTTCGCTCTTCAAGGGTTGGTGGAGCTCTTAATGCCTCTTTTGATCTGCTCAACCACTTCCTTTTGACTCTTGAATGAAGCACCTCAATGAAGAATACTAGGGCTTTGTCTTTCTTGAGTAAGCTTTGATTTTCATGCAAAGGATAACTTGTTCTAATGAATAGTGTCATTATAAATACTTTTCCACATATTTAGGTTACTCCCCATTGGTTAGATTTGAAAAACTATCCGTTACTAGCCGTTGGGAGGTCAAAAAGTACTTCTGTAGAACTAGCTGTTATGCTTCTGCCCGTGCTGAGGTCGATCCAAACTTTTCTAGGGTCGACTCAAACCACTGTTCATCATACTTGGGGTCGACCCAACTTTCACTGGGGTCGACCCAACTTTCACTGGTGTCGACTCCTGCTACAGTGGGGTCGGCCCTCTCAGGAATCACAGAAACTTGTATTTCAGCTATTTTTTACTGGGGTTGACTCAACTCCTTTTGGGGTCGACTCAAGCTACAGTGGGGTCGACTCAACTTTCATTGGGGTCGACCCTCTCAGGGATTCCAGAGATACAGTTTTCAACGACATAGCCTTTGGGTCGACTCATGTTCAGTTGGGGTCGACTCAAGCATTCCTGGGGTCGACTCCATCTGGGGTTGGCTCAAGGAAGGTTGGGGTCGGCTCCGCTCCTGGGGTCGACTCAAGCATATTTGGGGTCGACTCCACTACTGTTCATCCGTGCCATTTTTGCAAAGGTGTGCCTGATGTTTCATGATATGCCAGGGTCGACTCCACCTATGTTGGGGTCGACTCATTCCATACTTTGCTGCATCTTAAGGTTAGACTCATCCATACAATCAATGAAATATATTTCAAGCAATTTTGAATGTATGCCATGGTAGTGCTACATACTCTTTAACAATTAAAATTACTATTTTGCCCTTAAGAGTACATTTCACTTGAAACTTTGCTGAATTAGAATTTAGAATTCTCTATCCCTTTTCTATTACAAATTTTATCTCATTATTAATCATTGAAAGACATCTTGATCTCATTCTTCTAATGTATCGAGAGTGTCGAACTCAGTAGTGATGTATCACGTTAACTTGTAGTACCAATTAGATATTTCCTCAATGGTTATGTTAATCATCAAAATAACACTATCATCCTCAATCTTCTTCTTTTTGATGATTACAAAATATTGAGTATGAGCAGATTGATACTTATCTTAAAATTAGAAGATTTGTTTTAGAAGAGCTCAGGTTGTTGAATTTCAGCTTTTCAAATTTGAAAGTGAAGACTCCCCCTCTTGCATCCATATATTGCCAATTAGAACTTTTGATTTTCTCCCCCTTTCTATTTGGTTAAGGATGAAACTTCAAAAATTTGAGATAAAGCAAGAGTTTCAGGTTGTGTATCGAGGCATGAGAGGTATGTGTCAAAGTCAGAAATTTTGATTAAAAATTTAGACTTTCTTGTTTTTTTTTTTAATTTTCATTGTTACATATTGCTCCCCCTTAAGTGAATATTATCTCTTACTATAATTTTCAAACTTATTTGTCCCTTTATATTGTAATTTCTTTCTTTTCTTACTTCTCCTCCTTTTTGTTATCATCAAACGAGTGTATAGCAATAGATGAATAGAAGCGATAAAAGATAAAAATTCAAATTTCATTGATCAAAATGGAACATTGTAGTACATTAATGCCAAAAGTACAATGTTTTTCAATTAAGGTGCAAAATACATCAACCAAGTAAAATGCATATAAGAACTAGATAAATCCTAGGCATTAGACATTATAGACTATTGTAGTGCTAATCATCGGGCCTAGGGAAAATCTAAGCGTTGTGATCTAGTCCTCATCCTCCTAGCATAAGTGGCGAGGGGAGGTTGAGCCTGATGGGACTGAGTCTGACGTGGACCTCGCTGAGCTAGATGACTCTGTGCCGAAACCTCCGACTCAGCTGCTCGGGGCACAGATGGACCATGAGCCTCTCTCTCTCTGTAATGCTCCCACCTGCTCTCTGAGGTCCTAATCTCAGCAGTCATAATGTCCATCCTGCTTGTCAACCCATCAGAGAGAGTCCTCACCTGCGCTGACACAAGCTCAGTCATCCTACTCCAAAACTCCTCTATGCACCCCATAGGTACGGATGACGACGATCCAGCCTCTGAAGGTGCCATAGGATGATCCTCAGGTACCTCAGCCTCAGGGATGGGGTCTCCAACCTCTGGTGCATCGCCCTTCGGTGAATGTATCCCTGCTCCTCCACGCACCTACTGTCCGTTCACCTTCTCATAACCCATGCAAACTAGGAACCGTGCAGTGTAAGTGTCAGTGAATAATAGATGCCTAGAGATCTCTCCCCCCACAGATATGTCATGCTATCGGAAGACCAGGGTGAGTATCATACCATAGGGCAGGAAAACTCTCGATTTGCATATAGCCTCTCTCATCTGCCTGATCATCATAGCTGGGAGGTTCAGGAGAATGCCTTGAATGACGTGCTCCATAATGACCAAATTTCGCTCAGATATGTGATCAAATCTCCCACTTTTTGGAAACAAAATCCGACCTATGAAGTTGTGCAACAACCTCATCTCAGCTGATAGAGAGCTAGCTATCATATTTTCAGAGTAGTCAAAATCATCTCTCTCAAAGATCAACTGTAGAGCTCTCAACTTGCTTTTCGGTCTTTCTGGAGTTGCTCCTTCGCAGGGGAGATGAAGCAACTCACTCAAACTTTCTTCCGAAATCCTAACTCTTACTCATCGGACCTCAGACACAAGCTCTCCCAGTCCAACATTTAGGAAGGCGTAGAACTCACGAACCAAGCCCGAGTAGGTCACCAAATCTAGGGAGCAAAGATATTCCAATCTTTGCCTTCGGATCCAATCTCCCAAACGGAACCCTTCTTGATCCAAAAATTCGGAGTGGATCCTTCTCTCCGTGGTTACCGGTCTCTCCGCATATTTTGCAAGTTGAACTGAAGGAGAAGGAGGAGGAGGAGGCTCTACACATGTCTCACCTTGTGGGGGCACTGTAGAAGAATCTCTAGCATGTCTATCTACAAGTGTTGGCCGTGAAACTCTTCCGGATCTCTTAGCAACGGCTCGCTTGGATCCCATTTTCACCAAATGCTTCCTTACGTCTTGATCCAACGGCTTGGGGAAGCAATCTTCTACTGTTTTGGAGGTGATTGGAAGATATTGGAAAGTGGAAAATAGGATTTTAGGAAGAGGATAAGATGAAACAGTGCCCTAGAATAGCTCACGGGTCCCCTTTTAAAAGTGGGGTCGGACAGTGGCGGACAGTGGTCGGAACGCCAGCCCTAGTGAAGAATTTAACCCGTGTCCCTTTGTTAGGGCTACATCCAGCCCTAGTGAAGAATTTAAGCTTCCATGCAGTGGCGGACAGTGGTCGGAACGCCAAAGACTTCCATTGCAATGGTGGACTCCTCCTCCTTCTTCTTCTTTATCGGACTTTTCTGGGATTCACTGAATGGGGACTCCCGAAACAAGCCGAAGCATAAAATTTTTGGGCGAGAAAGGAATGCCTCCTCTGTTCACGCCTGGGCCTTTTATAGGCTGCAACCTTCATCTCTCCTCTTCCCTATTTCCCATAGAGATAAGGATGGATCGAAGCTGGACGGAGTTGAGGATTTGTTGCTTGATCTTCGGACACGTTGTAGATGCTGGCTCTGGTCCCGATGGCTTGAACAACCCGTGAGGATAAGCTCAGGTTTTGTTTTGCTGAACAGGGGATCCGGCGAAGATTTGATAGCTGGGAGATTATCCATCGAGAAGAACGCAACTACTGTGATTCGTGATGAAGAGGAGATGATTTAGGAGCAGGGAATTTGAATGAATCAGTTGTTTCGTTGCTATTTGTTACGAATTTTGCTCTTCACGGCTGAAACAGGGGATTCGGTTTGGATGCGGGATGAGTCTTGTTCTGCTGGGTGGAGGCAATCAGTTGGGAACGAGTTGGGAGATGTCCGTGAAAGGAGAGAATGGCTGGATCAAAGGGAGATGAAGCTAATCCGAACGCTGAGCAGAGGAACATCCATCACAGGTGGAAGCTGATTGCGAACGAGATGGGAAGTGTTCTCAGAATCTGGATGGATCAAAACCAATCCGAACTGATTAGAAGATTGAGACGTTGAAGATCTGTTGGGAGTTTGGATGAACTTGTTCCGCCCATGGATGATGGAGAGGAGATGAACCTTGAATCACGGAAGCAGGGAAGACGCCTACGGTTGCGGGAAGGAAGCAGGGGAGGCTTGGGAACGGTGGGACGCTAACCTGCAACTGGTCGTGAGCTCACTGGGAAGGTGTTTGAATGGATTTGGAAGAGGAGGAAGTTTGTTCTGTTCTTTGGACATGGGAGGAAGATGGAGTTGATCACGGAAAAGATGGGATCTGGGACGTGCACAATGACGCAGACCAGAGGAGAATAGCATGGGAGGAATTCACGGAATGGTTGGGAGCGAGCGTGAAGCTGAGAGGATCTCGGCTGGGATCAATCCAGAAGAAGGCGTGGCTTTGTTCGTAGACGTGGAAGGAAATGATCACGCGGAGGATCATACGCTGGGAAGAAGACGGAATGAAGGAGCTTTGGATGCGGAACTGTGAACGGCATGCAAATGGGATGGAGATACGATGGGAAGATGAACATGAGATGCTTGATTTTTGGAGAAGATAGACTCTGTTCTGGGATGTAGGGAATCCGGAAGAACATTGTGAGAATCTCGATTTGGGATGCACGGGATGGCGTTTGAGAAGAAATCTGGGAGGATGTTGGGTTCGGTTGAGGACGTGGAAGTTGAAATGGAATGAAGGGAACGTGGGATGAAGAGAAGTTGAGAGAGACGTTGGGAAGATGAGCTCGCTCGCGGGTGATTCAGATAATTCACTGGTGTGGTCCGGAGAAGAGGATGAGGAGAAACAGAGGACTTGATTTTGGGTGAATGTCGTGATCCGGAGGGAGGCTAGGATTGGTTTGGGAGGAAGCATTTTAGTTGGAGATGATATGGAAAAAGAGAATCGTGAGACATGGCAGACGGCTGGGAAGTCACGGCAGAGGATGGACTGAACGAAGTGAAGGATGCCTGGGACTTGTTCCACGCGCCGAGAGAGGAGATTTGGGGTTGACTCGGGAGGATATGGGCCGACTCCAATTGGTTGGGAGATGGTTTTGTTTTAAAGCTAAAACAGGGAAAGTTTGGATATGTGGAAGAAAAGAGTCTTTATGGGTGAACACATAAAAAAAAGAAAAGAAATTAATGGGGTTTAGGCATCACCCAATTGAGTTTGACTCGACCTGCATTCATTAGGCTCAATTAATAAATAATTAAATCAAACTCGAATTAATTTATTAAAATGCAATAATGAGGGTAACACATCTTTTATGGTTAACTTTACAAAATATGTGTATTAAAATAATGATAAATGCTATGAAAAAGAGGTTAATTTATGTATTATTTAGTACTTATCAGAGGCTCTTCAAGGCCAAGATGCACGATGGGTAGTATGTCTGTGATCATGGTTTGACCATGATAAAGGACTTAGAGGAGCTTGAGAAGCTCAGCATGACCATGCACAATTAATGGAAAACGGATTTGATCCCACAATCCCTTTCAGCTTTATATGAACAGTTTATAGTAAACTACCATATGAACAAGATTTTATGCATCAAAAGAGAATTGTTAATTAATTGGTAATTACCTAGGGACTTTGAAGAGTTCAAGGGGCATTGTTCTCACTGTCGAGTTGGCTCCTACTTTCAAGAGAGAATCTACCTGGAAGAAGAAGAAGCCTGCGAAGAAGCAGAGGATCGAAAAAATGCAAAGTAAGGAAGTTCCAAGAAAAAGGCCGATTGCAAGGGAAAGTGTTTCCATTGCATTATGGACAGTCATTAAAAGAGGAATTGTCCTATATACATGGAAACTATAAAGAGCAAGCACGGAGACACACCTTCAGAAGGTATGTCAGATATGCTCACGATACTTAGGGACTGTTACCTATTGCTAGCAGAAATTTGATTTCTGTATCTTGTTTAGCACATGAAAACTTTTATAAGACTGTGGTTCCATTTATTTGAGAAGTAAATTGGTTCCACGTAGTTTTATGATTGACAGTCTCTATCACTTACATTTGGATATATCTGTAAAATTATCTGAGCAAATAGTGAGTACCATAGTATCCAAAAGATATAGAGATGAGATAAATTTAAAGTATTTGTGGCACCTCAGGCTTGGCCATATAGGCGAAGATAGAATAAATAAATTGGAGAAAACATGGGCTTCTGGCTCATTGACTTTCGAGTCATATCCGATTTGTGAATCCTGCCTTCAAGAAAAAATGGCCAAATTACCCTTTGTAGGATACGGGGAGAGGTCCACTGAAATACTTACCCTAGTACACACTGACGTGTGTGGCCCATTTGATGTGCAGGCTAAGGGTCATAATTTTTTACTTCATTTACCGATGATTACTCACGGTATGGATATGTATATGAGATAGAAATCTGAAGCTTTTGAAAAGTTTAAAGAGTTCAGATATGAAGTAAAAAAAACAAACAGGAAAACTCATTAAGGTTCTTCGATCGGATCGAGGAGGTAAACACCTTAGTGGAGAGTTCCGAAATTATCTCAAGAAGAATGGTATAGTTTCACAATGGACCCCTCCTGATACACCTTAGCTCAACGGCGTGTCTGAGAGGAGGAATCAGACCCTATTGGATATGGTCAGGTCCATGATGAGCTTTACTGATTTATCCTTGTTTCTTTAGAGAGATACCCTATTTTCAGCTATTTACTTATTGAATAGAGTTTCCTCTAAATCTATTCCTACCACACCGTATGAGATATGACATGGTAAGAAGCCGAGTCTTGGTTATCTCAAGATTTGGGGATGTTCGGCCCACATCAAGCGACAACAGGCGGACAAGTTAGAGGATAGGATAATTAATACTCGTTTTATTGCATATCCTAAAGAGTCATTAGGATACCATTTTTCCATCCCAAAGGATCACAAAGTATTTGTGAGCCGACATGCTATCTACATTGGAAAATAGTTTATCCTTGATAGAGGCAGTGGGAGAAAAATTGAGCTCGAAGAGAAAGTCTCTGAAGAGCAATGAGCCATTGTGCCTATAGAATCTATTCGTATTGAGCCAGTACATGTCGTATCTCCTCCACCTCGTAAGTCTAGTAGGATCTTCCATCCTCCTGAAAGGTACTTAGGTATGCTTACAGAGGATGTAGAGGAAGTGTTCCATGGGAGATAGGGATCAAGGTAAGGATCCTAATACTTACAATGAGGCGATGTTAGACATCGATTCCGAGCAATGATTGGAAGCAATGAAGTCAGAGATGGACTCCATGCATTCCAACCAAGTCTGAACCTTAATAGATCCACCATAAGGTATAGTACCTATTGGTTGTAATTAGATTTACAAAAGGACAAAAAAAGTTTGAATGGCTAGGTAGAGACCTATAAGGCAGGCTAGTAGCAAAATGTTATAATCGATGCGAAGGCATTGATTATCAGGATACCTTTTTTCACCTATAGCCATGTTAAAGTCCATTCAAATATTGCTTGCTATTGCAGCATAATATGATTATGAGATATTATGATGGTGATGACAAGGTCTGAAAACTGCAGAGGTCCATCTATGGACTAAAGCAAGCATCTTGGAGTTGGAACACTCGTTTCAAAGATGTAATCAAATCGTTTGATTTCATCAAGAACGATGAGGAACCATGTGTTTATAAGAAGGTTAGTGGGACGGCCATTGTATTCCTCATATCGTATGTGGAAGATATTCTTCTAATCAGAAATGATATTCTCATACTAACTTTGGTCAAGATATGGTTGTTTAAGGAATTCTCCATGAAAGACCTTTGAAAAGCATCCTATATTCTAGGAATTAAGGTCTATAGAGATAGATCTAAAAGGATGCTTGTCCTGTCATAGAATATGTACATAGAGGAAGTGCTGAAGAAGTTCGGCATGAAAACCTCTGAAAGGAGATTATTACTCCTTAGGCATGGGATAAATCACTCTAAGAAGATGTGCCCCAGCACATCTGAAGAGATTCAGCGGATGAGTAAGATCCCTTATGCTTTGGCTATAGGGAGCCTCATGTATGCCATGCTATGTACACGACCTGATATAGCACATGCTGTGAGTGTCACGAGCATATATCAGTCAAATCCAGGCAAGGAGCACGGGATAGCTGTGAAGAACAGTCTTGGGTACTTGAGAAGAACTAAGGACATATTTTTGGTCTTTAAGAGAAGATCAGAATTAAAGATGGAAGAATACACACATATTGATGATAGAGAGTCTACATCAGAATATGTGCAATCATGGTTCAGTAAATTGAAAAAGTTCTAAACAACCGACCATTATAGATTATATCTTGGAAGCTGAAAGTATCGCCGCCTCTAAGGGTGCAGTGGAAACCTTCTGGTTAAAGATGTTTATTGCAGAGTTAGGTGTAATATCATCAGATACCATAACACTCTACTGCGATAACAATGGCACCATAACACTAGCTAAGGAGCCAAGATCTCACCAGAAGTCTAAGTACATAGAGTGGAGGTTTAACCTGATACGCGACTACCTCGAAAAGAAATAAGTAGAGCTATAGAGAGTAGAGTCCACAGTCAATGTGGTAGACACATTCACTAAGTAGCTAAGTCAGCAGAAAATTGAAGCACATCTTGAGAAGATGGGGCTTAGATTTATAGTTGATTGGCTTTAGTGCAAGTGGGATATTGTTAGAAGTATGCCCTAGAAGCCAATTTGGCTGATGCATTATTTTGTTCTGGGACATAAATTTGTACTTGACCTAATTATGAATTTATTAAGTTGGGCATTCTTTTCATTCATGTTCTTATGTGTCCATGAATCATCCAAAGAATTAATAAGATGATGATGCATATTTTCAAGAGTTGAGAATTTGAGGCATGTGTCATTGGTGATTAATTTCTGAATTGCTCCTAATCGATGGATCATCACGAGAACGGTGATCGATTTGCTGAGATTAGTGCACATATGACTTTCTTTGATGGATGAGTATTGAGTCCACAGTGTGGGGACACTGCAGTGATTGTGCAAGTGCTTGTTAGAGAACAAGGGTACTGAGCATGACCAAAGCAAATAGTCACTTGGATGTCTATCCACTCGTCAGTGACTTACTTGATGTTGCAGTTGTATGACTGGTCGTTTGACCTGCGATGCCTCGGCTATTCACAGTGAGGTTGCTATAGTTTGACGAGCACATAAACATGGACCCATCCATTTGGGTTCTTGTGTTGCAAATTGGCTGCAGTAGGTTCATTGTAGAAGTAGGGGTGCATCTAGACGGAATCTATCGACCTTGATAGATTAAGAGAGATCCTATGTGATTTATTAGACTGAGTTCGTAAATCCTTGGCCAAGGTAGTTTTTAGAAAAAGAGTTTTCCAATCTCGAACTAAAGTTGAATAAATTTTACATATGACAGATGAAGGGTTTTGACGAGTTATCCATGACCTCCATCCTATCGGAATCCATGATAGAGGCACTATATCATACTATAACTGCACCTAGAGGTTCATCTATTCCATTCTGCTGGATTGCCACTACATGCTGTTAGGTGTCACTGGTGGATTGTGAGACTCAGAGGCATTCACTTGATGATCAGTGAACCCGAATGAGAAGAGTGGAAATTGTTCTAACCCATTGAAAGGAGTTTCAATGATATTATGATAGGGATCACAAAATATCTCATTACCAGACAGAATAGAACCTATGGGGTCACACACATTAGAAGTACTGGCCGATCCGATGGTTGAATTGTGATTTGGAATAATAAATTATTTATAATTATCAATTTGATTGATAATTATTTTAACTCACTAAGAGTTAGTGAGTAGAAGAAGGAATAATTGCAATTGGATTGCAATTTAATTAAATCAATTGGACTTAATTCATTGGGCTTGATCTTATTTAATAAGAGTCCTACTTGCAGTAAGAATCCTAGAGTCCTAATTGGATTAGGACTGAAATTATATGAGTCCTAATTAGATTGAGATTCCTAAAGTCCTAATTGGATTAGGACTAAAATTATATGAGTCCTAATTAGATTGAGATTCTTAAAGTCCTAATTAATTTTAATCTAATAAATTAAGATGACTCCTAATTGGATTAGGATTGAAGAGTTCAATTGAGTCATGATTCAATTGGGCCCTAATTAGATTAGGACTCCAAGAGTCATAATTGATTTAATCTTATGGATAAGCATGAGGGGACTAAAGGGGCTGAAAGTGGAGCCCACGCACCTCATGAGATGAGGCTTGGGCGTGGGGCATGAGAGGATAAGAGGGAGTCTCCTCTTGCCAAAAAAAAAAGAAAAAAAAAAAAAATTAGACGTGAGCTCCTAATTTGTAGGAGCTTGTGGCCCCCTCCCCTCATGAAAATAAAATATACGGCAGCCCCCTCTCCCAGGAAGAATCAAGCCGCTAACAAACATTAAAAAAAGGGAATAAGGGGCGGACCCCGCAAAGGAATTAAAATGCTGTTTTTCATGCCGTGAGATCCCTCTTCTCTCCCCCCTTTTGTGCCGTATGAGAGAGCCTCCCCCCTCTCTTGTTTTTGTGCCATGAGAGTGCCTCCTCCCCTCTTGGTTTTTGTGCCATGGAAAAGCCTCCTTTCTCTTAGGTTTTCAGCCGTGAGCATCAAAAAAAATAGGGTGGCGTGTGGCTTTCTCTCTTCACCCTTCTTCCATCCACAAGAATAAAAGAAAAGGAGGCAGCAAGATGGGATCTTCTTCCTCCCTTTCAAGTCCTTCTTCTTTCTCTTGAGATCTATCAAAGAGTTGATAAATCAAGAGAGGATTTCAGCCATCAAAACATATCTCTGCAAGGGAGCTAGCATCCCGGGGAGATTAGAGAGTTTGGATTGGTTCTCGGCCTCGTGTGGATACCCGTTGAGGCCCGACGCGTGTGCGGCTTCAAGCGAACCTTTCAACAAACACCACAATCCTCAGATTGCGGTGAATATTTACCCGCACAAGGTGAAGATCTGATCTTTCTAATCTTATGAATAAGTTTTAATTCTAATCTATCTACGAACATCGGTTTTAAAATACGTTCATGCGATGAGCGACGTGGATCTTGCGCATGCCCCTTCAGCTGCGTTCGTTCTGATTTTTTCAAAGGCGTGCGAGGGATCCCAATAGTTACTATGAGGAATATCGACTTTAGTTTTGTAAAACCCCATGGACTAGGCCTAGTCCACTTGACCTGCCTAGCCCAAAGGCGAATGGGAGGAAGACTCCAGCTGGAGTCTTCTTCTTCCCCTTTAATCACAGTGAGGACTCCTCCCCGATCGCGATGGGATCGGAAGTCCATTGCGATCCGAGACCACCGGATAAGGCCAGGAGAAATCTATGTATAAAGCTCCTCCTCCTTCAAGTTCATCCGAGGTCGGGCCACCAAATCCCACCTCTTCTTTCAATTCAGATCTTCATCTTTCTCTATTCATTGCCGGAGAGAGAGTTGTCGGAACCCTGCCGGGACCGAGGTAAGTCTTCTTCTTCTTTAGAGTATAAGTAGACAAAATCTAAGACATGAAAATCTGACATCGGATGAGTGTAGGTAGGTAGATACTAGGGATATTGGGACATACATTTATGTCGATTGCATTGTAAGCTATTTTAAATATTTTCTATTAATCCTTGTGATAATGTATGAAAAGGTTACTAGGAAATTATAGTAAAATTTATTTATGAGGTTTGATACATGATGGAAGGTTAGGCAATCTAGGAATCAAGTTATAACTAGTTATATTGGATCTAGATTAAGTGCAAGAGGACTGACCATGGAATATTATCATGCATTATGATTATTTGTTATTTTGGAAACTCAAAAATTGATATTGAGGTATACTGTGATATTGCTTAATTTTGAAGATAATTTTTAGAGGCAAATTAAGATCCATCTATACCAAGTTGTTTAACATTTGGGCTATGAAAGATTTTTATGGTATTTGATTGAAATATTCTTCGAGGTTTTGAATCTGTATGTGGATTATGAATGAAACTAGCATGTAGAAGGAATATATGCTAGGTGATATTGTAAAAGGTTATTTTCTTATTGAAGAATTGATTTTATGTTGAGATCATAAAGTATTCATCTTGGTAAAATTATTAATAATTTTATTACTATCTTTGGATCCAAATAAAAGATCTTATTTATGTCCATCGGAGATTATGCAGTGTGTAATAAACTTCAATTCAAAGTTTGGGCTAATAGGTTGATCTAGGAATCTTTTGTCAATGTTGTTGAGGTTGCTGATAAAATCTAGTTTTGTGAAAAAAATTTTAATTTTTGAGGCTTGCATGATTATCATAGACGATTTTTGATAAATGCTTAAGGATTCGATGAAGAAAACTTTAAAAAGGAATGACTAAGTCAGTTTTACTCATGGTGTTGATTTAAAGTCTTCCAACTTAGTGGAGTATTGAAAAAATTCTTATGGTTGTTTTTACTTGTTGGAGTTTGACTTGAAATCGTCTAGTTGAGTTGATAAGAGGATCAAGATTCAATTCATTTTGAATTATAGTAACTAGCCTATATGATGGTTTTGAATGTATCAATTGACTCGAAGGTTAATCTAGATGAATGTGTTCGAAGTTGCTGATGAAATCTAGTTTTGGGTAAAGCATTTGAGTTTTTGAGGCTTGAATGATTATCACAAAATTTTTTTGATAAATGCTTAAGATCTTGATGAAGGAAACCCTAGAAGAGATGATTAAGTCGATTTTACTCATATCTATTGATTTAAGGTCTTCTAACTTAGTGGAGCATTGATAAAAAAATTTTGGTTATTTTTACTTGTAAGAGTTTGACTTAGAATCGTCTAGTTGAGTTGATAAGAGAATTAAGATTCAATTTATTTTGATATATAGTAATTAGCCTATATGATGGTTTTGAATGTATCAATTGACTCAAGGGTTAACCTAAATAGATATGTTCGAGGTAAATTAAGGGATGAGAATCAAAGGTTCCTCTTTGGGCTTTACTTAGAAATTGAAATTTTGGACCTTCTTAGTTCATAATGCAAGATAGATCAAAATATGGTGGTTTGAATTAGAGTGCGCAGTGAAAGCATAGTGGTGTGAATTACTTTTCTGAGTTGGTCAGAAGTATTATTTTTTTGATTTGGCAAGTTTAAATAACGTAAGAATTAATTTGTTTCCTTGTTTTGTAAGATTTCCTTGATTAATGAAAGAAAAATGTTCTGATTTTTTGAATGTCATGGTACTATCTTAGGATCCCCAATTTTTTGTCGTGCTAAAAAAAATCTTAGCATCTTGAGACTAGAATTAACGGATCATCGATTTTGATCTTAAATCAGGAATATTTTGGTGTATACCAATTTTCTCCTAAATTTGAAGCTTGTACTTTTCAATTAATATCAACCCTCTATTTGATTGAAAGAGATTGAGGTTATCAATTGACTTTGATGAATATTCTACTAAGGGTGGATTATAGTTGTTTATGATCTAATCATGTGATAGATCGGTTAATTAAGAGTAGTTGATATGAATTCTTATTCAAAATTAAGATATTGATTTCCGTTTATAAGAGACAACCTTGAAGAATCAAGTCTCGAGATATTGGACCTTATTCTTATTATAGGAACTAATGATGTTGTATTGATAAGTCGAATTATTGAAAATTTGATGGCGAGATTAGAACTATGTATCTCAACCTTTTTGAAAGCGCAAGAAAGAAAAATTTTGTGGATGAAATTTCTTTTAGGAGGGAGAATGTGAAACATGTTAGAACCCATCCATGCCGCAGAAAATTTAAAAAACATTCAGATGGCAGCGGAAGAGGCATGCGCGGGATCAACCGTTGTTCAAAAACCTTTCGTAGTTAAATAAGGATTAAAACATTTAAAAACTTTAGGAAGATCAGATCTTCACCTTTGTGCGGGTAGGTGATCACCGCAACCTGATGATCATGGTTTTGGAAGAAGGCTCGCTTGAAGACGCACAAGCATCCGGCCTCTACGGGTATCCACATGAAGTAGAGGACCGATCAAGGTTTTCTTGTCTCCCCGGGGTGCTAGCTCTCTTGCAGAGACTTCTTTTAATGGCTGATGTCCTCCCTTTGAATCAACCCTTGATGGTGCTTGGGAGGAGGAAGAAGAAGGATGAAGATCAGAGAAGGATCAAAGCCCCTGCAGCCTTCTTCCTTTTCCCTGCGTTGGAAGGAGGAAAGGAGGAGGAGGAGGCCGCCAAGGCCTTCTTCTTTTCTTCTCCTTGCTTGCGGATGAACCAAGAGGAAGAAGAAGAGGGGGCGTACGGCACAAGGAAGAGGAGGATTTCCAATACATAGGTGCCGCCAAGCCCCTCTCCTTATAAAGCATCTAGGGCTCCTACAAGTTAGGAGCCCTTGATCTATTTCCTAAGAGGGGCGTCGGCCCCTCTCTTCATGCCGCACCAAGGATGAAAAAGGGGAGGGGCTTACGCCCCTCCCTCATGGTAAACTCTAATCCTCATTAAGTAAGGATTGGGAGGCCCTAATGTGGTTAAGCCCTAATCTAATTAGGCTTAGTCCAAGGGTGAACCAATTGGATTTAATCTAGGTAAGTCCTAATCCAATTAGAACTTATTGAACCATGACTCAATTGAACCCTTCAATCCTAATCTAACTAGAAGTCATCTTGATTTATTAGATTAATAATTAATTGGGACTTAAGAAGTCTTAATCCCATTAGGATTTTTTTAATTTTAGTCCTAATCCAATTAGGACTCTAATTTGAATCCGAAGTCCTAATCCAATTAGGATTTCTAGGAATTCTATTCTAAGTAGGAATCCAAAATAAATTCAAAATCCTAATCTAATTAGGATTGTAGGAATCCTACTTCAAGTAGAAATCCCAGTCCTACTCCAAGTAGGACTTCCAGTCCTAATCCAATTAGGACTTTAGGAATCTCACTTCAAGTAGGATTCGTGTTTTAAGTCCAATTAATCAATTTCCATTTCTTCTTCAACTTATTATCAATCGAATTGATTACTTGTGATTCATAATCACTTTTCAACCATCGGATCGGTCAATACTTCTAGTGTGTGTGACCCCATAGGTTCTATTCTGACTGGTAGTGAGATATATTGCGATCTCTATCACAATATTATTGAAAACTCCTTTCAATGGGTTGGAAAGATTCCAACTCAACTCATTAGGGTTTATCGATCATCGAGATATTTCCTGTGAGTCTCACCATCCACCAGTGACACCTAGCAGCATGTATTGGCTACCCAGCGGAATGGAATAATGAACCTCTAGGTGCGGTTATCGTGTGATACAGTCCTACTATCGTGGATCCCTATAGGACGGAGGTCATGGACAACTCTTCAAACTCCATCGTCTGTCATATGTCAAGATTTATTCGACTTAAGCTCGAGAGTGGAAAACTCTTTCTCCACTATACAATCTGCCCCGGCCGAGTTCTTACGAACTCAGTCTTATAAATCACATAAGATCTCTCCTTATCTATCAAGATCGATAGATTCCTTATAGATGCATACCCTACTCCTACAGTGAACCTACTGTAGCCAATCTACACTGCATGGACCCATATGGCTAGAGACCATATATATGTGCAGTCAAACTACAATAACCTCACTGTGAGTAGCCAAAGCATCACAGGTCAAAGGACCAGTCACACTACTGCAACATCAAGCAAGTCACTGACGAGTGGATAGACATCCAAGTGACTTCTTGTCTTGGTCACGCTCAGTACCCTTGTTCTCTAGCAAACACCTGCACTATTACTTCAGTGTCCCTACACCGTGGACTTGAGTCTCGTCCATCCACAGAAAAAGTAATGTGTGCACTGATCTCGTCGGATCGATCACCGTCCTCGTGATGATCCATCGATCAGGAGCGTTTAGAAATTAATCACTAATAATACATGGCTCAAATTCTCAACTCTTGAGAATATGCATCATCATCTTATTAATTTCTTGGATGATTCATAGACACAATAACAATATGAATGAAAAAGATGCCTTTTATTTATTCAATAATAATAAAGTCAAGTACAAATTATGTTCCAGAATTAATAATGTGTCAGCCAAAATTGGCTTCTAGGACATACATCTAACAATCTCCCATTTACACTAAAGCCAATTAGTCATATATTTTAGTCCCATCTTCTCAAGGTCGGCTTCAGTCTTTTATTGACTTAGCTGCTTAGTGAACGGGTCTGCCACGTTGTCCGCGGAGTCTACTCTCTGCACCTCGACATACTTCTTCTCAACATAGTCACGTATGAGGTGGAAGCGCCGCTCTATATGCTTGGACTTCTGATGAGACCTTGGTTCCTTAGCAAGTGCTATAGCGTCATTATTATCACAGTAGAGTGTTATGGCATCTGATGTCATCACATCCAATTCTGCAATGAATTTCTTGTACCAGAAGCCTTCCTTAGCAGCTTCAGATGCGGGCGATGTATTCAGCTTCCATTGTAGAGTCAGCAATGATCGGTTGTTTAGAACTCTTCCAACTCACCGTACCACCATTGCACAAGAACACATATCCAGATGTTGACTTCCTATTATCGACATCAGTCATGAAGTCTGAATCTGTGTACCCTTCTATCTTCAACTCTGATGATCCTCCAAAAATCAAGAATAAATCTTTAGTTCTTCTCATGTACTTAAGAATATTCTTCACAGCTGTCCAATGTTCTTCACCTGGATTCGACTGATATCTACTTGTGACACTCACAGCAAGGGCTATATCAGGTCGTGTACATAGCATGGCATACATGAGGCTCCCTATTGCTTGATGCATAGGGGATCTTGCTCATGCGTTGAATCTCTTCAGATGTGTTGGGGCACATCTTCTTGGAGAGATGAATTCCATGCCTTAGGGGTAAGAGACCCCTTTTAGAGTTTTCCATGCTGAACCTTTTCAGCACTTCCTCTATGTACATCTTCTATGTTAGGCCAAGCATCCTTTTAGATCTATCTCTATAGACCTTTATTTCTAAAATATAGGATGCTTCCCCAAGGTATTTCATGGAGAACTCTTTTGACAACCAGACCTTGACCGAGGTTAGCATGGAAATATCATTTCCTATCAGGAGGATGTCATCCACGTACAGTACGAGAAATACGACAGCACTCCCACTAACCTTTTTGTAAACACACGGTTCCTCTTCGTTTTTGATGAAATTAAACGTTTTGATTGCGTCATCGAAACGAGTGTTCCAACTCCGAGATGCTTGCTTTAGTCCATAGATGGACCTTTGCAGCTTGCAAACCTTGTGATCTCCATCACTGGAAGTGAAACCCAAAGGCTGTTCCATATAGATATCTTCATCAAGATATCCATTCAGGAAAGCAGTTTTCACAGCCATCTGCCAGATTTCATAATCATGAAATGCTGCAATAGCAACCAATGTTCGGATGGATTTTAGCATGGCTACAGGTGAAAAGGTCTCCTGATAGTCAATGCCTTCGCGTCGACTATACCCTTTCGCCACTAGCCTTGCTTTATAGGTCTCTACCTTTCTATCCGAACCTATCTTTCTTTTGTAGATCTATTTGCATCCAATAGGTACAATACCTTCTGGTGGATCTACTAAGGTCCAGACTTGGTTGGAATGCATGGAGTCTAACTCTAACTTCATAGCTTCCAACCATTTCTCGGAATCGATATCAGATATCGCCTCGTCGTAGGTTTTGGAATCCTGTATGTGATCCCTATCTCCCACTAGGAACATTTCCTCGGTATCCTCTTCTAGTATACCTAAGTATCTATCGGGAGGATGAGAGACCCTACTAGATCTGCGAGGTGGTTGAGGGACATCGTGTACTGGCTCTGTATGAATGGGTTTGATAGGATCCATGACTCGTTGCTTTTCAGAGACTTTCTCTTCAAGCTCAATTTTTCTCCCATTGCCTCTATCAAGGATAAACTGGTTTTCCAAGAAGATGGCATGACGGCTCACAAACACATTGTGATCCTCTGAGACGTAAAAATTATATCTTAATGACTCTTTAGGATATCCTATAAAACGAGCACTTATGGTCCTACCCTCTAGTTCGTCCACCTGTAGTCTTTTGACGTGGGCCGGACATCCCCAAATCTTGAGATGACCAAGACTTGGTTTCTTACCATGCCATATCTCATATGGTGTGGTAGGAATAGATTTAGAGGAAACTCTATTCAGTAGATATGCTGCGGTAAATAAGGCATCTTCCCAAAGAAACATCGGTAGATCAGTGAAGCTCATCATGGACCGGACCATATCCAATAGAGTCCGATTTCTCCTCTCTGACACCCCGTTGAGTTGAGGTGTATCCGGAGGAGTCCATTGTGAGACTATGCCATTGTCCTTGAGATAGTTCCGAAATTCTCTACTAAGGTATTCTCCTCCTCGATCAGATCGAAGAGCCTTAAGGGGTTTTCCAGTTTGTTTTTCTACTTCATTTCTGAACTCTTTGAACTTTTCAAAAGATTCAGATTTGTGTCTCATAAGATACACATACCCATACCGTGAATAATCATCGGTAAAAGTAATGAAGTACGAATAACATCCCCTGGCTTGCACATCGAATGGGCCACACACATCTGTGTGTACCAGGGTAAGTATTTCAGTGGTCCTCTCCCCATGTCCTACAAAGGGCAATCTAGCCATTTTTTCTTGAAGATAGGACTCGCAAACTGGATATGACTCGGAAGTCAATGAGTCGAGAAGCCGATCTTTATCCATTTTGTTCATTCTGTCCTCTCCAATATGGCCAAGCCTGAGGTGCCACAAATATTTTTGGTTTATCTCATCCCTAGATCTTTTGGATCCTTTAGCATTCACTTCTTGCTCAGACACATTTATAGATACATCCATATGCAAATGATAGAGACTGTCAATCATAAAACCACGTGCGACTATTTTATTTCTAAAATAAATAGAACAATAGTCTTTGTCAAATGTAAAAATATGACCTTCCTGTGCTAGACATGAAACAGAAATCAAATTTCTGCTAGCAGCAGGTACATAATAGCAGTCTCTAAGTAATAAACTAAAACCAGACGGTAGTCGCAGATGGTAGGTGCCCACAGCCACAGCAACAACTTTTGCCCCGTTGCCAACCTGAAGGGTTACCGCACCTTCCGCCAGTCTTCTACTTTCCTTTAGACCCTGCATGGTAGTGCACAAATGAGCACTAGAACCAGAATCTATAACCCAACTAGAAGTAGAAGAAACCGTTAGATTAGTTTCAATTATGAGCAAGTCTATACCTTCTGAAGGTGTGTCACCTTTCTTGTTCTTCAGGCTCTCGAGGTATGAAGAACAGTTTCTCTTCCAGTGGCCGTCAACATTGCAGTGGAAACATTTTTCTTTGTCATTAGTCTTTTTCTTTTGAACTTCCTTCTTTGGCTTCTTGTCTTTCTTCTGCTTCTTAGCAGGCTTCTTTTTCTTCCAAGTAGACTTTCTCTTGGAACTAGAAGTCAACTCAGCAACAAGGACATTGTCCCTTGAACCTTTCAAGGCTCCCTCAGCAGTTACCAACATATTTATCAGTTCAGTCTTAGTGCATTCAATCTTATTCATGTGGTAGTTTACTATAAACTGTCCAAATGAATCAGGAAGGGATTGAAGGATCAGATCTACTTGCAATTCCTTGTGCATGTTCATACAGAGCTTCTCAAGCTCCTCCAGGTCCTTGATCATAGTCAGACCGTAATCATGGACAAACTGCCCCTCGCACATCTTTGCTTTGAACTTGGAAGATGGGATTTGTTGGCCGCGGAAGATCCGGACGCGGTAGAAGTTAGAGCTGGATCCGAAGACTCTAGGAGATACTCACGGATGCTGCGATGAACTTGGAAGGGAGTGATCCACAGAGTGGAAAGATGCCTGTGTTCTGTTTCCGAAACAGGGGAAGACACATTTGGTTGCCGTGAAGCTCGGGACTCGGGAGGATGAAGTCTGGGAATCGGCTGAAACGAGATCCTTTGATGCTCACGGGATGGGAAGAGATCTTTGGGTGATGCAGATGAAATCTGGGAGGTAAATCAGTTCGGAGTTTATCCATGGATATGCTGGGATTAATCCGGATGATGGCTGACCGTGAAATAGGGGATTCGGATGCAAGACGCGGGCGTTTGAGAGGATGAAGCAGCTGGAAGCAGGGGATTTGGATAAATCACAGAGAACCGCTGAGATGGCGAATCCGGAAGGAGGTTGGGATACTCTGTTCCGATTTGGTTTTGGTTGGGAAGAAATATGATACGGGAGCTGGGATGATGTGGATTGGCTCACGGAAAGCTGGAAGAGGATGGAATTTTGAAACAGGGGATTCTATTTGTGGACGTGATCCGTGGAGGTTTTTGGAAATGAAGATACGGAAGGGAAGAAGTTTGGATGCTGTGAATCCTGGGAAGATAAAGTCGAATCGAGAACAATGCGGGATGAAGGTGAATCACGACCGAAATGAGGCTGAACTAAGAAAGGAAGCAGAGGATTTTTTGGATGCAGAATAGGGGATTTGATCGAAAGAAGAAAGACGTTGGGAGATTCGGCGTGGAAGAAACAGGATGGGATAAGGTTTGAGATGCAATCCTTGGGAGGTGATCTAATCTGGGAGATAAGATTTGATGGCTGGGAGGTTTGGGATGTTGGATTTGGTTGAGATGAAGACGCGTGAAACAAGGGATTTGTTTAGAAGTTGATCTCGACTTTGTGCTGGGTGAATGTCATGGAATGCAAGAGATTTGGGAGGAGCTTTGACATGAGGTGAAGATGAATCACGGATGATGGAATGCTGGGATTTGTTCCGAAGAAGGGATAAGAGAGGCTTTGATTTGCGGTTGGCTGGGAACATGTCCACTCGACTGGGAACATATCCATTCGAGACAATTTGGCTGGGAAGAGGTTGATGCGGCTGGGAAGCTCGGGAGGAATCATGAAAGGTGGGATGCTGGGAGAAAATTGGATATGGGGAACGGCTTGGTTCTGGCTAGGACACGGAGCAGGGAAGGACATGAAAGCTTGATCTCTAAGCACTAAAAAAAATGACGTGGACATGGGTTCATCTGCAAACGCGACCTGCACACATTAGTTCAGACATCATCCCAATTAGTTCGACTTGACCTGCACACATTAGACTCGACCAATAAAATCAGGCAAACTCGAATTATTTTTAATAATTTATTAAAATGCAATTATGAAGGTAACACATTTTTTTTGGTTAAATTTATAAAATATGTGAATTAAAATAATGATAAGTGCTATGAATAAGATATTAATTTATGCATTATTTAGCACTTATCACACCCCCCAACTTACATTTTGCTAGTCCTCAAGCAAAATAAAAACTAACTCACTTTCGCAGGAATCGCGATTGCATTTACCGTATGCAATAAGGCTTTAAACCCCTGGGTGGCCCTAGTGGACGAGTTTTGTCTCGTGAGGGTTTCCGGTTCAGATACCCACAAACTGCTGTCGAAAGAATTTATTTTATTGTTTTATAAAATCTAATTTCAAATGCATTAAGGCCAAGAATTTCAAAAGCACACAAAGTTTTAATTACTAAGTCAGCCCAAATTCTAAGTCAGTATGCAATTTAAGTTGAAGTCATTAAGTTTCTGTTAGAGAGTTATAAGGCTAATTTATACTTGGGTGCTCGGTGATGTCTGGACCATACACAAGCTAAGGCTTTAGATTCTCCAAAATACTGCTAAAACTAGTAGTTTCCAAGAATTGGTCAGATAAGACCTAATCACTGATTCAAAATCATCCTACCTTGCAGGATTTCGAGAGTTGTGGATGTTTACTTTAATACCTCATGGGCTTTATCTGTAATATTCCAGTTTACTCGAATTTTTACAACGACGGCTTTCACACTATCGTCTTTTTCAAGGTCAATATTATTTTCTCTTTTTCTCTTTTTTTTAATTTTTTATTATTTTTTATTTTTTTATTATTTTTATTATTTTATATTTATTACGCACTTTTACTCTTGTAATGACTCCTCTATGTAACGAGCATTCAGTCAACACTCCCACACCAGATGGCATAAGGTGTTAGGCATCAAGACTCCCCTACGGACCTATGCTCGGATTCATCATTGCAAGCCCGCTGACCTTTGACAATAGGTAGTCCTTTTCGATGTACCTGACTAAATTCACTTCTTTTTTTTTTTTAATAGCGAATTAGATAGGTATGATTCATCAGGACTCAAGGTTGCTACCAGACTTAACAACATCATGTTAAACCTAACCCTTAGAAGTGCAGGCCATACGTGTTGTGAAATTTCAAAGTAAAAATTATCTTACAACTCGCTAAAAGAATTTTTAATGAAAAGAACTCAAATTGACTTATTCCTGACTAATCATTGGGCTTTTTAGATTTTATATACTTTGTGTGATTATCATTTCAGCACTAAGGCATAGAAATTAGGTTTTTTTTTTTTTGAAATTCACTTTTTTTTTTGAAATTCACTTAAAAATGTGAAAATGCGAAAAATTCCTTCAAAAATTTGAATCCTATACCCCCCAACCTAGATCAGACATTGTCCTCAATGTTTTTTTTTTGAATATTATATTATTATTTTTATTGTTTTATATATTTTTTATTTTGGACGAAAATATGATGCATATGGAGGATAGAAGCATTTTACCGTAGTTGCATCAGTAATATGAGGGATCCTGTTAAGAAAATAAAAAAATGCGACAAGAAAATATGCAAAAATAACCTACGAGAATTGGGTTGCCTCCCAACAAGCGCTAAGTTTAACGTCTTCAGCCAGACGCAGTGCATCCTTATCAAATCATACCGGGTTCATGCGGGGTTCTCCAAAGAAGAAAATTTGTGAGAAACTGACTATCAGGCACAAAGTTGACTGCTTCTATGGCCTTGTCTATATCAAAGTTAAAATGGGCCAAGCATGTTTTCAGAGGGTCATCTGCTAAAATATAAGGAAAAGCTTCTTCTGCAAGATCGTCCATTTTATCTATTAGGAAGCACTCAACTTCCTTTGCGGGTTGATCAGAGGCACGAAATATATTTAACTTGACCTTCATATTCCCAAAGGATATATTCATTACCCCAGTTCTACAATTTATACTTGCATTGGCTGTAGCTAAAAAGGGACGACCTAGAATCATAGGGATCTGTTTCTTAAGATTAGGCACAGGTTCCATATCAAGGACGATAAAATCGACTGGAAAATAGAATTTGTCTACCTTGACTAGGACGTCTTCAATTGTTCCTCGTGGTATTTTTATAGATCGATCAGCCAATTGAAGGGATACCGAGGTTGGTTTTAACTCACCTAACCCAAGTTTCTTATAAACTGAGTAAGGTAAAATGTTGACACTTGTCCCTAGATCTAAGAGTGCTCGATCAATGAAATTATTTCCTAAGACACAGGAGATGGTGGGAGCACCAGGATCTTTGAATTTCGGAGGGGTGTTATGTTGGAGAATAGAACTCACTTGCTCAGTTAGGAAGACCTTTTTAGGCACATGTGTCCTAGATTTTCGCTTTTGGGTACAAAGGTCTTTGAGGAATTTGGCATAGGAGGGAACTTGTCTAATAGCATCAAGAAGCGGGAGGTTGATTTTGACTTGTTTGAAAACCTCCATCATCTCCTCTAGTGAAGTTCCTTTTTTGCCAAAGGGAGAGGGTGAATTAAGAGCTTCAGGAAATGGGGCCTTTGGGATATGAGTTTTGGCAGAAGGTGGACTAGCTGAAGAAGAAGAAGAAGGTTTTAGATTTTCATTTGACACATTTCTATCCTCTTCTTTACCTTCCTTATTGTTATCCTCCCCAATCCTATTGTCTACTATACGTCCACTCCTTAGGGTAGTCAAAGCATTGGCTTGTTCATGATGAATTGTGTTTAGTTGATTTTCTTGAGCCATGTATTGTCCCCTAGGATTACTCACTGGTTGGCTTGGAAGCTTTCCTTCCTCTCGCTTGTTCAGTGCATTAGCTAGTTGCCCCATTTGGGATTCTAGCTTGGCGATGGATTGCGTGTGAGAGTGCACCAATTGTGTAATGGTTTCCAAACCTTGAAGGGAGGTCAACACTTTCTCCTCAAAGGCTGTGTTTCTATGGGGTGGAGGAGGAGTGTGTTGAAATTGAGTTGAAGGACGGTAGGGATTAACATTCTGGAATGGTTGAAAGTTTTGGGCATAAGGTTGGGAAGTATTGGGAGTCTGCTGCTTCCAAGAGAAATTCGGATGGTTGCGCCATCCCGGGTTGTAAGTGGTAGAATATGGATCATTACCGGTTCGGGATTGCATTTGGGCAGCATTTACTTGTTCTTGCACAAATTCAGGGAATTGAGCTGTCGAAGGGCATTCATGAATAGGGTGAGACGGGCTAGAACAAAGAGCACAGACTTGTGCTTGGGAAAAATTTGGAAGCTGTTCTCTAGACATTAGCTGGTCCAACTTGCGGGACAGTGCATCTACTTTGTCAGATAGACCTATGGACTGGCTAACTTCATATATGGTCGCTTTTCTTTGAGAACTCGGGGGTGCTTGACGAGCAGAGGAAGCATGATGGAGAGAATTTTCATTAAGGTTTTCAAATAATTGCCATGCCTCATGGTCGCTTTTAAGCATGAAAGTACCCCCGCATGCGGCATCGATCATCTGACGGTTTTGTTCAGACAATCCGTCATAAAAGCATTGCACTAATTGCCATTTGGGTATTTGATGATGCGGGCATTTTCGGAGTAAGTCTCTAAATTTTTTCCATGTTTCATGAAATTCTTCCCCGTCAGATTGGGAGAAGCTCGTGATAGCACGCCTAAATTGGTTCATTCTTCCTATGGGAAAATATTTCTTTAGAAATTCATGTTGCATTTGAGCCCAAGAGATAATAGAATTGGCTTCTAATGAATGGAGCCATTGTTTAGCTCTATCCTTAAGGGAAAAAGGAAACAGCCTAAGTTTCAGAGCATCATCAGTGAAGTTTTGAATTTTGACAGTAGTGCAGATCTCAAGGAACTCATCCAAATGTTTATATGGGTCTTCATTGTTGAGTCCATAAAAAGAGGGAAGCATTTGGATGACACTAGACTTAATTTCAAAATGTGCAGCAGCGGTGGTATCAGGTAGTCGAATACAAGATGGAGAGGTATAAATGGAAGGAGTGAAGTACTCCTTTAGGAGTTTGGGTTGTTCTTCAGCCATCTCTATAAGTGGAGCAGATCCTATGGTTCTATAGGTGCGGATTTCAGCTCGAAGGACCCTAATAGAACGCTCTATTTCAGAATCGACAGGTACTAATTCAGGAGATCTGGAACGACACCCTAGCATACACTAATACTCTTCTGATCAGTTAAGTACAATCAAGCATGCATTAAAAAGAAAAACACATAAAATCCTAGTATGTCCCTAAAATCACTAGACAGCTCCTAACTGGTTTGAAGAGGGCACCTAAGCCTCCAATCCGGTCTAATGAACTTAGTTGACCAGGTAAGCTCCCAGGTAAGTGGGGGGTTCACGATGCGTTCGCAAAGGTCCCACTTAAAAACCACTTGCCTCGAACAGGTGAACTGTCTCCCTTGGGACAAAGCTTGCCTAGACATCAACTGAGCCATAGAGCGAAATTGGTGCAACTTTCGGTGATCTTCGTCCTATTGAGCTCGAATGTCCCTATGGGCCAACGTCTAATTGATTTTAATTAACGTGATGGCTATGTGAGAATTGGTTCACCTAATTTGGGCAAGAATCTGGTGATGAAATCCAGTTCTTATCTTGTAGGGGTGATTGCCCTTACTATGTGCGGATTAATTGGTGTATGTGTATCAAGCATGCATTCACACTTTTGCTGAATTTAAAATCAAACAATCACCACAAAAGAAAATTTAAATAAGAAAGGTTTAGAGGTTACCAAAGGAAATTTCCCCAGCAATTTTGAAAAAAAAAAATTTAGGCAAACCTCGACAGCATTTTTTTTCCAGCAGTTCCCTTTTTGATTGTCCCAGATGCTCTCTTTGATTTCTGATCAAATCATACAAAAAGAAATACTCAGAAATTAGTAAGAGAGAAAAAAAAGGGATAAGTAAAGTAACAAAAATAGAAAATATTTTTTTTAGATATATATATATATATTATTTTATTTTTATTTATTTTTTTTAAATTTTGTTTTTATGAAAAGAAAAACAACTATGCTAGCAATCCCCGGCACGGCGCCAAAAATTGATAGTCAACTTTAAAGACCACGCAATAGCACGTATCTAGTAGGATAGTGATTACGGGTATCGATCCACAGGGATTGGGGTACAGTTATTTTTCTTTAAGAAAAAATATATTTCAAAGAAAGTTTGGGAAGACTATTGAACTAAATAATTTAATAAGAAATGCAATTAAAATGATATCACTTTGGGAGAACCTAGTACAAGGAATTCACCACTAACATCAGAACAAGGGTTATTTATATTTTATTTCGTTCTTGGATTAACATGCAAATTGGCTACAAGCCTAATAAACATTTAAATAAAATTCACAAAAGTAATTTGGGCATAATCCATCTTCAGTAGGCATGAAATGTCTACCCTAATCTAAGGTGGCAGCACATCGCATCTTCCCTAAGCATGGACTATCTTATTTTTACTTCAATGATCATGAAGAACAGTTGTACGAACATCATACTTAAAATCACAGAAATTAAATATGATTCAAAAGAAGATATTCATTAAAAACAATAAGTCCATACAACTCCAAGAATATAAAATAAAATATAAAACCCTTATCCCTTTGTTAGGGCTGCATCCAGCCCTAGTGAGAAGATCAGCCTTCCATGGAGTCGTGGGCGACAGCAGCAGCGATGTAGAAGGTCTTCATCACGACTGGGTTCTCTCTCCTTTCTCCTGCCGGCTTCCTCTCCCTCTTGGACTTCATTATTTTTTTCTTTGGGAAATCATTCCCAAAATAACCAAAGTCTTCTCTCCCTCTTTCTTCTTGTGGGAACTCGGCCTGTGAAGAGAGATTGGGACCAGCCGGCTCCCTCCTTCCGAATGCTCTCATCTTCATGCATTGCTTCCCTTTTGTAGCCTTCACCCGCCCCCCTTTGGAATCAATCTGGAACCTTGGTGGACAGCTGGATGCGGGAAGATGAACTCTATCTTTGAAGCAGGGGATAAGGATGAAAGCGGCTGGATGGAGATGGGATTTGTTGGCCGCGGAAGATCCGGACGTGGTAGAAGTTAGAGCTGGATCCGAAGACTCTAGGAGATACTCACGGACGCTGCGATGAACTTGGAAGGGAGTGATCCACAGAGTGGAAAGATGCCTGTGTTCTGTTTCCGAAACAGGGGAAGACACATTTGGTTGCCGTGAAGCTCGGGACTCGGGAGGATGAAGTCTGGGAATCGGCTGAAACGAGATCCTTTGATGCTCACGGGATGGGAAGAGATCTTTGGGTGATGCAGATGAAATCTGGGAGGTAAATCAGTTCGGAGTTTATCCATGGATATGCTGGGATTAATCCGGATGATGGCTGACCGTGAAATAGGGGATTCGGATGCAAGACGCGGGCGTTTGAGAGGATGAAGCAGCTGGAAGCAGGGGATTTGGATAAATCACAGAGAACCGCTGAGATGGCGAATCCGGAAGGAGGTTGGGATACTCTGTTCCGATTTGGTTTTGGTTGGGAAGAAATATGATACGGGAGCTGGGATGATGTGGATTGGCTCACGGAAAGCTGGAAGAGGATGGAATTTTGAAACAGGGGATTCTATTTGTGGACGTGATCCGTGGAGGTTTTTGGAAATGAAGATACGGAAGGGAAGAAGTTTGGATGCTGTGAATCCTGGGAAGATAAAGTCGAATCGAGAACAATGCGGGATGAAGGTGAATCACGACCGAAATGAGGCTGAACTAAGAAAGGAAGCAGAGGATTTTTTGGATGCAGAATAGGGGATTTGATCGAAAGAAGAAAGACGTTGGGAGATTCGGCGTGGAAGAAACAGGATGGGATAAGGTTTGAGATGCAATCCTTGGGAGGTGATCTAATCTGGGAGATAAGATTTGATGGCTGGGAGGTTTGGGATGTTGGATTTGGTTGAGATGAAGACGCGTGAAACAGGGGATTTGTTTAGAAGTTGATCTCGACTTTGTGCTGGGTGAATGTCATGGAATGCAAGAGATTTGGGAGGAGCTTTGACATGAGGTGAAGATGAATCACGGATGATGGAATGCTGGGATTTGTTCCGAAGAAGGGATAAGAGAGGCTTTGATTTGCGGTTGGCTGGGAACATGTCCACTCGACTGGGAACATATCCATTCGAGACAATTTGGCTGGGAAGAGGTTGATGCGGCTGGGAAGCTCGGGAGAAATCATGAAAGGTGGGATGCTGGGAGAAAATTGGATATGGGGAACGGCTTGGTTCTGGCTAGGACACGGAGCAGGGAAGGACATGAAAGCTTGATCTCTAAGCACTAAAAAAAATGACGTGGACATGGGTTCATCTGCAAACGCGACCTGCACACATTAGTTCAGACATCATCCCAATTAGTTCGACTTGACCTGCACACATTAGACTCGACCAATAAAATCAGGCAAACTCGAATTATTTTTAATAATTTATTAAAATGCAATTATGAAGGTAACACATTTTTTTTGGTTAAATTTATAAAATATGTGAATTAAAATAATGATAAGTGCTATGAATAAGATATTAATTTATGCATTATTTAGCACTTATCACACCCCCCAACTTACATTTTGCTAGTCCTCAAGCAAAATAAAAACTAACTCACTTTCGCAGGAATCGCGATTGCATTTACCGTATGCAATAAGGCTTTAAACCCCTGGGTGGCCCTAGTGGACGAGTTTTGTCTCGTGAGGGTTTCCGGTTCAGATACCCACAAACTGCTGTCGAAAGAATTTATTTTATTGTTTTATAAAATCTAATTTCAAATGCATTAAGGCCAAGAATTTCAAAAGCACACAAAGTTTTAATTACTAAGTCAGCCCAAATTCTAAGTCAGTATGCAATTTAAGTTGAAGTCATTAAGTTTCTGTTAGAGAGTTATAAGGCTAATTTATACTTGGGTGCTCGGTGATGTCTGGACCATACACAAGCTAAGGCTTTAGATTCTCCAAAATACTGCTAAAACTAGTAGTTTCCAAGAATTGGTCAGATAAGACCTAATCACTGATTCAAAATCATCCTACCTTGCAGGATTTCGAGAGTTGTGGATGTTTACTTTAATACCTCATGGGCTTTATCTGTAATATTCTAGTTTACTCGAATTTTTACAACAACGGCTTTCACACTATCGTCTTTTTCAAGGTCAATATTATTTTCTCTTTTTCTCTTTTTTTTAATTTTTTATTATTTTTTATTTTTTTATTATTTTTATTTTTTTATATTTATTACGCACTTTTACTCTTGTAATGACTCCTCCATGTAACGAGCATTCAGTCAACACTCCCACACCAGATGGCATAAGGTGTTAGGCATCAAAACTCCCCTACGGACCTATGCTCGGATTCATCATTGCAAGCCCGCTGACCTTTGACAATAGGTAGCCCTTTTCGATGTACCTGACTAAATTCACTTCTTTTTTTTTTTAATAGCGAATTAGATAGGTATGATTCATCAGGACTCAAGGTTGCTACCAGACTTAACAACATCATGTTAAACCTAACCCTTAGAAGTGCAGGCCATACGTGTTGTGAAATTTCAAAGTAAAAATTATCTTACAACTCGCTAAAAGAATTTTTAATGAAAAGAACTCAAATTGACTTATTCCTGACTAATCATTGGGCTTTTTAGATTTTATATACTTTGTGTGATTATCATTTCAGCACTAAGGCATAGAAATTAGGTTTTTTTTTTTTTGAAATTCACTTTTTTTTTGAAATTCACTTAAAAATGTGAAAATGCGAAAAATTCCTTCAAAAATTTGAATCCTATACCCCCCAACCTAGATCAGACATTGTCCTCAATGTTTTTTTTTTTGAATATTATATTATTATTTTATTGTTTTATATATTTTTTATTTTGGACGAAAATATGATGCATATGGAGGATAGAAGCATTTTACCGTAGTTGCATCAGTAATATGAGGGATCCTGTTAAGAAAATAAAAAAATGCGACAAGAAAATATGCAAAAATAACCTACGAGAATTGGGTTGCCTCCCAACAAGCGCTAAGTTTAATGTCTTCAGCCAGACGCAGTGCATCCTTATCAAATCATACCGGGTTCATGCGGGGTTCTCCAAAGAAGAAAATTTGTGAGAAACTGACTATCAGGCACAAAGTTGACTGCTTCTATGGCCTTGTCTATATCAAAGTTAAAATGGGCCAAGCATGTTTTCAGAGGGTCATCTGCTAAAATATAAGGAAAAGCTTCTTCTGCAAGATCGTCCATTTTATCTATTAGGAAGCACTCAACTTCCTTTGCGGGTTGATCAGAGGCACGAAATATATTTAACTTGACCTCCATATTCCCAAAGAATATATTCATTACCCCAGTTCTACAATTTATACTTGCATTGGCTGTAGCTAAAAAGGGACGACCTAGAATCATAGGGATCTGTTTCTTAAGATTAGGCACAGGTTCCATAACAAGGACGATAAAATCGACTGGGAAATAGAATTTGTCTACCTTGACTAGGACGTCTTCAATTGTTCCTCGTGGTATTTTTATAGATCGATCAGCCAATTGAAGGGATACCGAGGTTGGTTTTAACTCACCTAACCCAAGTTTCTTATAAACTGAGTAAGGTAAAATGTTGACACTTGTCCCTAGATCTAAGAGTGCTCGATCAATGAAATTATTTCCTAAGACACAGGAGATGGTGGGAGCACCAGGATCTTTGAATTTCGGAGGGGTGTTATGTTGGAGAATAGAACTCACTTGCTCAGTTAGGAAGACCTTTTTAGGCACATGTGTCCTAGATTTTCGCTTTTGGGTACAAAGGTCTTTGAGGAATTTGGCATAGGAGGGAACTTGTCTAATAGCATCAAGAAGCGGGAGGTTGATTTTGACTTGTTTGAAAAACCTCCATCATCTCCTCTAGTGAAGTTTCCTTTTTTGCCAAAGGGAGAGGGTGAATTAAGAGCTTCAGGAAATGGGGCCTTTGGGATATGAGTTTTGGCAGAAGGTGGACTAGCTGAAGAAGAAGAAGAAGGTTTTTAGATTTTCATTTGACACATTTCTATCCTCTTCTTTACCTTCCTTATTGTTATCCTCCCCAATCCTATTGTCTACTATACGTCCACTCCTTAGGGTAGTCAAAGCATTGGCTTGTTCATGATGAATTGTGTTTAGTTGATTTTCTTGAGCCATGTATTGTCCCCTAGGATTACTCACTGGTTGGCTTGGAAGCTTTCCTTCCTCTCGCTTGTTCAGTGCATTAGCTAGTTGCCCCATTTGGGATTCTAGCTTGGCGATGGATTGCGTGTGAGAGTGCACCAATTGTGTAATGGTTTCCAAACCTTGAAGGGAGGTCAACACTTTCTCCTCAAAGGCTGTGTTTCTATGGGGTGGAGGAGGAGTGTGTTGAAATTGAGTTGAAGGACGGTAGGGATTAACATTCTGGAATGGTTGAAAGTTTTGGGCATAAGGTTGGGAAGTATTGGGAGTCTGCTGCTTCCAAGAGAAATTCGGAATGGTTGCGCCATCCCGGGTTGTAAGTGGTAGAATATGGATCATTACCGGTTCGGGATTGCATTTGGGCAGCATTTACTTGTTCTTGCACAAATTCAGGGAATTGAGCTGTCGAAGGGCATTCATGAATAGGGTGAGACGGGCTAGAACAAAGAGCACAGACTTGTGCTTGGGAAAAATTTGGAAGCTGTTCTCTAGACATTAGCTGGTCCAACTTGCGGGACAGTGCATCCTACTTTGTCAGATAGACCTATGGACTGGCTAACTTCATATATGGTCGCTTTTCTTTGAGAACTCGGGGGTGCTTGACGAGCAGAGGAAGCATGATGGAGAGAATTTTCATTAAGGTTTTCAAATAATTGCCATGCCTCATGGTCGCTTTTAAGCATGAAAGTACCCCCGCATGCGGCATCGATCATCTGACGGTTTTGTTCAGACAATCCGTCATAAAAGCATTGCACTAATTGCCATTTGGGTATTTGATGATGCGGGCATTTTCGGAGTAAGTCTCTAAATTTTTTCCATGTTTCATGAAATTCTTCCCCGTCAGATTGGGAGAAGCTCGTGATAGCACGCCTAAATTGGTTCATTCTTCCTATGGGAAAATATTTCTTTAGAAATTCATGTTGCATTTGAGCCCAAGAGATAATAGAATTGGCTTCTAATGAATGGAGCCATTGTTTAGCTCTATCCTTAAGGGAAAAAAGGAAACAGCCTAAGTTTCAGAGCATCATCAGTGAAGTTTTGAATTTTGACAGTAGTGCAGATCTCAAGGAACTCATCCAAATGTTTATATGGGTCTTCATTGTTGAGTCCATAAAAAGAGGGAAGCATTTGGATGACACTAGACTTAATTTCAAAATGTGCAGCAGCGGTGGTATCAGGTAGTCGAATACAAGATGGAGAGGTATAAATGGAAGGAGTGAAGTACTCCTTTAGGAGTTTGGGTTGTTCTTCAGCCATCTCTATAAGTGGAGCAGATCCTATGGTTCTATAGGTGCGGATTTCAGCTCGAAGGACCCTAATAGAACGCTCTATTTCAGAATCGACAGGTACTAATTCAGGAGATCTGGAACGACACCCTAGCATACACTAATACTCTTCTGATCAGTTAAGTACAATCAAGCATGCATTAAAAAGAAAAACACATAAAATCCTAGTATGTCCCTAAAATCACTAGACAGCTCCTAACTGGTTTGAAGAGGGCACCTAAGCCTCCAATCCGGTCTAATGAACTTAGTTGACCAGGTAAGCTCCCAGGTAAGTGGGGGGTTCACGATGCGTTCGCAAAGGTCCCACTTAAAAACCACTTGCCTCGAACAGGTGAACTGTCTCCCTTGGGACAAAGCTTGCCTAGACATCAACTGAGCCATAGAGCGAAATTGGTGCAACTTTCGGTGATCTTCGTCCTATTGAGCTCGAATGTCCCTATGGGCCAACGTCTAATTGATTTTAATTAACGTGATGGCTATGTGAGAATTGGTTCACCTAATTTGGGCAAGAATCTGGTGATGAAATCCAGTTCTTATCTTGTAGGGGTGATTGCCCTTACTATGTGCGGATTAATTGGTGTATGTGTATCAAGCATGCATTCACACTTTTGCTGAATTTAAAATCAAACAATCACCACAAAAGAAAATTTAAATAAGAAAGGTTTAGAGGTTACCAAAGGAAATTTCCCCAGCAATTTTGAAAAAAAAAAATTTAGGCAAACCTCGACAGCATTTTTTTTCCAGCAGTTCCCTTTTTGATTGTCCCAGATGCTCTCTTTGATTTCTGATCAAATCATACAAAAAGAAATACTCAGAAATTAGTAAGAGAGAAAAAAAAGGGATAAGTAAAGTAACAAAAATAGAAAATATTTTTTTTTAGATATATATATATATATTATTTTATTTTTATTTATTTTTTTTAAATTTTGTTTTTATGAAAAGAAAAACAACTATGCTAGCAATCCCCGGCACGGCGCCAAAAATTGATAGTCAACTTTAAAGACCACGCAATAGCACGTATCTAGTAGGATAGTGATTACGGGTATCGATCCACAGGGATTGGGGTACAGTTATTTTTCTTTAAGAAAAAATATATTTCAAAGAAAGTTTGGGAAGACTATTGAACTAAATAATTTAATAAGAAATGCAATTAAAATGATATCACTTTGGGAGAACCTAGTACAAGGAATTCACCACTAACATCAGAACAAGGGTTATTTATATTTTATTTCGTTCTTGGATTAACATGCAAATTGGCTACAAGCCTAATAAACATTTAAATAAAATTCACAAAAGTAATTTGGGCATAATCCATCTTCAGTAGGCATGAAATGTCTACCCTAATCTAAGGTGGCAGCACATCGCATCTTCCCTAAGCATGGACTATCTTATTTTTACTTCAATGATCATGAAGAACAGTTGTACGAACATCATACTTAAAATCACAGAAATTAAATATGATTCAAAAGAAGATATTCATTAAAAACAATAAGTCCATACAACTCCAAGAATATAAAATAAAATATAAAACCCTTATCCCTTTGTTAGGGCTGCATCCAGCCCTAGTGAGAAGATCAGCCTTCCATGGAGTCGTGGGCGACAGCAGCAGCGATGTAGAAGGTCTTCATCACGACTGGGTTCTCTCTCCTTTCTCCTGCCGGCTTCCTCTCCCTCTTGGACTTCATTATTTTTTTCTTTGGGAAATCATTCCCAAAATAACCAAAGTCTTCTCTCCCTCTTTCTTCTTGTGGGAACTCGGCCTGTGAAGAGAGATTGGGACCAGCCGGCTCCCTCCTTCCGAATGCTCTCATCTTCATGCATTGCTTCCCTTTTGTAGCCTTCACCCGCCCCCCTTTGGAATCAATCTGGAACCTTGGTGGACAGCTGGATGCGGGAAGATGAACTCTATCTTTGAAGCAGGGGATAAGGATGAAAGCGGCTGGATGGAGATGGGATTTGTTGGCCGCGGAAGATCCGGACGTGGTAGAAGTTAGAGCTGGATCCGAAGACTCTAGGAGATACTCACGGACGCTGCGATGAACTTGGAAGGGAGTGATCCACAGAGTGGAAAGATGCCTGTGTTCTGTTTCCGAAACAGGGGAAGACACATTTGGTTGCCGTGAAGCTCGGGACTCGGGAGGATGAAGTCTGGGAATCGGCTGAAACGAGATCCTTTGATGCTCACGGGATGGGAAGAGATCTTTGGGTGATGCAGATGAAATCTGGGAGGTAAATCAGTTCGGAGTTTATCCATGGATATGCTGGGATTAATCCGGATGATGGCTGACCGTGAAATAGGGGATTCGGATGCAAGACGCGGGCGTTTGAGAGGATGAAGCAGCTGGAAGCAGGGGATTTGGATAAATCACAGAGAACCGCTGAGATGGCGAATCCGGAAGGAGGTTGGGATACTCTGTTCCGATTTGGTTTTGGTTGGGAAGAAATATGATACGGGAGCTGGGATGATGTGGATTGGCTCACGGAAAGCTGGAAGAGGATGGAATTTTGAAACAGGGGATTCTATTTGTGGACGTGATCCGTGGAGGTTTTTGGAAATGAAGATACGGAAGGGAAGAAGTTTGGATGCTGTGAATCCTGGGAAGATAAAGTCGAATCGAGAACAATGCGGGATGAAGGTGAATCACGACCGAAATGAGGCTGAACTAAGAAAGGAAGCAGAGGATTTTTTGGATGCAGAATAGGGGATTTGATCGAAAGAAGAAAGACGTTGGGAGATTCGGCGTGGAAGAAACAGGATGGGATAAGGTTTGAGATGCAATCCTTGGGAGGTGATCTAATCTGGGAGATAAGATTTGATGGCTGGGAGGTTTGGGATGTTGGATTTGGTTGAGATGAAGACGCGTGAAACAGGGGATTTGTTTAGAAGTTGATCTCGACTTTGTGCTGGGTGAATGTCATGGAATGCAAGAGATTTGGGAGGAGCTTTGACATGAGGTGAAGATGAATCACGGATGATGGAATGCTGGGATTTGTTCCGAAGAAGGGATAAGAGAGGCTTTGATTTGCGGTTGGCTGGGAACATGTCCACTCGACTGGGAACATATCCATTCGAGACAATTTGGCTGGGAAGAGGTTGATGCGGCTGGGAAGCTCGGGAGAAATCATGAAAGGTGGGATGCTGGGAGAAAATTGGATATGGGGAACGGCTTGGTTCTGGCTAGGACACGGAGCAGGGAAGGACATGAAAGCTTGATCTCTAAGCACTAAAAAAAATGACGTGGACATGGGTTCATCTGCAAACGCGACCTGCACACATTAGTTCAGACATCATCCCAATTAGTTCGACTTGACCTGCACACATTAGACTCGACCAATAAAATCAGGCAAACTCGAATTATTTTTAATAATTTATTAAAATGCAATTATGAAGGTAACACATTTTTTTTGGTTAAATTTATAAAATATGTGAATTAAAATAATGATAAGTGCTATGAATAAGATATTAATTTATGCATTATTTAGCACTTATCACACCCCCCAACTTACATTTTGCTAGTCCTCAAGCAAAATAAAAACTAACTCACTTTCGCAGGAATCGCGATTGCATTTACCGTATGCAATAAGGCTTTAAACCCCTGGGTGGCCCTAGTGGACGAGTTTTGTCTCGTGAGGGTTTCCGGTTCAGATACCCACAAACTGCTGTCGAAAGAATTTATTTTATTGTTTTATAAAATCTAATTTCAAATGCATTAAGGCCAAGAATTTCAAAAGCACACAAAGTTTTAATTACTAAGTCAGCCCAAATTCTAAGTCAGTATGCAATTTAAGTTGAAGTCATTAAGTTTCTGTTAGAGAGTTATAAGGCTAATTTATACTTGGGTGCTCGGTGATGTCTGGACCATACACAAGCTAAGGCTTTAGATTCTCCAAAATACTGCTAAAACTAGTAGTTTCCAAGAATTGGTCAGATAAGACCTAATCACTGATTCAAAATCATCCTACCTTGCAGGATTTCGAGAGTTGTGGATGTTTACTTTAATACCTCATGGGCTTTATCTGTAATATTCTAGTTTACTCGAATTTTTACAACAACGGCTTTCACACTATCGTCTTTTTCAAGGTCAATATTATTTTCTCTTTTTCTCTTTTTTTTAATTTTTTATTATTTTTTATTTTTTTATTATTTTTATTTTTTTATATTTATTACGCACTTTTACTCTTGTAATGACTCCTCCATGTAACGAGCATTCAGTCAACACTCCCACACCAGATGGCATAAGGTGTTAGGCATCAAAACTCCCCTACGGACCTATGCTCGGATTCATCATTGCAAGCCCGCTGACCTTTGACAATAGGTAGCCCTTTTCGATGTACCTGACTAAATTCACTTCTTTTTTTTTTTTAATAGCGAATTAGATAGGTATGATTCATCAGGACTCAAGGTTGCTACCAGACTTAACAACATCATGTTAAACCTAACCCTTAGAAGTGCAGGCCATACGTGTTGTGAAATTTCAAAGTAAAAATTATCTTACAACTCGCTAAAAGAATTTTTAATGAAAAGAACTCAAATTGACTTATTCCTGACTAATCATTGGGCTTTTTAGATTTTATATACTTTGTGTGATTATCATTTCAGCACTAAGGCATAGAAATTAGGTTTTTTTTTTTTTGAAATTCACTTTTTTTTTGAAATTCACTTAAAAATGTGAAAATGCGAAAAATTCCTTCAAAAATTTGAATCCTATACCCCCCAACCTAGATCAGACATTGTCCTCAATGTTTTTTTTTTGAATATTATATTATTATTTTTATTGTTTTATATATTTTTTATTTTGGACGAAAATATGATGCATATGGAGGATAGAAGCATTTTACCGTAGTTGCATCAGTAATATGAGGGATCCTGTTAAGAAAATAAAAAAATGCGACAAGAAAATATGCAAAAATAACCTACGAGAATTGGGTTGCCTCCCAACAAGCGCTAAGTTTAATGTCTTCAGCCAGACGCAGTGCATCCTTATCAAATCATACCGGGTTCATGCGGGGTTCTCCAAAGAAGAAAATTTGTGAGAAACTGACTATCAGGCACAAAGTTGACTGCTTCTATGGCCTTGTCTATATCAAAGTTAAAATGGGCCAAGCATGTTTTCAGAGGGTCATCTGCTAAAATATAAGGAAAAGCTTCTTCTGCAAGATCGTCCATTTTATCTATTAGGAAGCACTCAACTTCCTTTGCGGGTTGATCAGAGGCACGAAATATATTTAACTTGACCTCCATATTCCCAAAGAATATATTCATTACCCCAGTTCTACAATTTATACTTGCATTGGCTGTAGCTAAAAAGGGACGACCTAGAATCATAGGGATCTGTTTCTTAAGATTAGGCACAGGTTCCATAACAAGGACGATAAAATCGACTGGGAAATAGAATTTGTCTACCTTGACTAGGACGTCTTCAATTGTTCCTCGTGGTATTTTTATAGATCGATCAGCCAATTGAAGGGATACCGAGGTTGGTTTTAACTCACCTAACCCAAGTTTCTTATAAACTGAGTAAGGTAAAATGTTGACACTTGTCCCTAGATCTAAGAGTGCTCGATCAATGAAATTATTTCCTAAGACACAGGAGATGGTGGGAGCACCAGGATCTTTGAATTTCGGAGGGGTGTTATGTTGGAGAATAGAACTCACTTGCTCAGTTAGGAAGACCTTTTTAGGCACATGTGTCCTAGATTTTCGCTTTTGGGTACAAAGGTCTTTGAGGAATTTGGCATAGGAGGGAACTTGTCTAATAGCATCAAGAAGCGGGAGGTTGATTTTGACTTGTTTGAAAACCTCCATCATCTCCTCTAGTGAAGTTTCCTTTTTGCCAAAGGGAGAGGGTGAATTAAGAGCTTCAGGAAATGGGGCCTTTGGGATATGAGTTTTGGCAGAAGGTGGACTAGCTGAAGAAGAAGAAGAAGGTTTTAGATTTTCATTTGACACATTTCTATCCTCTTCTTTACCTTCCTTATTGTTATCCTCCCCAATCCTATTGTCTACTATACGTCCACTCCTTAGGGTAGTCAAAGCATTGGCTTGTTCATGATGAATTGTGTTTAGTTGATTTTCTTGAGCCATGTATTGTCCCCTAGGATTACTCACTGGTTGGCTTGGAAGCTTTCCTTCCTCTCGCTTGTTCAGTGCATTAGCTAGTTGCCCCATTTGGGATTCTAGCTTGGCGATGGATTGCGTGTGAGAGTGCACCAATTGTGTAATGGTTTCCAAACCTTGAAGGGAGGTCAACACTTTCTCCTCAAAGGCTGTGTTTCTATGGGGTGGAGGAGGAGTGTGTTGAAATTGAGTTGAAGGACGGTAGGGATTAACATTCTGGAATGGTTGAAAGTTTTGGGCATAAGGTTGGGAAGTATTGGGAGTCTGCTGCTTCCAAGAGAAATTCGAATGGTTGCGCCATCCCGGGTTGTAAGTGGTAGAATATGGATCATTACCGGTTCGGGATTGCATTTGGGCAGCATTTACTTGTTCTTGCACAAATTCAGGGAATTGAGCTGTCGAAGGGCATTCATGAATAGGGTGAGACGGGCTAGAACAAAGAGCACAGACTTGTGCTTGGGAAAAATTTGGAAGCTGTTCTCTAGACATTAGCTGGTCCAACTTGCGGGACAGTGCATCTACTTTGTCAGATAGACCTATGGACTGGCTAACTTCATATATGGTCCCTTTTCTTTGAGAACTCGGGGGTGCTTGACGAGTAGAGGAAGCATGATGGAGAGAATTTTCATTAAGGTTTTCAAATAATTGCCATGCCTCATGGTCGCTTTTAAGCATGAAAGTACCCCCGCATGCGGCATCGATCATCTGACGGTTTTGTTCAGACAATCCGTCATAAAAGCATTGCACTAATTGCCATTTGGGTATTTGATGATGCGGGCATTTTCGGAGTAAGTATCTAAATTTTTTCCATGTTTCATGAAATTCTTCCCCGTCAGATTGGGAGAAGCTCGTGATAGCACGCCTAAATTGGTTCGTTCTTCCTATGGGAAAATATTTCTTTAGAAATTCATGTTGCATTTGAGCCCAAGAGATAATAGAATTGGCTTCTAATGAATGGAGCCATTGTTTAGCTCTATCCTTAAGGGAAAAAAGAAACAGCCTAAGTTTCAGAGCATCATCAGTGAAGTTTTGAATTTTGACAGTAGTGCAGATCTCAAGGAACTCATCCAAATGTTTATATGGGTCTTCATTGTTGAGTCCATAAAAAGAGGGAAGCATTTGGATGACACTAGACTTAATTTCAAAATGTGCAGCAGCGGTGGTATCAGGTAGTCGAATACAAGATGGAGAGGTATAAATGGAAGGAGTGAAGTACTCCTTTAGGAGTTTGGGTTGTTCTTCAGCCATCTCTATAAGTGGAGCAGATCCTATGGTTCTATAGGTGCGGATTTCAGCTCGAAGGACCCTAATAGAACGCTCTATTTCAGAATCGAAAGGTACTAATTCAGGAGATCTGGAACGACACCCTAGCATACACTAATACACTTCTGATCAGTTAAGTACAATCAAGCATGCATTAAAAAGAAAAACACATAAAATCCTAGTATGTCCCTAAAATCACTAGACAGCTCCTAACTGGTTTGAAGAGGGCACCTAAGCCTCCAATCCGGTCTAATGAACTTAGTTGACCAGGTAAGCTCCCAGGTAAGTGGGGGGTTCACGATGCGTTCGCAAAGGTCCCACTTAAAAACCACTTGCCTCGAACAGGTGAACTGTCTCCCTTGGGACAAAGCTTGCCTAGACATCAACTGAGCCACAGAGCGAAATTGGTGCAACTTTCGGTGATCTTCGTCCTATTGAGCTCGAATGTCCCTAGGGGCCAACGTCTAATTGATTTTAATTAACGTGATGGCTATGTGAGAATTGGTTCCCCTAATTTGGGCAAGAATCTGGTGATGAAATCCAGTTCTTATCTTGTAGGGGTGATTGCCCTTACTATGTGCGGATTAATTGGTGTATGTGTATCAAGCATGCATTCACACTTTTGCTGAATTTAAAATCAAACAATCACCACAAAAGGAAATTTAAATAAGAAAGGTTTAGAGGTTACCAAAGGAAATTTCCCCAGCAATTTTGAAAAAAAAAAATTTAGGCAAAACTCGACAGCATTTCTTTTCCAGCAGTTTCCTTTTTGATTGTCCCAGATGCTCTCTTTGATTCCTGATCAAATCATACAAAAAGAAATACTCAGAAATTAGTAAGAGAGAAAAAAAAGGGATAAGTAAAGTAACAAAAATAGAAAATATTTTTTTTTAGATATATATATATATATTATTTTATTTTTATTTATTTTTTTTTAAATTTTGTTTTTATGAAAAGAAAAACAACTATGCTAGCAATCCCCGGCACGGCGCCAAAAATTGATAGTCAACTTTAAAGACCACGCAATAGCACGTATCTAGTAGGATAGTGATTACGGGTATCGATCCACAGGGATTGGGGTACAGTTATTTTTCTTTAAGAAAAAATATATTTCAAAGAAAGTTTGGGAAGACTATTGAACTAAATAATTTAATAAGAAATGCAATTAAAATGATATCAGTTTGTGAGAACCTAGGACAAGGAATTCACCACTAACATCAGAACAAGGGTTATTTATATTTTATTTCGTTCTTGGATTAACATGCAAATTGGCTACAAGCCTAATAAACATTTAAATAAAAATTCACAAAAGTAATTTGGGCATAATCCATCTTCAGTAGGCATGAAATGTCTACCCTAATCTAAAGTGGCAGCACATCGCATCTTCCCTAAGCATGGACTATCTTATTTTTACTTCAATGATCATGAAGAACAGTTGTACGAACATCATACTTAAAATCACAGAAATTAAATATGATTCAAAAGAAGATATTCATTAAAAACAATAAGTCCATACAACTCCAAGAATATAAAATAAAATATAAAACCCTTATCCCTTTGTTAGGGCTGCATCCAGCCCTAGTGAGAAGATCAGCCTTCCATGGAGTCGTGGGCGACAGCAGCAGCGATGTAGAAGGTCTTCATCACGACTGGGTTCTCCCTCCTTTCTCCTGCCGGCTTCCTCTCCCTCTTGGACTTCATTAATTTTTTCTTTGGGAAATCATTCCCAAAATAACCAAAGTCTTCTCTCCCTCTTTCTTCTTGTGGGAACTCGGCCTGTGAAGAGAGATTGGGACCAGCCGGCTCCCTCCTTCCGAATGCTCTCATCTTCATGCATTGCTTCCCTTTTGTAGCCTTCACCCGCCCCCCTTTGGAATCAATCTGGAACCTTGGTGGACAGCTGGATGCGGGAAGATGAACTCTATCTTTGAAGCAGGGGATAAGGATGAAAGCGGCTGGATGGAGATGGGATTTGTTGGCCGCGGAAGATCCGGACGCGGTAGAAGTTAGAGCTGGATCCGAAGACTCTAGGAGATACTCACGGATGCTGCGATGAACTTGGAAGGGAGTGATCCACAGAGTGGAAAGATGCCTGTGTTCTGTTTCCGAAACAGGGGAAGACACATTTGGTTGCCGTGAAGCTCGGGACTCGGGAGGATGAAGTCTGGGAATCGGCTGAAACGAGATCCTTTGATGCTCACGGGATGGGAAGAGATCTTTGGGTGATGCAGATGAAATCTGGGAGGTAAATCAGTTCGGAGTTTATCCATGGATATGCTGGGATTAATCCGGATGATGGCTGACCGTGAAATAGGGGATTCGGATGCAAGACGCGGGCGTTTGAGAGGATGAAGCAGCTGGAAGCAGGGGATTTGGATAAATCACAGAGAACCGCTGAGATGGCGAATCCGGAAGGAGGTTGGGATACTCTGTTCCGATTTGGTTTTGGTTGGGAAGAAATATGATACGGGAGCTGGGATGATGTGGATTGGCTCACGGAAAGCTGGAAGAGGATGGAATTTTGAAACAGGGGATTCTATTTGTGGACGTGATCCGTGGAGGTTTTTGGAAATGAAGATACGGAAGGGAAGAAGTTTGGATGCTGTGAATCCTGGGAAGATAAAGTCGAATCGAGAACAATGCGGGATGAAGGTGAATCACGACCGAAATGAGGCTGAACTAAGAAAGGAAGCAGAGGATTTTTTGGATGCAGAATAGGGGATTTGATCGAAAGAAGAAAGACGTTGGGAGATTCGGCGTGGAAGAAACAGGATGGGATAAGGTTTGAGATGCAATCCTTGGGAGGTGATCTAATCTGGGAGATAAGATTTGATGGCTGGGAGGTTTGGGATGTTGGATTTGGTTGAGATGAAGACGCGTGAAACGGGATTTGTTTAGAAGTTGATCTCGACTTTGTGCTGGGTGAATGTCATGGAATGCAAGAGATTTGGGAGGAGCTTTGACATGAGGTGAAGATGAATCACGGATGATGGAATGCTGGGATTTGTTCCGAAGAAGGGATAAGAGAGGCTTTGATTTGCGGTTGGCTGGGAACATGTCCACTCGACTGGGAACATATCCATTCGAGACAATTTGGCTGGGAAGAGGTTGATGCGGCTGGGAAGCTCGGGAGAAATCATGAAAGGTGGGATGCTGGGAGAAAATTGGATATGGGGAACGGCTTGGTTCTGGCTAGGACACGGAGCAGGGAAGGACATGAAAGCTTGATCTCTAAGCACTAAAAAAAATGACGTGGACATGGGTTCATCTGCAAACGCGACCTGCACACATTAGTTCAGACATCATCCCAATTAGTTCGACTTGACCTGCACACATTAGACTCGACCAATAAAATCAGGCAAACTCAAATTATTTTTAATAATTTATTAAAATGCAATTATGAAGGTAACACATTTTTTTTGGTTAAATTTATAAAATATGTGAATTAAAATAATGATAAGTGCTATGAATAAGATATTAATTTATGCATTATAGCACTTATCATGCGGTCCCACCGATTTACATGTCACCTCACCTAACAGTTATTGGTGATACATAAATTGATGAATGTACCGCTCTTGTACAATGCTTCTCAAGCATGTTGCAGTGCTACTTGGTCTCTAAGTCATGAAGACCTCACCTAACAGTTATTGGTCTCATTTCTTAGTTAAGTTAGACCCACCGTATAACCGTAGAAATAAAGTCGTCATTGGGTCCTCACCTAACAGTTATTGGTGCCCAACCCCACCTTTACCCTACAACATCTCATGTCTATAGAGAGGTCCAGCCCCCCGATGCAACTTGCCCACTGTGTCCAGCTGAGACAAATCAACATTAGAAAGATCTTAGCAACTCTACTACGGTGGAAGACCTATGGACTTAATATCGGTTAATCAGGTCTTAGTGTTTGCAACCTTGAGCTCTTCATAAAGGTAATCGATCAATTAGCCAGGTAATCAGGTGGGAGGCTCCCCTTACTCAGAGAGTAAGGTCCTAATTAAGTAACCACCTTTTATGCTTTCCTAGACACCAATTAGATCAATTAATCTAATATGACTCGCTCATGTTGGTTCACTCTCGACTTGATTGAGGAGATTTTAGTTTAGGTCTCATTTGGATTGGTCTAATAGTTTGCATCACATGTAAACCTATCTACCCGATTCTCATTCATATCACATGCTGTGGAGTGATTGATTAAAACCCCATTTGATTTTGATGAGCTCAAAGCATTTGAGTATATCTTGTGATTACTAATGAATTCAATTGAGTGTTTCAGTGAAAATCCTGTCCAAGTGTTTCTAGACTTGGTTCATAGTATTTTGGATAAGTTAAGAAGTCTGCATGAACCAATGTCTGAGACTCGAGTCGACTCCCGAGTATCACGAGTCGACTCCAAGCGTATCAAGTTCACTGGCACGAGCTCGAGTCGACTCCAGATCAGTACGAGTCGACTCCGACTGAGAACAGACAGAAGGACAGAAAGCTTCAACTCAGAAACTGTCAACGAGTCGACTCCCGAAGTGCGCGAGTCGACTCCAATGTTCAACGAGTCGACTCCAGGGTAGTAAGAGTCGACTCCAAGAGAAACACAAAGAAAAAGTCAGAGAACGATCTTCGGACTCTGAGATTCGAGTCGACTCCCGCAGTACGCGAGTCGACTCCGAGACTGAGCGACCATCAACAGACAGAAGACCATGTTACTGCCTCTGAGATTCGAGTCGACTCACAGACAGTTCGAGTCGACTCCGAGACAAGTTTCACGTCAAAAGGCAGAAGACCAACTTTCGGAAACTGAGAGCCGAGTCGACTCCAAGGAAGTTCGAGTCGACTCCAAGACTGGATGAGCCAAAAGACAGAGAATCGGGAGTTCGGGCTCTGAGATTCGAGTCGACTCCCAGGACAGTCGAGTCGACTCGAGTGGACAAAATTCAAAATTGGATCCACGGACTTCAGTGGATGAGCCGACTCCAAAATTGCCAGGTCAGCTCCAGAAGTTGGCGAGTCGACTCCAGGTCAAGACGAGTCGACTCCCAGTCAAGACGGCAACTTTAATTCAAATTTGGAACAGTTGCCGAGTCGACTCCGGAAAAGCGTGAGTCGACTCCTGCTACAGCCGAGTTGACTCCTGATCGCGCGAGTCGACTCCAACCCACCAACGGTCATATTGTCAGGCTGCGCAGAGTGTGCAGAACGGCCAGAAAAAGCAGAGTAACGGCTAGTTTCCGTGGGGGTTGGCTTAAATAGCCACAGAGGACTGTAGCAAGGCAGAGAACAGATATTCCACTCCAAGCATTCAAGTTTTCAAGCTCTCCAAGTGCTCTTAAACGAAAAAGGGAAGATCTGCATTTACTGCTCCAACAACTTCTTCCCAACAATCAAAGCTTCCTCCTCCTGCATTCAAGTCGACCACTCTTTCAAGAGGAGACCGGAGTTCCAGAAGCCATACCTCTTCACCAGCTTAAAAGCGTTTGAGGGCTTCTAACTCCTTTACGATTATATTGTTTTAAATCTGCTTTTTGAGAAGCTATTTTCTGTTTTCTTCTATCTCTTGTATTTACTTGATTCAATCGGGGGATTGAATCAAGGGGTTTAAGGTTGGTTGGTGAGCCAAGTTAAAAACCAACGTGTGTAAGGGTTTGATTGTGAGCCCGGGAAAACAATCGGGGTTAGTTCTAGTCGGTGAGCCTGGGAAAACCGACCGAGTTCGTTGTGAGCTCGTAAAACAACAAGTTTGGTTGTGAGCTTGCAAAACAACCGGCTGTAATCCAAGGGGGTTATAGTGAATTCCCAAGAGAGACTTGGGGAGTGGACGTAGGAGCAAGGGGTAGCTCCGAACCACTATAAAACTCTGTGTTTGCATTGGATTGTCTCTTCTCTTCTTCCTCTCACATCACTCACAGCACTTAGCATTAATTAAATAACTTGCAATAGTTTTTAATTAATCATCCATAACGTTTTAATTATCCAAATTAATTTAAAACCCAATTCACCCCCCCTCTTGGGTTGTCTATCTGGGCAACAAGTGGTATCAGAGCCAAAAACTCTTCCACTCAAGAGTTAAAAGATCAAAATGACAACCCCATTTGGATCTTCTCACATTGAGGGTCAGTCCACCCAAAGACCTCCTTTCTTCAATGGATCCGACTACTCATACTGGAAGGCTAGGATGAGAATATTCATCCAAGCCCAAGACTATGAGATGTGGACCATTGTAGTGAATGGCCCATACATCCCATCCATATATGTAGATGGTGTCAAGGTACCCAAACTAGAAACGGATTGGGATGAACATGACATGAGGAAGGCACAATTAAACTCTAAAGCTATGAATGTGTTTTATTGTGCCTTAGACCGTAATGAATTCAATAGGGTTTCAACTTGTAATTCTGCAAAAGAAATTTGGGACAGACTTGAAGTGACCCATGAGGGAACGAATCAAGTCAAGGAATCCAAAATAAACATCTTGGTTCATAAATATGAACTATTTAAAATGGATTCAAATGAAACAATCACATGCATGTTCACTAGGTTTACTGATATTGTCAATGCCCTAAAAAGCCTTGGCAAGAACTATACTAACAGTGAGCTTGTCAGGAAAATCCTTCGGTGTCTACCAAGGTCATGGGAAGCTAAAGTGACGGCAATCCAAGAAGCCAAGGACTTGAACAAGCTACCACTTGAGGAGCTTCTTGGATCCCTTATGACGCACGAGCTCACCATGAAACAACACAACGAGGAAAAGTCCTCCCATAAGAAAAAGGTAATAGCTTTAAAGTCTACTTCATCTAACAAAGATTTATCTTGCAGTAGCAGTAGTGAAGAAGAAGAAGATGAGGAAGATGGTGGTGAGGCACTTCTTGTGCGCAAGTTCAAGAAATTTATCAACCACAAGAAGTCCTATCATCAAAGGAGAGGCCCCTCAAATTCCTACCGCAAGGACAAAGGTAAGGAAAGAGAAAATGAGGGGATTTGGTGCTATGAGTGCAAAAAGCCGGGACACATCAGAGCTGAGTGTCCCTTACTAAAGAAGGGCAGCAAGTACAAGAAGAAGAAGAAAGCCCTTGTCACCACCCTATCGGACTCCGACGCATCATCTTCATCATCGGATGAAGAACAAGAAGAGAAGGCCAATTTCTGCTTCATGGCCAACGAAAACGAGGTAACTTCCGATACGCATTTTGATTTTACATTTGATGAACTTTATGATGCGTTTAATGAATTAATGATTGAATATAAGAATATAAATGTTAAAAACAGAGAACTAAAAGTAACTAACCAAACTTACATTCATAAACATGATTCATTAATTAAGGATAAAGATAATCTTACCAAAGAAAATCTAGAACTTAAGACAAGCAATCAACTCTTAATTAAGAAGACTAACAACTTAACAAAAGATAATGAAAAACTAACTAAGGAACTTTCAGAACTTAAAAACCATAAACAAATCTTAAACAAGGATCTCACAAAAGAACTAAATGATTTAAAAGCAGAAAATCAAACATTAACTAAAGAACTTGGAAAATACAAACCTTTAGTTGAAAAGTTTACGTATAGTTCTGAAAAGTTAAATATGATACTAAATAGTCAACGAGCAGTATTTAATAAAGCGGGTTTAGGGTATAAACTAAGAAATAAACAAAAACTTCTTAGTAACTTCTTTGTTAAAGCTGGAGAAACTAAAACTAAGAAAATAACCTGCTTTTGTTGTGGAACTATAGGACATAAGGCAAATGCATGTGACTATAGGAAAAGTAAAACTAAAAGAAAAATTAAAAGGGTATGGGTTCCAAAAGGAACCAACTTGACTAACCATGAAGGACCCAAGAAAACTTGGGTACCTAAGATGACATGATTTGCTTGTGTAGGAGTGTCTTGCAGCCAAGGTCAACAAAAACCGCTGGTATTTGGATAGTGGCTGCTCAAGGCACATGACGGGTGATAAAGATCAATTTTTCACCGTTGAAGCTAAGAAGGGAGGTGTTGTGACTTTTGGAGACAACAACCAAGGTCATATCATTGGTATTGGTAAAGTTCAAATCACCCCTTCTACTTTTATAGATAATGTTAGATATGTTGATGGTCTTAAGCATAACTTGTTAAGTATTAGTCAATTATGTGATATAGGATATGATGTTATGTTTAAACCATCACTATGCATTATAACAAATCCTAATGATAATAGTTTAGTTTTTAAAGGAATTAGACGTGGAAATGTATATGTTGTAGACCTAGAAGATCTTGCAAAACATAACCAATGTCTAGTTGTAAATAAAACTAAAGATAATGATGCTAGTTGGTTATGGCACCGTAAGTTAGGTCATGCAAGCATGGACACAATAACTAAACTAGTTAAAAGAGACTCCGTGATAGGTTTGCCAAAATTAAAATTTGAAAAGAACAAAATATGTGAAGCATGTCAATTTGGCAAACAATCTAGGAACTCATTTAAATCCATAAAATGTGTCTCTACTTCTAGACCTCTAGAATTATTACACATGGATCTATTCGGTCCAACTAGAACAACAAGCCTAGGTGGAAATAAATATGGTCTAGTCATTGTAGATGATTATTCTAGGTACACATGGGTCATGTTCCTAGCACATAAGGATCAAGCATTTTCTGTCTTTAAGAAATTCCATAAAGAAGTAACCAATGCTAGAGATAACTCAGTAATAGCTATTAGAAGTGACCATGGTACCGAATTCGAAAATCAGTCATTTGAGGAGTTTTGTAGTAAAAAGGGGATAACCCATAATTTTTCAGCACCTAGGACACCACAACAAAATGGAGTTGTGGAAAGGAAAAATAGAACACTAGAAGAAATGGCTAGAACTATGTTATGTGAAAGTAACCTCCCTAAGTACTTTTGGGGAGAAGCCATTAATACTTCTTGCCATATATTAAATAGAGTTTTGTTAAGACCCATTATAAAGAAAACACCTTATGAACTTTGGAAAAACAGAAAACCAAAAGTTAATTACTTTCATGTTTTTGGATGTAGGTGTTTTGTTCATAATAATGGAAAAGATAATCTAGGTAAATTTGACTCTAAATCGGATGAAGGAATATTCTTAGGTTATTCTACAACTAGTAAAGCCTATAGAGTATTTAATAAAAGAACCTTAGTCATAGAAGAATCTATACATGTAGTATTTGATGACTCTAGTGACATCTCCTCTAGTAAGAAAGTTAATTTTGATGATGATGTTGAAATACTTGAGGAAAAGATAGATGAGATGGGATTACAAGATGATAATCAAAAGTTGATTGAAGGAGAATCATCAAGCCAAGAGGCTATTGTGGATCATGGGCTAACAAAAGCTTGGAGGTATGCTCACAGGCATCCTAAGGAACTCATTCTAGATGATCCATCTCAACCGGTTAGGACTAGAGCTTCACTTAGAAATCTAAATAACCATCTAGCTTTTGTTTTACACTTTGAGCCCAAATATATAGAAGAAGCCGAAAATGATGTAAATTGGATAAATGCAATGCAAGAAGAACTAAACCAATTTACTAGAAACAAAGTGTGGGATCTAGTAGAGAGACCTTCTAAATATCCAATTATAGGTACAAAATGGATATATAAAAATAAGCTAGATGAAAATGGAATTGTTATAAGGAATAAGGCTAGACTAGTGGCAAAGGGTTATAATCAAGAAGAAGGCATAGATTTTGATGAAACCTTTGCTCCCGTAGCTAGACTTGAGGCTATTAGACTATTATTAGCATATGCATGCTCTAAGGATTTCGAACTATTTCAAATGGATGTAAAAAGTGCATTTTTAAATGGGTATATTAATGAGGAAGTGTATGTAGAACAACCTCCTGGTTTTGAAAATCATCAATACCCTAATCATGTGTATAAACTGAACAAAGCACTTTATGGATTAAAACAAGCACCTAGAGCATGGTATGAGAGACTTAGTAAATTCCTATTAGAACATGAATTCTCTAGGGGAAATGTAGACACAACATTATTTCTGAAAAAGCAAAATAAGGAGATGCTATTAGTACAGATTTATGTTGATGATATCATTTTCGGTGCTACTAACAATCGCCTCTGCGAAGAGTTTGCTGATTTGATGCAGAGTGAGTTTGAGATGAGCATAATGGGAGAGCTGAACTACTTCCTCGGGCTTCAAATCAAACAATCTGAAGGAGGCATCTTTATCAATCAAGCAAAATATGTCAAGGAGATGCTCAAGAAGTTTGATATGGAAGGAAACAAATCAATCAGCACCCCCATGAGCTCATCATGCAAATTAGATCAAGATGAATCAGGTAAATCTGTAGATCAAAAACTTTATAGAGGTATGATAGGATCTTTACTATATCTTACTGCAAGTAGACCTGATATTATGTTTAGTGTTTGCATGTGTGCTAGATATCAGGCTAATCCTAAAGAATCACACCTAGCTGCAGTTAAGAGAATTTTTAAATACTTAATAGGAACTAAGAACATAGGGCTATGGTACTCTAAAGAATCTAGCCTAAACTTAATAGGGTACACAGATTCAGACTTCGCTGGATGTAAGCTTGATAGAAAAAGTACCAGCGGGTTGTGTCAGTTTCTAGGAGAAAACCTAATCTCATGGTTTAGCAAGAAACAAAACTCGGTTGCATTATCCACTGCAGAAGCTGAATATGTGGCAGCCGGGAGTTGTTGTGCTCAAATCTTGTGGATTAAACAACAATTAGAAGATTATGGCATTAAACAAGATAAAATTCCCATTAATTGTGATAATACAAGTGCCATAAATCTAACTAAAAATCCAATTCAACATTCAAGAACTAAACACATTGAGATAAGACATCACTTCATAAGAGATCATGTATTGAATGGTGATGTGTCACTCCAATTTGTTTGCACTGATAATCAATTAGCAGATATTTTTACAAAACCCCTAAGTGAAGAGAGGTTTAGCGTGCTTAGGAGGGGATTAGGAGTGATTGATCCATCCTAGTGGGAGTTTCCACTAGATTAATTGATTTTGATGATTAGAATACGGTTAAAATAGAGTTTACATTCAATGATCATCAAATCAGATCCCAATTAGGTGATTTTCCCTCATTTGGCACGGTTATAGCATGACTTTTAGGTGCGTGCCAAGGTTAGAGACGACTCGAGTAAGTTTCAGAGCCGGCTCCTAAGGGGGAGTCGACTCGCGCATTTGCGGGAGTCGACTCGCAAAGATGGCAGCTGAGGGGGAGTCGACTCGCACATTGTCGGAAGTCGACTCGAAGTCTACAGGCGCATAAGGAGAGTCGACTCGCGCATATTCTGGAGTCGACTCGAGGTCGAGTCGACTCGCGACTCAGGGGAGTCGACTCGCAGTCGGGATCCGACTTTTTAACCCTAGGGTTGTCGTTTCGCAAACACTTTTCCTCAAGCCGCCACTGTTCACAAAGCCCTAGAGCCGACTCCTAGGTCATCCCCGATCGTCTCCAAGCCCTTTTTTCCGTCGATTCTTCGCCGGACATTGAGCTTCCGTCCGTTCCTAGGTCATTTCCGGTCCGTCCCGAGCTTCCTCTGTCGGTCCTTCACCGTCCTCTAGGTATTTTTCTTCCCGTTTAGGTCAAGATGCCTCGTAAGACCGTCGTTAGGAAGAGGTCCCGTCCCGAGGCCGGTCCCGAGCGGCGCTCCAAGGCGCGACACGATCCCGCGAGGCAACCACCTCCGGATCGTTCCCCGCCTAGGGTGGTTCTCGTTAGGCCGTTGGCCGGGAAGGCCGTCACCTCCGGGAGGTTTGTCGATTTCGACTATCTCTCCCGGGAGGGGTTCACCATAGGCGATAGGCTTAGAGCCCAGGGCCTAGAGTACTTCCTCACCTTGGACCTTCCCACCTATCCTGGCCTAGTTCAAGAGTTTTACAGTACCGTCCATCGGGGAGATGAAGGTATCGAGGGTACGGTAGTAGGTGTCCCGTTGCGTGTCACAGAGGACCTCATTGCCCATATCCTTCACCTTCCATTAGTAGGGGTGGCTCCCGCACACCCTGAGGATAGAGTTGCGGCCCTTACGGTCGTCTTAGGGCATCCACCTCAGTCCCCCCTAGATGAGGTATCTGCTAGCTCACTTCCTATTGAAGTGAGAATCCTTTTGAGCATTCTGTCCAGGTCCATCTTCCCTAAGACAGGGAGATTTGATTTTGTGAATGAGAGGGACTTAGCTATTATGTCTTATATCCTTCAGGACACCCCGATCAACTTCCCAAAGCTCATTTATAGGTATATGTGTGAGCCCCTAGATAGACCTAGGCTCTCACTCCCATACGGGATGTTATTCACTCTTCTTTTTAGGCAGTACGAGATTCCCATTCCTGAGAGGGAATCCTCTCGTGCCTTGCGATGGACTGATCGCTTATGTACGGGGACTATGCACAGGATGGGGTTTCGGAAGAGAGAAGGGATCTGGGTTAGGAAGTCCACTCTCACTGCTCAGACCACCAGACCATCACCCAGTCCTGAGCCAGATTCAGACTACCCAGACCTTCCAGACCATCCAGACCTCCCATCCACTCCTCCTGCTCCTACCACCTCTGCCGGACCTTCCTCCTCAGTTCCACCATCTATGGAGGTCCGTATTGATACAGAGCAGCTCCGGGAGCTGCGGCAGGAGATCGTCCGAGATCTGAAGGACGAGCTGCTTCGGGAGATCCGCGGCTCGGTGCCTGCTCCCTTTTCTGCGCCCACTTCCTCTGCCCTGGTCCCTTCCTTGACAGCCGTGACTGACATGACGGCTCATGTACGGGAAGAGATCTACAATATCTGGAGTTTGGTCCAGGCCCAGTTCCATAGCATGAGTGAGGTCACGAGCTCCACTCGACAGATGCGAGAGGAGATAGGTCGTGACATGCACACCACCACCGAGGGGGCCGAGCGCTTGTCGAATGTACTCATCGACAAGCTGGACGCACTACAGACATCGGTGACTGGACTTCAGGCGTCGGTGACAGAGCTCTCCACTACACATAGCAGAGCCACCACGTCTATTATCACGCAGCTCGGACATGTGACAGATGCAGTCACCCTCCTCATGGAGCAGAGCCGATTGAGAGGAGGAGCACCATCCTCCAGAGGAGGTGCCACATCCTCGAGAGGAGGAGCCACACCCTCCAGAGGAGGAGATGCATCCTCGAGAGGGGGAGCTTCATCCTCGAGGAGGACATAGATGTGTTTGAGTTGTGTTTTGTCTTGCTTTGCTTTACTTATTGTATTCTCACATGTATTCACATTCATATCAATACAATGAGTAGACATTTTATCTTCAATTATGTGCCATTTGATGATTGGTTGTGCCATTGATTGTGTGTGATTACCTCCTTTTTGGTATGATGACAAAAAGGGGGAGAAATATGTATAAAATATGTAAAAAGGGGAGAAATATAAAAAAATATGTAAAAGAAATCAATGGAAATAAATAAAAAGATAAACTCTTAATAACACACACAAATTTGTTCTAAGTGGATTCGGTACCTCGAGGCTCATTATCTCTCTTTTGGGGCTCCTAATGGAGTAATCTCCAGAATCTATTCAAGGGATATTCGGAGATTAGCTGAATCCTATTCAAGAACAAATTGACAGATTTTCCCTCTAAAAAGATAAAATTCAGTTCAAAAACTTCAAAGCATTAAAAGGAAATTCAGAGAATCAAAACATAGTTGAATGCATATGTTGAGGGAGAGAATCTGAATTTTAATCAAGCTAAATCATTAATGACATATAAGCCTAACAATTGATTGCATAATATGAAGGCTTATATAATTCCAAATGAAAGGGGGAGCTTTAACTCCGAAATTTAATGTTTCACTCCTTTCAAACTTGGATAAATTAAATTATCAGACATTTGAATTCATTTATGGATTTTACTTCATTGTTTTATGAGCAATTCACTTTACATATACTCAAAGTTTTGTCATCATCAAAAAGGGGGAGATTGTGGAGTGATTGATTAAAACCCCATTTGATTTTGATGAGCTCAAAGCATTTGAGTATATCTTGTGATTACTAATGAATTCAATTGTGTGTTTCAGTGAAAATCCTGTCCAAGTGTTTCTAGACTTGGTTCATAGTATTTTGGATAAGTTAAGAAGTCTGCATGAACCAATGTCTGAGACTCGAGTCGACTTCCGAGTATCACGAGTCGACTCCAAGCGTATCAAGTTCACTGGCACGAGCTCGAGTCGACTCCAGATCAGTACGAGTCGACTCCGACTGAGAACAGACAGAAGGACAGAAAGCTTCAACTCAGAAACTGTCAACGAGTCGACTCCCGAAGTGCGCGAGTCGACTCCAATGTTCAACGAGTCGACTCCAGGGTAGTAAGAGTCGACTCCAAGAGAAACACAAAGAAAAAGTCAGAGAACGATCTTCGGACTCTGAGATTCGAGTCGACTCCCGCAGTACGCGAGTCGACTCCGAGACTGAGCGACCATCAACAGACAGAAGACCATGTTACTGCCTCTGAGATTCGAGTCGACTCACAGACAGCTCGAGTCGACTCCGAGACAAGCTTCACGTCAAAAGGCAGAAGACCAACTTTCGGAAACTGAGAGCCGAGTCGACTCCAAGGAAGTTCGAGTCGACTCCAAGACTGGATGAGCCAAAAGACAGAGAATCGGGAGTTCGGGCTCTGAGATTCGAGTCGACTCCCAGGACAGTCGAGTCGACTCGAGTGGACAAAATTCAAAATTGGATCCACGGACTTCAGTGGATGAGCCGACTCCAAAATTGCCAGGTCAGCTCCAGAAGTTGGCGAGTCGACTCCAGGTCAAGACGAGTCGACTCCCAGTCAAGACGGCAACTTTAATTCAAATTTGGAACAGTTGCCGAGTCGACTCCGGAAAAGCGTGAGTCGACTCCTGCTACAGCCGAGTCGACTCCTGATCGCGCGAGTTGACTCCAACCCACCAACGGTCATATTGTCAGGCTGCGCAGAGTGTGCAGAACGGCCAGAAAAAGCAGAGTAACGGCTAGTTTCCGTGGGGGTTGGCTTAAATAGCCACAGAGGACTGTAGCAAGGTAGAGAACAGATATTCCACTCCAAGCATTCAAGTTTTCAAGCTCTCCAAGTGCTCTTAAACGAAAAAGGGAAGATCTGCATTTACTGCTCCAACAACTTCTTCCCAACAATCAAAGCTTCCTCCTCCTGCATTCAAGTCGACCACTCTTTCAAGAGGAGACCGGAGTTCCAGAAGCCATACCTCTTCACCAGCTTAAAAGCGTTTGAGGGCTTCTAACTCCTTTACGATTATATTGTTTTAAATCTGCTTTTTGAGAAGCTATTTTCTGTTTTCTTCTATCTCTTGTATTATTGAATCAAGGGGTTTAAGGTTGGTTGGTGAGCCAAGTTAAAAACCAACGTGTGTAAGGGTTTGATTGTGAGCCCGGGAAAACAATCGGGGTTGGTTCTAGTCGGTGAGCCTGGGAGAACCGACCGAGTTCGTTGTGAGCTCGTAAAACAACAAGTTTGGTTGTGAGCTTGCAAAACAACCGGCTGTAATCCAAGGGGGTTATAGTGAATTCCCAAGAGAGACTTGGGGAGTGGACGTAGGAGCAAGGGGTAGCTCCGAACCACTATAAAACTCTGTGTTTGCATTGGATTGTCTCTTCTCTTCTTCCTCTCACATCACTCACAGCACTTAGCATTAATTAAATAACTTGCAATAGTTTTTAATTAATCATCCATAACGTTTTAATTATCCAAATTAATTTAAAACCCAATTCACCCCCCCTCTTGGGTTGTCTATCTGGGCAACACATGCAAACGGCACATTGCAGGCAGTTATAATCGCAGCATTAAGTAAAGCTAAACTTTAAATAGGTGATGATCATGGATTCTAATTAGGTCATATTACAAGCACATGCACGTCAATTGATCAACTGGTCTTCAACCCTTGAATTGGTTCCAAGCCTCCTTGATTCGATCCTTGATCAACTCTTGATCCAATCGCCATCAACCGCTCGGATCGCCGTTCATCTCATGCACTATCTTCGACTTGATCGTCAACGCACATCACATCACAGAAATAAAAATAATAATAAATTAGATCCCCTTTTAGAAGGCACGCAGGCCTCTCAAAATATCAAATAAGATGCATGCAAGCATCTGAAAAATTACATGATATTGCAGATCACATCGCAGGTCTTTACAATTGATACCAAAAGGGTTTGAATCCTATGATCATCACCACATGCAGCAATTATACTTTTCATATCTGAAACTTAATTGATAATGTTATGACATAGGTTGCTGATCATGCTAATCATGATTCTAAATTTTGTAATCTCATTAACAATGCAATTAGAATCATCATTTTATCACATAAAAATCAGCATACAAAAATCAGCACCCCTAAAAAATCTGCATGCAGAAAATTTTCAGCATGCATAACCTTTTAAATTTTAGATCTAAGATGCCTTTAAATAATTAATCCTTACCTTAATCTATGATGCCTAGGCTCTGATACCACTGTTAGAACCCGCCCATGCCGCAGAAAATTTAAAAAAAATTCAGATGGCAGCGGAAGAGGCATGCGCGGGATCAACCGTTCATCGCATGAACGTTGTTCAAAAATCGTTCGTAGTTAGATAAGGATTAAAACATTTAAAAACTTTAGGAAGATCAGATCTTCACCTTTGTGCAGGTAGGTGATCATCGCAACCTGATGATCGTGGTTTTGGAAGAAGGCTCGCTTGCAGCCGCACAAGCGTCTGGCCTCTATGGGTATCCACACGAAGTAGAGGACCGATCAAGGTTTTCTTGTCTCCCCAGGGTGCTAGCTCCCTTGCAGAGACTTCTTTTAATGGCTGATGTCCTCCCTTTGAAACAACTCTTGATTGTGCTTGGGAGGAGGAAGAAGAAGGATGAAGATCAGAGAAGGATCAAAGCCCCTGCAGCCTTCTTTCTTTTCCCTGCGTTGGAAGGAGGAAAGAAGGAGGAGGAGGCCGCCAAGGCCTTCTTCTTTTCTTCTCCTTGCTTGCGGATGAACCAAGAGGAAGAAGAAGAGGGGGCGTACGGCACAAGGAAGAGGAGGATTTCCAATACATAGGTGCCGCCAAGCCCCTCTCCTTATAAAGCATCAAGGGCTCCTACAAGTTAGGAGCCCTAGATCTATTTCCTAAGAGGGGCGTCGGCCCCTCTCTTCATGCCGCACCAAGGATGAAAAAGGGGAGGGGCTTGCGCCCCTCCCTCATGGTAAAAGCCCCTCCCTCATGGTAAACCCTAATCCTCATTAAGTAAGGATTGGGAAGTCCTAATGTGGTTAAGCCCTAATCTAATTAGGCTTAGTCCAAGGGTGAACCAGTTGGGTTTAATCTAGGTAAGTCCTAATCCAATTAGGACTGGGAGTCCCAGTCCTACTCCAAGTAGGACTCCCAGTCCTAATCCAATTAGGACTCTAGGAATCTCACTTCAAGTAGGATTCGTGTTTTAAGTCCAATTAATCAATTTCCATTTCTTCTTCAACTTATTATCAATCGAACTGATTACTTGTGATTCATAATCACTTTTCAACCATCGGATCGGTCAATACTTCTAGTGTTTGTGACCCCATAGGTTCTATTCTGACTGGTAGTGAGATATATTGCGATCTCTATCACAATATCATTGAAAACTCCTTTCAATGGGTTGGAACGATTCCAACTCAACTCATTAGGGTTTATCGATCATCGAGATATTTCCTGTGAGTCTCACCATCCACCAGTGACACCTAGCAGCATGTAGTGGCTACCCAGCAAAATGGAATAATGAACCTCTAGGTGCCGTTATCGTGTGATACAGTCCTACTATCGTGGATCCCTACAGGACGGAGGTCATGGACAACTCGTCAAACTCCATCGTCTGTCATATGTCAAGATTTATTTGACTTAAGCTCGAGAGTGGAAAACTCTTTCTTCACTATACAATCTGCCCCGACCGAGGTCTTACGAACTCAGTCTTATAAATCATATAGGATCTCTTCTTATCTATCAAGGTCGATAGATTTCTTATAGGTGCATACCCTACTCCTACAGTGAACCTACTGTAGCCAATCTACACTGCATGGACCCATATGGCTAAAGACCATATATATGTGCAGTCAAACTACAATAACCTCACTGTGAGTCGCCGAAGCATCGCAGGTCAAAGGACCAGTCACACTACTGCAACATCAAGCAAGTCACTGATGAGTGGATAGACATCCAAGTGACTTCTTGTCTTGGTCACGCTCAGTATCCTTGTTCTCTAACAAGCACCTGCACTATTACTTCAGTGTTCCTACACCGTGGACTTGAGTCTCGTCCATCCACAGGAAAAGTAATGTGTGCACTGATCTCGTCGGATCGATCACCGTCCTCGTGATGATCCATCGATCAGGAGCATTTAGAAATTAATCACTAATGATACATGGCTCAAATTCTCAACTCTTGAGAATATGCATCATCATCTTATTAATTTCTTGGACGATTCATAGACACAATAACAATATGAATGAAAAAGATGCCTTTCATTTATTCAATAATAATAAAGTCAAGTACAAATTATGTCCTAGAATTAATAATGTGTCAGCCAAAATTGGCTTCTAGGGCATACATCTAACAAAACGCCGTGGACTGGGCCTGGTCCACTTGACCGGCCTAGCCCAAAGACGAATAGGAGGAAGACTCCAGCTGGAGTCTTCTTCTTCACTTCCGATCGCGATGAGGACTCCTCCCCGATCCGAAAACCACCGGATAGAGCCGGGAGAAATCTATTTATAGAGTTCGTCCTCCTTCAAGTTCATCCGAGCTCGAAACACCAAATCCCACCTCTTCTTTTGATTCGGATCTTCGTCTTCCTTGATTTATCGCTGAAGAGAGAGTTGTCGGAACTCCGCCGGGACCAAGGTAAGTCTTCTTATTCTTTCTCTCTCTCTCTCTCTAGCTAAGTTTAGATGAGCTTTGGGTCAGCGAATCGCCGGAAAACCATCCAAAATAGGGGTGTCCTGTTTCGGTCCGTCCTCCCTCGTTGTCGGTCGCTAGCTGCCATCAATCGCCGTCCATGGTGGCGGCCATGAGTCCTTTGACCCGAGGTGCCACCATCGACTCCGACATAGTTGTGCTAGTCGTGGGGAGAATCTTCCCCTGTTTCGCTAAAGAAGAAAAAAAAAGAAAAGAAAGAAAAAAAGAAATCCCTATTTCGTTAGTCGTGGAGTTTAGCTTCTCTCTTCTGCTCTCTTTTCTCTCTTTTTTCCACTTTTTCTCTCTTCCTCTTTTTTATTTCTCTCTACTGGACTTTCTCTCTACCTGTACTTTCTCTCTCTTCTGTATTTTCTCTTTCTACTCTCTCTAAGATAGTTGAATCTAGTAGGGACTCTTCATAGTGGTTTTGAATTGACCTTGATGACAAGGCCCTATTTAGGGTCGTCGGGCAGCATGTCGGTGCCCATCTTGGTCCTTGCCAACACAGTTAGATTTGATCACTCTCGATCTTTGTTGAACCATCTGTGCTCTATTTTGAGCATGAGTCGATGAAATCATTTTGATCGGACTGACTCGAATGTTAGGCACTCCTGCTTAGTCAGCCCTATGAGGGTGTTGGAAATTAGAATTTTTATTTTTAAAATAATTATGACGAAATTCTAATGGAAAGTATATTTCTGAAATATTAGGCTCTCAGAAGAATTTTTGAGATTAATTAGATCTATTAGTTGGATTGCATTTGCAAGGTAAGTAAGTATATGCTTTTTCTAGATTCTTCATTTATATAATATTATTTTCACATCGAATAAATTGTTAATGGATTTATATGTGATTTATGAATTTTACGAGATGGTGATTTGAATGAAAAATAGATATGTAAACTGGAATAATATATTTCAGACTATTGTCATATTTATGATTCTTGCATCGTATATGCAAATTTTGATCGGATTATGATACATCTATTATTTTATAAAAAGAACTTTGATGTGCATCAGATTTGAAACTTTCTGCCTGACTATATAAGTGCGGTATTCTGGCCCACTCTGCATAATATAAGTGCAGTATTCTGATCCACTCCGCAGGATATAAGTACGGTTTTGTTTCTGGCCTTACTAGAGGGTATAATTATAGCCATAGTTAAAGGCTGTTGAATTAAATGTGATTTATTTCGAATCAGATTTATGATTATGTATACAGATATTTGAAGGATATGGATTTCAATAAATTTGTGTTTTGAAATAGAATTGATTATGTCTTTATACTAATTTATCATAATTTATATTTATATTTTATATTATTATATGAATTGTTTAGTTAAGATATTCATTACTTACTAGGTTGTCTAGGTCATTATAAGATATCTTACTATTTTTACAAATCCGAAGAGTTAGCTCGACTGAAGTTTTACAATATGGGAGAGTGACCAGAAGAATTGTGGCACAAGTTATCTTAGATTATACTTTATTTAAATTTATGTATTACCTTAGACTAATGTTGAAATTGTAAGATATTGTAAATTGAGTTAGTTGATGAAATAAAGATTGCATATTATTAGTTAAATTATTTTCGCTGCCTGATTTTGATATCATGATGAGATGCCTTGGATACTTGTGGAAAGAGTTTCCTACAAGTGTGCGGCGATTGCCGCAACCCCCGACTCGCGATTTCGGCTCGGGGGCGTGATAAGTTTTTTGCAATAATAGGGTTTTTCTATTAGAGAAAAAAATCAAGAGGCTTGGTTGGAAGTTTGTATGTAGTTTGAGAGAGCCCACTTATCCGATCTGGTTGGAGAATTTTATCACGAAACAAAATTTGGTGTGGGTAGTGTGGAATCCATTTAAATGGTGTGGAGATTGTATTCAACATGAGAGATCTTGGTTGGATTCTCCACATGCCTAGTGAAGGTATTGTGGCTGACGGGTTGGACGAGAAGAAGATCTGCCTTGAATGTATTCTTGGGATGAGAGATGTTTTAGATGCAGAGAATATGGAGGCCAACCAATCGAGCATCGATATGAGGTTGCTCCATCCTATAGTCAGCCGGACAGTCTTCCCGTAGACCGATTGCTTTGAGTTCGTGACGGAACGGGATATATGTGTTATGTTTCACATTGTCAATGGGATCCTTCAGAACATTCCGGCTGATGATTCAGTAGATGAATGACGTGGTGAGCAGGCCCAAGGCCTGGTTGTTTTACGACATGGCTCTTTCCTTGATGTTTAGAGAGTTACGTGTTAATTTAGATGGAGAGGCTGCCAAGAAGTTGTTCCGTTTGCAAACGTACAACAACAGGACATTGCATAGGATGGGCTACTCCAAGAGATATGGTCAATGGATGAAGACCAGAGGAGGAGGCAGGGAAGAAGGAGGAGATAATAAGGATAGACCAAAGATAAAGGTACATTCTTCTTCTCAGAGAGTAGTAGAAGCTACTCAGGAACAGTACCTCCATCAGACCTAGGAGCTGGACCCACTTTTTATGAGCCAGCAGGGGCTAGAGACTCTGTTTCCACTTTTGGAGGACCAGCTGAGCACCCATAGGATGAGGATCAGCACTTCGGGGCTTTTGATAGTGATTTTGGAGCTTCATTTGACTGTGAGCCTCGGACTCATTGGCCAAAGAGCGGTAGAGCTTCGACTAATGTGAGACCCCGGAACTGGGCCCGGTCCATTTGACCTGCCCAGTCCCAGGTTTCACGTGCACCGAGATGGAAGGATCCATCCCGAAGAAGGAGGAAGCCCTGTTTTTAGGGCTTCTTCTCCTTCTCTTTGAGGCCACTCGAGTCTTCTCTTCTTCCTCGTGCAGCCGCCCAAGAGAGAGAGAGAGAGGGAGGGACTGTCGGAGCCGGATTTTTTTTCCGAGTGATCTTCTTCCTCTGTTTGCCGCCGGAAGGGAGCCGCCGGATCTTTGCCGGAAGGGAGCCGCCGGATCTTTGCCACAGGTAAGGATTCTAGCTTCACCGCTTTGTTATACCATTTGATAAAAGAAGAAGAAGAAGAAGAAGAAGAAGAAGAGAGAAGGAAAAGGAGGGGGAGGCACCTGTGGCAGTCGGCATGCCTTCGGCCACAAGCGTCGCCGGCCCTCAGTGGCGGCCACCTTGAGGACCGGAGAGCACCACCTTCCCTTGTTCCTCTTCTCTGTCAGTGAAAACAGAGAAGGAATAGTGGAAGGAGAAAGAGAGAAAGAAAGAAAGAAAGAACAAGAGAGGGAAGAAGGAGAAGGCCGACTGCTGCGGGCTTTTCCTCTTCTCCCATGCGCATACCTCCTCCATGGGAAGGAGAGAGCCGGCCGCCGCGGGCCCCGCCGGCCTCGTCTTGACGTCTCTCGAGCTCGCCGACCTCCCTTTGCGGGAGAAGAAAGAAGAAGAAAGAAAGGGGGGAGGAGAAGAAGTCGGGAGAAGAGGAGGAGGAGGAAGAAAAAAAAAAGAAAGAAGAAAGAAAGAGGGGAAGGAAGAAAGAAGTCGGGAGAAGGTTCTGGAGAAGAGAAGAAAAGAAAAAAAAAAAGAAAAGGGAAGGGAAGAAAAGAAAAGAAAAGAAAAAAAGAAAAGAAAAGAAAAGAAAAGAAAAGCAAGAAAAAGAAAAGAAAAAAATAAATAAATAAATAAAGGGAGAGGATTGTTTACGGGTATGAACCCGAATCCGAATCCGAACCCGGAGGGGGCTAGACACTTCTGCAGGGTCGGCCCTGGGAGAATGTTAAAATTTAAGTTTTATATATATTGTGATGAATTTTAAAAGAAAAATATGATTTTTGGGTATTAGGTTCTGTAAGGGATTTGTGAGATTAATTGGATTTGTTGTGGATCGCGTTCGATGTAAATAATGAACTGCCTTCTCTAGACTCTTCATTTATATAATATTATTTTTGCATCGATAAATTGTTAATGAATTTATATGGGATTTATGAATTTTACGAGATGATGCTTTAAATGAAAAATGGATATGTGAATTAGAATAATATTTTTCGGACTATTGTTACATTACTGTTTTTGCATCGTATATGCATATTTAGATCGGATTATGATATATCTATTATGTTACAAAAGAATTTTGATGTGCATCAGATTTAGAACTCTCAGCCTGGCTATGTTCTGGACCCTGCCAATAGGGGGTTATGCATTGGTAATTCTGGCCCCACCATAGGGTATAAGTGTGGTATTCTGGCCCATTCCGCAGGGTATAAGTGCGGTATTCTGGCCCACTCCGCAGGGTATAAGTGCGGTTCTATTTCTGGCCTAGCCACAGGGTATAAATGTGGTCGTAGCTAAAGGCTGATGAGATGAATATAATTTGTTTCGAATCAGATTTATGATTATGTATATAGATCTTTGAAAAAAATACGAATTTTAATGAATTTGTGCTTGAAAAGGAATTGATTATGTTATTATGTTGATTCATCATAATTTGTATTTATATTTTATGTTATTATATGAATTGACTAGTTAAGGTGTTTATTACTTACTGGGTTGTCTAGCTCATTATACAATTTCTCGTTGTTTTACAGATTCCGAGAACTAACCTATCGGAGATTTAAAATGGGAGAGCGACTAGAAGAACTGAAGCACAGGTTATCCTAGATTAGGCTTTATTTAAATTGATGTTTTATATTTATTGTTCCGCCGCGTATTTAGAACTGTGAGACTATATAATTTGTGTCAGTCAATGGAATAAGATTGCATTTATTTCAGCTGAATTATTTTATTTATATAACTGAGATGTTTGGTTAAGATGCCTTGCATGCTCGTGGGGAGAGTTTTCTACGGGTGTGCGGCGGTTGGCGCGGACCCCCGGCTCGTAATCTCGGGCCGGGGGTGTGACAACTTTTATGGTATCAGAGCATAATTGGATAAATTATGAGATAAAAAAATCTGACATGACATGAGTGTAGGTGGGTAGACACTAGGGACATTGGGACGTTAGTTTATGATGATTGTAGCAACTATTCAATGTACTTGTAATGAATTGGTAAGCTTATTATTGGCATGCTGCTATCTGATAGACATAGGTCAGGATGCGTCCACATCGGACGAGAAAGACTACTCGCAGAGCTACTAATAAGGCACCCAACCCGCAAAATGACAGCACACCCCAACAAGCTGCTAACACCCCTCAGCAGGAGAGAGTCGTCAATCCTGCTAGTGATACTCAAACATGACAACAAGAGCCAGGCCTAGGCCAAGTTATGCAGACCATAGTGGGCCTTATACAGATGCAACAGCAAGTGCAACAGCAGTTGCTCCAACAACAAGCACAGTTGCCCCAGACACAGCCACAGCAAGGACGGGGGGAACAGTGTGAACAACGTAGCAGTATAGCTGAATTTAAGAGGCTGGCTCCTCCAGCTTTCAAGGGGACTACAGAACCGTTGGAAGCAGATAATTGGCTTATAGAGATGGAAAAAGCATTTGCTGTCTTGAGATGCCAGGATGATGAAAAGATTTTGTTTACATCATACATGATGCAAGGTGAGGCATTCAACTGGTGGCGGATGTTGGAACATAAATATGAGCAGGATAGGGAGCCACTCACTTGGGAAAGATTTCGAGGAGCATTTTGTGATAAGTATTTTCCTCGGAGTGTAAGGACGCAGAAAGAGCAGGAGTTTATTCACCTAAAGCAAAGAAATATGACTGTTGCAGAATATGAAGCCAAATTTACCGAGCTAGCCAAATTTGTTCCAAAGTTAGTCGAAGATGAACTAGATCGAACGCATAAATTTGAGATGGGACTAAAGACTTAAATTAGAAAACAAGTGGTACCTTATGAATTGACTACCTATGCAGCTGTGGTAAATAAGGCTTTAATAATTGAAAGGGAAGTTATTGATGAACGGTTGGAAAGGGAAAGAAATCAAAAGAAGAGAAACAGGTCAAATGAATTTCAGGTGCAGAGCAATGAAAACGCTGAAAGTTCAAACAAGAAATCTACGAGTCACAACCTTAAGCAGATGAATATCAATAAATGTTCCAGATGTGGTAAGGCTCATGCTGACAAGGATTGCCATTGGAACACCGGTGCCTGTTTTAGATGTGGTAAGATAGGTCATAAAATTGCAGACTGCCCACAAAGAAACGAAAATAGATCTACTCAGGCAATGGAAGGAAGCCAGGGGCCAAAGACTCAAGGAAGAGTATTTGCACTTACACAGCAAGATGCACAGGCTTCTGATGTGTTGACGACAGGTATTAATCTAGTCCCAATATTTATTTCTATTTATTGTCTAACCATACCCACTGCTCTTTGTTAGATAACTCATTATACTGCTAGAAAAGATTAAATAGCTACATAACATTTTTGATTAGTTGTCAAAAGAAGAATATGAACTTTTAAATTTCGAAAGTGTTCACCCGGATTAAGACATAATAATGAACATACCAATAAGCAAGTAATTCTAGAAAAAAAAAAAATCTAGACTTGACATGGGTATGTTGAAGTTTAAACCAGTGTGTGCAGAGGAAGTGTGGTGAATGGAATTATTTGACATTGGTCAGACAGGACGACTTTGATTTGAAGAGTGTTATGACTTGATTTGAAAGAAGTATTTTCTACTCTTGAATTGCATGTACGAAAATTTCGTGGACGAAATTTCTTTTAAGGGAGGAAGGATGTGAAACCTCGGAACTGGGCCCGGTCCATTTGACCAGCCCAGTCTCAGGTTTCGGCCTCACGTGTGTTGCACGTGAGGCACCGGGATGGAAGGATCCATCCCGAAGAAGGAGGAAGCCCTATTTTTAGGGCTTCTTCTCCTTCTCTTTGAGGCCACCCAAGTCCTCTCTTCTTCCTCGTGCAGCCGCCAAAGAGGGAGAGAGAGAGGGAGAGAGACCGTCGGAGCCGGATTTTTTTTTGGGGTGATCTTCTTCCTCTGTTTGCCGCCGGAAGGGAGCCGCCGGATCTTCCCCACAGGTAAGGATTCTAGCTTCACCGCTTTGTTATACCATTTGATAAAAGAAGAAGAAGAAGAAGAAGAAGAAGAAGAGAGAAGGAAAAGGAGGGGGAGGCACCTGTGGCAGTCGGCATGCCTTCGGCCACAAGCGTCGCCGGCCCTCAGTGGCGGCCATCTTGAGGACCGGAGAGCACCACCTTCCCTTGTTCCTCTTCAATGTTAGTGAAAACAGAGAAGGAATAGTGGAAGGAGAAAGAGAGAAAGAAAGAAAGAAAGAAAGGAGAAGAGAGGGAAGAAGGAGAAGGCCGACTGCTGCGGGCTTTTCCTCTTCCCCCGTGCGCATACCTCCTCCGTGGGAAGGAGAGAGCCGGCCGCCGCGGGCACCGCCGGCCTCGTCTTGACGTCTGTTGCCCAGATAGACAACCCAAGAGGGGGGGGGGGGTGAATTGGGTTTTAAAATAATTATTGCAATTAAATGGTTTGTGAATAACTAATTAATACTTTTTGCAAGTTGATTAATTAGATGCTATGTGCAGTGAATGAAATGAAAGTAAGAGACAACAAAGCAATCACAAACACAATGATTTTATAGTGGTTCGGAGCTAACCCTTGCTCATACGTCCACTCCCCAAGCCTCACTTGGGAATTCACTATAACCCCTCGGATTACAGCCGGTTGTTTTACAAGCTCACAACCTAACTTGTTGTTTTACGAGATCACAACGAACTCGGTCGGTTTTCCCAGGCTCACCGACTAGAACCACCCGATTGTTTTTTCGGGATCACAATCAAACCCTTACACGTTGGTTTCAACCTAGGCTCACCAACAAACCTTTACACCCTTGATTCAATCCCCTGATTGAATCAAGTAAGGGCCAAATGGATTGAAAAACAAACAGAAAAATACAGCTTCTAAACAAGCAGATATTCAGCGATATAAATAAGAGAGAAGTTAAGAGCCCTCAAACAAATTTATGAAGATATAGAGGAGGGCTTCTCGAACTCTGGGTCTCCTCTTGAATGTCTTTAAGACTTGAAGGCTGAAGGAGACTTCTTTAATGCTAGGAAGAGTTGGTTGAATGGATTTAATGGCCCTCTTCCTTCTTTTCCTTTGAAATCCTTTGGTAGATGAAGATTTCTTGTTTTCTTTGAATGGAATGTCGCTTCACTACCTTGCTACAGTTCTCTGTGGCTATTTAAGCCATTCCCGTTAGACACAATCTTCTAGCCGTTCTGCATATTCTGCACATCCTGACAATGTTTCCGTTGGGATCGGAGTCGACTCGCGCGATCTGAAGTCGACTCGGCTGCAGCAGGAGTCGACTCATGCTTTTCTGGAGTCGGCTCGGCAACTGTTCCGGATTTGAATTAAAGTGCTCTTCTCGACTGGGAGTCGACTCGACTTAACTCGGAGTCGACTCCCCAAAGTCTGGAGCTGACCTGGCACTTTTGGAGTCGACTCATTCCAAGGAATCCATAGATGTATTCTTCAACTTTGCTCACTCGAGTCGACTCAGAAATTCTGGGAGTCGACTCGGCGCTCAGAGTCCGAACTTCCGATCTTCTGTCTTTTGACTCGTGCCGTCCTAGAGTCGACTCGAACTGTTGCGGAGTCGACTCGGCTCTCAGTATCCGAAAAATAGTCTTCTGTCTTTTTGGTGTAGCGCTGCCTTGGAGTCGACTCAAACTATCTTGGAGTCGACTCGCCTCTCAGAGACGAAAATACTGTCTTCTGTCTTTTTGGGGTCGCACTGTCTTGGAGTCGACTCGGACTTTGCGGGAGTCGACTCGGCTCTCAGTGTCTGAAAGTTGCTCTCTGACTTTTGCCTTGTATCACACTGGGAGTCGACTCTCGCTTCCTTTGGAGTCGACCTGCCAACCATCGGAGTCGACTCGAGTTCCTCAGGAGTCGACTCGGCTCTCAGGGTCCAAAATAACTTCTCTGTCTTTCTGTCTGTAACTCCCTGGAGTCGACTCGTACTACCCTGGAGTCGACTCGGCAAGCATCGGAGTCGACTCGCGCTCTTCAGGAGTCGACTCGTTGACAGATTCTGAGATGGATCTTTCTGTCTGTCTGTCTGTTCTCAGTCGGAGTCGACTCGTAATGTACAGGAGTCGACTCGAGCCTGTGCCAGTGCTTCTGATACGCTTGGAGTCGACTCGTAATCTTCCGGAGTCGACTCGAGTCTCAAACTTTGGTTCAAATTGACTTCTTAACTTATCCAAAATGTCTTGAACCAAATCTAGAGACACTTAACCATAAATTTACAAGAATTTCACTGAAATACTAGATTGAATTCATTAGTAAACATAAGATATACTCAAATGCTTTGAGCTCATCAAAATCAAATAGGGTTATAATCAATCACTCCACAATCTCTCCCTTTTTGATGATGACAAAACATTGAGTATATGTAAAGTGAATTGCTCAACCAAAAAGAAAATTTATAGTAAAATTTCAAAATGAATTCAAGTATCTAGTTATTTAATTTATCCAAAACTGAAAGGTGTGAAACAGTAAATTTTGAAGTTAAAGCTCCCCCTTTCATTTGAAATTATATAAGCCTTCATGTCATGCAATCGATTGTTTGGCTTATATATGTTTAATGAGTTTGTTTTCCTGAAATTTCAGATTCTCCCCCTCAACACATGCATTCAACTTTGTTTTGATTCTCTGAAATTTCTTTTAGTGTATTGAAGCTTTTGAACTTAAATTTTCGATTTTTAGAGAGAAAATCTGCAAATTTGTTCTTGAGTATGATTCAACTAATCTCCGAATATCCCTTGAATAGATTCTGGAGATTACTCCGTTAGGAGCCCCAACAGAGAGATAATGAGCCTCGAGGTATCGAATCCACTAAGAACAAATTATTGTGTGTTTTAAAAGTTTGCTTTTTATTGATTTTTTTCATTGATTCCCTTTACATGTCTATTCAATATATTATATATTTTCTCCCCCTTTTTGTCATCATAGCAAAAAGGAAGAAAGCACATCACACAAGCAATTAGAGATTAAATTTGCACAATATTGAAGAAAATTGTCTACTCATTGTATTGATGTAGATGTAGGTACAAAGAGTAAAGCAATAAATACATGTCAAAATGAAAAAGCAGGCTAGGGTTTCTTCGAGGAGGATGTGGCTTCCTTGCTCAGTCTTGATTGTTCCATAAGTAGATTGACCCCATCTGTGACGTTCCCTAGCTGCGTGATGATCACCGAGGTGGCCCTACTGTGGATCGAGGAGAGCTCAGTCAGACTCGCCTGGAGTGTGTCCAACTTGGCGATCAACACATTCGCCAGACGCTCGGCCCCCTGACTCTGGCTGCCCATGTCGTGTCGGATGTCATCTCGCATCTTTTGTGTGTTGCTTGTGACATCGCTCATGTTTGAGAATTGGGCTTGTATAAGGCTTCTGACATTGTAGATCTCCTCCCTCAGATGAGCCATCATCTCGGTCACGGCTGATAATGAGGGAACTAATGCAGAAGAGGGGGCAGTAGCTGGACCTCGGAGCTCCCTCAGTAGGTCGTCCCGAAGATCCCGTACGATCTCCTGCCGCAACTCTCGGAGCTGCTCAAGAGAGATCCGGACCTCTATCGGCTGAGTGGGTGGTGCTGAAGAGGAGGGTCCGGCTGAGGTGGATGGTGCTAAGGTGGAGGGATAGGTGGAAAAGTCAGAATCATGATCAGGACTGGGGGAGTGTCGAGTGGTAGGTGTGGAAGAGGATGATTTCCTGACCCAGACTCCCTCTACCTTATCAAATCCCATCATGTGAAGGGTTCCCTCACCCAAGCGATCTGTGTATCGCAGTGCGCGAGAGGGTTCCCCCTCAGGAATGGGGATCTCGGACTTCCTAAAAATCAGGGTATACATCATCCCATATGGAAGGGTAAGCCTAGGTTTGTCTAGTGGCTCACATAGGTATTTGTAGATCAGCTTAGGGAAGTTAATTGGGGTATCTTGGAGAATGTAATACATGAGGGCTAGGTCCCTCTCGGATACAAAGTCAAAGCGGCCGGTCTTAGGAAACAGGGTCCTAGAAATAATACTCAAGAGGAGCCGCATTTCAACTGATAGTGAACTAGCGGACACCTCATCTAGTGGGGACTGGGGTGGACTCCCTAATATGGCCGTAAGGGCCTCAGTCCTATCGGCCGGGTGAGTAGAAAATACCCCTACTTGGGGAAGATGTAGGATTTGTGCTATAAAATTCTCTGAAATGAATAAAGGGACACCCGCTACGGTTCCCTGTATTCCACCATTACCCCAGACACTGTCCCATAAAACTCCCTAACTAGCCCTGGGTAAGTGGGGAGATCTAGGGAGCAAAAGAACTCTAGTCCTTGGGCCTTCAACCTATGCCCTATAGTGAAGCCTTCCCGGAAGAGATAGTCGAAGTTGACATATCTCCCAGTGGAGACTGCCTTCCCGGCGCACGGACGCGAGGGAACCGGCCTCGGCGGGGAACGAACCGGAGGTTGTGGCCTCATGGGATCATTCCGAGCCTTGGACCGTGATGACCCAAAAATTGATTTAAAGATTAATTTTGATGATCACAAAACCTTGAAGTATAATTACTAATGTTTGTGTTGCAAGAAGAAAGATAATTTATTTTGCAAGGAACATAGCAAGTTGGAAAAATACAAGAAGGCCTCAAAAGCTCTCAAGAAAAGTTAGAAGAAAGCTACAATTTATTGGCCCAAGTTTCAAGTTCAAAGGATTTAAGTTGGAGGAGCAAATTCAAAGAAAGATTCAAAAGAATAGTCCTCGAGTCGACTCCGGAAAGTTTAGAGTCGACTCTGGCACTCTAGAGTTTCAAGAAATAGTGCTCGAGTCGACTCCGGGACTCTACGAGTCGACTCCGACTGAGAACAAACAAAAAACAGAAAGTTGATTTTCAGCGCTACAGTGATCTCGAGTCGACTCCAACTTCAGTGCTACAGTGCGGAGTCGACTCCCAGCTACAGTGCCGACAGACTACTATTCACAAGTGACTTCTGTTTCAGCCGAGTCGACTCCTACTTCAGCCGAGTCAACTCCAGCACGCTGGGAGGCATAACGGCTAGTTTTTTGTTGATTCCAACGGCTTTATTTTTGTCTCTAACGGCTAGATTTTTGTTTCCACTCCCTCTAAAGCTATAAAATCAAGAGGAGAGCTAGGAAAGAGGGAATGGAAGTGGGAGAAAACATTTAGGGAAGAGATTTGAAAGAGATTACAAGGGAAATCTCCCATAAGCACAAAAGGGCCATTCAAAGTAAAATAGAGAGAAGAAGAGCATCCAAGTGAATCCCAAAGCTTCCTCTCCATCCGTGTGCTGCCTCGGAGATCCTCTACTTCGTCAAAATCAGAAGAGGGTCAAGTGAAGAAGAAGCCGAGTTCCTCCATCTACAAATTAGTTTGAGGGCTTCTTCTCTTTTCTTTACTTATTTATATTTGCTATATTTGCTTATGTGAGAAGCTTGTATTTGATTTAAACTCTTGTTCTAATATCTTGTAACTTGATTCAATCAAGGGATTGAATCAAGGGGTTAAGGTTTGTTGGTGAGCCAAAGGGAAAACCAACGTTGTAAGGTTGTGGTTGGTGAGCCTTTGGGAAAACCAACTAGGTTGATTGTGAACCCGGAAAACAATCGTTGTAAGGTTGTGGTTGGTGAGCCTTTGGGAAAACCAACTGGGTTGGATTGTGAGCCCGTGAAAACAATCGGTAGGTTCTAGTCGGTGAGCCTGTGAAAACCGACCGAGTTCGTTGTGATCTCGTAAAACAACAAGTTGGGTTGTGAGCTTGTAAAACAACCGGCTGTAATCTGAGGGATTATAGTGAAATTCCCAAGAGGTCTTGGGGAGTGGATGTAGGTGCTGGGATGCACCGAACCACTATACTTTTGTTGTGTTTGTGATGCTCTTTGTTATCTAACTTTCTCACTCACTTACTTACTTAGATACATTGCTTGCTTAACTCTTCTCCGTGCATCCTTTAGTTGCAAGCATATTCAATTTACTTAATCAAGTCTCATTCAATATAACAACATTAAGACTCATTGTATTGAATTGCATACTTGGGCAAACTTAGACTAATCTTTTATTGAGTCCGCTGCTTAATAGTTGATTAGATTAGAATCATACTCTTGCTAAGTTTAAATTCCACTATGCATCCATACAACTTAGCTTAATTAACTCTAAAAGATTAGAAGTAGTTGAAAAGTTTTTAAAAGACCCAATTCACCCCCCCCCCTCTTGGGTTGTCACCTTGGGCAACAAGTGGTATCAGAGCAGGTGCTCAAGATTAATTATTGATCTCACGATCAAGAGCCAAAGATCATGACAACTCAAATAGATAGTTTTCTAGGAGAGGGACAGTTAATTGATAGGCCTCCACTGTTTAATGGCATAAACTACACATATTGGAAAGCACGCATGCGCATTTTTATTCAATCACAAAACTATTATTTATGAAAAATCATAATAAATGATCTTCACACACTCTCTCAAACTATTAATGAAAAGGACTTAGCACAATTGAATGCTAATGCTATGAACATATTATATTGTGCTATTCATGAAACGAACTTTAATGAAATTTCTGCATGCTTATCTGCTAAAGAGATCAGGGATACTTTAGAAAATATTTATGATAAATCTCAGATTAGCTCACATGTGCTTCAATTGCGTACTAACAATGAGATTGCAGAATCCTCCACAGTAGCCGAGTCGACTCCCAGTTTGTCCGAGTCGACTCCTAGAGAAGAACAGTCTGAAAGGCAGAGACACAGTCTTGAAGACCCTGTGAACGAGTCGACTCCAAGTAGTTCCGAGTCGACTCCCAAGTTAGCCGAGTCGACTCCGACAAGGCCCGAGTCGACTCCGAGGTAGAACAGTTCAAAAGATAGAGAATCATCTTTTAGGCCTCTGAGAACGAGACGTCTCCCGAAGATCTCGAGTCGACTCTCAAGTCAGTCGAGTCGACTCCAAGTAAACCCGAGTCGACTCGAGGAAGAAAGAACAACAAAAAAATTCAAAAGCTTCCTAAAGACAAAGAAGAAGAGGAAGCAAGAAGAAAGAAAGAAAGAGATAAAAAGGAAGAAAGTTTTGACCAAGAAAGAGTCAAGCAAGAAATTAAAAGCTAGAAGCAACAATGAACTACAAAAGGTAACTAACTTATGTTTTATGGCACTAGAAGATAAAGTAGAATCTGAATCTAATGAATTTCATGAAGAATATTCTTATGATGAACTATTAAATGCTTTTCATGATTTGTATAGTGAATGTAGAAGATTAGCTCTCAAAAATAAAAATCTTAAAAAGCTAAATCTCGAAATCTCAAAAGAAAAAAATTCTATTGCTGAAATATATGACAAACTAAATTCTGAAAATGAAAGCTTAAGGTTAAATTCAGAACAATTGATTCAGAAAAATCAGAATTTAATTAAAGAAAATCAAAACTTAAATGAAGAAATTAACCAATTAAAATCTTTTATTAACAAATTCACTGTAAGTTCAGAAAGATTAAAAATAATGTTTGAAAGTCAATATGTTGCTTATGATAAATCAAAATTTAGCTTGACTCCTTTACTTAATAATAAATCTCTAGAGAAAAAGGTTATCAATTTACCAAGCAAACCATTAAATAAGATAACTTATTTCAAACATAAAAAGAATGGGCATAACAACTTTACCTATCGTTCTAACATAATTAAATCAAGTGGTAAAGTTATTACAATTAAACAAATCTGGGTTCCAAAAGGAACCATATGTCCTAACTCTCAAGGACCCAAGCAAGCTTGGGTACCCAAAATGAAAATATGAGGATGTAGACATAGATGTGCCAAGATACCCATGGAACGAATAGATTCATACAAATGGGTGTTCTAGACACACGTCAAAAAAAAATGAAACTTAAAACATACTTATGAAAAGTAATTTTAAATAATAATAATAATGAAATCAGTAATCCTTGCATCTCATCATTATTTTTGCTTTAGTATTTGATTAAAATATGAATTGCATGTATTGATCAATTTTGTGATATAGAAAATACTTTTGGAAATATAATCAAATCACTTTATTTTATAGTATACTTTACTCACTATTGGATAAGTTGCTAAATGATTAATCAATTTATTAATAATAACTCTATGAATTCTCTATATGCTTGATTGAGAGTTTTTATCCATGGCATTATTGTTTATTGATCATAGATATGATAATGTGTACTTGGTGTGCTTTTGAATATATGCACTATGAATACCAAGATTAAAGAAACTATCTTTGGCATATAAAATCAACTCATGCTAGTATGTACTTAATCTCAAAAGACCTTGCCATTGGCTTACTTAGATTATCTTCTGAAAGGTCAAAGTTTGCTATGCATGCTAACTAAGAAAACAAACAAAAATCAATTTCTAAATCTAAAGATGTTGTTTCCATCACTAAGTTTTCAAAAGCTTACATTGGATTTGTTCTTGGCAAATAAAATTGAAATATTTTCTGTATTTGCTAAATCTTGTAAAAATGTTTCAAATGATAAAGGTTTCTAAACTGTGAAGATAAAGAGTATAATGGCACAGTGTTGAAAACCAAAATCCTGATAAAGTTTATACAGAAATTAATTATTTCAGCACCAAGGATACCTTAAGTAAAATAGGGTTAATAGAATTCTTGAAGAAATGAAAAAGACAATTGTGTATGATAGTCATCTACTCAAATGATTTTTAAAAGCTATCATCACTGCTTGTCATACATATGATTTCTATTAGTTCTATTTTTGATGAAAACTCCTTTTGATCTTCTGAAAAATGGAAAATGAACCATTGCATATCTTTCATATTTTTCAGTCGTACATGTTATTATGAAAATAATGCCAAATCTGATAGAGATATGTCTATCCTTGGATATCATTCATCAAGCAATGCATATAGAATATTCAATGAAAAGATTTTAGTTGCAGAAATATCAAGTCATTTTATTCTTTATGAGACTAATGATTTATTATCAAGATACTAAGATCAAATTATATATGTATATGGTTAATCTTTTACATATAACAATCTAAAAATATGTTAATAATTAGAACCAAATTGAGTTTTTCAGAAATGCACTTAATGAAGAAAAATTGATGACTACTAAAAGACTAAATCAAGAAAAGATGAAATAGATCTTGATGAAATTTTTGCATGATTAGAAGTAAAGATCACCATCATCATTTGCTTGCTTTATGAGCTTTATAGTCCATCAAATGAGTGTGTAGAATGGACTCCTATGTGCTTACTTTATTAAAGAAGATATATGTTAAATAACCACCATATTTGAAAACACTCATTACAAATATGATAAAGCAATATATGATTTGAAACAAGCATCAAAAGCATGATATATAAAAGCTTAAGTAACCTTTTTGATAGAAAGTAATAGTGACAAATCTATGCATCAAAAAGAAGAATTTGTGATATCTTATTTGCTCAAGGCATGCATTGATGACTTCATTTTTTGGTTCTACTAATGAAGAGTTATATGAAGATTTTACTAAGCTCATGTAAGGTGAGTTTGAAATATGTATGATGAATGAATTAACATCTTCTCTCAAACTCCAAATTAAGACAAACAAGAAAGGGGATCTTCATTGACCAAAGTTAGTCCACAAGAAAACTCTTATAGAAGATTGGCATGAAGAAGGTATGTCTATGACCCCATCTTGTAGAATTTGAAAAGGATGAGCAAAGTAGATCTATTGTTTTAAAGTTGTATTGAAGCATGATAGAATAATTATTTTATCATACAGCTAGTAGACCAGATTATATTCTCATTATGTGACCTTGTGCAAGACTTCAATCTAACTTTAATGAATCATATTTTATTGATAACAAATAAATCATAATCTGAATTTTGATAGAAACAACTGTTTAAGATAAGTTGATTAAAACTTAGCTAGCGTGTCTTATTGATAATTATCTTAAGTAAATAAAATCTAAACTAAATCGATTTTGAAAATAAGAAATTGATTTGACCTTGATAAATCTTCCTATTGCCTCACATGCTTGTCCTTGAACTATCTTGGTTAATGAAACTATCTCTTTAGTTCAAGTGATATGTGCTTGCTTATATTTAGGCAATCTCTTGAGTAAAGTGACTCAATATTCAACTATTGTCATATCTTATATTGAGTCATCTAGTTAGAAATATGTTGGATGAATGGTTTGTATCTTAAAGAAACTAAAGACTTTCTTTCAAAAAAGAAAATCAGTTTGTTAATAATGCAGGATCCTTGAGCAAGAAAATGAGAGATCTCAACTTGAAGGATATCTCCATGTAAGATACAATAAACATTCACATGCAAACAAGAGAGAGGACCTTCTTCAGCCAAAAGTTCATACATAAGAAATCTAGTAGGTATTTGACTTGAAGAATGCAGAATGAATCGGTAATTTTAGATACCTCTCTCATAAATTAGCTAAGCAAAGTCAATAACTTAAATCTTATTGTGGCATGATTAAAATCTTTAAATATTAATTTCTAGATATCATGTCTATATATGCATTAATTGACTTATGCTTTTAGAAATTGTTTCATGGTTTGCTCAAACTAAAATAATTCTTTGCCTATATCATAACCATGAAATATACAAGTAAATGCTTAAAATTTTGATTTAAAATAACTTGTGAGAAGTTATGAATCCTTGAGCACAATGAAAATGTTGTTTGCATGATATACATTTATATGATACATAAGATTATTTCTTTATTCTGCTCTTTCATGTAAATTACTTGAGAATAACAAAAAGAGAGAGAGATAAAGAAAAAAAAATGGATATTATTCAAGAGAAGTAAAATCTAAGTAAAGGCAAATACTCCAATCTTAAGAAAAAGCAAAACATGCATAATATATTCGGCACATTTGTGAGACTTGTGTGAGCATTCTTTTGGAAGGGATAAAATCTGTAATTAATTACACTTAAATAGGAAGAGTTTGAAGTAAACATTTTAACATTTCTATATTGCTCATCATAGGGATGGTGCCAATGGGGAGGCTAGTGGTAGTACCCGGCACTATTTGACCCAACTATTCGGTGTAGGGCATATTAGGGACGGCACAAGAGGGAGGCTAGTGGTAGTACCTCGTGCCCCTTCCCAACTCCACCGGATAGGGAGCAAATAGAGTATAGAGCATAAGAAAGTAAACATGAAAGACAAAGTTAATGAAAGTATATAAGAAGAATCAAGTCAAATTTTTTTTAATCACTTGAAAACACAATTTAGGGATGAAATCCATGCAAGAGTATATTTAAATAGGGGGAGTTTTATTTGAAAAGAATTGATTGTGATCATTGACATGCTTGTTATTTTAATACATGACTTAACACATAATATATTTTGCATGTGGCATGATGTCTTGAATTATGGGCTCTCAATATTTTGTAATGCTCCATGCTTGGACAATTTGATTGAATGTTTAAAATACTACATAAATTTTTGTTTGGTATTATTGAAAAGAAATACTTCACAATCATTGTTAAAATCTGAAAGGTGAATAAATTTGTAAAAAGGAGAAGAGAAGGATATCTCTATTTAGGCAAAATGAATTGAGTTTGTTTTATTCTTCAACTTGCTTAACTTTGGTATATAATGTTCTAATTCATACCAAAACTCAACTTAAATGCAAATATTCTGAATATGCTCTTATATGTTTGAAATATGTGTTTTCAATCGTAATGATTTAAGATGAGCTACAATGTGGAAGATACATATCTCAAATTATGACTTTGAAAGCCTCTATTGAAAATCTTTATGAAATTCAGAATCTGATTTTATATAAAAGCTTAAACTTAACTTAAAAATGCTTATATCGTTACATCATTATAACCTTAGTTATATGCTTCAATGATCGTGTCATTTTGAAGAATAACTCAATATGATTTCTAAATGAAAACTTTAACACAAGAAAAACAGAATTAATTTTAACGCCTTGGTTGATTGTCTCGATACGCATCCGAAACATATCTTTTCTTATCGTTAAAATGTACTAATATTGGTCTAAATGATGTGTCTTTCAATGATCTTGATTGCAAACAAATATTTTTTAACTATATGATTTCATTTTGATATTAAAAATTTATTGGGCTTCATGTATACATTGCTGAAAAACTATGATTAAGAAATTGAGATCTATAACTATATATATATATATTCTTAAAAGAGTGAATGATCTTAAGTCTAGAAATATTTCAGCTCACTCAAATGACTCTTAAAAGAAAGAAAATGTAAGTGCTTTCGAAAGAATTTGAGCTTCAAATGAATCATTTTCTGATTAATATTTCAGTACATTTTCTCAAAGATTAAGAGGAAGCATAACTTATTCTTGAAAGATTAAAAAGAGTGATTGCTATAAATTTTGAATAGTTCTAGATTACTCTACATTCTCGATATCATAGAATTTCAGTTTTATTCACGCTTGTCATTAAAATCTGAAATTCAACAAAAGAAAAGAATGATTAAAGAGGAATGCATCTTTTGAGGGGGAGCTTTAGATATTCAGTATCTTATCCTAAAGTTACTTTAATTTGATGCATACCTTAATTTTTATGGATTGATTTTGATGAACCTCCTTATATTGCAAGACTTGCTTTAATTATATAATAAGTTTATACCTTGAGATGAGTTCTATAAAGGTTGTCTTATCTCAAACCTTGAGTCTTATGAAAATAAGCTGAAACTTATAGAAAATATTTTTTTGAGATTGACAATTTTATTGAACATTATTTTCAAATTCTAAACTCTTAAATGGAATGATCAATTGAGGGGGAGAAAGAAAATTTCAGAAGGAGAGATCTTATGGAACTTAATCGCATAAATCTATAACTAAAGGAGAGAGAAAGAATACTAAATGAGATGTGATCCTAATACTCTCCAATATGTATCATTTGAAATTTAAATTTGAAAATCTTTATGATACACCTTGAGGCTTGTTATTTGGTTAGTATATCTTATGCATCAATCATGAACCAAATTACAATTCAAACAGTTGATCTTAAGAGCCTCTAGTTTAATGAAATAGAGGAAGAATAATGTGTTGAATTTTCTTGAGTATCTCTTAGAAAACCTATTTTTGGAATTCACTAATGAGTTCTTATTGGCTTATTCTTTAGAACTTCAATTTAGTGCCAATTCATTATTATATGTACCAAAATGTGCTTCTTTTTAAAGGAATAAAGTCTTTAAAAGAGCTTTAAAAGAACCTTCAAAGCTTTCATTTTTATGTATACTCTAAGATATATCATAAATTGCATGAATTCATGTTTTAGTATTTATTCCACAATATTTTTACACCATTAAAAAAAAAACCTTTACAATCATACTTAATATATTGCTCTTATACTCTGAAAATTAGTTAAATTGCTCTCATGTTGCTAAAATACTTAATATATTGGGCAAAAGATCTTAAATGAACAAGCTTTCATATTTATTATTAAAGAATGGTGAGATTTTCATTCGTGCTTTCTTTGAATATCATTCTTGGTACTTCTTGAATTAACTTGAGAAAGATTCCACCTACACTTGATTTGAAAACTATCTTTGGAACCACATTCGATGTGTTCTCACTATAATTGGCTCTGATCTATGCTCATTAATCTTTTTCTAACATTATTACCTTGAGTTATATGATTCATATTCTTGCAATAATTTGACATGCAAATCAGAGTACAAAAAGAAAAAGAAATATTTGAGTATTCTTATCTTTGTGCTTAATGTTTCATTATCTTGCAACCTTTTTGATGTTGTCAAAAAGGGGGAGAAATATCTAAGTATATGCTCATAATGCTTTATGTTGTGAATTGAATACAAATCAGCTTAAATTGAAATATGTTGATTGTGTTAAGCTGAATAAATCTAAAGCATTATCATGAAGTATGTTTTTAAATATATATATTTTCTACTTCATGCAACTTAGCTATGCATTACTTCTAGAACACATTATATTTTATATTGCATATACTCCAAGTTTTGTCATCATTGTGCTTAATGTTTCATTATCTTGCAACCTTTTTGATGTTGTCAAAAAGGGGGAGAAATATCTAAGTATATGCTCATAATGCTTTATGTTGTGAATTGAATACAAATCAGCTTAAATTGAAATATGTTGATTGTGTTAAGCTGAATAAATCTAAAGCATTATCATGAAGTATGTTTTTAAATATATATGTTTTCTACTTCATGCAACTTAGCTATGCATTACTTCTAGAACACATTATATTTTATATTGCATATACTCCAAGTTTTGTCATCATCAAAAAGGGGGAGATTGATGACCCAAAAATTGATTTAAAGATTAATTTTGATGATCACAAAACCTTGAAGTATAATTACTAATGTTTGTGTTGCAAGAAGAAAGATAATTTATTTTGCAAGGAACATAGCAAGTTGGAAAAATACAAGAAGGCCTCAAAAGCTCTCAAGAAAAGTTAGAAGAAAGCTACAATTTATTGGCCCAAGTTTCAAGTTCAAAGGATTTAAGTTGGAGGAGCAAATTCAAAGAAAGATTCAAAAGAATAGTCCTTGAGTCGACTCCGGGAAGTTTAGAGTCGACTCTGGCACTCTAGAGTTTCAAGAAACAGTGCTCGAGTCGACTCCGGGACTCTACGAGTCGACTCCGATTGAGAACAAACAAAAAACAGAAAGTTGATTTTCAGCGCTACAGTGATCTCGAGTCGACTCCAACTTCAGTGCTACAGTGCGGAGTCGACTCCCAGCTACAGTGCCGACAAACTACTATTCACAAGTGACTTCTGTTTCAGCCGAGTCGACTCCTACTTCAGCCGAGTCAACTCCAGCTCGCTGGGAGGCATAACGGCTAGTTTTTTGTTGATTCCAACGGCTCTATTTTTGTCTCTAACGGCTAGATTTTTGTTTCCACTCCCTCTAAAGCTATAAAATCAAGAGGAGAGCTAGGAAAGAGGGAATGGAAGTGGGAGAAAACATTTAGGGAAGAGATTTGAAAGAGATTACAAGGGAAATCTTCCATAAGCACAAAAGGGCCATTCAAAGTAAAATAGAGAGAAGAAGAGCATCCAAGTGAATCCCAAAGCTTCCTCTCCATCCGTGTGCTGCCTCGGAGATCCTCTACTTCGTCAAAATCAGAAGAGGGTCAAGTGAAGAAGAAGCCGAGTTCCTCCATCTACAAATTAGTTTGAGGGCTTCTTCTCTTTTCTTTACTTATTTATATTTGCTATATTTGCTTATGTGAGAAGCTTGTATTTGATTTAAACTCTTGTTCTAATATCTTGTAACTTGATTCAATCAAGGGATTGAATCAAGGGGTTAAGGTTTGTTGGTGAGCCAAAGAAAAAACCAACGTTGTAAGGTTGTGGTTGGTGAGCCTTTGGGAAAACCAACTGGGTTGATTGTGAACCCGGAAAACAATCGTTGTAAGGTTGTGGTTGGTGAGCCTTTGGGAAAACCAACTGGGTTGGATTGTGAGCCCGTGAAAACAATCGGTAGGTTCTAGTCGGTGAGCCTGTGAAAACCGACCGAGTTCGTTGTGATCTCGTAAAACAACAAGTTGGGTTGTGAGCTTGTAAAACAACCGGCTGTAATCTGAGGGATTATAGTGAAATTCCCAAGAGGTCTTGGGGAGTGGATGTAGGTGCTGGGATGCACCGAACCACTATACTTTTGTTGTGTTTGTGATGCTCTTTGTTATCTAACTTTCTCACTCACTTACTTACTTAGATACATTGCTTGCTTAACTCTTCTCCGTGCATCCTTTAGTTGTAAGCATATTCAATTTACTTAATCAAGTCTCATTCAATATAACAACATTAAGACTCATTGTATTGAATTGCATACTTGGGCAAACTTAGACTAATCTTTTATTGAGTCCGCTGCTTAATAGTTGATTAGATTAGAATCATACTCTTCCTAAGTTTAAATTCCACTATGCATCCATACAACTTAGCTTAATTAACTCTAAAAGATTAGAAGTAGTTGAAAAGTTTTTAAAAGACCCAATTCACCCCCCCCCTCTTGGGTTGTCACCTTGGGCAACAGACCGTCGCTCGGCGCCGCTCGCGGATTGGGGCCTCTTCCAGCTCGGGACAACTACCTTACGAGGCATTCTAGACTTAGAGAGGGGGAAAAAACCTAATGGATGGAAGAAGCTCGACAGAAAAACCCTAATGGAGGTCGGAGATGAGGTCGGAGACGGCTCTAGGGTTTGTGAACAGTGGAGGCGGTGAATAGAAGTGTTGATTAAACGCTTCGATTAGGGTTAAAACATCGGATTTCCGACCGCGGGTCGACTCCAGTAAGTCGCGAGTCGACTCGACCTAGAGTCGACTCCAAAATATGCGCGAGTCGACTCCCCCTATGTTGCCATCGACCTCGAGTCGACTCCCGTCTGTGTGCGAGTCGACTCCCCCTCATGAGCCGACTCTGAAACTTATCCGAGTCGACTCGAACTCTGGCATTCACCTAAAAATCATGTTATTGTCGTGCCAAACAAGGGATAATCACGAAGTTTATGATCTGATTTGATGATCATAGATGATAAACTCTATCTTTAACACAAGCTAATCATCAAAATCAATGGACTAGAGGAGAACATCACTAGGATGGATCAATCACTCCTAATCCTCTCCTAAGCACATTAAATCGCTCTTCACTCAAGAGTTTTGTGAAGATGTCAGCTAGTTGATCATCAGTGCAAATAAATTAAAGTGTAACATCACCATTCAGTACATGATCTCTTATGAAGTGATGTCTTATTTCAATGTGTTCGGTTCTTGAGTGCTGAATTGGATTCTTAGTTAAGTTAATAGCACTTGTATTGTCACAATTAATGAAAATTTTATCTTGTTTAATTCCATAATCTTCCAGTTGTTGTTTGATCCACATGATTTGAGCACAATAACTCCCGACAGCAACATATTCAGCTTCAGCAGTAGATAATGCAACCGAGTTTTGTTTCTTGCTAAACCATGAGATTAAATTTTCTCCTAAGAATTGACATGACCCGCTGGTGCTTTTTCTATCAAGTTTACAACCAGCAAAGTCTGAATCTGTGTATCCTATTAAGTTTAGGCTAGATTCTTTAAAATACCATAAACCTATATTTTTTGTTCCTATTAGATATTTAAAGATTCTCTTGACTGCAATTAGATAAGATTCCTTAGGATTAGACTGATATCTAGCACACATGCATACACTAAACATGATATCAGGTCTACTTGCAGTGAGATATAATAAAGATCTTATCATATCTCTATACATCTTTTGATCTACAGATTTACCTGATTCATCTTGGTCTAGTTTGCATGATGAGCTCATGGGTGTGCTAATTGACTTGTTTCCCTCCATATCAAACTTCTTAAGCATCTCCTTGATGTATTTAGCTTGATTGATGAAGATCCCTTCTTCAGATTGTTTGATTTGAAGCCCGAGGAAATAGTTCAGCTCTCCCATCATGCTCATTTCAAACTCACTCTGCATCAAGTCAGCAAATTCTTCGCAGAGGCGATTGTTAGTAGCACCGAAAATAATATCATCAACATAAATCTGCACTACTAACATATCTTTATTTTTCTTCTTTAGAAACAGTGTTGTATCTACATTTTCTCTAGAGAACTCATGATCTAGTAGAAATTTGCTAAGTCTTTCATACCATGCTCTAGGTGCTTGTTTCAAACCATAAAGTGCTTTGTTCAATTTATACACATGATTAGGGTATTGATGATTTTCAAAACCAGGAGGTTGTTCTACATACACCTCCTCATTAATATACCCATTTAAAAATGTACTTTTTACATCCATTTGAAATAATTTGAAATTCTTAGAGCATGCAAATGCTAGTAACAGTCTAATTGCCTCAAGTCTAGCTACAGGAGCAAAGGTTTCATCAAAATCTATACCTTCTTCTTGATTATACCCCTTTGCTACTAGTCTAGCCTTATTTCTAATTACAATTCCATTTTCATCAAGTTTATTTTTATATATCCATTTGGTACCTATAATTGAATATTCAGAGGATCGTTCAACTAGGTTCCATACCTTGTTTCTAGTAAATTGGTTTAGTTCTTCTTGCATTGCATTTATCCAATTTACATCTTTTTCAGCTTCTTCTATGTGTTTGGGTTCAAAATGTGAGACAAAAGCTAGATGGTTATTTAAGTTCCTAAGAGATGCTCTAGTCCTAACAGGTTGAGATAGATCATCTAAAATTAATTCCTTAGGATGCCCATGAGCATACCTCCAAGCCTTAGTCAGCCCATGATCCACAATAGCCTCTTGGCTTGATGATGCATTTCCAATTAATTTTTGTTCATCATCTTGTAATGTCATCTCATCAATCTTTTCTTCAAGAATTTCAGCATCATCATCAAGATCAACTCTCTTGCTAGAAGAGATATCATTAGAATCATCAAAAACAACATGTATAGATTCTTCTATAACTAGGGTTCTTTTATTAAAAACTCTATAGGCTTTACTAGTTGTAGAATATCCAAAAAATATACCTTCATCAGATTTAGAGTCAAATTTACCTAGATTGTCTTTCCCATTATTATGAACAAAACACCTACATCCAAAGACATGAAAATAGTTTACTTTTGGTTTTCTATTTTTCCAAAGTTCATAAGGTGTTTTCTTTATAATGGGTCTCAATAAAACTCTATTTAATATATGACATGAGGTATTAATGGCTTCTTCCCAAAAGTACTTAGGGAGGTTACTTTCACATAGCATGGTTCTAGCCATTTCCTCTAGGGTTCTATTTTTCCTTTCTACAACTCTATTTTGTTGTGGTGTCCTAGGTGCAGAAAAATTATGAGTTATTCTCTTTTTACTACAAAACTCATCAAATAAATGATTTTCAAATTTGGTTCCATGGTTACTTCTAATAGCTATGACTGAAATATCTCTAGCATTTGTTACTTCCTTATGAAATTTCTTAACAACTGAAAATGCTTGATCTTTATGAGCTAAGAACATGACCCAAGTATATCTAGAAAAGTCATCTACAATAACTAGACCATATTTATTTCCTCCTAGACTTGTGGTTCTAGTTGGTCCGAATAGATCCATGTGTAGTAGTTCTAGAGGTCTAGAGGTAGAGACACAATTTATGGATTTAAAGGAGTTCCTTGATTATTTGCCATATTGACAAGCTTCACATATTTTATTCTTTTCAAACTTTAGTTTTGGCAAACCTATCACGGAATCTCTTTTAACTAGTTTTGATATTGTGTCCATACTTGCATGACCTAACTTACGGTGCCATAACCAACTAGCATCATTATCCTTAGTTTCATTAACAACTAAACATAGGTTATGTTTGGCAAGATCCTCAAGGTCTACTACATACACATTTCCACGTCTTATTTCTTTAAAAACTAAACTATTGTCATTTGAGTTGGTTATGATGCATAAGGATGGTTTGAACAAAACATCAAAACCTCTATCACACAATTGACTAATGCTAAGTAGATTATGCTTAAGACCATCAACATATCGAACATTATCAATAAAGGTTGAAGGGGTGATTTGTACTTTACCTATACCAATGATGTAACCTTGGTTATTGTCTCCAAAAGTCACAGCACCTCCCTTCTTAGCCTTAAGGGTGAAAAATTGGTCTTTGTCACCCGTCATGTGTCTTGAGCAGCCACTATCCAAGTACCAATAATTTTTGTCGGCCTTGGCTGCAAGACACTCCTACACAAGCAAATCATATAATTTTAGGTACCCAAGTTTTCTTGGGTCCTTCATGGTTACTAATGTTGGTTCCTTTTGGAACCCAAACTCTTTTAATTTTTTTTTAGTTTTTCCTTTTCTATAATCACACACATTTGCTTTATGTCCTAATGTTTCACAGCAAAAACATGTTATTTTCTTAGATTTACTTTCTCCTGCTTTAACAAAGAAATTACTAAGGAGTTTTTGCTTATTTTTAGGTTTATACCCTAAACCAGCTCTATTGAACATAGCCCGTTGACTATTAAGTATCATTTCTAATTTTTCTGAGCTATATGTAAATTTTTCTACAAAAGGCTTGTACTTTTCAAGTTCTAGTGTCAATTTTTGTTTTTCTGTTTTTAGTCCATTTAGGTCTTTTGTGAGACTCTCCTTTAAGATTTGTTTATTGTTTTTAAGTTCTAATATTTCTTTGGTCAGCCTTTCGTTATCTTTAATTAATGTATCATACTTATGGAGGTGAGTTTGGTTAGTTAGTTTCAATTCTTTGTTTTTAAGGTTTATTGTCTTATACCCGTCCATTAATTCATTGAAGGCATCATATAATTCATCGAAAGTAAAGTCTAAATGTGTTCCGGATGTTACCTCATTGTCGTTAGCCATAAAACATAGGTTGGCCTTTTCTTCTTGTTCCTCATCCGATGATGATGATGATGTGTCGGAGTCCGATAGGGTGGAGACGAGGACTTTCTTTTTCTTGTACTTGCTCCCCTTCTTCAGCAAAGGACACTCAGCTCTGAAATGCCCCGGCTTCTTACACTCATAACATCCGATCTCCTCATTTTCTCTTCCTTACCTTTATCCTTGTGATAGGAACTTGAGGGGCCTCTCCTTTGATGTGAGAACTTGTTCCGGTTGATGAATCTACGGAATTTTCTTACAAGGAGAGCCTCATCATCATCTCCCTCATTGTCTTCCTCTTCACTGCTACTGCTGCAAGACAAATCTTTGTTAGTAGAAACAGATTTAAGTGCTATTACCTTTTTCTTGTGAGAGGACTCTTCTTCATTGTGTTGTTTCATCGTTAGCTCATGCGTCATGAGGGATCCAAGTAGCTCCTCTAGTGGCAGCTTGTTTAAATCCTTGGCTTCTTGGATTGCCATCACCTTGGCTTCCCATGACCTTGGTAGAAAACGAAGAATCTTCCTGACAAGCTCACTGTTAGTATAATTTTTGCCAAGGCTTTCTAGGCCATTGACAATGTCCGTAAATCTAGTGAACATGCAAGTGATTGTTTCATTAGAATCCATCTTAAATAATTCATACTTATGAACTAATATATTTATTTTGGATTTTTTTATTTGATTTGTGCCCTCGTGGGTCACTTCAAGTCTATCCCAAATGTCTTTTGCAGAAATGCAAGTAGAGACTCTATTGAATTCATTTCTATCTAATGCACAATAAAGCACATTCATTGCTTTGGCATTTAGTTGTGCCTTCCTTATGTCATTGTCATCCCAATCCTTTTCAAGCTTGGTACAGTGACACCCTCTACATAAATGGATGGGATGTATGGTCCATTTAGAATGGTGGTCCACATCTCATAGTCTTGGGCTTGGATAAATATTCTCATCCTAGCCTTCCAATATGAGTAATCGGATCCATTAAAGAATGGAGGTCTATGGGTGGACTGGCCCTCAATGTGAGAAGATCCAAATGGGGTTGTCATTTTGATCTTTTACTCTTTAGGTAATAGAGTTCCGGCTCTGATACCACTTGTTGCCCAGATAGACAACCCAAGAGGGGGGGGGGGGGTGAATTGGGTTTTAAAATAATTATTGCAATTAAATGGTTTGTGAATAACTAATTAATACTTTTTGCAAGTTGATTAATTAGATGCTATGTGCAGTGAATGAAATGAAAGTAAGAGACAGCAAAGCAATCACAAACACAATGATTTTATAGTGGTTCGGAGCTAACCCTTGCTCCTACGTCCACTCCCCAAGCCTCACTTGGGAATTCACTATAACCCCTCGGATTACAGCCGGTTGTTTTACAAGCTCACAACCTAACTTGTTGTTTTATGAGATCACAACGAACTCAGTCGGTTTTCCCAGGCTCACCGACTAGAACCACCCGAATGTTTTTTCTTTTCAACCTAGGCTCACCAACAAACCTTTACACCCTTGATTCAATCTCCTGATTGAATTAAGTAAGGGCCAAATGGATTGAAAAACAAACAGAAAAATACAGCTTCTAAACAAGCAGATATTCAGCGATATAAATAAGAGAGAAGTTAAGAGCCCTCAAACAAATTTATGAAGATGTAGAGGAGGGCTTCTCGAACTCTGGGTCTCCTCTTGAATGTCTTTAAGACTTGAAGGCTGAAGGAGACTTCTTTAATGCTGGAAAGAGTTGGTTGAATGGAGTTAATGGCCCTCTTCCTTCTTTTTCCTTGAAATCCTTTGGTAGATGAAGATTTCTTGTTTTCTTTGAATGGAATGTCGCTTCACTACCTTGCTACAGTTCTCTGTGGCTATTTAAGCCATTCCCCACGAAAACTAGCCGTTAGACACAATCTTCTAGCCGTTCTGCACATTCTACACATCCTGACAATGTTTCCGTTGGGATCGGAGTCGACTCGGCTGCAGCAGGAGTCGACATATGCTTTTCTGGAGTCGGCTCGGCAACTGTTCCGGATTTGAATTAAAGTGCTCTTCTCGACTGGGAGTCGACTCGACTTAACTCGGAGTCGACTCCCCAAAGTCTGGAGCTGACCTGGCACTTTTGGAGTCGACTCATTCCAAGAAATCCATAGATGTATTCTTCAACTTTGCTCACTCGAGTCGACTCGAAAATTCTGGAAGTCGACTCGGCGCTCAGAGTCCGAACTCCCGATCTTCTGTCTTTTGACTCGTGCCATCCTAGAGTCGACTCGAACTGTTGCGGAGTCGACTCGGCTCTCAGTATCCGAAAAATAGTCTTCTGTCTTTTTGGTGTAGCGCTGCCTTTGAGTCGACTCGATCTGTCTTGGAGTCGACTCGCCTCTCAGAGACGAAAATACTGTCTTCTGTCTTTTTGGGGTCGCGCTGTCTTGGAGTCGACTCGGACTTTGCGGGAGTCGACTCGGCTTTCAGTGTCCGAAAGTTGCTCTCTGACTTTTGCCTTGTATCACACTGGGAGTCGACTCTCGCTTCCTTTGGAGTCGACCTGCCAACCATCGGAGTTGACTCGAGTTCCTCAGAAGTTGACTCGGCTCTCAGGATCCAAAATAACTTCTCTGTCTTTCTGTCTGTAACTCCCTGGAGTCGACTCGTACTACCCTGGAGTCGACTCGGCAAGCATCGGAGTCGACTCGTACTACCCTGGAGTCGACTCGGCAAGCATCGGAGTCGACTCGCGCTCTTCAGGAGTCGACTCGTTGACAGGTTCTGAGATGGATCTTTCTTTCTGTCTGTCTGTTCTCAGTCGGAGTCGACTCGTAATGTACAGGAGTCGACTCGAGCCTGTGCCAGTGCTTCTGATACTCTTGGAGTCGACTCGTAATCTCCCAGAGTCGACTCGAGTCTCAGACTTTGGTTCAAATTGACTTCTTAACTTATCCAAAATGTCTTGAACCAAATCTAGAGACACTTAACCATAAATTTACAAGAATTTCACTGAAACACTAGATTGAATTCATTAGTAAACATAAGATATACTCAAATGCTTTGAGCTCATCAAAATCAAATAGGGTTATAATCAATCACTCCACAACGTCTCTCGAGCTCGCCGACCTCCCTTTGCGGGAGAAGAAAGAAGAAGAAAGAAAGGGGGGAGGAGAAGAAGTCGGGAGAAGAGGAGGAGGAGGAAGAAAAAAAAAAGAAAGAAGAAAGAAAGAGGGGAAGGAACAAAGAAGTCGGGAGAAGGTTCTGGAGAAGAGAAGAAAAGAAAAAAAAAGGGAAGGGAAGGAAAGAAAAGAAAAGAAAAAAAGAAAAGAAAAGAAAAGAAAAGAAAAGCAAGAAAAAGAAAAGAAAAAAATAAATAAATAAATAAAGGGAAAGGATGGTTTACGGGTATGAACCCGAATCCGAACCCGAACCCAGAGGGGGCTAGACACTTCTGCAGGGTCGGCCCTGGGAGAATGTTAAAATTTAAGTTTTATATATATTGTGATGAATTTTAAAAGAAAAATATGATTTTTGGATATTAGGTTCTGCAAGGGATTTGTGAGATTAATTGGATTTGTTGTGGATCGCGGTCGATGTAAGTAATGAACTGCCTTCTCTAGACTCTTCATTTATATAATATTGTTTTTGCATCGAATAAATTGTTAATGAATTTATATGGAATTTATGAATTTTACGAGATGATGCTTTGAATGAAAAATGGATATGTGAATTAGAATAATATTTTTCGGACTATTGTTACATTACTGTTTTTGCATCGTATATGCATATTTAGATCGGATTATGATATATCTATTATGTTACAAAAGAATTTTGATGTGCATCAGATTTAGAACTCTCAGCCTGGCTATGTTCTGGACCCTGCCAATAGGGGGTTATGTATTGGCAATTCTGGCCCCACCATAGGGTATAAGTGTGGTATTCTGGCCCACTCCGCAGGGTATAAGTGCGGTATTCTGGCCCACTCCGCAGGGTATAAGTGCGGTTCTGTTTCTGGCCTAGCCACAGGGTATAAATGTGGTCGTAGCTAAAGGCTGATGAGATGAATATGATTTGTTTCGAATCAGATTTATGATTATGTATATAGATATTTGAAAAAAATACGAATTTTAATGAATTTGTGCTTGAAAAGGAATTGATTATGTTATTATGTTGATTCATCGTAATTTGTATTTATATTTTATGTTATTATATGAATTGACTAGTTAAGGTGTTTATTACTTACTGGGCAATCTAGCTCATTATACAATTTCTTGTTGTTTTACAGATTCCGAGAACTAATCTATCGGGGATTTAAAATGGGAGTGCGACTAGAAGAACTGAAGCACAAGTTATCCTAGATTAGGCTTTATTTAAATTGATGTTTTATATTTATTGTTCCGCTGCGTATTTAGAACTGTCAGACTATATAATTTGTGTCAGTCAATGAAATAAGATTGCATTTTTTTCAGCTGAATTATTTTATTTATATAACTGAGATGTTTGGTTAAGATGCCTTGCATGCTCGTGGGGAGAGTTTTCTACGGGTGTGCGGCGGTTGGCGCGGACCCCCGGCTCGTGATCTCGGGCCGGGGGCATGACAACTAACATCGGGCTGGATGAGGAGCAGGCTCCGACTTAGGGGGCGACTCAGTTAGGGAGAAGCATCAGACATCTACCCCCACTCAGGCACCATCTCAAGCCTCTCAAGCAGAACAGACCCTAATTCCACATTCCTTTTCACTTTATCAGATGATGGCCCAGCTGAGGTGTGATCTAGCTGATATTAGGATTTTGATTGCCAGCCTATATAGGAGAGTGACTGATGGTGAAGATTACATGAAGTAGCTCAAGGATTCAGCTCACTCAGATGGTTAGAAGTTAGCCACAGGGGCTGGGAAATTTAGCGGATAGATAAAGTCGAGCCTTGGGCAGGTCAGAGAGGAGTCACGGACCATAGCACAGCCCTCTTCAGCCTCTATGACATCCTCGCCCATCATTAGATTTCCCAGACATCCTGCTTCGCACACTTCTCAGCCATCTTCTAGTTCCCGTCCTTCGAGTAGAACTAAAAATTGGAGAGCTAGGCCTTCGACCTTGCATCAGATTTCTTCAACTAGCTCAGGATCGAGTTCGGATGAAGATTAGGATTCTAGATGTTTAGATGTCCTTGTGGTAGCTCTAATTTCTAGATGTTTCATATCTTATGTACGCTTGTTTATGTGATGCACTGGTATCATTTTGGTATGTATTGCCATCAACCTTGTATTTTGTGTATGACATGAATGTATTTTGATTATGAGTCTTTAGACATCGATGTATCTCTTAACTTCTTATTAATGAATGCTAGCTTTGATTATGTTTTCTGATACAAAATTCAATTCTCTTTCTTGGCATGAATATAAATTCTAATTAATGTAGCACTTAACTTAATCACTTGATGATGACAAAAAAGGGGAGAATTGGTCAGGTACGTGCAGGTTTCTTTCTGAATTTCAAGTAATTAAAAGTTTCTAATTTAAAATAAATAATAAAAGGTCAGAAAATGAGGGAAAATTAGTTTAGAAAGAAATGGGCTCTGATACATTTGTGCTCTGATACATTTTTGCTTTGATACATTAAGTTCTAATAGCAGCTCTGACATACTTTAAAAAGCTCTGGTACACTAAACTAACAGCTTTGATAAATAATAAAAGCTCTGATACATTAAAATAGGTAATACAAGTTCTGATACATTAAAAGATCTAATCATTAAAACCTTGTATGGATCATTCTACAGGTTTGTGCTCTGATACATGGAGCATTCTACATGCTTGGAACCTTATACTGCCTTGATACATACTATCTTGCATCGATACAAAATTATTTGATTTAAATTTTCAGATACAAAATGGTTTCATAAGCAATGCACTGACACTAAATACTATGTAGAGCCTTGATGCTAAATCTCATACATAAATGCTATAAGAATCAGCAATTTTGCTCTGATGTGCATTGATTCATTGTTTTAACTCTTAACTCAAAGCTCTAATACAACAATAACTAAATAAGCAACAATGTTTTACCTTCGAAATTTTCTAAATAATTATTTTCTAATATGAAACTTGCTAGCAATGATATAAAGGTGTTAAGAATCAATCTTCAACTACATTAAAGCTCTAATACTGGTAAACATCGACTGCTGAAATCTGAAATTTGACCAAAGACTTGAAATATGAAAGTTATGAAACGGACTCTTGTTGAAAAAAATTAAGTGATATGATCCTTTGAACATTCTTCTCAAATAGGCTATGATAGTTGATATGTTTCTTGTGATTTAAAGGCCCAACGCATGGATAACTCAAGCATTTCCTTTAAATGATCTGATACTTCAAGTGCCTTCCATCCAATCAAATACAATACTTTGGTACATTTGAAGGTACTTTAGTAGACAATATGATCGAATAATCAAATGCATTAATTTGTTAAATATAATGCTAAAAACACACTATGCTTTCATCTAATAAATCATAAAAAGCTTCCTAAAGTTTATTAAAAGTAAAATCATTCAAAGGTTCTGAACTTACCTCATCCTCATGAACCATGAGGCATAAGTTTGTCGTTTCTTGGTTCACGTCCTCAAAGGTTGATTCGTCGCTATCACTCCAAGCAGTGGCCATTGCTTTCCTTTTTAGCTTTTTCTAAGCTTTTTTTCAGCAGGGGCAGTCTGCTTTGAAATGTTCTGGTTTATTACATTCATAGCATACTAGCGGCTCTCTTTATCTTTCTCTTTGCTCGGCTCCTCCTTAGCCAAAAGTCTTTCTTGCCATTTTCTTCTTATAAATCTCCTCATCCCCTTTCTACAGTGTCAGATTTCTTGCTCTCTACTTGTTGTTAAATAGTTTAGTTGAGAGCAATGGCCCTTCTTTTTTTTAATTCATCTTCTTCTAGGTTCCACTTCATGGATAGCTCATGAGTCATCAGCGAATATAGCAGTTCTTCTAGAGGAAGGGCGTTGAGGTCCTTTGCTTCTTGGATGGCTGTGACTTTGGCTTTCCACATTCTTGGTAATGATCTGAAAATCTTTGTTACTAATCACTATTAGTGTAAGATTTATCAAGACTTTTCAGACCATTAATAATATTTGTAAAGAGAGTAAACATATAAGAAATAGACTCACTGGACTCTATCCTAAATAACTCATATCTATGTACAAGCATATTGATTTTAGATTCTTTAACCTAGTTAGTGCCTTCATGAGTTACTTCTAGCCTATCCTACATTTTTTTAGCAAAAGAGAAAGTAGATATTCAATTAAATTCATTTGCATATAATGAATTATACAAAACATTCATGGCCTTAGTGTTTAGATGTGCTATCTTCTTATCACATTCATCCCATTCCCCCTTTGGATTTAGGAAGAGACACCCCATCAATTATTTTTGTGGGTGTGTGAGGACCATAGTGGGGGTCTGTTTGTGGATTGTCCCTCAGCAAGAGACATTCCAACAAGGGCAGTCACAGGTCTTTAACTCGTTGACGGTCAGGTCAACGAGAGGCTTAAGTACCAAGCTCTGATATCACTTGTTGCCCAGCTATACAGCCCAAGAGGA